>NC_138345.1:49272386-49957386 GCF_046562875.1 Panthera onca
TTTTAGTTATTCTATTACTTATTTCTCCAGCTTCCAGCCATTCACTTTCTAAAGTCTGAAGACATTGAGATCATGGAAGAAATTTCAACAAATTGTCTCCTGACTGAATCATAAAACTTGGCAGCTGTGAATTTGTTTGTTGTCCATGTAAGAAGATCTCTGTGTTGAGAATTTAAATGCTTAAATTCGGGCCTATGTGTCATAGATAATATGGGTATCAGTGCCAGGATTTGGAGATACATTCCAGTTGTAAGTATGTGTTGTCTGAAATTTAGTGATTCTCCTGTTGTTTAAGGCTTTTCACTTTCTGCTTTAAGAGATGTTATGCATCAAGTTGGTACTATTTGAGATGATTTTTATGGCCCCAGAGGTGGTTTCACATCACTGGCAAAAATAAATGGTTCTCTTGTATCTGTCTGTTAGCCATTTGAGCCCCTTGGGTTTTGAAATTTGTAAGTGATCCTTACCATTTGAAGACGCCAAGTATTATGACTGAAATGAGTGCATTTAAAAATTATTCTTCCACAGTGAAGAAAGAGTTAGCATGCAGCATGCTGACTTCAGCAAGGTTACAACTGGCAGAGAGCACTACAGGAAGGTACCTTGTAAAGAAAAGAGCTCTTTTTCATTAGAAATACATTTGAACTTTGAACAGAGGTCTTTTTTCAAGTTTGTGCTGGTAAGGGGAAGAATGGGGTGAGATGTCCCAAAATTTTTACTGATGTAAAAAATTTACTTATGACCCCTGTGGATGTAAATTTATCTTTAATAAGATAAGGCAAATTATTTGAGACAGGGAGCTGTTTTATGTTGGTTCTAAGTTTATCATACTTCACTTTTTAAAGCAGGCACTTTTGCTTTTGAATGGAGATTCAGTTCAATATTCAGTGAAATAAAAACTTTTTTTGGTCTTTCTTTGGTCTTTCCTTCCTTTTTTAACTTTTAAACACGAACTACCTTTGCTACCCAATCCTATAGTCCTGAGAAATAACTCTATTTGGTTTGAAGGATGTGTACCGCTGTAGGAAGGTAGAGATTCATTTCTTTAAAGGAACATGACATCTTTTGCTTAAGAAAATATTATCATTAGGGATTCTGACTAGTATTTAGGAATTTACAGATTGAATTTTATAAAGTTTTATACTGCTGCTCACCAAAAAGGCTCATTAACAATTTGAAGTGTTATTCTTTGAGGGTTCTGGAATTCCAAGATATTCTTATTATATGTTGAAAAATAATTTCTTGTTAGTATGACCTACTGGCCTAGAGGTGTCTTCCTAAATTTTATCCTTGGGGTAGTGAGGATAGGACAGGCTCTGTATGATCAGTAAAGGGAGACATAAGGGAAAATAGAGGATTTTGTTGGGGCTCTTCCACATACAGTTTGAATATCAAGTGATCTGAAAGCCTGAAGAAATGACTAGAAGGAAAGAATGATGGCCTTGGCTATGAAAAGATAAAGCACAGTGAAAGTACAGTATTATAAACAACTCTCTCTTGGTTCTCCAGCTATCTCTTGAACCAAAGTTCTTCTATTTGCTTTGCGAGCCCCATTATTTTCCCACCTCTCAGATCCCCAAACAGGATTCATGATCTTTCTTAAAGCCCTGCTGTCGTGGATGGCACCGCCATTCAAACATCTAAGAGCTGAACTAGGCTCTGTCTCTTTCACTGCCTGTGTATAATTACCAGCTCCTATTGTTTAAAGCTTCCAGATATTTATCAGATCCCTCTCTTTTGCTTCATTCCCATTGCTTTGGCTTTAAGACAAACCCCAAGCATGTCCGTGTCTGAAACACTGTAATAGCCTCCTTCTAATTGGTCTCCTTGCCTCACTGCCACCTGTCTACCCTCCCCACCCCCACCCCACACCCATGGACCCAACTTCCACGGTGCTAGAAGGATATTTTTTAAACACAAGCCTTGACTTTTCACTTCCTTGAATGACTGACTTCCCATTGCCTAAAGAATAAAGTCCAAACCCTTTAGTATGACGTGTGAGCTTTTTTATGATTCGGCTTTGACCAGTTGAGCTTCTTTTTTCATGCTTTCTCCATATACAGAGTGTACTTCTCACACTTTGATGCCTTTCTCCCATGCCCTTCTCTCAGCCTCCAATCAATTCCCTTTCCTCCCTTGTCCATATGATAAGCCTTTACTTTTCTTTCTATTTGCCCTGTCATTCCATCGATTCCATTTCCTTCATTCATCCGTGTGCAAATAATTATGAAGACAGAAAGCTGAATCAACATCTAGCCTCCTCTCAAGAACCGGTAGTCCAGTGGAGTTCCGTGGACATACGATGGGGTGAAGTGGGTACACACGGCAAGATGTTTGCCACTGTGAGGGTTCAGAGAAGACAAATAAAATTGTCGTTTTTGCATTTGTATACTTTTGGCATCTTTCTTAGCAAAAACATAAAAAACCACAGACCACAGGCTGATCCAACGTAGTGTTTCATTTATTCCCCAAACATTTCATATTTAAATGTATTGCTAACACAAACCATAACTAAATGCAACAAAAGCATTGCTATAACATCATGTATAAATTAATGTATTTACTTAATTCTCTTTACTGTTTTTTTCTAGGTACTAATATTTAACAAATACTTGCTTCATTTATAAACACAATATGGAAATTTTGTTCAAGTTTACTATTGTGCTTTATACTTTGTTCTGATTCTTTTCTTAAATTCTTTTTTAAAATTTTTTTTTAATGTTTATTTATTTTTTGAGACAGAGAGAGACAGAGCATGAACGGGGGAGGGTCAGAGAGAGAGGGAGACACAGAATCAGAAGCAGGCTCCAGGCTCCGAGCTGTCAGCACAGAGCCCGACGCGGGGCTCGAACTCACGGACCGTGAGATCATGACCTGAGCCGAAGTCGAACACTCAACCGACTGAGCCACCCAGGCGCCCCTGTTCTGATTCTTAATGAAATATTGTTTCCTACATATACTTTAGCTACCTATACAATAATTCAGCCACATTTATTCTGTTGTGGCTTCATATTTAGTTAAAACCCTCAATGAAATACTACAGTAGCATTGGTTTACTATATTATGTGCTTTCTAGCTGTCAGTAAATTTGTCGTGTGCCTGCCTGCTACATGCCAGTATTCCATGATACCATAACACTTCTGAAATGAGTGATTTTCATTTTTCAGGGATACAGGTTAAAAATTCTGCATACCCAGAAATTATGCCTTCCTGCTGGATGATAGTTTTCAGTATTTACATAAACCAAATAATACATTTTTACTCTCAAAACCAATTTCAAAACATATTGGGTAATGGGCACTCATCACTACCTCCCATTACACAAATTTTATTATAAACTGGTGGTGGTATATTTTATCTACCAACAAATGTCAGCAAATAGAGTACTTCCAATTAAGGGATTTGGGGGAAGATCCATGGAGGAAGTAACATTTGAGCAGGGCTGTGATAGATGGTTTGGAAGCAACATGGACAAGCCTGACTGTGAAAATAAAAGGAAGTCTGTGAGGAAATTTCATGAAGGTAGGAAAGTTCAGAGCATGATTATGGTACTGCTGTAACTCAAGAAGACTACAATCAGTGTGTACAAGAAGAAATTTAGGAAGTAAAATTGAAATGCTAGATTGGAACCAGATCGTGGAAGCCCCTGAATGACAGGCTATGGATATAGATGTTCGTGTTATAAGAAATTGTAAGCCATTAAAGGTGTGTGTTTGTTTTTTAAGTACATTAATTATACAATGAAGGCTGCCCTTCACAAAAGAGTCATCTGGCAGCAGCACTTTAAGAGTATTTAGAAAGGACAGCTTGGGGGTGGGGTGGGGCACCTGGCTGGCTCAGTTGGTTAAGTATCCAACTTTGGCTCAGGTCATGATCTCAGGATTCATAAGTCTGAGCCCCGCATTGGGCTGTCTGCTCAGCACAGAGCATGCTTCGGATCCTCTGTCTCCCTCTCTCTCTCTGCCCCTCCTCCCCATGTCTCTCTCTCTCAAAAATAAATAAACATACTTTAAAAAGTTAAAAAGTAAAGAAAGGACAGCTGGGAGGTAAGGAACACTGCAGAGGGGCCAACAGTGCAGATAATGTAGTATAGAGGTGATGAGAGCCAAACTATGGTGGTAACATAGGGAGCCTATAGAAAGAACAGAGAGAAAAAATAGGATAGAGATTGGATTAACAAAATTCATTGGGGTTATTTGGATCTGGAAGGCAAAGGAGAGAAGAGGCAAAGATTGCTGTTGGTACTTGGGGGAAGGGTGGTATGAGTTAGGACAGAACTAATATATTCATTGTAGGAAGCACTGGATCACTGAATTTGAGATGTCACCAGATCATTCAGAATGAGCTTTCCAGTAGGTAGTTCACAATTTAGGAGCAGAAATCAGGAATAAGGTTAGGTTTGGAGCTGTGGAGTTAGTGGTTGTGGCAGCCATGTGAATGTGCCTGATAAACTTCCTACTACAGGGAAAGTAGTTAAATGAGGGCCCCAGCTACTGGACTTTAACTCCCCACAGGGTTTGAGCAGAGGATGAACGTTTCACAGATGGCTTCCAGCCAATGAGCAGGTGCAGTGGAAATACAAAGCAGATCAGCCTAAGACAAAGGATTTCTTTGTCGGCCAACTTGAGCTCAAGGATTCACCAACGGCTTTGCTGAGCCTTCTATTGACCGTGGTGCAGTCTACAGGGCTCCCACCCAAACTTCCTTCTTCCCAATCTTCTCTTTCTCTCTCCTTCACTTGAGATTAGATTTGCATCAAGGTCAGACCTATCTCCCAACCTCTCTGGACTCTTCCCATTTTCTGTAGCACAGCCATTTCGCACCAACATAAACTCTTTCCCCACTTAATGCTGTCTTGGCAACTGCTTCTCAGAGCACCTAGATTAACACAACAGTTATTTGAAGAAATGATAAATATTCCATATGCCACTTTGTACAATTAGAATTAATGTAGAAAATAGTGATATTAAAATTTTCTAAAATCTTGAATCATTAAAGCAACATTAAATTACTAAACTTAACTCAAACTATAAAATTATGTTTAGTAGGTTATATCTTTAAGTGAGGATGTTCTACCTTTATATTCTAAAAGATTATTTTAAATGGAAAGGTGGAATCATTATAAAAAATTCTACTTGGTGGATATATTAACCTTCAACAAATATCTCCGAGTTATGAATCATTAATTTGGAATCATAGATAAGAGTGACCTTTGAATAATGCTAAACTCTAGGTAAGTAATATATATATATATATATTTTTTTTTTTTAATTTTCCAAATACTTGGAAATATGATGATCCATTCATGCTGCTCATCAGCACCCTTCTTTTTAAAACTTTTAAGCAACAATACTCCCTCTAATATTAAAAATAAATTCTGATTGGGGTGCCTGGGTGGCTTGGTCAGTTAAGCGTCCGACTTCGGCTCAGGTCATGATCTCACGGTCCGTGAGTTCGAGCCCCGCGTTGGGCTCTGTGCTGATAGCTCAGAGCCTGGAGCCTGTTTTGGATTCTGTGTCTCTCTCTCTCTCTCTGCTCCTCCCCTGTTCATGCTCTGTCTCTCTCTGTCTCAAAAAAATAAATAAACGTTAAAAAAAAATAAAACAAATTCTGATGATATATGTATTTCATAAATAAAACTAATAAATACAATAAAAATTATCTGATTGACCATCCACTATTGCATTTTACAATAAGTCGAGTGGACTAAAGGTCTTTTTTGATTCTAGGCAGCAAATAATCTTAAGATTTCTCTTACACCATTGTTTCAAAAGAAAATCCATTCTCTCTAAAAAGATATGGCTTAGAATCAATCAAAACAAAATGGCTTACTCAATATAATAAATAGACTAGCATCTAAATCAATTTAAGCTATTATGGTTTTTAGGATTATTGATGTGAGTATTCCAAGGACCAATGTAAATTAAGAATTGTTGCTTTGGTTGCTACAGATATGGTAGTGTATCTCTTTAGATGTTAGAATTTAACTTTAAGAGAAACATTGTATGGATAGGCCTTTACTCAAAAGACTTGTATTTCTTTAAATTCTTAAGAATTGTTTACTTTCTCTTTTGCATTAAGCTGTGGTTTAGAAATCTAATATGTTGTTAATTCTGTATCTATTGGATGCCTTTTGACTCAGGAGACTAACAAACAATCGTAGCAGGAACATCTGTTGATCTTTTGAAAAGTAGCCAGTGAGTTTGGAGTTTCCCTGGCCAGACAAATCATGGGACCACAGCCCAGTCCTGAGCTAAACTTAAGAACAATAAGATTAGTTCTGACATCTAGAAAAAGAATGGAACACATGGGAAAATGCTACACTTAAAAAAAAAATTAATATTCTTTCATTTTTTTTCACAGTTACAATGAATGGAAAGTTAAGATTAGTGCTAGCTAGAAAGGTTGTAAAAACTCATATATACACAATTAAAGGGTTGAATGATTACATGGAAAATCTGGATCATATAAAACTGCTGTGAAAGAAAAATACTTCATTCGTTAGCAATAGAATTTTTAATAAACATATTTGAACTTGAAATGCTTAAAATAAGTTTCTAGAAATAAAGCATCTCTCACTAATGCAAACTTCCTTCAGATATTGTGGATTGCCTCTTGGTAAAATTTCAGGTTTCAATTCTTTCCAGGTTGTTTTTTTTTTTAATCCTTCAGTTACTCAACCAGAGAACTAACATGTCTTCAATTCTTCCATTAGGTGATCTCCTAAAGGCTCTTTAATTCCCTGCAAACCTTTATTCCTTGTACTACTATATTAGTTCTTGGTGATAATATTAACTCTCTGGGCTCCAATTACTATTTATCTACATGCATTTCATATCCACACCCATCCTTCTATCTCTATTTTGTTCTCTGACATTCTAAATAGTACATCTGAAGTCCCACCTTGAACCAACTTATTAAGGTAATTCTTAACTGTCTTTGAACTATCATATATCCCCAAATCTAATTATATTCTCATCTTACTTCAGTGCCATGACATGCATAGTTTATTTCTTAACTATACTTGTAAACTTTTAAAATACGGATATAGGGGCACCTGGGTGGCTCAATCAGTTAAGCATCCAACTCTTGATTTTAGCTCTAGTCATGATCCCAGGGTTGTGGGATTGAGTTCCGAGCTCAGCATGGAACCTATTAAGATTCTCTCTCTCCCTCTCTCTCTGCCCCTCCCCTGCCCAAGTATGCTCTCTCTCTCTTTCTACCAAGAGCAAAAAGACAGATATATATTTGCTACTCTTTTATATCTCTCATATGTAAAATTCAATTTTATCTTGCTCCTAGCAATATATAACATTTTCTTTACATCTTTATTTTTAATTCTCACTTCTAACAAAAATAAAACACGATCAACTTGGACAGATGCTTCATCTTAAAACACTCTCCCCTTGTCTTCTTAGTTACCACAAATTGCTCATTCTGCTACTTCCCAGACAGCTTTTCTGCCAACTTTGCTGACTCCTTCTCTCCCAGCCCTCAAATACCAAAGTTGCTTGGGACTTTTTCTAGGTCTTCTTTTCTTACAAATTCCTGTCACTTTAGGTGATTTCTCTTCTTCAGTAGTTTCCATTGTCTCCCCCTTGGATGTGAGGATTGTTTAAATATGGCTGCAAATTCTTTAATACTTTAATACCGTCAAAATATTAAGATCCAAACAATATTATCTGCATAGGAAATAATTCCTTGATATGCCCTGGCTACCACTTTCAGGGACTAAAAGCAGAGCTCCTTCCTTTCCAAACTCATCTTCTCATGCAACTTTCAGGTCACTGCATCAGTTATCTATTGCCTCATAGCAAGCCACACCAAAACATGGTGGCTTAAAACAATAGTCAATTATTTTGGTTACAAATCCATAAGGCTCAGCTGGGTGGCTCATCTCTGCTTCGTGTGGTGTCTGTCAGCTGGAATGGCTTGACTGGGGGCAGGAGGGTCCAATTTCAATATGGCACACTCACATGCATAACAAGTTGGTACTGGCTGTCAGCTAGGAGCTCAGCTGTGGCTGTGGCCAGGGGGCCTCCGTTTCACTTTATGTAGGTCCTTTCATGGCCTTCTTGGGTTTCTTCATGGCATAGTTATTGTTCCACATAAATGTCCCAAGAAAACAGGTGGATATGGATGGCATTTTTATGACATTCCTTTACTTGAAGCAGTCATAATGACCTGCCGAGGTACAAAGGGAAGGGACCTAGACTCCAGCTTTTGCTTTTGGATAGTGGCAAGGGTCTTGAAGAACACTTGGATAGGTGATACTATGGCAATTGTCTTTTAAAACCACCCTTCACTACCATGACTAAAGTACCAAAGTCACCACCTGTAGGTTACTTCTGGATTATACACATAATTCAAATGCTAACCCCTATGCCTCTCCAATTCTAATCAGTACAACTTTTTGTCTATCTTTCTCCAAGGGTTTAAAGATAGCAAGAGGGGCGCCTGTGTGGCTCAGTCAGTTAAGCGTCTGACTTCGGCTCAGGTCACGATCTCACAGTTCATGAGTTCGAGCCCCACGTCAGGCTCTGTGCTGATAGCTCAGAGCCTGGAGCCTGCTTCAGATTCTGTGTCTCCCTCTCTCTCTGCTCCTCCCCCACTTGTGTTCCATCTCTGTCTCAAAAATAAATAAACATTAAAAAAAATTTTAAAAATAAAGATAGTAAGAAATTGCTTTCATACATTACATAATCAAATCACTATACATTATAATATATATTATAATGAGTATATTCTATGCATATAATATGTTATATATACATAATAGATAGTACATATATGTATTACATATTATATGTGTATCACATATAATATATATGGGTTACATAATGATTATGTACATAATGTAATCATGCATATCATGTAAATAATTTCATGCATTACAATGTCAAATGACATCTCACAGTAACATCTAGGTTAAATGCTGATTATAATCAAATATATACCCCTGTCAATGTGTCATTTCTTTTTTCCACAGCTTTTGAAGAGACAAGAAAATAAAACAAGCAAACAAAAACTCCCCCTTTGAACAGGTCTTCAAAGAATAAGTCTCACAAAAGTGAGAGTCAAATACACAATCTTATTCAATTTCTGTCCCTTCTGCTGAGATGGCCAGTTTTTAGAAGAAGCATCAATTTCCTAGAATACTAACTGTGCTCCTCAATTTGTTTCTCCTGAAACATCATTTTTGAAAGACTGAAAAAAATTATAGTCAGCACCTACATAAACTTAAATCAGAGGCCTTCAAAATTAATACTAAATGTCTCATTTTTAAAATTTGATATAGTCTTATATTTAACACAGCTTTACCACCTAAAACTTTTAGGATCATCTATCATATATCACAAGCATAAAATAACAAATCAACATGTGACATTCTTCTATCTCCAAGGTCACAAAAATATTACTGTTTCATAAAAGTCACTCACACACAAAAAAGACAATATGTGCTGGTTTTATTCTGTTATTTCCTTCCAAATACAAATTATATAAGCTATTATCTTGTTTTCAAAGAAAAATTTACGTGAGCCTAAAGCTCACATATTAGGTCTCCAGTAAAAGTCTTGATTCTGTTCGTTGGCACCCTATCCAGATTATGGATCTTTTGTTGGCTTTATGGGTTTACAGACTTGCTGTTCTTGGCTTGATAATCTGGGGAAATAATTAGAAATGTGATTTGCTTTCCCTTTTTGTCTATACGTATCCATTTACTTTATGATGTCAATTTCATGGGAAATAAATAAAATTCTGTTTAGAAACAGTAAACCAAGATACATGGGATGCACTTTATCTTAATAACTTATGCATTCTTAAGTATGGGAGCTATAACATCTTCCTCAGAGTTTTAGATGTTTTTATTATGTACATAGATTTTCAGAATGATACTATGAATCAGAGTGATATGGTCATAGTGTTTAGATAATACACAACACCAAATGAATAAGCTGAAAAGAGAAAAACATAGCTAGCCAACTGATTCTTATTTAGTTGCATGGTATCTGTAAAAGAATGAGTTCTATGCTTAGATTAACTGGGTTGAAAGCCTGGTTCATATATTTATTGTGAAATGAGAATGATTAATAGTATCTGCCTTTTACGGTTAGCAGGATTAAATGAGAAATTTCCTGTAAATCCCATTAGCATATTGGCTGACACATAGACAGGACTTGGTGACTCTGAGCCGTTATTATTATTGCCAAGCTCAGCTGTCACCTCATCTGTGAAGCTCATCTCTCAAATCTTCCCAAATACTTTAATGAGAACTATTCCTCTCCTTCTGCACTCCTTTGGCATTTTGCTTAACATCTCTCTTATAATTCTCCCTATTGCCAATTATGGTTATTAACATATATGTTTGTCTTCCTCATTAGATATTAGATTCCAAAGGGCAAGGACCATGTCTTCATCTTTATATTTTTCTCTCAGTATATCTTTGCCAATGCCTAATAGCAGGCTTATATATTGTAGACTTTATTTATTTTGTAATTTTTTAAATGTTTATTTATTTTTGAGAGAGAGAGAGAGAGAGAGAGATTTTTCTCTCAGCACACCTTTTCCAAAACCTGACAGCAGGCTTATATATAGTAGACTTTATTTTTTTTAATTTTCTTAATGTTTATTTATTTGGGGGGGGGGGAGGGGCAGAGAGAGACAGGGAGACACAGAATGTGAAGCAGGCTCTAGGCTCCAAGCTGTCAGCACAGAGCCTGATGCAAGGCTCAAACTCACGAACCGTGAGATCATGACCTGAGCTGAAGTTGGACGCTTAACCAACCGAGCCACCCAGGCACCCCTACCGTAGACTTTAAATGAATGTTTCTTAAGTTAAGATGACAGGTTGCTTTTCATCCTTCAGGTCTCACGTCAAAAGTCACCTCTCTGTTGGCTCATTCTAAAGAACCCTCATGATCCACCCACTCCCTACTAAAGCAAGTCTATTATACCACGTGTTTATTTCTTTATCATTTGGGGAAATTATTTCATTAACGTATGTACTTACTTATCTCTCTTGGCAAAATGTAAGCACTATGACAGTGGAGCCTTTATTCGCCTTTGAATCCTTAGCACCAGAACAGTAAGTGTCTATTTAAGTACTCAGGAAGTATTTCTTAAATGAACCATTATACCTCCTAGGGCCCAGGTATGACAGCAGCAGCAGAGGTGATGTGTCCCAGTGACCCTTCTTTAAATAACTAGTAAAGTTGGTGATGACTTTTGAATATTAAGAAGGTGATACTCAGGAACAGCTGTGAATAAGATGTCAGTCCCTGCCTCACTTCGTTTGCCATCCCCAGCTACTTCTGCACACAGAGAGCCCCACCTACAAGCTTAAACCCAAATGAATTCCCAAACCAATCTTAGCATGAGGAAGGAAAGCCTTAAGCAGGTGCTGGAGCCATGACTGAAAGAGAATTAGTAAGGCTTGGTTATACCTGAAAAGTTTGCTTATATAGTAGGGTCTGCCAAATAATACTCCCCAGGCAAGCACTGCCTCTTACTGTAGATAATGAAAGACTCTGGTTCATGGGGAAAGAGCAAGGACATCGCACCATTTGAATGATTCAACCAAAGTTTTGAGTTATTATTGTTAAATGTAGTGAATGGGATGGGGCGCCTGGGTGGGTCAGTCAATTAAGCCTCTGACTTCAGCTCAGTTTCTTGAGTTCGAGCCCCGCGTTGGGTTCTGTGCTGACAGCTCAAAGCCTGGAGCCTGCTTTGGGTTCTGTGTCTCCCTTGCTCTCTGCCCCTCCCCTGCTCATGCTCTGTCTCTCTTTCAAAAATAAACAAACATTTAAAAAAATAATAAATGTGGTGAATAGAGATGATCTTCCACTTGGCTCATTCCCTGGGTCTGGTCAATAACCTGATGCAAAAGATCTGGCAGGATCTTCTGAAGAAATAGTATTGAAGCTTGATAGTCATTACAGAACAAGGGTTTCTTATTCTGCTTAAAGATTATAGGAGTCCTAACCAGTTATATGGAGTATGGTGTATATTAGAGTTTGGAAAAGAAATAAATCCTTTTTGGCAGAAATTGATGACTTCCATGTGAAAGAAATTATATGGGTTAGGTCATAGCTTAAAATCATCAACTCAGTTTCTCATTAACTAAAAATATTATTACTTGGACCACAAATCTTGAGTCTGGAGTTCCCAGGTTGGTGAATGCGTGGAGGCGCTGGGAGAGTCGCGCACTCAGAGAAGACGTGAAAGCTCCACATCCCTTCTCACATGCCTCGCCCTAGGCATCTCTTCCATCTGGCTGTTCCTGAATTCAATATGCTTTTGCAACAAACCAGCACTCACAGCACAAGGCACACAGAGAGAATACCACATAGAGACAGAGGCGGAGATTGGAGCGATGCATTTACCGCCGAGGAACACCAAGGGTTGCTGGCAACACCAGAAGCTTAAAAAATACAGGTATGAGGGGCACTTGAGTGGCTCAGTTGGTTAAGCAACCGACTTTGGCTCAGGTCATGATCTCGAGGTTCGTGAGTTCAAGCCCAGCATAGGCTCTGTGTTGTGTGGAGCCTGCTTGGGATTTTCTCTCTTTCTCCTTCCCTCTGTTCCCCACTTGTGTTCTCTCCCTCAAAATAAATAAATAAACTTAAAAAAATTTTTTTAAAGGTATGAAACAGATTCTTCCCTAGAAACTTCAGAGAGAACACTGGCCTGGCCACACCTTGACTTTGGACTTCTCGCATCCAGAATTGTGTGAGAATAAATTTCTGCTGTTTTAAGCCACCTCGTTTGTGGTACTTTGTTATGGCAGAAACTCATATTGGTTCCTTTTTAAATCGAACACATCATAACAAAATTTTCCTCTGAGCACAGCATTCACTTCATACAGAAAAGAAAACAAAAACAAAAACAAAAATGGTTTGTTCCCTGGCGAATTTATTACAGTGGCCAGGTTGTCGCTTACTGGAGACGGATTTAACGCATTTTTGGTTGTGACGGCTTATTTGATAAGATTAAAGAAAGGTGCACAGGGACTTGTTATTTTCTGTAAACATTATAGAAATAAGCATGAAAAGAAGAGCCTTCAAAGCTTATTACGTAACACTTGGATAGAAGATGAGAATATAATTGGTTTAATTGCTTTCCAGAGGTAAAGATGAGTGAGGATTTTAAATTATATTGCCTTTTCTAACAAAAGCTACATCTCCATACCCTCAGTTGTATTGTATTGGAATTGCAAAGTTTAGTGTAGACCTAGCTGAACAAATAAGTGATAAAACAGATGACAAAACACATAAAACTATCCGAAAGCAGGTTTCAGAAAAACCAACCTCAGGAAGTTGCTGGAATAAACAGTATTCAAAGCAGAACAGAAGCTATATTTTATACAACATAATATAGGTATTTAATAAATGCAAATGTTTTCATTGAAAAAAAACCACAAAAAACCTTTGACTCTTTCTCTCACACTCTCCATCCAATCTGTCAGCATATTTTGCCAGCTTTTCCTTCAAAACATTCTAGAACCTGACCACCTCGGATCACCTCCACTGTAGCACTGTGGTACGAGTTTCCATCATCTCTCTAAGGAATTATTGAAATATCCTCCTAATCTGTGTCCCTGTGTTAACCTCAGGTCATCTCGCTCTGTCACTCAAAACTCACCAGTTGGATTCCTACCCCACTCTGAGTAATAGCCAACGTCTTTACAATGTCTCCAAAGACCTAGGTGATCTCCCCCTGTACCTGCCTCCACCTCTCTCACTTCATCTCCTACCAACCTCCATCTTGATAACTACACTCAAATCTTGGTGGCCCTCTTGCTCCCCTCTTCCCCTGAAATGTTCTTCATGCAGGTATCCACACGGCTTACTCTTTTATTTCCTTCAGGACTTTGATAAAATATGACTTTATCAATGACACTCCCTATATCCCATTATTTTTCTCCACAGCTCTCATCACCACGTGCCACACCATGTATATTATTTGATTATTTATCTACATTCTCCGTTCCCACTAAAATGTAAGCTTTATGAAAGTGGAATGGGGGTGCTTGGCTAGCTCAGTCAGTAAAGTATATGACTCTTGATCTCAGGGTCATGAGTTCAAGCCCCAGGCTCAGCATAGATATTACTTTAAAATAAAATAAAATAAAATAAAATAAAATAAAATAAAATAAAATAAAATAAAATAAAGAAAATGCTTTGTGTGTTTTGTTCACTGCTCTGTACCCAGTCTTCAAGACACTACCTGGAATATAGTACCACTATATGTAAATATTTTTCATACATTGTAATCCTACATTTTTCTGACTCCTTCTCTAGATTCTGTGTAAAGGATGTGTCTTATTCATTGATCTCAGTGATCCAGTGTTCTTTGGATGAATTAATATGAAATGTTTTTAAAAGAATGCTTAGTTCCACTTATTTCGAAAATTACTTTACACTCGCACCAAATAGCAATTAATGGGCACAGATGGTGTTATTTTTAAGTTTGTTTGTTTGAAAAGATGAGAAAAATAATTGAAGAGCAACCAATATTCATTTTGAATATTGACTTCTAATCTTCTTATTTTAAAATTCAAATTATGCTCTGAAATGCACTAAAGGACTGAAGCAGATATTTTTAATTCTCTAGACGTTGAACCCATATTTCCTAGGTTGATGTAAAACTTAGGCTTCCCATTCTCTTATTTTAATTCTCCCTTTTTTCCATTTCTATATGCAGAGGATAAAGAGAAACATTCATCCTCACAGAGTGGCATAACACAGGGGAGTGATGAGGGCTGCACTCTAAGAGGATTAAGCACACAAAGAAGATAATTAACTTGCTGAGGCCCCACAGAAAATCGTGGAATAGCAAGAACAGCATTCAGGGTTTCTGTTATCCTAAGAAAGATTCAGTCACATAGCTACAGTTCATGTCACATAGTTCACTGGTAGCCCCAAGTGTTAACACAATTAAGAAAAAATACTGAACCTTATACATCATGCAAAGAAAATAAACTCTTAATAATTTACAAAACTGTTTTGTTCTTAAATATAGGTTGATATCTACCTTAAGACCAAAACACATTCCATTCTTTTTTTCTTGCTACTGTCTTTAAAATCATTCACAACAGCAATAGAGCTCAAATAAGAAAATTTCACTAGGGAAAATAAGAATGCAGAGACATAGATTTACTTCTCTAAATACAAAACCTTAAAATTGGATATATTATAGGATACTTTCCCTGGGTGGGGAAATTAGGAGCGATTTTAATTTTTCTTCTTTGAGTTTTTTTAGAGTCAAAAATTTTATAAAGAATATGTATTTTTTATAAAAAATATGAAAAGTACAACATGTTTATATATTCTTCTGTAATATATAGTAATTCCCCTTGAACATAATGTTCAGGCTTCAAATTTAGACATTAAAAATGCTCTTCTTGTGTTGGAAAGCAGAAGTCCCAGTTGATCTGAAAAACAGTTCCAAGACTACCAAATTTGACTTATTCCCTGAGTAGTGTTTATTATAAATTGAAAATGTAATGCCAGTGGATATGCCATCACCTAATGAAAGTGAAATATAGAGAATAATTTTTGACAAGTAATTGGACTTGGAAAGAAAGGAATAGAGTAAGAGAAAACAATTGGGGAGGATTTGAGATTTCTTTGATACCTGTAATATCCTATATGCAAACAGCAGTGAGAAATGGGCAGTAATTAATTTAAAAAATCTTGCTTAAAGATCTAGTATCCTCTAAAATCTTAGAAATAAATATTATCAATATCCCTGAGTATATTATTTCAGGAAAGACTTTACTTTTTTATTTTTATTTTTTGGTTATTTATTTATTTATTTATTTCATTATTGTACATGGCCTTTTAAAAAATTTAAATCCAAGTTAGTTAATATATAGTGTAATAATGATTTCAGGAATAGAATTTAATGATTCATCACTTACATGTAACATGCAGTGCCCATCCCAACAAGTGCCCTCCTAAATACCCATCACCCATTTAGCCCATCCCCCTATGCAACACCCCTCCAGCAACCCTCAGTTTGTTCTCTGTATTTAACAGTCTCTTACAGTTTGTCTCCCTCTGTTTTTATATTATTTTGGCCTCCCTTCCCTTATGTTCATCTGTTTTGTATCTGAAATTCCACATATGAGTGAAATCATATTTGTCTTTCTCTGACTGGCTTATTTCTCTTAGCATAATACACTCTAGTTCCATTCACATTGCTGCAAATGGCAAGATTTCATTCTTTTTGATGGCCCGGTAATATTCCATTATATGTATATGTATATATATACACACACCACATCTTCTTTATCCATTCATCAGTCGATGGACATTTGGGCTCTTTCCATACTTTGGCTATTGTCCATATGTTGCTATAAACTTTGGGGTTCATGTGCCCCTTCGAATCAGCATTTTTGTGGCCTTTGGATAAATACCTAGTAGTACAATTGCTGGGTTCTATGGTAGTTCTATTTTTAATTTTCCGAGGAACCTCCACACTATTTTCCAGAGGGGCTGCACCAGTTTGCATTCCCACCAGCAGTGCCAAAGGGTTCCCCTTTCTCTGCATCCTCACCAACATCTGCTGTTACCTGAAATGTTAATTTTAGTCATTCTGACAGGTATGAAGTGGTATCTCATTGTGGTTTTGGTTTGTATTTCCCTGATGATAAGTGATGTTGAGCATCTTTTCATGTATCTGTTAGCCATCTGGATGTCTTCTTTGGAAAAGTGTCTATGTCTTTTGCCCATTTCTTCACTGGATTATATTTGATTTTGGGGTATTGAATTTCATAAGCTCTTTATAGATTTTGGGTACTAATCCTTTATCTAATATGTCATTTGCAAATATTTTCTCCTATTCTATCAGCTGCCTTTAAGTTTTGCTGATTGTTTCCTTCACTGTGCAGAAGCGTTTCATCTTGATGAGGTTCCAATAGTTCATTTTTGCTTTTGTTTCCCTTGCTTCTGAGACATGTTAAGTAAGAAGCTGCTGCAGCCGAGGTCAAAGAGGTTGCTGACTGTTTTCTCCTCTAGGATTTTGATGACTTCCTGTCTTATGTTTAAGTCTTTCATCCATTTTGAGTTTATTTTTGTGTATGTGTTAAGAAAGTGGTCCAGGTTCATTCGTCTGCATGTTGCTGTCCAGTTTACCCAACACCATTTGCTGAGGAGACTGTCTTTTTTCCACTGGAGATTCTTTCCTGCTTTGTTAAATATTAGTTGGTCATGAATTCAGCAAGGTCGCAGGATATAAAATCAATGTACAGAAATCAGTTGCATTTCTATACACCAATAATGAAGGAGCGGAAAGAGAAACTAAGGAATCGATCCTATTTACAATTGCACCAAAACCCATAAAATACCTAGGAGTAAACCTAACCAAAGAGGTGAAAAATCTATACACTGAAAACTATAGAAAGCTTATGAAAGAAATTGAAGAAGAAATTTAAAAATGGAAAAACATTCCATGCTCATGAATTGGAAGAACAAATATCGTTAAAATGCCGATACTATCCAAAGCAATCTAAATATTCAGTGCAATCCCTATCAAAATAACACCAGCATTTTTCACAGAGCTGGAACAAACAATTCTAAAATTTTTATGGAACAACAAAAGACCCTGAATAGCCAAAGTAATGTTGAAAAAGAAAACCAAAGCTGGAGGCATCACAATTCCAGATTTCAAGCTGTACTACAAAGTTGTAATTATCAAGACAGTATGGTATTGGCACAAAAACAGACACATAGATCAATGGAACAGAATAGAGGACTCAGAAAAGGAAAGACTTTAAATCATTCTGAAATAGATATGTGTCATTAGGACATTCTTCACAGATATACCCTTTCTCCTACTACTCTCCGATTTTGAGAAGTTTGATCCAATTTTTAGGTCTCTGCCAACATGGAGTTGGTATACAGAGAAGAAAGTGGTTGTCTCCTAGCCTTCAATAACATTAGTTAGACAAAGTAATTCCTGTGGGTATCATCTTCAAGTCTAAAGGTCTAAATCAAGAATAAAAGCAAAAGGAAATTCAAGAGTGAAAGGAATTTCTGCCATCTTTTAAGAAGTGGGATGGGGCTATTGTTGAAAATCCTGCTATAAGCATTGGGGTACATGTGCCCCTATGCATCAGCACTCCTGTATCCCTTGGGTAAATTCCTAGCAGTGCTATTGCTGGGAGGCAAACCATAAGAGACTCTTAAATACAGAGAACAAACTGAGGGTTGATGGGGAGTGGGGAAGAGGGGAAAGTGGATGATGGGCACTGAAGAGGCCTCTTGTTAGAATGAGCACTGGGTGTTGTATGTAAGCTAATCTGACAATAAATTATATTTAAAAAAAAAAAAGAAGCGACATGGGGTTATTAGAATAGAACTGATTGGGATAAAACCAATAAATGTTAAATTTTTATAAGGAAATGGACTTAAATTTTAGATAATTAAAAACCATGATTTTCTTAGCATGTGTTGAAATATCATCTAAATACATTTTAATTTGTTAGTTTAAAAATAAAAATCTTTAGGTAAACCATGAGCAGTCCCTTTACAAAGCTGCTTCAAGGTTATAAATGGAGCAACACATGTGGAGGGAGTGCCCTCTAGTGGCTAAAGAAAAAATATATTTTTGTGTAGGATAGGGCTAAAAACTTAAAGCAAATGTTTGTATTCCCCATTATCCTGTTTTATTAATCAAATACTTCTACTTTTATTAAGGAATTAAAGAGGTTCAGATAAATATATATATCTTGTGCTTTAAAATACATAAATTTCTTTGCTGATAAATGTTATTATTTTTTTTAACAGTATAGTATATGCCATTGTAGAAAATTTCTAAGCCACAGAAAATTATAGAGAAGAAAGCAAACTCTGTAACCCCACAACCTAAAGACAACCATAGTTAATATTTTAACTAATTTTGTTCAACTTTTTTTCTATGCATTCACAATTTTTCATATAACTGACATCACAGAAAGTAATCCATTTTGAGGGATACTTTTCATTATGTGTTTTTAACCATGTTATTAAAACTTGCTGTGGTTTGAGTGAGGTTCCTCTTCTGGAGGGAATAAAACATGCACATGCACATGTATAGATAAGTGACAGAATATCTTATGTTCAAAATTGCAAGTGGCTCAGTACTGTTGGAAAATAAAGTGAGAAGTTTACAGCTCAGTGAGAATGTTAGGGAGAAGAATTAATAGGGGTTGGAGAGGTATGTAGAAACCAGATCAAGCACCATGGGCATGCCAGTTGGATACATTGTCGGTTGGTATGAATAACCACTGAGGAACTTTGAGTCATGGACTGACTTTATTGGACTTGCATGCCACACAATAATAAAATAATTTGATACTAATATGGAGGATAGACTGAAATAATGTTTCTCGAAGTTGGCTGCACTTTAGAACTACCTGGGAAGCTTTAAAAAATGCCGATCCCCAGACTCCAATCCAAACCAATTAAATCAGGATCCTTGGGAATGAGATTTTTTATAAAGTTTCCCAGATGGTATCATTACATAGCATGGAATGAGGAGAGATGAAACTAGATATAGAAGTACCACTTCGAAGGGTGTTGCATTAGATCGTGCGAAAAATGATGTGCGCCTAAACTAGGTGAGTGATAGTGTATGTGACGAAGTTATTTAATTGACACAAGTTGATAACTGCACACAAGGAATCAAAGATTATTGTCTCATGGTGTCTTGATAAATGTGGTGTCAGAAGGAAATACAGCCACTTGGGCATGTATGTGGGAAGTGGGGAGCATGTTAAGAAGCTAGCATTTTCCTTTAGATTCATCACCAATGACACAAACACACTTAGATATATTTTCTGTTTGCCCTTTTATAAATCCTTCGGCCAGATAATTTCTCTTATCTCCACCCACCCTTTAACTATCTGCTTTGTAGTGGGGGCGGGATGGAGGACCTAGACTCTGCAGATCACACGTTAGGCTCTTTTAGCAAGTGCAACACAAGAGGAAGAAGAGATTTGCTCTTTACTGTCTGATTCTTGGTGGCTTCCCATCTGCCAGTGGTTCTACTAAAAATCACTCTGGCCACACGTGATTGCCCCTACAGTCACGCTTTTCTGTAGCAGCCGCTGAATCCGGTTCGCAATTTTTTCAACACTTGCAAAACCAGCCTCATCACCATCCCCCAAAGACACTAGCACCAACTAGCTGGTGTCAGCTCCTCAGGGGTCTAGGTTTCAACACCCCAAGGCCCCTTCTCTAAGTTTCTAGGTTTTTCTCCTTGTTCCTTCGGGCCTAAACCTGCTTCTACTAGACTGGCCTTACAGAAGAGGCTTAAAAGAGTTCTTCAAGTTGAAATGAAAAGATGCTAATTAGTAACATAAAAATAGACAACACACTGGTAGAGGTGTTAGTATCTTAGTAATATGATGGAATGTTTCCCACTTAACTCTAGAATAAAGGTTAAAGTATAAGAATATTAAAAAATAACTATAGCTGCAATACTTTGTTGATGGATACATATTATAAAGAAGAGGTAAGTTGTACATTAAAAAAATAAAATGTAGGGGGGTAGTAAAATGGAAGAGTTTTTGTATGCAATCAAAGTAAATTGTTGTTTTATGTAAACCTCATGGTAATGACCAAGGAAAAAGCTATAGTAGATTCACCAAATATAAAGGGGAAAGAATCAAACAATATCACATGAAAAATCATCAGTTTACAAAAGAAGGCAGCAAGAAAAGAAGAAAAGAAGAAAGGACTTATGAAACAGGCCCAAAACTAATAAGATGGTATTGGTAAGCCTGCACAAAGACTCAAAGTGAAGGGATAAAAGATACGTTCCATTCAAGGGAAAACCAAAAGAGGGAGGGGTAGATAAACTTACATCACACAAAATAGACTTTAAGCCAAAAACAACAATGAAAGACGAGGAAAGTCATTATATAATGATAAAGGGATAAAATCCTCAAGAGGATATAAAATTATAAATATCTACGCACTCAAATCAGAGCATCTAAATACCACAAATCTGTGGATATAAATGGAAAACAATGCAATAATAGTAGAGGACTTCAATACTCCACTTTCAACAAATGATAGGTCATCAAGACAGAAAATCAACAAGGCATCATTGGACTTGAAACATATTTTAAGCCAAACGGACCTAACAGACATATACAGAACATTCCATCCAACAGCAACAAGAAAGTCTTCTCAATGTGCACATGGAACATTCTCCAGTAAAGATCATACGATAAGTCACAAAACAAGACATAGAAAATTTAAGAAGATTAAAATCATACCAAGTATCTTTTCCAACCACAATTGTATGAAACTGGAAATAAATAATAGAAGAAAAGCTGGAAAATTCACAAATTAATGGAAATTAAACAACATATACTCTTGAGTAACCAATAGTTCAAAGAAGAAATCAAAAGGGAAATTTAAAAAAGTCTTGAAAAAAATGAAAATGGAAACAAAACACACCAAACTTTATGGGATGCAGCAAAAGCAGTTCTAAGAGGGAAGTTTACCGTGGCATTAAGAAAAAAGAAAGAGATCAAATAAAAAAACCTAACTTTGTACCTCAAGGAACTACAAAACAAAAAGACAAATTAAGTACAAAGTTAGCAGAAGAAAGGAAATAACAAAGATCACAGCAAAAGTAAATGAAATAAACACCAAAAATAGAACTGAAAAGACCAATGAAACTAAGAACTGTTTTGTTTTGTTTTTTTAAAGACAAACAAAATTAACAAACCTTAAGTACACTAAAAAAAAAAGAGAGAAGACTCATAATAAATAAAATCAGAAATAAACGAGGAGACATTGTAACATACCACACAAATAAAAAGGATCATAAGAGACTATAAATGTTTATATGCCAACAAACTGGATAACCCAGAAGAAATAGATAAATTCTTAAAACATACCTACCAAGACCAAATCATGAAGAAATAGAAAATTTCAACAAACCACTTATGAATAAGGAGATTGCATCTGTAATCAAAATCCTCCCAACAAAAAGCCTGGTATCAGATGGCTTTACTGGTGAGTTATAACAAATATTTAAGTAAGAATGAACACTAATCCCGCCAAAAGTCATCCAAAAATTGAAGAGGAAAAAAAACTCCCAAAGGTGTTTTATGAGGCCACTATTACCTTGATATGAAAGCCAGATAAGGACACTACAAGAAAAGAAAACTACAACAAATCAAAACCACACTGACATAACCTCACACCAGTCAGAGTGGCTAAAACGAGCAAATCAGGACTATAGATGCTGGTGAGGATGTGGAGAAACGGGAACCCCCTTGCAGTGTTGGTGGGAATGCAAACTGGTGCAGCCACTCTGGAAAACAGTGCGGAGGTTCCTCAAAAAATTAAGAATAGGTCTACCCTATGACCCAGCAATAGCACTGCTAGGAATTTACCCAAGGGATACAGGAGTGCTGATGCATAGGGGCACTTGTACCCCAATGTTTATAGCAGCACTTTCAATAATAGCCAAATTATGGAAAGAGCCTAAATGTCCATCAACTGACAAGTGAATAAAGAAGATATGGTTTATATAAACAATGGAATACTAGTTGGCAATGAGAAAGAATGAAATCTGGCCTTTTGCAGCAACATGGATGGCACTGGAAGGTATTATGCTAAGTGAAATAAGTCAGTCAGAGAAAGATACCATATGTTTTCACTCGTAGGTGGATCTTGAGAAACTTAACAGAAGACCATGGGGGAAGAGAAGGGGGAAAAAAAGTTACAGAGAAGGAGGGAGGCAAGCCATAAGAGACACTTGGATACTGAGAACAAACTGAGGACTGATGGGGGGTGGGGGAGAGGGGAAAGAGTCATGGGCATTGAGGAGGGAACTTGTTGGAA
The DNA here is from genome assembly GCF_046562875.1 of Panthera onca. Classification (NCBI taxonomy): domain Eukaryota; kingdom Metazoa; phylum Chordata; class Mammalia; order Carnivora; family Felidae; genus Panthera; species Panthera onca. The sequence goes on from NC_138345.1 coordinate 49,295,237, forward strand.
TGAGCACTGGATGTTGTATGGAAACCAATTTGTGAATAAACTATATTTAAAGAAAAGAAAACTACAGACAAATATCCTTAATGAATACACATGCAAAAATTCTTAACAAAATATTTGCAAATCAAGTTCACATTAAAAGCATCATGCATCATGATCAAGTGGGATTTATCCCTGGGATGCAAGGGTATTTCAACATAGGCAAATCAGTAACTGTGATACAGCACATTAATAGAATAAGGATAAAACCATATGATCATCTCAATAAAAGCAGGAAAAGCATTTAACAAAATACAACATCCTTTCATGATAAAAATGCTCAACTTGGGCATAAAAGGAATGTACTTCAGCATAATAAAGGCCTTATATAAGCCCACAGCTAACATCATACCCAATGATGGAAGGTTGAAAGCTTTTCCTCTAAGATCAGGAATAAAACAAGAGTGCACTCTTACCACTCCTATTCAACAGAGTACTACTAATCCTAGCCAGAGCAATCAGACAAGAAGAAATAAAAGGCATTCAAAACAAAAGGGAAGGAATAAAATTGTCTTTGTTGGGGATGATATGATTTCATACATAGAAAATCTCAAAGGCTCTGCCAAAATACTGATAAGATTAATCAATAAAGTCAGTAAAGTTGTAAGATACAAAAACAATATACAGAAATCAGTTACATTTCTATACATTAACAATGAAACATCTGAAAAAGAAATAAAGAAAATAATCCCATTTGCAATTATATCAAAAACAATAAAATACTTAGGAATTAAGTATTTATTTAACCAAGAAGGTAAAAGACCTATATACAAAAGACTTTTTTAAAAAATTAAACATTTTTTTTTAATTTGAGAGAGAGAGAGAGAATGAGTGCAAGCAGGGGAGAGGGGCAGAGGGTGAGAGAGAGAGAATCTTAAACAGGCTCCATACTCAGCACAGAGCAGAGCCTGATGCAGGTCTTGATCCCACAACCCCAGGATCATGATCTGAGCCTGATGCTCAAGAGTCAGATGCTCAACCGACTGAGTCACCTAGGTGCCCCCATACTAAAGATTAAAGATTAAAGAAGTTAGAGAAGACACAAACCAGTGAAAAGATATTTCATCACAGATTGGAAAAATTAATACTGTTAAAATGTCCATACTACCCAAAGCTATCTATAGATTCAATGCAATCTCTGTCAAAGTTCCAATGGCATTTTTTACAGAAATAGAAAAAAAATCCTAAAATTTGTATGTATTCACAAAAGACCCCAAATAGAGGTAACAATCCTGAGAAATAAGAATAAAGCTGGAGGCATTGTACTTCCTGATTTCAAACTATACTACAAAGGTATAGATATCAAAACAGTGTAGCATAAAGACAAGCATACAGACCAATGGAACAAAATCAAGAGCCCAGAAATAAACCTTTGTATATACAGTCAATTAATATTTGACACGGGAGCTGAGAATAGACAATGGGGAAAGGACAGCCTATTCAATAAATGATGTTAGGAAAACAAAATAATCACATGCAGAATAATGAAATTAACTGAAGATGGTTTAAAGACTTAAACATAAGAACTAAATTGGTAAAACATCTAGAAAAAAAAAAACAGGACAAACCTCCTTGACTTTGGTCTTGGCAATGATTTTTTGGATATGACACCTAAAGCATAAGAAACAAGAGCAAAAATTAATATGTGACACTACACCAAAATAAAAAGCTTCTGCACAGCAAAACAAACAACAAATGAAAAAGCATCCTATGGAATGGGAGAAAACATTTGCAAACCACATATCAGATAAGGAGTAAATACTCCAAATATATAAAGAACTCATACAATTCAATAGCAAAAAATCAATCCAATTTAAAAATGGGCAGAGGGGGGGCGCCTGGGTGGCGCAGTCGGTTAAGCGTCTGACTTCAGCCAGGTCACGATCTCGCGGTCTGTGAGTTCGAGCCCCGCGTCAGGCTCTGGGCTGATGGCTCGGAGCCTGGAGCCTGTTTCCGATTCTGTGTCTCCCTCTCTCTCTGCCCCTCCCCCGTTCATGCTCTGTCTCTCTCTGTCCCAAAAATAAATAAAAAACGTTGAAAAAAAATTTTTTTTAAAAAATGGGCAGAGGGACTGAATAAACATTTTTCCAAAGAAGGCATACAATGGCCACGGAAAGGTGCACAACATCACTAATCATCAAGAAAATGCAAATCAAAACCACAATGAGGTATCATTTCAAATCTGTTAGACTGGGTATCATCAGAAAGAGAAGAGCTAGCAAGTGCTGGAGCAGCTGTGGAGAAAATGGAACATTCGTATCTTGGTGGAAATGTAAATTGGTGTAACGACTATGGAAAACGATATGGAGTTTTCTCAAAAAAACAAAACCAGAAACAAAATAGAGCTACTGTCTGATCCAGCAAGCCTACTTCTGAGTATACATCCAAGGAAAAGGAAATCAGTATTTTAAAGAGATATGTATACTCTCATATTCTTTGCAGCGTTATTTACAATGGCCAAAATATGGAAACAATCGAAGTGTCCATCCATGGATCAATGGATAAACAAAATGTGATATACATATGTAATGTGGTATACATATATGTATAATGGAATACTGCTCAGCCATAGAAAAGTGAAATCTTGCAATTTGCAACAACGTTGGAGCTTGAGGGCATTATGCTAAGTAAATCAGTCAGGCAGAGAGAGATAAATACTAAATGCTCTCACTTATACGTGGAATCTAAATTTTGGAAAAACCAAACAAGGTGAGAGATACTGAGAACAGATTAGTGGTGTCCAGAGATGGGAGGGGGGAGTGTGAAAAGGGGGAGGGAGTAAAATGGTACAAAATTCCAGTTATAAAATAAACAAGTCATGGGGGTGTGATGTATAGCATAGCAACTATAAAGTTAATAGTACTGTATCGCATATTTGAAAGTTGCTAAGAGAGCAAATCTTAAAAGATCTCATCATAAGAAAAAAACTGTAACAATGTATGGTGATGAATGTTAACCACACTTATTGTAGTGATCATTTCACAATATACACAAATATTGAATCATTATCTTGTACACCTGAAACTGTTATATGTCACTTATACTTCAATTTAAAAAAATTAACAGCTTAAGGAGCGTCTGGGTAGCTCAGTTGGTTAAGTGTCCGACTTCAGCTCAGATCATGGTCTGACAGTCTCATGGTTGGTGAGTTTGAGCCCTGCCCTGGGCTCCATGCTGGCAGTGCAAAGCCTGCTTGGGATTCTCTTCTTCTCTCTCTCCACTTCTCCCCTGCTCATACGTTCTCTCTCTCTCAAAATAAATAAATAAACTTAAAAAGAAATTTTTTAAAAATCAGCAGCTTGGAATATCACAAATTTGTTATCTCAGTTTCTCTATTTAGGAGTCCAGCATATTTTAACTGGGACTTCTCACTATTTTTAAGGCCGAAATCAAGATGTGGGCCAGCTGTATCCTCATCTGGAAACTGAACTAGGGAACTAATCTGCTTCCAATCTCCTTCAGGAACTTTATCGAAATTATTCTTTCCCCCCCTAATCCATAGTGTAGCTCTGTCATTGGATTTTTCTCTATGAAGACTAGTATTTTGTTCCTTTTTGCTATTTTTATACCATGCCATTGCCACAGTGTTTATTACACTTGAAAATGATATTCATGGTACCCAGTTAGAGAAGTCTTCTCCCTTGTGTTTTTTCTTTTAAAGTATGATGGCCAGTCATGGTCTTTTGCTGTTCTATATTTAACATTAGTATGCAAAGCTCCATTTTATTTTTTAAATGTTTATTTTGAGAGAATGAAAGAGAAAGCACGACAGGGGGAGGAGCAGAGAGAGAGGCAGAGAGAGAATCCCAAGCAGGCTCTGCACTATCAGTGTAGACCCCAATGTGGGGCTTGATCTCGTGAACAGTGAGATCCTGATCTGAAATCAAAAGTCCGATGTTTGACAGACTGAGCCACCCAGGTGCCCCTGAAGTTTCATTTTAAACAATTGGGGCTTTAACTTGGAATAGTATTGAATCTGTAGATCAATTTGGAAATGTATTAGTTTGCTAGGGTTGCCATGACAAAAGATCACAGATTGGGTGGCTTTAACAACAGAAATTTATTTTTTTTCCACAGTTCTGGAGGCTAGAAGTCTAAGATCAAGGTGGTACAGGTTTGGTTTCTTCTGGGCCTCTTTCCTTGGCTTGCAGGTGGCTGCCTGCTCACTCTGTCATGTGGTCATCCGTTTGTTTGTCTTCTCTTCTGTTAAAGTCACCAGTTATGTTGGACTAGAGTTCACCCATATGATCTCATTTTACCTTCATTACCCCTTCAAAGGCTCTTTCTCCAATTCTCCAAATATAGTCACATTCTGGTGGTTAGCCTTGAATGTATGAATTGGTGGGGGGGAGGGGGAGCACAATTGAGCTTGTAACAGGGGACCACTGACATTTTTCCAATACTGAATCTTCCAATCTATAAACACAATATATCCATCAATTTATTTTTATATTCTTTAATGCCTTTCAATGAAATTTATCATTCTCCATAGAGGTCTTAAATATTAAATTGAGGGGTGCTGATGGCATGGAGCCTGCTTGGGATTCTGTCTTTCTCTGCCTTTCTGTTCCTCCCCTGCTTGCTCTCTATCCCCTTCTCTCAACAATAAATAAACATTTGAAAAAAATTATGTTGAATATTCTCAATTTACTTAATCAGATCCTTACTCCTTCCTTCTGCACTATGGTTCATGTCTTAAGAGGGATGACATTCATGGCTTCCATCAAGTGACATTTAGGCACTCCTTGCCTCCTGACCTCTGGATAGGTTTAGCCAGTGGGAAGCATGGGCAGGAGATCTGAGTATTCATTCCCTTACTTCTTTTCCACTACTGGGGCTCGTGATGGGTGGCTACAGCTGTGTTCCTCTCCTGAGTTTTGCAGCTCTCTCCCAGTAGCCTTCTCCTATCGACATAGCTCTGGGAATTCAGGTTAAGATAACTGCTCCTTTTCAGTCACCCATTCACATCTATGGTTAGTACCCCATCTTTCCCCTGAGTCTCTTCAGCATTCCTTATCGGTTACTTTTGATCCTGACTACATCTTAGTAAATGCTCCATTCATTAAACTCTACATTTTCTATATGTCAGTGTGCCAGCTTCTTCTCCATTTCTACATTTCAGTGTGCCAGGAATTTCCTGCTGGGAAACATACTTGGTCAGATTTATTCCCAAGTACTTTTTATGTCTCGAAGCTATTTTATATGGCACATTTAAAAATTACATTTTCTGTTTGTTGCTAGTTATAGAAATGCAATTAGTTTTCTGATACTTTTTTTTTAATCTAGCAACCTTGCTAAACATTCATTACTTCCAATAATTTGTTAGATCTTTAAAACATATTTCTTTATATATTAATCTCCATGAATAATCTTTAAATAATCGCAGATTTGTAACTTGGTTTGCAACACATGCCTATTTGGGTTATCTAAACATCTAATAGAATGCTGTGTTGGAGTGACATTATATTAATTGCATTAATCTGTCTTCTAATATTAAACTGCTTTTGAAGTCTACACCATTGATCCAGATACATATTACTTTCAAAAATTAGAATCCAAATGAGCAGGAAGTACACTTTTTAAAAACACATTTTTCCCTGTTTCCTTTTCTTAAAATTGAAGTATGGTTGACATACAATGTTATATTAGCTTCAGGTGTACAACATAGTGATACGACAATTCTATACATTATGCAATGCTCACCACCATAAGGGTAGTACCATCTGTCATTATATAAAGTTGTATACATTCTTTAGAGACAGGTAGTTATCAGTTATATACTTATCTACACCCGATGAGCAACTAGTGGATATATACTAATATTTTACTGACTAGTTGCTTTGAGTTGTGTCTTTCATTTACCGCCATCAGTAATAGTTATTTAATCAGTAAACAATCATTTGTTGAGCATCCACTAAATGCCATTCACTCTTCCAGTACTAGAGTACAAAGATGACAAAGCCATAACCATTGCCATTAAAAGAAGCTCATAATTTAAGTGTGTGGAGTCTGTGTGTGTTGGACCACAGAGGGAGTAAGACCAAAGATAATGGAAAACATATAGAGTAAGTCTGTACTGTAAATGAGTGAACAAAATGCTAAGAAAATAGAACGGGAAAGTACTTCAAGTCTCCATTCAAGAGTTGAATCTTGAATAAGCGATACACGCTTATTACCAAAAAAAAAAAAAAAAAATGAAGGAAACATTCAGTCATTTGTGCTGATTTATTGGTATGTGCTAAAATATTATGGTCTTGGGGATAAAGTACTGAAAGAGCCACAAAAATCTGTCTTCCCTTTACAGTCTATATTAAAAGGAAAGAAACTTGCACCAGGAAGGACGTTTCCTGCTTACAAAAGTTTTGTATCAACAGTTCTGATTGTTTTACAGAGCAGCAATACCCCTGCCCGAAGTGGGCTGCCTGTAGGAAAATAATACCCGAGGTTCTATTTATAGTTTTTAGATTCTTCTGGTATTTACGTTTTTGCCTAATTGTAACGTACATGTATGTAATACGCACATCATCTCCGTAATGGGAGTGCAGATTCAAATTTTACTGAGGTGAGTATTTCATCAAAGTTTGGGGACCATTGCACTAGTGTCCCTCAACGTCCTCAAAAGAGAAAGTAATATAAATTTATTTGTATTTAAAACCACCTAACACTCATATCTAAATCGCTAACACTACTGGAATTTTTATGAGTGCCTGGAGAAACCACGTTTCTTAAGGGCCTTACTTGTAGACAATCCCAGAGGAGCTGCCTATGTAGTTGTTTAGTAAGAACTGAAAAAAAAAAAAAAAAAATTCCTAGACGAAGTTTGCTGGTTTGGGGCGCTGCTGGGAACAACTCTGTTTTTCTGTTCAGATAACAAGCACGGTCCAGCCAGTTGGATTGCTTGGCGCATAATCCACAAGGGCCGCCAGGTCCAGGCTCCGAGAAGGGCAGTCACAGCTTTCGACTCAGCAAACTCCGCCCAGGGACGAGACCGGTTTCGGCTGGTCAAAGCTGGGAACTGGAGACTCCAAGGCAAAGTCTAGAGCTTCTCTAGGCGCCGTACGTGGCCGGTGCGGGACCAGGGTCATGTGCCCAACGTGTGCTGATCTAGCGCCTGCGCACTGCTGTCCTATTAGCTCTTCCACCGGGCAAACTTGCCTTCTTGCTAGATCGTCACTTCCGACGGACGCTTGACGTCATTGGTATCGTCACTTCCTGCCGGTACCGGTGTGGACCGTGCGGGTCTTGGCCGCGGTTTCTCCGGTTTTCCCCCTCCCTACTTTCCTCCCTCCCTCCCTTTCCCTCCCTGGCCGCTGTCGGTCGCCCGTCGCAGACACCCTGGCCCATCCCCAAACCCTTTCCTGACCTCGCTGCTGCCCGATTGGCCTCTTTTTCCTGTTTCTCGGCCCATCCCCAGTCCCCAGTGTCAGGGCGGGGGCCTTGAGCCAGAGGCTCTGCGGCAGAGGAAAGAAAAGAGCAGACGACCCTCGGCTCCGCAGCCGGATCGCTCGGTTCGCCGCCGCCATGGCAATGAGGCAGACTCCGCTCACCTGCTCGGGCCACACGCGGCCTGTGGTTGATTTGGCCTTCAGTGGCATCACGCCCTATGGCTATTTCTTAATCAGCGCTTGCAAAGGTGAGCAGGGCCCCTGGATCCAGATCCCTGACGGGTAGGACTGGCTCCAAAGGTATTCCCCAGTGCCGAAGGGAGATCTCAGCCTTTGAGATTGAGGCCAACATGGTCTGATGGGGAAAATAGGGATTCGTAGTTGGAGCCAAGAGAGGCTTTTCTGATCCTCTGGTGAGGCCAAGTATTGCCCTCCCCCCGTCTAGGCCTCTCATTTTACTTTTATTGCTATTTCTGGAGCATCCGGACTGTACGCTTGCGTAGGCGCCCCGGCCATCAAATACTGTAAATAATCTTTCAAGGATTTGGGGCATGAAGAAACTAGGCCAGGCTAAGTAATACCTTTCGTTATTTTACAGAGACTTGTCATTCCTGTTATTATTTCATTGGACATTCCTTTGTGGTAGTAGTCCCGTTCTTCAATTGGAAACTGAGATTTAGGTTAAGACGTTTGTCCAAAATAAGACTGAAATCTACATTATTTTAACATAGATCAGTATTCTTCCTACCGAATTACAGACACTTCAGTGAGCATGTCTGGCTCAGCTCTTCAGTTAATTTAGTTCTGGACGTTTCATAGTGACCTCAGTGAATGAGAATAGTTAAACAATAAAAGCAGTGTTCCACTTTGTGATTTAACACAATCACTTTATGTTCGAGTCTTAGATTTTAAGTAATCTGAACTTCGAAATAACATGCTTTTTTAAATGTGTTTTAGATGGGAAGCCTATGCTACGTCAGGGAGATACAGGAGACTGGATTGGAACATTTTTGGGTCATAAGGGTGCTGTTTGGGGTGCAACATTGAATAAGGATGCCACCAAAGCAGCTACAGCAGCTGCGGATTTCACTGCGTAAGTATAGCCGAAACAGCCAGTTTTGGAGATCTCCGTGGATTGTGTTAATGGAAGTACTCAAAACTTCAACTTCAGTTATTCATAAAATTCTGACTCAGTGCCTACCAGATAGAGCACATGATGTTTGATCTCACTAAACCTCTAGTCCTTTCTGCCTCTTTCTCTTCAGTGGTTCTCACCAATTTTCAGAGACTTTAAATGACTTATTGTCTATGTCTGGATTAGGACCCAGGAACCTGCATTGTTAACAGGCACTTTAGATAACGAATCTTGGGAGGGTCGTGCTTACAAATGCTGCACTACATGTGCTTTCTGAGTGATATTGCACACTTCTGTGGCTCCCTAGTGCTGATGACCTGGATTTTTAGCCCCATCTCATTCTCTGTTTTTGTTAACTGGCTTTACACATATTTAAAACTTCCAAACTCCATTGCTTTTTATTTTCTAAGTTTTTTAAGGTTGAAATTTAAATTACTCTTGATTTCTTCCTTACGTCCACATTATCGGTTTTTTTTTTTAAATTTTTTTTAATGTTTATTTATTTTTGAGACAGAGACAGAGCATGAACGGGGGAGGGTCAGAGAGAGGGAGACACAGAATCTGAAACAGGCTCCAGGCTCTGAGCTGTCAGCACAGAGCCTGACGCGGGGCTCAAACTCACCGACCGGGAGATCGTGACCTGAGCTGAAGTCGGCCGCTTAACCAACTGAGCCACCCAGGCGCCCCTCATCATTGTTAATTCTATAGCAGCATATCTCCTGGCTATGATGTTTTTATGTCCCTACCACTAGTAGCTTTCCTTTCTTTTTATCTTCCATAATCTTCCTAATAACAGATTTCATCATGTCACTTCTCTAATGATCTTCCTTCTTCCCTCTGCAGTTTCCGTGGTTCCTGACCTTGCATGTACCCAAGAGAACTTTAAATTATTCAGATGTATGTGTCTGCGAAATTCTGATTTAATTGATCTGGAGGTGGGGCCCCCACATCCCCCAGCATCAGTTTTTTGGTTTTTTTTCCTTGAAGTTCTGCTAAGTGGTTCTGATGTCCAGCCTTAGAACCACTGGCCTAAACGTTAAATTTCAGTTGTTGCCAGTTTACACTTTGGCCTCATCTTGGTTTATCGACATCTCTGGCACTGCATACCATATGCCTTGTGGTTTAGTTACACTAAACTTACTGTCGCCAAAATACATCTTACCTATTTTGGTTTTTGGCCTTTGCATATGTTAGAGTGACTTGTAAAGACCCACTTTCCCCTTCTGGGCACTTTCATTTTTTTATATAGTCTTGGTATTCTAGTTTCTGATTGTGTTTATGACTTAACAGACACTTAAATGTGTAAACTGATGAAGGCAATGTCAAGAGCAATTGTATGGTAGTAGACTTTGTTACACTCAACTCTGGAGAGTAAAAGTAGTCTCCTTCCTTCCTTCCTTTCTCTCTCGTAATTCTATGTTAGGAGTATTTATAAAAAATAAAGACAGAGGCGCCTGGGTGGCTTGGTCGGTTAAGCGTCCGACTTCGGCTCAGGTCATGATCTCACGGTCTGTGAGTTCAAGCCCCGCGTCGGGCTCTGTGCTGACCACTCAGAGCCTGGAGCCTGTTTCAGATTCTGTGTCTCCCTCTCTCTCTGCCCCATCCCCACTCATGCTCTGTCTCTCTCTGTCTCAAAAATAAATAAACGTTAAAAAAAAAAAAAAAAAAGACAGATTGTAGTAGTAGATATGTGACTATGCCTTTGTTGAAACGTGTAGATTTCTATGCCACAGAATGAATTCTACTGTATGTAAAATTAAATAAATTACAGTTTTTAAAACAAGGTGAGGGAGATAATAGTGCTTATCCGGGATTAAATTTGAGATGGTGAGAGCAGTAACAAAAGTTATAAATGTCAGCCTGAACGTTTGTCTGTACTTCAATGAATAGATTTCTGTTACGTCTTTATGCGTAACTGTTACAAGGCTTTGTGCTGTGCCTTGCTGTGATTGTGTGTAATCCTGATAAAATAAGGAGCTGTTGATTTTATATAAATCCTGTAATGTCAACAGCTTCAGGTCAAATGTTACTGTAGATGTGAGCGTGCATACTTGTAACATGTCCTTCCCATTCACCTTTTTTTATTTAATTTGGTAAAAGTGATTCTCAGACGGAAGACTTCTGGAGTGCAATCAGGTGAAAGTGCCCATTCATTCCTTCTTGGGCTCACACTGTTCCCAGTATTAAAACTTCTGGCACTTTGATAGCACATAATTGATTTATGTGTTGTTGCTTCTTAAAGTCAGGGGTCATGTCTTATATTTTTTATATCCCTTGGCTTGTTCAGTACTTAATATTTGTTGCATAAATAACTTCAGGAAGTTTTCTAAAGTAGACGGTAAAGAATGGGTTAATCACAGATCTTGGTTTTGCTTCTGTAATACTTGTGTCTGATTGCCAAGAGGTTAGCTTTTTTTTTTTCCACTTCAACTCCTCCAGAGTTTTTTGCTCAGTCTAGTAGGAACATTGTCATTGGAAATGAAAGTCACTGATTTTATAACAGAGGTAGAAAACTGAGGTTTTCAACTCTAGTAGACTTCAGACATTTGGGATGAGGATATTAAAAATGTCATTGTTGAAACTAGCTCCCAGTCTGGTGTAATAAGTGAATAGTTAATAAAGTGGTATTTTAAACATAATTAAGTTTTGGGGCTCCTGGCTGGCTCAGTCGGTTGGGTGTCTGCTCTTGGTTTCAGCTAAGGTCATGATCTTAGGGTTGTGGGAGCATGGAGCCTACTTGAGATTCTCTCTCTCTCCCTCCCGCTCTCTCTCTCTCTTCCCCCCCTTCTTTCTCTCTACTTCTCTCCCTCTCTCTCACTCTCCTTCCCTCCCTCCCTCGCACCCTCCTGCCCCTCCCCCTCTCACGCAAGCTTGCACAGTCTCTCTCTCTCTCTCAAATTAAAAAAATACAATGAAGTTTTAAGTGGAACAAGATGTTAGACACTGCAAACATTAGCATTAAACAAGCTTTTGAATTGCAATTCTGAAAGGATACATTTTTGTTAACCTCAATTCTGGGCCCTGTCAGTGTTAATTAGTGAGCAAAATGTTTTGTCACCTCCTGCTTGATGGGCTTGCTCTGATCTTTAAGAGACTTGTGCAAAAAGTTGTTGGGAAGGATGCCTGTCTCTGTAACATCTGTGAAGAGCCTTCGTTTGTGCATTTGACCAAATTATAATGCCAGTCCTTGGGAAGATAAAGAGCTAGATAGAAATTACTGTTCATGCGATAACGCCTCTGAAATGGAGAGCGAAAAAGGTGTGAAAAAGTATGGCACTTTAAATACTTAGAGTCTTGGAAAGAGTAGTCAGGATTTTATCTTGCTGCCAGAGGAACAATTATCTTTATTTAGGTCACTTATAGAGCATTAATAACCCAAATCACACATTTGAGGACGTGTGATACCTATTCCTGTGATACCACAGGAATACCTGTGGATAGGTATTCAGTGTTGTTTTTGTGCTTAACATTTCAAGTCTCAATGTCTGTGTTTACAAGTAGCATTAAAAGCATGAACCGGATTCTGTAATTGAATCCTCCTTCCGGCATTTAGTAGTTCTGTGACCTTGGGAATTTATTTAACCTCTTTTTTCTCAGTGTCGTCATCTATAAAGATGAGAATAGTAATAATGCTTGTCTCCTGTGTCAGTTGTGAATATTAAATGAGTTAAAATGTTTCTAATATTTAGAACATTGCCTAAAATTGAATGAGTATGTAAGTGTTGCATGTGTAAGGTAGCAGTGATAGCTACCATTCCCACTAGACCAAAATCATATGTACAATTTTGGAACTTATTTGGCTAAAGCCATGAAATTATTTGGTTTTGTGCAAGAGGGTTGAATAGATTTAAATATTAAATGCTTTTGGTTTTGTTTCCCCCCCCCCCCCCCTTAAGGCTTTTAGGTGCCATGATAGAGTGGGAAAGATAGATATAAGCATTCGCTTTGGTGAGGGCTGAGTTCATGTGCTAGCCATGCTGTGTATTTCCAGTTTGATCATGGGTTGCTTCTTAAAACTTTGGCTTTCGTATCTGTAAGATGGGTATAAGACCACATGGTTTTTGGGAGGATTAGAGAGATCTTTCTCCATTTACATCCTTGGAGTTTAGCACAGCGTCTCTTGCCTAGTAGATGCTTCAATAAATAGTAGGTGAGTCTTACCCCTTACTTGTTCAGTGTCTGTTTTGGAGGAGTAGGAGCCTTGTGTATAATCTCTTTTAATGATTTGCATGGGACTTGCTGTTACGGAACCTGATCCAGCTAAAGAATAGCTTCCCCCACTTACCTGATTAATCATAGTTGGTATAAATAATTTTTGGGAAGCACTCACCCTTCCTATGTTTCTCATAAAATTCATTAATGTCATGTGTATCTAGAGGTGTATTTTGTTCTTGTGGAGAAAATGTATTCAGCAGAGCTGGTCTGTGGGTCAGTTGGAATGCTATCTTGAGATAATTCGGGCAATTGAGTCAGGTGATAAGTACACTATTTCCTGAAACTCTATCCTCTTTATATCTTTTAATTCATGAAGCTAATGTAAGCTTTACTTCCCATGATCCTTTTCTTAGCATCTCCACTTTCCTCTTAAAATCATTTGGAGAGGGTGCCTAAAGTGGAGAAGGTTACTGTGCTCTGTTCCAGAGGGTGATTAAATGGATCTGGAGTTAGGCCCAGCAATCCATTGGTAAACAGTGTATGGTCACTTTTCTCACTTGTAAAAGACAATAGAAAGATCGATTTTTCTCTGAATAAGGTTGCCAATAAATTGAAGGTGGAATTATCTCCTTTTTGATGACTTGGTCATGTTAAGATAGCTGGGCAGTTTTTTCCACCTAAAATAACTTAATTTTTTTTGTTGTTAAACTTTAAGCAACCCCTCTTTTGAGACATATGGTAAGTCTGTTCCAAGGATAAGAAAAGTATTGAACAGATAACAATATTATATGCACGAAACAGGGGATGTAAGGTGAATCAGTAGTTTAGGGAGATGACGGGTACTTCATGAGTTGTGCAGAATGTAAATGCTGCATGATTCGCTGATGAAAGGGTATTGTTTTAATGATCCTTCACTGTTTTCATTTGAACCCCTCAGCCAGCTAGTTAATATCAGTTTCACATCTGGTGATTGAAAAATACATTAGAAAACATTTAGGTTATTCTAGATTATTTTTAGGGCTATAAACCCTTTTTAGGATTGTTACTGTGAATAATGGAAATATGCCAAAGTTAGTAGAAGTGATTATTAGAACACACTGTCAGAAGGGGTCATCTTCAATTTTAGTAGTGTTTCTAAATAGGATGGAAAAGACTATAGATATATTGGCACCCTGGATGCTGCTGCTTTGGTCATGCTTCCCCCACACCCCCCACTCTGCCCCCCACTGTATATGGTTCCCTTTATTTTTAAAAATAAATGTCAGTTACATTAAAATGAATATCTTTTTGGAGCATAGTTTGTTCACTCTTAACAGTTCTTTTCCCAGTAAGCAAGGTTTTCTTGTTTATTTTTCAATAATCACTTCTGATAGAAAATGAGTTTTTTTCTTCTCTAAGCTTTTTTATTTGGGGAACCTCTTTTTTTTTTTTTTTAATTTTTTTTTAACGTTTGTTTTTGAGACAGAGACAGAGCATGAATGGGGGAGGGGCAGAGAGAGAGGGAGACACAGAATCGGAAGCAGGCTCCAGGCTCTGAGCCATCAGCCCAGAGCCCGACACGGGGCTTGAACCCACGGACCGCAAGATCGTGACCTGAGCTGAAGTCGGACGCTTAACCAACTGAGCCACCCAGGCGCCCTGGGGAACCTCTTATAGTGTGCATACATACATATATATTTGTATAGACACACAACCACACATATACTTTGGGTTGGAGTGGGTCAGGGAAACAGGCAGTTGAGAGATTAAAAATCCTGTTTTAGCATTATATAATCAAAGGCTGATACTTTGGGGGAAGTTAATTGGACTAGAATTTGAGAATTTAAGAGTCAGCTTTGAGGAAGAGAATATTTTCTTCTCTACTGTCTTGATATAAAATTTTATGTGGCCTTTTCATTCTTCTGCAAATTTTTTCTAGGATTTTTTGTTTTTCGCTTGTTTGTTTTGCACGTAAGTGAGACTAGTGACTAGAGAAACAAATTGGAAAGATGAAACTTAAAATTGGTTAAAATGTTTTGTAGTCTTGCTAAAAGGATATTATGGCTGTAGGCTAAAGGTAAGGATGGGTTGGTTCATGGATATCATTTACTTAAATTTGTAGATCTTTTTCATTGTCAAAATTAGATTCGCTACATGGCTTCTACAGGTATATTTTTCTTTAGAATCATTTAAATTATTTAATCAAATGAACTCTTAACAGTGAGGGATACTAAAGATAATGAGAGATACGTAATACATTTATATAACATTTCATGTATCTAACTTACTTGGTAATCATCAAAATTACCATTATATTTCTCTTCTAATTTCACTCTTTTTACTTTTAGCAAAGTGTGGGATGCTGTCTCAGGAGATGAATTGATGACGCTGGCTCATAAACACATTGTCAAGACTGTGGATTTTACGCAGGTATCAGAAAATAGAATTTATTTTAGGGAGTGAAATTGCTGTTACTATAGGATGTAGTGACATTGTATATTTGATTGGTTTGTATATTTGGGGCGATATTAGGTGTATATTGCCTTATATTTGATAATATAATTGCATATTAAGCTATAGAGATTTATTTATTTATTTGGTTAATCCTGAGATACCCTGGAACTCTTGGATGAATTCTCCGTCGGTAGCAACAAATATCTAAAATGTGCCAATAATGTTTCCTAACTACTTTCAGAGGGGAGAGGATAAAGTTGAGATCACCAAAGAAGTGTTTGTTAGTGGGGAGGGGAGCAGGATAAGGCAGATGGAGAAGATTCATGTGGTAGGTGGTGTAATACACTTGAACTGGAGAGCTTAAAGGGTTTTACGAAATTTAGGCAATTACGAAAAGAATAAATGTTCTACAGTATCTTCTCAGAATTGGTACGTTTTACATCTCTTTGTGATGCCTGCGAACTTTATTTATTTCAAGGTTATTTTTGAGAGAGAGCGTGAGCAGGGGAGGGGCAGAGGAGAGGGAGACACAGAATCCAAAGCACGCTCCAGGCTCTGAGCTGTCAGCACGGAGCCCGATGTGGGGCTCAAATTTATGAACTCTGAGATTGTGACCTGAGCTGAAGTCAAATGTTCAACCGACTGAGCCACCCAGGCGCCCCGATGTCGGTGAACTTTATTTAGATTTTAGTTGGTGTTGAAGAAGTTTCAGAAAGATATAGCTGTTAAAATGGCTAATCTGTTAACATTTTCCTTGTGTGTGTTTTCAGGATAGTAATTACTTATTAACCGGGGGACAGGATAAACTGTTACGCATATATGATTTGAACAAACCTGAAGCAGGTAAGCATAATTTATACCTGTATTATATTTTGTTGTAATTTAAATAAGTTTTCTTGATTAAAAAGAATCATGTTCAGTGCTCAAATTTGGAAGTTAAAGATAGTCACAAAGAAAAAAATGAAAACATAATTCATAATCCAGTATTAATCATTGTTAATATCTTTAGTTTTTGGTTCATATTCTTCCAGGTTTTTTTTTTCTATGCAAATCTCTTTTTTATAATGTCCATTTATTTGCTACATTGTACTTGTATCTTTTTCTTACAACCTAAAATCTTATTTTGCTAAATTTTTATCATATTAAGTTTAAAAAGATGCATAGCATTGTTACTACTTTTTGGTAAGAATGAGTGGTTATCTGTAGAAGGTAAGAAGGGTGCAAGTTCTTAGTGTGTACATATATTCAGATTTTTGAACCATGTGAATGTATTAATAGGATTTTTAAATTTTTTTTTGAATTTAAAAAAATTTTAAAAATTGCAATTCACAATTTTTTCATGTTTTGAAATATTCTATCCACTGTTTTTAATGACTGTATCATTTTCATCCTATGGATAAGTGGATTAAAAAATCTCTTACTATGTGACCTGTTTGGGCTACTTACAGATTTTAAATATCATAAGTAGTGTTATGCTTGGGGTGCCTGGGCCGTTCAGTTGGTGGGGCATCCAACTTTGGCTCAGGTCATGATCTCACCATCCGTGAGTTTGAGCCCCGCGTCGGGCTCTGTGCCGAAAGCTGGGAGCCTGGAGCCTGCTTCAGATTCTGTGTCTCCCTCGCTCTCTGCCCCTTCCCTGCTCGTGCTCTGTTTCTCTCTCTCTCAAAAATGAGATAAAAACATTAAAAAAATCTTTTTATAAGTAGTGTTATGCTTAACATCCTTTTAATTGCAAATATTTCCGCAATTGTTTCTGTAGAATAACTACATAGAAATAGAATTGTTGGGACAAAAAGGAGGTATACTTGGAAACTGTTGGTAGGAATTACTAAAGTGTGTTCTACAGAAGTGTAAAAAATATATCTATAGTTAACCTGTTCTAGCAAACACTGATAACTAACTGTATCTTTCTCAATTCAGTAGAAGAAAAATGTTTCTGTGGTATTAATGTAAACTTGAAAAAAATTATTCATGAGATTAAAGAACTATGGAGTGCCATTTTAATGTATTTGTTGGTGAATAGCCTGTTCGTACTTTTTGCCAATTTATCTGTTGTGGTGTTCATCTTTTTTTATTGGTTTTAAGGTTCTTTATTGTATTCTAATTTGTTGCTTGCTTTTACATTTTTTAAAAAAGTTAATTTATTTTGAGAGAGAGAGAGAATTCCAGGTAGGTTCTGCACTGTCAGGGTAGTAGAGCCCATTGTGGGGCTGGAACTCAGCAAACCATGAGATCATGATCTGAATCAAAGTAGGAAACTTAACAGACTAAGGCACCCAGGTGCCCCTTAAATTTTATTAGTTAAGGTTTATGGTATAGGGGTGTCTGGGTGGCTCAGTTATTTGAGATTTTGGCTCAGGTCATGATCCCAGGGTTGTGGAATCAAGCCCTGCATCAGGCTCCATGCTGAGTGTGGAGCCTATTTGAGATTCTATCTCTCCCTCTACCCCTCTCCCCTGTTCATGCATGCATGCTCTCTCTCTTTTCCTCTCTCTCTCTCTTTTCCTCTCTCTCTCTCTCTGTCTCTCAAATAAATAGGTTTATGGTATACACATTGTAAAGTTTTTGGTGGTGAAATTGATCATTTCCCTAATGAATTCTCTATTGCATCGAAGTTGTAAAAGATACCTTTTCTTTTCTGGTACAGATATTCATTTTGTAGTAGTCTATTTTGTAGTAGTTTAATGCTTTTCTAGCCACATTATAATATATTTCAAAAGCTATGAAATTATGATGAACAAGATTTTGTTTTATATAAGTTGGTCTCTTAAATTTTGTATCATGGGTATTTATTATTTATTCATAAATCTGTGAACTTCCAAAGTTTGTGTGAAAGTCAAAGCTACATTGGATATTAAATAATTATTCTCAAGATACTCTCTTTCCTAAAAGCATTTTTAAGGTGACCAAACAGACTACATTTATAGGTGATTCTTCATTAGCATCTGGAAGTATTTCTCTTCATTCTCTTTGATAACTTGAAGCCAAAACATAGCAAAGTACTTGGACCTCTTACAATCAGCATGTCTATCTGACTCTGCAAGGTAGTTCAGGCCTTTGGTGGATATTTTTCATCTTTTACCTTTCTCAAAGCTGATTTTTGAAAGTGGTTCTTGCACTGTACTGGCAATAGAAATAACAGCAATTAACTGAAGTTTTACTGTATGTCAGACACCGGGTTAGAAGCTTCAGATGAATATTCTCATTTGGTCCTTATACTCAAATTATGAGGTACAGTAACTGTCGTTATCCCATCATACAGATGAAGAAATGAAAGGGTTAAGTAACCTTTACTTCGACAGATTAAGTAACTTGCCCCAAATCAAAGTAGTGTTGACTAGCTTTGCCTCCAGCATGTTTTTGTCCAAAGATAACACTGAGTAGTTTTGTTGTTGTTTTTTAATCTTTTGAAGGGAAAGTCTCCCAATGGAGACAGGTTCCTATTTTTTGGGTGCTTTGCTCTCAGCGTAGAAATATTCTTGGGAGGGGCACATGGGTGGCTCAGGTCATGATCTCGTGGTTCCTGAGTTTAAACTCTTGCATCAGGCTCTGCACTGACAGTGTGGAGCCTGCTTGGGATTCTCTCTCTCCCTCTCTCTCAAAATAAATAAAGTTAAAAAAAAATATTCTTGGGAATTGCCACATTGCTTTTTATTCTCCTTTTCTTCTGTCAGCCTCTATTTCCCTCTTTTTTCCTGTTAGTTACTACCAACAGTGACTTGGATGAAGGTCCCAGTGTTAGTGATGATGTTGGATTAGCTTCTTTTATTTCATTGTGGTACAGTAATGGTAATGCTTTTGAAAGCAGAAAGTAGCCTGGAGGGAGTGATATATTCAGTCCCAAGTGAGGATAAAAAACAGCATAGTTCTTGGGTTCTTTGTTATGCGAATAAGTTTTCCATCCAGTGCAGAAAAACTAAATGTGTTCTTTTATAAACTGTAACTTTGTATTGTGTTGGGCTTTGAAAAGTTGGCAGTCTTACTTAAAATTTATTTTTTCTTTTCTTTTTACATATTTGTTTCAATGTTGCTCAGTTAAGAAAATGAAATATTAACAATTTTAAATTGTTTTATCTTAAGAACCTAAGGAAATCAGTGGTCACACTTCTGGTATTAAAAAAGCTTTATGGTGCAGTGAGGATAAACAGATTCTTTCAGCTGATGATAAAACTGTCCGGTAAGTAATTTTTCTTTAATAATTTAAAACTTAAGCTGTACATAGATAACATTTTTCTGGAGCTGTCTGTTTACTATTATAAACCTAGAGCAGAATCCACAAGACACTTAATTAAAACTACTGATATCTTTATAAGCACGTACTCTTAACCTGAGTCAGTGGACAGGCTGGGTGTAGGGAGTCCATGAAAGTCCTGAAATTCTATACACAATTCTTTGTGCTGATTGTTTTCTCCCGTAGTAATATATAATAGCTGTCATCATATTCACAAATACAGAGTATAAGAACCATTATTTAGAGTGACACTAGAATGGCAAAATTAAGATTTATATGTCTTAACAGTGTAATTTTGCTAAATTGCTTGGGAGGTATGTGTAAGTGTTAAAGTTGACCTCACCAACCAGATACCAAGTAATTTATCATTGTATAGGAACCCAAACATTCTCTGTATCATCTATAATTTGTGAATTGGAATGAAGGTTGTTGTACCACAATTGTGATTATTCTCTCATTGATTAATCTGTAGGTATAATTGGGAATTACGCACTTCTCTTAAATGAGTAAATACCACTGTTTTCCTCTTCCTTTTTTGCAGCCTTTGGGATCATGCTACTATGACAGAAGTGAAGTCTCTAAATTTTAATATGTCTGTTAGCAGTATGGAATATATTCCTGAGGGAGAGATCTTGGTAATAACTTATGGACGATCTATTGCTTTTCATAGTGCAGTAAGGTATGTCCAAGAAATACCTTAATTTTTCTTTCTTTTCTTTTCTGTCTCTCTCTTTTTTTTTTTTTTTTTTTGTTGGTAACTTAAAAATTAGAAGGCAAATGTGAAAGGTATTTAACTCTTTACAAAACAAATCTTAGCCTATACTACATAATATAGGAGGAAATATTTCCATACCATTAACAATATGTTTTTTAAGAATTTGGAATATTGATGAATTAATCATATTAATTTCCAGATATTTAGGACATTGGTAAAACTTAACAACTTTTAAATGATAATTTTCTTAAAAGGATTGCTAGACTGGTGCTATAATTAACATTCATTACTGTATAAAACCACTGTGATCTTGATTCTCTTATTAATTTTCCCTTTAAAATTTTAGAGAAACTGTTTTTTTTTTTTTCTTTGAAGTTTGTGTAGACCTAGTGATGTTTTCCAAAAACAGACCTCTTTTTTTTGTGACCATAAATATGGTTAATACCTCTGTTGTAAATTTGGGAAATAGAAAAAAAAATTTACCCACAGTTCTTCAACTATAGATGCCAGAATGTTAATGGTAGTTTTATTTTCTGTCTTAGTCTTTTATAACATTATATGTGTGTGTTCATGTGGGCATTTGTCTTTAGTTACTAGGGTCCTATGAGTGTAATTCAGATTTTTTATTTTAAATTATTCTCAGCTATTAAAAATTGTTTGAAAATATTTTTGGTAGGTGTATTACATAATAGGTGTTAATCATGTGTCAGTTTCCCTGTTTTAACGCTGCAGTGATTTATGGTACATCTCTGATATTTCCTTGTAAGAGAAACCTGAGTATTTCCTTATATGAATTAGCAGTTCAAAGGGTAGGAAAGTTCTTTGTAGGGGCGGCTGGGTGGCTCAGTCAGTTAAGTGTCCAACTCAATTTCAGCTCAGGTCCTAATCTCTTGGTTTGAGTTCAAGCCCCATATTTGGGCTCTGTACTGACAGCACAAAACCTGCTTGGGATTCTCTTTCTCTTTCTCTGTCTTTGCTCCTACCTGCTTGTTCTCTTTCCCAAAATAAATAAATAAAAACTTTGATAAGTAAGTAAATAAATAAATAAAGTTCTTTGCATACATGATTTCTGTAAAGATTATACCACATTATGCTCCAACCAGCAGTCTTTTACCTTTTGTCAGAAGGGCCACTTGCACAGTTGAGCTTTACTGGAGGGCAAAAGGAAAGAGGAGGTAGTAAAAACGGAGAAAAGCAGTTAAGAATGTAAAGGAGTTCATGCACCCACAGTGAAGTGGTAGTAATAGAATACAATTGCCCGGAGCCATTAATTTGTATGACTGTGTTCATTGGTCCCTTGTGGATTTAGGCAGCACATAGCCCTGCTTAGATCAGCACCTCGGATCCTGTTTCAGTGGCAGAGGTTTGCTGGCCTACTGAACGTTCTACCATTCAAGGCAGAAGGTTGCTCTTCAGTGATCCTGCACCAGTCATGACTAACTTGAATTTCTGTATGTAGTGTGTGATGATGGGAATAGGGTGGTGGCATTTCGGAGCAGGAATGCTCTTGATGTTTTATGTTGGAGCCTTTCAGGACTTTTAGGATTAGACTGGAAAAGAGCCGATGTCCAAACTCATTGATACTCAGGTGAAGCTGTTGTTGTGCATTGATTTTTATTATATAGCTGTAGTTTTAAATTTGGTTATTCTTTTAAAGCTTGATATTAAAAACTGAGCCATCTTTAGCAGTTTTATATTTTTATGGCACTGAAGGTTTTTTGTTGTTGCAGAAGCTCATACATTTTCAGCAATTGAGAATAATGTACAAATAATCCATTATGTTACTTACTGTAAAACCTTTTTCTGTTTACAAAGATAATGCATGGTTATCATGGAAAAATCAAACAATACAGAATTACATTTTGTTCAGTGTAAAAATCCAAATAGATTAGCCATGCTGTTTTAATTAGCTAACAGTCATTTCCAAGAAGGCATTCGCTGCCCAAAGTGCCTTGTATTTCTGGTATGAGCTCCGCTTGGGCATAGTATCTTTCTGAACTTTTTTTGCTAATATTATTTAGAGGTTTGTTGTTTTTTTTTTAACATCTCTATTTATGTTTGACTAAATGAAGATGTAATTATTCCTTGTGTTTCAGAAATTAGGAACAGTTTAAAAGAAACTGAATTATTTTTTGGTATTATTATGCAGTATTCAACGTTTATAAATATTATTTAAATTATTTTCCAGTTTGGACCCAATTAAATCCTTTGAAGCTCCTGCAACCATCAATTCTGCATCTCTTCATCCTGAGAAAGAATTTCTTGTTGCAGGTGGTGAAGACTTTAAACTTTATAAGTATGATTATAATAGTGGAGAAGAATTAGGTGAGTTGTCCTTTTTTTCTTCCCTTAAAATGATGTGTTTACATTTGTCAAATGCTAGGTTTTAGTAGTTAACACCTCAGTTAGCAAATTTTATGGCTAACTAAAGCTTGCTATTTCCAAGCGAAAAAATAAAGGACTTTTTTCCATTTTTGGTAGAAGTATTTGTAGAACTACAAACAAAGTATACTGAACTCTAAATTTTACCTTTTCCTTTTAACCTAAGTTCATTGTATTCTGATATTCTATACAGTAGTGCAGTATATTTATCTGAGGATACAACAAGGCAGTCTTATATCAAAATTCCGTTAAGCAGCTGTAAGGGTGTTTGTTCTTTGTGAAGTATAGTGCTAGTATGTAGCCCGTCTATCTGGCTCCTCTGTTTTGCCAGCGTAAGAATCTCTAAGGTTTGTAGAGAATAGTGTGTGTGTGTGTGGGGGGGGGGGGGGGGGGGAAACAGCTGTGACCTATTATAGGGATACCTTTGGGATCTGAATTGGAGGAGATTTTGGGGTTTTTTTGGAGTCTGACTTTTGCTTCCATTTTCATAATAATAGTCCTTAGTAAAGGAGGGGGAGGGACATGTAAAGTTAATTTGAAGTTGACATACATCCTAACTTTACATTTATCTAGGTTTAATAATCATTTATCTAGGTTTACATTTATTAAACTGATAAGAACAGATACTACACTTGATCTTAGCCAAAAGGCCGAGAAGTGATCTAGGTTTACATTTATGTAGGTATTTCATAATCATTGCTCTCAGTATCTACTTTTAGCCTTCCCAAAATAGTTTTTGCTTTTTGAGCTAGTGTGTTCAGTTTTTATAATCCCTTTTTCCATAAGCTGCTACTTTATTTCTTCTAACTCTCCTGCTTTACCACCCAATGATATTAAGCTTGTTAGAATTATACACGAGAGCAAAAGACAACTTTATGTTTTGTTTCTTTGGGGAAGCTAATGGATTTGGGTTGGATAAGTGGAAGTTTGGTGAAGGGACCATATAATTGCTTATGGTTCACTCTTTATTATTTGAGTATAAATGACTTTTAAATAAGAGATTCTTTTATTCTTAAAGTAATCTCTACACTCAAAGTGGGGGCTTGAATTTATGACCCCAAGATCGTGAGTCAGGTGCTCTACCGAGCCAGCCAGATGCCCCAATTAAGATTCTTTTTTTCATTATCTTTATTTAATGTCAGTTTCCAAGGTTTCAGAATGTTTTGGCCGTGTATTTTATTCTTTTTGAAAAAGAAGTAAATTATTTGCCTGAGATCTGAGGTTACAGTTAGTGAACTCTGGACCTTTGATCCAGCTATTCTCATTACAAACCTCTCATATTCTTTCTACTCTCATGAAAACTTTTCTCTTGTGATAATACTCTCATGATATTCTCTGGTTGGACAGAGATGGGGGAAGATGAGGGTCCTTGAGTTGAATGGATGGAGACAGAACAGGAGCATTGGTCTGATAAAGACTTTGAAAACTAATAAGATGATTAGCATTTAGAAAGTAGATGAGAAAAGTTCATAAACAAGGATATGCTTTAAACAGAACAGCACCACTACTGATCTGTACATTTTCTCATTAAATTCCACAGATTAAAATATTTAAGGATCAGCATTGAGCTTGTATCTTAATGTTCCATGTGACAGAATGAATAGTAGAATCCAGATAGTCTGGTAGGAAATTAAGAGGCAACGTGTATAAAAGAGCTCCATCTGGTGGCTCTCCGTAGTCATAATAGGAATTGGTTTCCTGGTAAATAGGCAGTGAGTTTAGGATGTGGAAATTGGGATTGAACTGAGACTTTAGACCTGTTTTCTGTAGAATTTACTCCCTTCCTTCGTCCTTATTGGGACATGAAGCCTCTTTTTTTTTTTTTTTTTTTTTTTGAGGGATAATACGAAACCATAATGTGCGCTAAAATTCTAAGAGGGTAATTTTATTGAGAAATGGTAGACATTATGTACCACTTTGTGAGAAGAATCACTTTGATTTTTGAAAAATGTTTTTTTTTTAATTTATTTTAGAGAGAGAGAGAGAGAGTGGAAGTGGGGAAGGGTCAGAGAGGGAGGGAGACACAGAATCTGAAGCAGACTCCAGGCTCTGCTCTGTCAGCACAGAGCCTGACGTGGGGCTCGAACTCACAAACTGTGAGATCATGACCTGAGCTGAAGTCAGATGCTTAACTGACTGAGCCACCCAGGTGCCCTTCATTTTTTTTTTATTATGTTTATTTATTTTTGAGAGAGAGAGAGACAGAGACAGAGCATGATCAGGGAAGGGGCAGAGAGAGGGGGAGACACAGAATCTGAAACAGGCCCCAGGCTCCGAGCTGTCAGTACAGAGCTCAGACTTATGAACCATGAGATCATGACTTGAGCTGACGTTGGACGTTTAACCAACTGAGTCAACCAGGCGAACCAGAATCACTTCATTTTTTTTAGTGAGGTTTAGCTCTTTGAATTTGGACTTGAGAATTTTGCATCTTCCCAATAATAAAAGACAGTATTTTCTTTAGTGTATCAATACTTAGCCACTATTTAAGTCTTAAATTATCTAATAGCCCTTCTCCTCTTTTTCAGAATCCTACAAAGGACACTTTGGTCCTATTCACTGTGTGAGATTTAGTCCTGATGGAGAACTTTATGCCAGTGGTTCTGAAGATGGAACATTGAGACTATGGCAGACTGTGGTAGGAAAAACATACGGCCTTTGGAAATGTGTGCTTCCTGGTAAGAATTTGTATTCAAAGTTGTCAAGTTTATGGGGCCCCCGGCTGGCTCACTTGGTGGAGCATGTGAATCTTAATCTAGGGGTTGGAAGTTGAAGCCCTGTACTTTAAAAAGCCCACAAAGTTATCAAGTTAAACTTCATAATTTTGTGTCATTTTTCATCACTAGTTTTATTTCTATGTTTCTGTCGCCTATAGATTTTAAATTCTATAATATGGTTGAAGCAGAGAAGCCCATGATTATAAATTGGCTACTGTGTTATTTTGTTTGGTTAAAGTTTTTTGTTGTGTTTTTTGTTCTTTTGTTTGTTTTTATACTTGATCATTTGGTGAATGGAATGGACCTAATTCAAATTTTGCTAGAGGGCAGTATAAAGAATTTATAAGTAAATGTATTTAATCTCTGAATGGTATTACTCACAGATCCTTATTAATAAGGTAGACATGTTTTTAATAAAAATACTTAGTTATTGATCCCAAAATAGTTGTAGTATGAATTTAAAAGCGAACTTTGAGGAGACACATAATATTTTAGAATTTTAATTATTAAGAAAGAGGTTCCTATGTTGTAGCTCGTTGCTTAGAATAATGCGTACTCTTCTTTAAATATTGGAAGTTATTGGAAGTTATTCACATAATCATGAAGTGCTTTTCTTTCCATAGAAGAAGATAGTGGTGAGCTGGCAAAGCCAAAGATCAGTTTTCCAGAGACAACAGAAGAGGAGCTAGGTAAATACTGATGAATGAACTTTCGTTGAGTCCTGGGGGATGTAAATTAAAGGGTTAGATGAGTTTTATTGATTGACAAAGGACACTTACTAAATATGGACATACTTAAGTAATGGAAAGTTTATTATATGTATGTAATTTTATACACATGTTCATAAAACAAATATTTAAGTATCTATAGCATAGTGGTAGGCATGGAGATGTAGTGTGGATTCGAGGTAGTTACTCTTATAGTGGAGTCTAACTTATGAGGCAGTTGCTAAAATAAAAATACAAGCTGTTGCAGTTGTAATTGTTTTGTAACATTTATTAAGGACATACTACTTCCCAAATGTAGAATTACAGATTGGAAGGTATACTGATCATAAAGTATTGTTTGATTTTGAATGAATAAAGGAGGCGGCCAGGTCTTCCAAAGATAAGACTTTAATTCAGTGTTTACTCAATAGTTGGAGTCACTGAAAGTGTAGCCCAGCAGAGGGTCCCCTGGGAAGTTAAGTTACAGTGTAAGAGTGTAATGGGTGAAATACATGAACTCTTTCTTCATTGCATTTTCAGTGACATGAGTCTAGTCATTAATGGTTTGTGCCCTTGTTCTCTTTTGCCTCGCGTCACCAGCACACTTACCAAAAAAATTTTCATTCCTTTATTACACAGAAATGTGGTTAACACAGAAATTTACACAGAAATTTTCTTTATTAAGTTGACTAATGTGGGGTGTTTTTCATTGTTATTTTTTTCATTGCAGAAGAAATTGCTTCAGAGAACTCAGATTCTATCTATAGTTCAACTCCTGAAGTTAAGGCCTGAGCGTTGGGCATATGCTGCAGATAATGTACAACTTATGGACTAAAACAAGCAAGCAGAGAAAAGCATCAGCCTCCCGGAGTTACTCTCTGCTTAAGGCAAACATGAGCAGTAAATTATGGGGAATATGACTTAGCTCCAGTGCTGGAACTAACTTGGTGTTTGTTACCTGTACATGAAAACGCAAGAGTCTCACATGAAGGCAGGTGGAAGTAGGCTCTTGTGGTATGATGGCCTGTTGTCTTTTTAATGAGTATGTGCAAGCCAACATCCAATTTCTCTTATTATAATTAGATTTCTTGTAGCCGTTTATGTTATTATGGAGAAGAAAAATATATTGGCCTATTTTTCTGACGTTTCCCTTAAAAGCAGAAAGCCTTTTTTTTTTTCCTTTTGCTTTAGTTGTAAAGAAGAGGGAATTCATGATAAAGTAACTGGTTTGATTTCTCTTTCATTGTACACTGCTTCTGAACATCTAATTGTTTTAGTTGTCTAAATAAAATGCCTCTAAACAAAACAATGTTTGTTTCTTGGGAGATTTGAGTTTATAAATGGAAGTTGCCAGAAAGCTTTTCTACATCATAACTATATCAAAAAGACAATGTGGTTAAAGAATTTGTAGTAAACATGTTTCCTGAATTTGAAATTCAATTATTTGTACTAAATTTTTAAAATTTCCATGTTTTTTGCTGGGTTTGCATTTACCTTCCTTCTTCCTCCTTTGGATGGAAATGCTTGACTTGCTTTTTAAAAGAAATTCAGAATAATGACTTATTTAAATGATATATGCTAGTTATAAGAAAAAAAATAGTAAATCAAAATTGGCGGAAAGCAGGAAAATCACTTAAAATCTCACCATCCCCCCAAAATCTGTTAAAATATACTGAGCGTTAATGCGCATTTGTGTACCTATATGTGTATATACAGATAGCAAATATTTTATAAACGTGGGATAATTGTACACCTGCAATGTTTTATTTTACTTTAAGTTCAGATGGCATTCAAAAAGCCTTGTTACCAACCTTATAATAAAATGGGTCAACTGGATTTAGACTTGTACTTATTTTTTTAAGTATGAGGAGTCTGTTAAACCAGTAATTTGGAAAATACTTTAGACCAATGAATAACATCACTGCCAAATTGCTTTTTCTCTCCGTATTCATCTTGTGAATGACCCTTGATAACTTTCCTTAAAAGAAATAACCAACCAGAGAATACGTTTGGGGGGATTTGTGGTATTCAGAAGAAAGCCCTGTAGGCCATGACGTCCTCTGAAGGCCAAGAGAGGCATGGCACGGGGAGAGCCGCTGATAATCCCCACGGTCTCAGGATGGTGGTTTTGTGACCGCTTGTTCCGCGCCTGCTTCTCCGCTCAGCTGCAGCAATATTATCAATGTACCGTGGGTTGCTTAGACTCTAGTAAGAGTCTGACTGACCTTCAATAAGTTGAGATTTATAGATGTCAGATTGGAATCATGAAATTTATGATTCAAGGGGATTTCTTCTCCTTAGGGGTTAGAAAAATCTAAAGACAATAACACAGATACATGCTTCCACATCATTGGGTGGCATATAGCTTGGAATCTATAAAAGTTGTTTCGAGCTAAGTTTGTAAGTTGAAGGATTTCAGGCGTGAAGTTCTGTCATACCATGCCTTATAATTCTTTTGTAACTAGGCTATTCATGTTGGTCAGGTTTCTGGTTGACCGTGTTGAATAAAGTGTCAAGTTCTTAAGCTTTTAGCATGTTTTTACATACTGGTTACTCAGGTAAGTCATTTTAGTTGTCAGCTTTTGCCAGATTAATGTTGCTTTTGATAGCTACTTTTGTTTTTATTTTGTTTTTCTGTATTTTTAAAGAGGTTTTTAAATTTATTTTGAAAAATGTTTTTAATGTTTATTTTTGAGAGAGACAAAGTGTGACCCAGGGAGGGGCAGAGAGGGAGACACAGAATCTGAAGCAGGCTCCAGGCTCTGAGCTGTCAGCACAGAACCCGATGAGGGCTGAACTCATGGACCATGAGATCATGACCTGAGCTGAAGTCAGATGCTCAACTGACTGAGCCACCCAGGTGCCCCAGAGTTTTTAAAAATTTTAAGTCATCTCTATACCTAACGTGAGTCTCAAACCTACAACCCCAAGATCAAGAGTGTCATGTTCCACCAACTGAGCCCGCCAGGCACCCACTGCTTTTGTTTTTAATAAGAAAAGGCATGTTTTCAGAGACTTTACTTTTTAATTCTTAAGGCTAACCTTGTTTTTCTTTGTAGTCATATATACTGACTATACAGACCAGGCTGTGGAAACAACCAGTTTGGTATCCTTTGTGTATTGATTTTCTATTGCTGCTGTAATGCTGTAATAAATTACCACAGATTTGTGGCTTAAAACAATACAAATTTGTCTTGAAGTTAAGGAGGTCAAAAATCCAGAATGAGTCTCACTGATCTAAAAGTCCACGTGTTGGCAGGGTTGCATTCCTTCTGAAGACTCCAGGGGGGCATCTGTTTCCTTGCATTTTCCTGCTTCTAGAAGCCACTGACCTTGGGTCATCATCCTTTCATCTGTCTTCAATGCCAGTAGTGTAATCTTCAAATCTCAGACTCTCCTGTCACTGTCCTTCACTTAAAAGGACATGTGTGACTACATTGGACCTTTGTGGATAATTTCCCCAGTTCAATATCCTTAATGACCTCTACAAACTCTTTTTTGCCATGTAAGGTCATATTTACAGGTTCCAGGGATTTGGACATGGACATCTTTTGGACTGGAGCAGGGGGTGGGGGTGCATGGCCATCTTTTGGAGGCCATTAGTCTGCCTACCACACTTTGTAATGGTAGAATCTTCTAGTAGAATTAACTTAAGCAAAAAGTTCGAGAATATATCTTATTTAAGTTGCACTTGTCAAAGTCTTCAGTGTTTGCCATGGTTCTAACCTAGTCACTTTTCCGTCCTCATTTTACTAAACCTTCAGCAGATTCAGTAGTTGTCTACTTCATTGTTTTTGAAACACTTTTTTTCCCCACTGTCTATGAAACCACACTCCTGGTTTTCCTTCTACTTTTCCAACTGCTCATATAGTTGCCAAATCTTCCTTTTCTGACCTCTGGTCTGGGCTGTACTTCCTAGCTCTGCCTCTCCAAAGGGGGACAAAAAGCATCATCCATATGGCATTCAGTATTTTCTGATATCTTCTAAATTTGTATATCCAGCCTGCCTCCCTGAGCACCTGAGTGTTGCACCTTCACCTTTATAAGTATTACAGACCTACCTAACTAAAACAAATCTCACTGTTTCAACCAAACCGGTTGCTCTCAGCACTCAGCTACTTATTTCCATTACCAGCTCTACCGGCACTACCTAACATTTGTCTAAATGAAAGAAGTCCTGGAGCCCATTCTCCCATCCCCATTTCTAATCTCTACGCAAGTCCTGTGGGCTCTTCTGAATCTGTACCTTGCCTCTTCTCTCCACTGTTACTCTCCTAGGCCAGGCTCTATTTCTCGCTTGACTATTGTGGAGCCTCTCTGCCCCTGCCTCCCCCACCCTGCCCTCATCCCATCCATCCTCAACATGGCAGGAAAGGTGATTACTTTAGGATTTGAAGAGACCAGGGACTGCCTTATTTAAACCCATAGTGGCCTCCCACTTTACCAATTTTTTATTATGATCAGACTTCTGCCTTCTTGTGACCGTTTCATTTTTCCTTTGCTTACGCTGCTGTGGCCATGGTGGTTTTGTTTCTATCTCAAGGCCTTTTCGCTTGGCTTGCTATATCTGCTGCTTGGTCCGCTCTTAACCTAAATATTTGCAAGGCTAACCCTTTCTTGTGATTCAGGTCTCAAGTCCTGTATCCCTTCTGTTGTCACTTATTTTGCTTTTCTTTTTTCTTTCTTCTTTTTCTTTTTTTCTTTTTAAATTTACGTCCAAGTTATATTTTGCTTTTTCATTCATAGTCCTTACACTATCTGAAATTATCTTGAGTCTTTTTCATCTTCAACAATACTATCTTTTTTTGCCTAGAAAAGAGGCTGGTATACTAGCAAGTGTTCAAAAGGTGTTGAGGGGCACCTGGGTGGCTTAGTCGGTTAAGTGTCTGACTCTTGACTTTGGCTCAGGTCATGATCTCACAGTTTGTGAGTTTGAGCCCAGCATTGGGCTCTGTGCTGACAGCGTGGAACCTGCTTGGGATTTCTCTCTCTCTCTCTCTCTCTCTCTCTCTCTCTCTCTCTCTCTCTCCTCCCCTGCTGGCCCTCTCCTCCCTCTCTCTCAAAATATATAAATAAATAAATATGTTGTTGAAACAAGGCCCTAAATTAGCACCAAATTTATCAGACCAGGAAGATAATTTTCTGGTTATCCCCCATGTAGCAGATCATCCTGTTCATGGAAGAATCTGACATGGAGCGGTCCCCTCAAAGCCCTTGCCCATGTACAGCCAAAGGCAACCTGAGGCCCAATTACCTAGGAGCAGTCCAGCTTATAGGATAGTCTCGTCTCCACCCACTGTTTCCCGTTCCATTCTTCCCATGGAGCCTCCTGTCTATGTCCTAATGGGCAGTAGGTCATAGTGATTGAATTCCCACCTAGTTTTTAGTAACTTCACTTCTGAATCCTTACTTCTCAGTTTTGGTATCATCCAGAGGTTTCTTCCAAGAAACCAGAATTGAGTGTGGTCAGTAAATTAATTGTCTTGAGGCTTTGTCCTACCAGTAAATTAAGCTCAACACATTCTTTTTCAGGCTGTGAAATAGTATGGTAAGTATGTACCATAATTCATAATGACAAGACATTTTTAGTAGTTCAAATTCATGGTATTATTAATTGAGCTGTCTTTTCTTCTTTGAGACTAAGGGCAGGGGGGTTGAGGTAGAGAGATGTAATTTTCCGGAAGGAGCAACAACAAAATGAGAGTTGGAAAATGCAGACGGGGAAAATATTTCTGTAGTAGCTACCTATGTTTTACACAAGGAGGATTAATATTTTGAAACAAAAAGTGATTCTTACTGGGTTACCATATGCATTACTGTACATGTTGGTTCTTATACTAGGGGAATTCTTAGGTAAAAAGAATTACTGGAACAAGAGCATTCTCAGGAGTTTTAGCTTTTCTTTGTTTATCTATAGGAATGCACCATTGCCAGTGAGATAGTGTCACCTACAACAGTGTGACTATAGATCGATAAAGTTCCTGACGAAACAAAGGAGGCATCTAACAAAAGTACCTGTGGAAATAAGGCCAAAGCCTATTATCATTAGCCATGATAGCTAATACTTTATAGGTTGAGTCACCTTATATAATTAATGAGAGAAAAGAACTTAGGCAGAATATATCCATAACCCAATGAAGATAGTATCCCTATTTTATATATGGAAAACCTGACTTTCAGAGGTTAAATGGCCGATCTAATGAGTTTGGGTTCAACAAGATAGTGGGAACAGTATGTGTGTGGTCTGTAGGCAGGGGAAGGGCAGAAGGAGAGGGAGAAGGAGAATACTCATTTATTTTTTTACTTTAGAAAGAGAGCATGAGCAAGGGAAAGGGGCAGAGGGAGAGAGAGAGAGAGAAAATCCGAAGCAGGCTCCATGCTGAGGGTGAAGCCTGACATGGGGCTTGATCCCACGATTCTGAGATCATGACCTGAGCAGAAGTCAAGAGTCTGACACTCAGTCAAGAGTCTGACTGAGCCACCCAGGTGCCCCTATTGCCTGGGTTTTAAATCATCCTCTAGCACATAAACAAATTTCTCTGTGCCTTAGTTTCTTTATCTGTAAAAGAAATTGATAGTTCACACATACATCTTTTTGGAAATATCTAACACGGTTTTTTTTTTTTTTTCTGAAATCTTGAATAATGTAAAGAACTTAACTCATAGGAAGCACTTAGTATTAGCTAGTATTATAGATTTATTCTACCAATGATTCTCTAACTTTGGGATTTTGTGGACCAATAGATTAAAGAAAAAGGAGGGGTGAGGGGCAAGAAAGAATGGTTTGCTTTTAGTCTTGCCAAGTGAGGCTGTTAAATTTTTTCTTTCTACCACTGCAGTCTTCATAAAAGAGACATTTTTACAAATCCAAGTTGGTAGTAAAGACCTAGTATCAGAATAAAGAACTGTTATTTAAATGGAATAAATTTATCTTCTATAAAAGACTGAATATACTTCTTATTTCTTTTATTTCACCATGAAATAGAAATTAGATGTCCTATAAGTGTCCCTTCAGTTCTGAAAGATTTCGATTCTGCCATTCCTACTCTTGTCTGGTCCTCCTTGCTTCTATTTCTTTCCTCTTTTGATTTAGAAAATCTGGTTACAATCCATATATTCCAAGTGAATATTTACCTAAGGAATCTGTGAATGCTCTTAGAAATCATAGGATAGAGACTACAGTCAAATGGAATTGGACTGGATAAAACCATGGGCATTATAAAAAAAATAGCCCCGCCAGTAATATACAGTTATTCATTTAACAAATATACACGGTTTACCGTGTACCAATGATGCCACTAAACCTTAGGCATGTGAACAGCCAAACACAAATGGTCCATGCCCTTTGAAGGTTAACAATTGGATTACTCTTATGTCCCAGGCATCGTAGGTTCTTGAGGCTTCAAGAATAAATATGACATAGTCCTAGAGCTTTACTTTTAATTGAAGAAGGAGTGGGGATGGGAAGACAAGTAATTTACCTGGCAATTTAAAGTTTATATTAAAAAAAAGAATGACAAAATTTGCATGGATTAAAAAAATACTATACTTGAAATTATTCATGTAAGAGCCAATTTGGGCTGAAGCTTCAGGGTGACATGTATAGCTTTCTCTGCCCCTAGGTTGATGATTCTTTACATTTAGGTTGCATAAACATCATAGGTTCCAGGGGTGTGTGGGTGGCTCAGTCAGTTAAGTGGCTGACTCTTGATTTCAGCTCAGGTTGTGATTTCATGGTTGTGAGACCATGCCCCATGCTGGGCTCTGCACTGAGCAGGAGCCTGCTTGGGATTCTCTTTCTCCCTCCTCTCTCTGTCTCACAAAATAAATAAATAAACTTAAAAAAAAATATATGGATTCCATGATCCTAGAGATTATGATTCAGTAGGGCTGTGGTAAAGCCTAGAATTTGCTTTAGGAAAAACTCCTGGGAGATTCCAGTGTCATAATAGTGGTTTACAGATCTTTCTTGGAGAAGCCTTGCCTAGGGATACTTCAAAAGTTTCAGAAGGCAGTAAGTTTAAAAATGATATTCACAAAGTGAAACTTGGCAATATTTTCCCCCATTAAACTTATTTTGTGTGGTGCCTAGCTGGCTCAGTCTGTAAAGCATGCAACTCTTCATCTTAGGGTCGTCAGTTCAAGGACCATGTTGGGCATAGGCATAGAGCTTACTTAAAAAATTGGGGTGCCTGGGTGGCTCAGTTGGTTGAACATCTCACTCTTGATTTCAGCTCAGGTCATGATTCCAGGTCGTGGGATCGAGCTCTCTGACGGGCTCCATGCTGAGTGTGCGGACTGCTTGGGATTCTCTCTCTCCCTCTGCTCTCCCTCACTCATATGCTCTATCTCTCCCCATCTCCAAAAAATATAATAATAAAATAAAATAAAATAAAATAAAATAAAATAAAATAAAAGGCATCTGGAAATTGGTTAAGCATCTGACTCTGGATTTCAGCTCAGGGCATGATCTCATGGTTAATGAGATGGAGTCCCTAGTTGGCCTCTGATTTGACAGCTCAGAGCCTGCTTGGGATTCTCTCTCTTTCCCTCTCTCTTTGCGCCTCCCCCTACTCCTTCTCTCTCTATTTCTCTCAATAAATAAACATTTAAAAGAAAAAGTTAAATGAAACTCATTTTTTTTGCCTTCTATCCCTACTATCCTTCTGAATCCTGAAAGTTTAACATACTTTCAAACTGTAGAGATTAATTCCAGATTAGTATTAGCAACATGTCAATTTTAGAAAAAGTCCTTGAGAAGTTTTTGTCAGATACATTGCTGAAATGTCAGCTGTAGGAGGCTTCCCTGATTCTTGTGTTTTAACTAAGTTAGGATCTCACAGTTTTTGTTTGTTTTAATAAATTTGTGTTGCATGTGGGTGTATATAAGTGGCTTAGAATCTGGCTTAGAGTTGTGTCTGCCCCTAAAAGCAGAATTCCATTTATTGTCTTTGTATGGATGTCAGTGCTCTCTAGCTGAAGATCACAGGAACACACCTGTGGTTGGATAAATTTGGATTTATTAATTTATTGAAACAAGGAAGAACACTCACCATGCAGGACTCTGAGGTGTGTCAGAGAGTGTTAGAAATGGGCTTGTGTTCCATGATTTGGGGAAGGTTCAAGGAAGCAGAGCATTACTCTGGGTTGGATGCTGGAAGGAAGTGGTGAAAATTCTGTGTTTTTTTTAATTAAAAAAAATTTTTTTAGTAGTCTCTCCACTCCATGTGGGGCTCAAACTCACGACTCTGAGATCAAGAGTTGCATGCTTTTCTGACTGAGCCGGCCAGCTGCCCCAAGTGTTCTATGACAGAGCATCTTAATTCTCATTTAGAATACAAGAAGAAGGGGGTGAGGTTAAAGTTGCTAGATAAAGAAGTGACACTTACATTAGGCAGGAAAAGGGCCATTTTGTCATTTTTGTGTTTTGGACATGCTCATGGTTTTTTTGTGTTCAAACAGGAGTACGAGTGGTCTTGTTTTTGTTGTTTCATCATGGTTACAATGGCCTTGGCTGATGTTGATTTTCTGTGACATTGTTTATGTTCTACCTGAGAGCAGATGGTCTAGCTGCAAGTGCTCCAGACTTTCAGGGTTTGCTCTTCTCTTTTTGAGGGTTAAAATAAAAATAAAGGAAAACATGCTGTTATACATGGATTAGAATCTAGACACATTCAAACTACTGAGCAATAGCTATGTCTTGACAAAGCTGAGAGGCAGCTCAGTGTAAGGGAGTAAGACTGGGGTTACTTTTCCTGTTGAGTCCTATAATTGTTTTGTGAACTTGACAATAACATTAACAGCTTCCATTTGTTGAGCACCTATTATATGCCATAATATTTCCTAGGTGCTCCACACACACAGCTTTGCAAGGCATATATATTTTGATCATCCCCATTTTACAGATGAGTTGTTAGTGGAATTGCTGGTATATTAAGGGGTTTGTGTGCCTTTTGCCAGCCTTCTCAGTTTCCAGTATCCCAGGATGCCTCTTTACGCAGAACCTTGGTGTCTGCAGGTATAGCAATGAGATGTAATACATACTTGGCAGGATTGTTCTGAAACTCAAATGCTATCATACATCTAAAGGCACCTAGCACAGTAACTAGCTCCTGATGGACAAGCCACGACTAGGAGTTTTCTTTCTTCCAGCAGAGAGGAGGTGCCTTTTATGGTGAGTAGAGATGAGCTGACTAGTAGTCTATGTTGAATGACTCTAGACAATTTTAACCTCCTGGTTACAGAAAAGTTAGGCTGAAAAAAATCTTAGTATTACAGATTCAGAGTTTAGAGCTCCAAGAAATCGTCAAAGTCTTTTCTTAGAGACGAGGAAAATGAACCTTAGAAAGGCAGTTGATGTGCCCACTGTCCCACTTAATTACTGCAAGTGCTATGCTGAGAAAGCCGACTTCTCACTCCTAGCCCCACCCCCCTTTTTTTCAGGCAACTGATCTGCTTTTTTTTCACGAGGTCTAGGTTAGAAGTCCCAGTGTGCTCTGGACCCTTGTTTGTTCGCTGGCCGCCCTTACGAGGCTAAGGGACCACTGCTGCCCTTCAGGCATGGGGCTGCAGAGCTCTGCTCTCGGACAGTAACTAGGAGGAATGCTCTCCCCTCTGGTTACTTAATCTTACAGTTAAAAGTTTCGAAATGTCTTTGTTCAGTGCAGTTGGCAACTCAAGCATTTTAAAACGGGTTTTGGTGGCATTGTTTCGGGAGCTAGGGCTCGAGTCGCATACCTGCGGGAAGGAGCCAGGGCGATGGGCGGCAGGACTCCTACGCGGCGCAGCAGACGGGGGCAGAGGGCCCGGGGGCAGAGGGCCCGGGGGCAGAGGGCCGGGGGGGGGGGCGGGCAGAGGGCCCGGGGGCAGAGGTCGCCGGCTCCGCCCCCAGAGGGACAGGGGCGGGGCGAGCGCGCCGGAGCCGAGGGGGTGGGACGCAGGAAGGGCTGGGAGGAGGTGAGCTGGGCGTTGAGGAGCCTGCGACTGCTGCTGTGGCCCGCGCCATGTCCGCTCGCAACTTGGGCACGGAGCTGGGTAAGGCCCCCGCGGGTTGTCCTCGCCCGTCTCCATCGCCTTCCGTCCCCCGCCCTCCGCCGAACGCGGGGCTTGCCGCCACCCGGTGCCCTGGCGTCGGCCGCCGGGAGTGCTCGACGGGGCGGGAAAGGGTGGCGCCGGGTCCGCACGCACCCTGAGCAAAGGCCGATCCTCCGAGACTTAGGAACTCTTGTGCACATTGGCACCCAGGCCTTATGTTGTAAGCGGAAGACAGCAAAGGATTCGACTTTCATCTTCCAACTTAATGCGTTCACCTTCTAGCTTTCTGGTTGCAAAGAACAAAACCAAACCAAAAACCAAACCAAAATACTAAAAAAACCAAAACAGAAAGCAACCCAAACAAAACAAGATAAAAACCTCTGTACCCACTCAGTAGAGTCCCTGTGCATGCTGGATTTCTGTAGATAATTTTAACACAGCTGTATCCCAAAAAGGCATGCTGGTGGAAAAGTTGCCAGATCTCTGTACTGTAGAACTTACTGTAAATTGTGTATGATTTTAGAGGTACAGAGATTTGTAAGAGTGCCTGAATTATGTCAGTATTTTTCATTTAACTGATATTATTAAATATTACTGGGTGAAAAGTTTAGTTCTGATTTCCTAAAATGTGAAAAATTTATAATTCAAAACGTAGCAAAACCATGATCGGAGCCGAAGGTCAAGGATCTCAGTTTAAGTATCATAGCTGGGGTATCTGTATCCTGGTTCTTCACTTTAGCTGTGTGACTTTGGGCAAATTACTTAATCACTTGTGCTTAAATTTCTTAATCTGTAAAATGGTTGTAATAGTACTTCATAGGGTAGTTTGGAGATCAAATGAGAGGATGTAAAGTGTTTGGTACATTGTGGGTACCTAATAAGTGTTAATGAATAGTAATATTGTATAGAATTACATTTTTAGAGGTTAATTTTCAGAAAATTAGCTATGATTGTATATAACACATAAGGTGCTTTATTTTCTTTAAAAGTGACTGTTCTAAGTACTCTAGACTAAAAGTAGTCCAGAAATTTTGTTAAATCATTAGCGTGTGATTTATAAAGACACTTGATTTCTTCATCAAATTTATTCTCTTTTAGTCATTGCTGTTTAGAAGATTATGCCTTATTTATATATTTATGTATTTATGTATTTATTTATTTATGTACTTATGTATTTATTTATTTTTGAGAGAGAGAAAGAGAGGCAGAGCATGAGAGCAGTAAGGGAGAGGCACAGAAAGAGAGGGAGACACAGAATCCAAAGGAGGCTCTGAGCTGTCAGCACAGAGTCCGACGTGGGGTTCAAACTCATGAATCCTGAGATCATGACCTGAGCCGAAGTCCCATGCTTAACTGACTGAGCCACCCAGGTGCCCCAGAAGATTATGTTTTAAACTCTAAAAATAAATAAATAAATAAATAAATAAATAAATAAATAAATAAAATAAACTCTAGTTGTATCTATGGAATGTGGACTTTAGTAATAAGGAATACCCCTAGATTAGAAGATCCACATAGATGGTGGATGGGGTATGAGATGGAGTGTAGGTCTTACCTTGGTATCTTCAGGGATATGGATGTCTTAACTTTGTACACATCAAGGATACAACATTATTTTTCCAAAACTTACATGTTTATTTTTCTTTCAAGAAATATAATCAAAGCTTTCTTAACTTGGAAGATTTCCCATCACTTCCATACATTTGTTGAAAAGTAATAGTAATGACAAAAAATTGCTGTGGGGCACCTGGATAGCTCCGTTGGTTAAGCATTTGACTTTTGATTTTGGCTCAGGTCATGAACTTGGGGTTCATGAGTTTGAGCCCCACGTCCAACTATGTGGTTACAGTGTGGAGCCTGCTTGGGATTCTCTCTCCCTTTCTCTCTGCCCCTCCCTCACATGTTCGCTTCTGCTTTCTCTCTCTTCTGTCTCCTCCCATCAAAATAAATAAACTTAAAAAAAATCCTAAATGACAAAAAAACCCCACAATTGCTATGTAGAATAATAGTAAATGTAATTTTTATGCAGTTATTTAAAGGATCATGGTTTTGTTTTATTCTCTTTGTTTAAATAAAATCAGATATATTTCAAGGATTTTTTTCCTTCACTGATATTAATCATTAATCCAGACAGAGATTTAACTTAAAATGTAAAATAAGTTATTTGAATTTATGTACTAAGAAAAAAAATCATTTAGTATTAATTTATGCTGCATATTAACTAATGCCTTTTATAGTTTTCTAATTAAAGGTCTTTTTAAATGAACACTGTCACTTTTTTAAAGAAAGTAACTTTTATTCTCTTTCCTATTACAAAAGAAATGCATGTTTATTGTAAAAATTTTAGAAAATACAATTAGCACAAAAAAACTAAAATTGTTACTAATCCAATCACTTATTTATATTTTAGTGTATATACTTTTAGTTAATAGATTTTTTTTTTTTTTAATTAATAGGCTCATTTGAGACTGAACCTGGCCCTTATGATATAAAGCCCTTTAGGGAAAACATGCTTTTATCATGGCATTTAGACACATGAAAGAAAGAACAAATTCTCTAACTTTAATGTTAGTTTTTATGTCAGTGTTTAGTGGTCAGTGCAATCTGCTTAAGGTCTTTTATACTTAAAGCATTTATTTCTGATTTTCTCCAACTGAAACATAGAGCTAAAAGAACGTTTTTCTTTGGGCAGTGTTTGCCCTAAGCGGGCAAGTATATCTTCATAAAGACTTGACCATTTTGGAGTTAGAAGGGAGAAACCCCTAAATCTGGGTCTGGTGTCAAGCAGCCTATGGTTCTGGCCAGGTTACTCGTTTTGTTTCCAGCTAGGTCAGTGGTTCTCAAAGTTTGCTTCCTAGATTAGCAGTGTCTACATTAGATGAGAGCTTATTAGAAATGTAAATTCTAAGGCCCCACTGAGATATTTTTTTCTACTTTTTTTTTTGCCATATATATATGTATATATGTATATGTATATATTGTATATGTATATATATTTTTTAGTTTACATTCGAGTTAGCATATAGTGCAATAATGATTTCAGGAGTAGATTCCTTTGATTCATCCCCTATGTATAACACCCAGTGCTCATCCCAAGTGCCCTCCTTAATGCCCCTTATCCATTTAGCCCATCCCTGCACCCACAGCCCCCCCGGCAACCCTCAGTTTGTTTTCTATATTTAAGAATCTCTTATGTTTTGTCCCCCTCCCTGTTTTTATATTATTTTTGCTTCCCTTCCCTTATGTTCATCTGTTTTATATCTTAAATTCCACATATGAGTGAAGTCATATGATATTTATCTTTGTCTAACTGACTAATTTCACTTAGCATAATATCCTCTAGTTCCATCCACGTAGCTGCAAATGGCAAGATTTGATTCTTTTTGCTGAGTAATACTCAATTGTATATATATACCACACCTTTATCCCTTCATCTGTCAATGGACATTTGAGGCCCCATTGAGATCTTAATGAATCAGAAGCTCTGGGGTGGCGCAGGGCCTTCCGAGTTTTTAATAATTCCTCTGGATGGTTCTGAAACACATTCAAGTTTGAGAACCACTAGTGGTGCTAAGGTTTGCTTCTGGCCTTGCGCATTCTCTTAAAATGAACCTATGTTCTTTTCTTTATTCTCCTGGATGCCTCCAAAGTTCTACCTAACGTGTAGGTACAGCATGGGCAGTGATCTTTCTTTTTGTTCATTGATGTATCTCAGGCACCTAGAATAGCGTCTACCACGCCAGAAAGCCCTCAAACGTAACTGTTGAATGAACAAGTGAATTTAGAACTACTTGCTTGGGAGAACTGGGGCTTCTGCCTTGGCCTTTCTTTGTAGACAGGAGCTGGTGGATGTACACCTCCCTCTTTTCTGAATATCATTAAAGTTGATATTTGTTTTGTCCCAAGAGGCTTAGGAACCATGTTGACAGTGTGACTTTATTTCAATTGTGATTTTCTTTGGAGACATCTGGAAAGTAGGGATATTGCATTAGGTGACTTCTAAGACCTTTCCACTCTGTATCTGTGTATCTGTCAGCTTTTGTGTACAGAAAGAAAAATTTCAAATAGCTTATATCTGAAAAACAATAGGAAAAAAAGTAACAAAACTGATTTTTAATTTGGAGGAATGGGGACAAGTCTATGGATTTTCTGTAGCGCATTAATAAGAGGTTGTTTTAGGCATATATCCGCAATTAGAATGATCAGGGGCTGTGATTACTGAGGAATGTAGAGATTATTTTTCTCTGTGGAGACTTTACTGTAGTGCAAGTCAGAACAAACAGAAAGGGCAACTTACTTATTTAAAACACAGATAAAGGAGATTAGTTTTGGCTAGTTGTCAAACCAAGAACCATGATGGGATTTTGTATTTTATGAAGCATATTTATTCATTCAAAAAATAGTTAGTTATTGAGTACGAATTGTGTACTGGGTAATATTACCCTGGATACAAGATGGACAAAGATAGTTCCTGCTTTCAAAGACCTACATCTGATTCAGGAGCTGGGCATCAAGCCAAGTCTACAATTAAAATAATTGCGAATGTGATAAGCAGTTACTTTTTTGTCTATTTAAGAAATTAGATAGATGTACCTAAACTGTACCTTAAATGGATTGTGATAACCAAGTGCCCTCTTGCATTGCAATTTTTATTTTCCCTTTAAGAACTTAGATAAGAATCAGGGATGTAGGGAGCTCATTTTTGCCACTCCTGCTAAAGCATAACTTTGGTGGAGAATGTAGATTTTGGTAATGGTGGTTTTCCACTGCAAAGTTATTTTAAAATTTTTTAAGTATTTGGAATGAAATTTTATTTATTTATTTATTTATTTATTTATTTATTAAAGTTTATTTATTTATTTTGAGAGAGAGTGAGAAGGGCATTGAGAGAGAGAGAGAGAGGGAGAGAGAGAATCCCAAGCAGGCTCCACGCTGTCAGAGCCTGATGTGGGGCTGGAACTCACCAACTGTGAGATTATGACCTGAGCTGAAGCTAAGAATTGGATGCTTAACCAACTCAGCCACCTGGGCAACCCTGGAATGAAAGTTTAAATCTTAAAGTTAGGCAAAGCGCTTTTTGTTTTCTTATATTCATCCACTTTTTTTTTTTTTTTTTTTTTTACCTTTTTCTCTTTTCCTCTTCTTCTTCTTCTTCTTCTTTTTTTTTTTTTAAAGTATGCTCTACACCCAACATGGGGCTTGGACTCGTGACCCCGACGTGAAGAGTCGCAGCCTGTATCAATTGAGCCAGCCAGGCAGCCCCATGGTCCACATCTCAACCATGGCAGTTTGTTTCAGAGAAGAAGTTTATCTTGGGAGAGAATGGAAATATCCAATCTTTGGTAGATTGGAGAGTAGGTTTAGATGTCATTGCATTAGAAATTTTATGGGATGACATGTTAAAACCAGCCTTCCTCTGGAAGTTCCTTATGTAGATGTGCTGATGTGCCTCAGAGTGTCTCGGGGTGGGGACCTGGAAGTGATCTCCAAGTGATCAGAGTAAAGGGGTTTTAGTTTTTTAAATTTCTTTTTCTTGTCTCTTTGTATTTTTTTATTTTTTGTTATTTTAGAGACAGCGAGAGTATAAGTGGGGGAGGGAGCAGAGGAAGAAAGAATCTCCAGCAGGCTCCACAGTCAGCGTAGAGTCTGATGTGGGGCTTCATCCACGACCCTGGGATCATGACCTGAGCCAAAATCAAGAGCCAGGTGCTCAACAGACTGAGCCACCCAGTCTGTCTTTTAAAAAACAAACTGTGGAGTGCCCACTGTTCCTGGCACTTGGTTCTGGATGCTTATGGGAATAGCTGGGATACCAAAGTGAATATTACCTGTTCTCTGCTCTCCCTGTAGCTCACAGTCAGCTAAGGGAGTTAGTCACGTAAATCATTACAGAGAAGTAGTCAGATTGGAAAGATACAGAACAATTCAGGGGAGGTTTTTTGGTGAAGGGTATTTTTGACAGGGAGTAGTTTCTGTGAAGGAACTGAGTAAGACCAGCTTGTCATGTTTCATTAACTATAGGAACCCAATTTTTAGATTTCTAGTGTAATCTTCTCATTTTGTAATGGCTAAGGGTAATATTTTAGTGAAGAAAGATGAAAACAATCCTTCCTATTCTATATATAAAATACATACACAGTGAATGTTATGATTATCCTTTTATGAATGCTAACTTTGATTTTACCTTATAAGTTCTTTTACTGTTTGCTTGTAAGCATGATGATGAGGCTATCTTTTATTATTCTGATACTGTTCTGATAAATAGAAAAAACCTACAAAGTAATAATTTGGGTTGGTCGTATAGTTAAATAATTAAAAGTTCTCCATGGTGCCTCTTAAAAAAATTTTTTTTAAAGCATCTAAGCCCCATAGATTTTAATTGTTAGGAAGGAAGACGAACTTCAAGCGCTCACTT
This sequence comes from Panthera onca, assembly GCF_046562875.1. Classification (NCBI taxonomy): domain Eukaryota; kingdom Metazoa; phylum Chordata; class Mammalia; order Carnivora; family Felidae; genus Panthera; species Panthera onca. The sequence goes on from NC_138345.1 coordinate 49,338,582, forward strand.
AAAATGGGATGCCTCTGCTGGGAAAGAAAGACTAGTAAATAGGACAGCAGATAGAGCCCTTGAGGATACGATTTAAACATGTCACTAGAAATTGTTTAAGTGGAGAGCTCTGGCCCTTTTAAAACACTGTCTGTCACTTGAGGATTGGGTCACCTTGAAATGTGTTCATCTTTGAGTTAAAGGCATAAAAAGGCACTTTGAAATTTTTCAGTTAACTTTGGTGTGTGTTGTGTGTGTGTCTACGGATGTACCTCTCATCCGCCTGCCTCAGCTGTGAGTCAGTCCCCTGGAAACCAAAGTGGTTGCAAGAGAAGGATAAATGTTTCATCTCCGCTCCAGCAAACTATACAGAATTTTTAAAATGTTGAGACACTGGCTGCAACTTCTGACTCTCTTTGTAGAGTCAGGCCTTCCTCCCCTAAAGCAAAGTCTGATATAAGAGTGGCTTCTGGTAATTACTTCCTAAAAAGGTGCCACTTAACGGGTGCTTTGGTTCTTTTGGAATGTGGCTAATGATGTCAAGATTGTGGTCTTTAATGGCTGGTAAAAATATCCAATTTAACTACTTTTGTAATCCAGATTTGGATAAGCTTTTCAACTGAACACCTAGTGGTCACATTCTTGCCCCCATGGCCACTAGGTAGGAGTGTGTGTGTGTGTGTGTGTGTGTGTGTGTGTGTGTGTGTGTGTGATTTCATTCAAGTGCCTAACATTTGACACTAAACTAGGTATCTGGCATGCTTAAGGTATGCACCCCATGTCTCCAACGTAGAGATCCTTGGATGAACGTTTCTGAGCTGCTCAGTAGCTTTAACTGTCCATTGTAGGGGGAGGAGTCCAGGACTCTTCATTTTCACAAGCTCCTCAGAGGGTTCCTAAGGACATTTCAAATTCAGAACCCTGCAGTAAATTATAGAGTGACCCAGATTAACTAGAGATTCAGAGAATCTTTAATTATTATATATTATTTTTGACAAATCCTGTCACTTTTATATTTAATTAATTTCTTTTTTTTTAAATTTTTTTAATGTTTTATTTATTTTTGAGACAGGGAGAGACAGAGCATGAACAGGGGAGGGTCAGAGAGAGAGGGAGACACAGAATCTGGAACAGGCTCCAGACTCTGAGCTGTCAGCACAGAACCCGACGTGGGGCTCAAACTCATGGACCGCGAGATCGTGACCTGAGCCGAAGTCGGCCGCTTAACTGACTGAGCCACCCAGGCGCCCCTAATTAATTTCTTTATGATATTTTTTATATTTTGTTAGCAACATTTCTGCTAACATTTTGTTAGCAGATTTTAGGAGAAATTAGCCTTTTATGTTTTGATTCAGGAAGTGAAGAAATGTATTAAAATGAGAATGAAAGCATATCGGAAAAATCAAGAGGGTTAGGCAGTAAAGTGGGTGGTAGGTGGTAGGTAACTGAAAAGTGCATTGTGTCTAAAGAGGAGCCTATTTTATTCAAACAATGCCAGTGACTAATGGGAATTAAAAGCACTCTTCATGGCGATTTTTGGAAATTGACATGAGTTTATCTTCTCCATGGTCTCCAACACTGGAGGGGACAGAGCCTAAAGATTTCTCATTGCGTACAGATGCGAGGTGGTCTAACAGAAAGAGTGATTTAGTTAATTTTCTAGTGGAACAAAAAAGAACACATTCATGTTTCCTTTAAGATTATTAAGTTTGTGTTGTGGATTCGGTGGGAAGGTAGGTTGTGATGATTTTCATATTTGTTTTGGCAAAGTAGCTCGAGCTGTGTACATTTTGATGTTTTGGGGGAGATTTTTCTTTCCCTTCAGTATGCAGAGAGAAACCTCAATGTTTCTGATAGTTTTCCAAAGTTGAAACAAGAAACATAGTTTAGCCTTCCATCTTTATAAGCGGAGTTTATTTTCCTTTTTTTTTTTTTTTTTCTACTGTTGACTCTTCAGGATGCGATCTTTATTATAATTTCAAATTCTTTCATTCAGCAGGCATATATATATATACATGTAGAGTACCTTCTCCGTACTTTCCCTGTCTTTGTGAAAGAGACAAGGGCAATGAAGTTAGGAGGCTCTGCCCTTGAGAAACTTCCCTTAATCAAACTAAAACATCCCTGGGGAAGCACACTGCTGTACACAAAGCAAACTTTGCTCATCATCAGGGTATGTAGCTGCTCTGTTTCAAAGGATGAACCAGTCAACATCACATTCTTAACCTTTAGATAATCATTTAAAAATACTGTGGGAAATATCTTCATATCGGCAAAGATCTAATGGATTTCTATGAGTGAAAACATTTCCATAGATCTGAGTCCAGGGAGAAAAAAAACTTCAGTCTGTAGATGAATACTATGTTTGGTTGTCATAGTGCCTTAATGATTACGTAATATAGAGAAACTGTGAGACATAGTGATTAGCATGTAGAGTCTAGACAATAGGCATCGATGCTAACAAGACTTCTTTGAGTCTTCTGATCATTACTTAGAATTACTGTTCTGTGGAATTGTAGGTCCATGATATTCCCTGTGCTTGGAATTCATACCTTTTTATGGCTCCTCTGGCCATCACAGTCCTCTCTGGCTTCTGAGGCTCTAAGTTCCAGTTATTGGTGTGCATTCCTCCTTCCCCTTTCTCTGATGATTGAACATGGTTGCATAATAACTATATATTTTCTTTCTCTCTAGATGTTTCATGAGCGTACATCTTGACTTCATAAATCTTTATGTACAGAGCCTTTTATTTTGTACTTATTCCTCTGCATGGCAGAGTATTGATTATAGTCTCACTGTTTCTTCCATAAAAAATGTCTTGTGGATTCACCCCTTTCTCTTTTATTCCTAAGCTTGGCTTGTTCTATTACACACCTAAATCACAATAGTGGCCTCCTTGCTGATTTCTCCACCTCTGGTCTGTCTTATCTGCCCCAGGAAAATCTCTATTTGGTCAAACCTTTTCTTTGTTTTTGCACACAGCACAAATTATATTTATTTTCTCAGATTTGCTATTTGGGTTATTTGGTTTCCTTAAGATGTACTTCCATTTCAAGAGAAGTATATACTCTTACTTAAATTAATGCAATCACTGTCTTTAGTCAAAGGAAAGACTTACTGGGGATAGCCAAATAGTTCTGTCAGGAAGTAGTGGATGGTTTAGCCAGGTGGGAATTCTCACAAGAACTGGAAATAGAAATGTCTGTTAAATTCTGTAAAAATTATATGTCATATAGTTGAATTAAGTAAATGTTTTTCACTCTAACGATTATATGTACGGCATTCTAGAAGTAATTTGGGTTTGGAATCATAGACACCTGTGTTTGAATCTTAGCCCTGACAAGTAGTTCCATCTCTTTGAGTTTCAGTTTTCCTCATCTGTAAAATGGACCTGATGCCTATGTGGCAGAGTTAGTGTCAGTATTCAATGAGAAATGTAGTTAGATCACCTTAACTTGAGGAGTGACTAATAGATGGAATAGATTATTCCAGTAATCTTCCCCAAATACTGCTTTCATTATTTTATCTCCTCTGTGAAGACTCTTTGTCTCCTCTGCTGGACTGTTCATCACTCACCTGCCAAGGTCCTCTCCTTCTCTTACGTACCTACTGATATCCTTCTTGTGTTTGTATGTCGTAGTGATACTTTGTTAATAACCTGCCTGAGGGTAGGATCTGTGTTTGTTAGGTCTCTGGATCCCTCCTTTCATGTGCAAGAGTATTTTTCGTGATGTAAGTAATTTATTATTATCATTGTTTATTAAATGAATGAATGAAGAAGAAGCACTGTTGCCTTTTCTAGGAACTTACAGTGGCTTTTTATTCCCTACTGTGCCAAGTCCAACACTTCTGCTCTTTCTTTCTTTAAGGGTCCTGGGTCATTTGGCCTGTTCCTGTTACCTCTACCCACCTCTGCCCTTCGAGGTCAAGCTTGACCCCCTACCCGCTTCTTGAAAACTTGTCCATCGTGTTTAATAGATGTCTGTTAACACTTAATTATTTTGATTTTTTCTCTACAAGTTTTCTTCTCACCATTTCGATCACATTTTCCTTAATACCAAGGGCAATACCTAAGATGCATACCTATCTGTGAATTTTGGAGAATGGATCACTGTGGAATGACTTAAAAAGTTTAAAACTCAGGTCACCTGGAGTGAAATTTTCCTAAAATTAAGTATCTTTATTTTTTTTAATCAGTTTTTTAAAACCTTTTTAATGTTTGTTTATTTTTGAGAGAGACAGAGAGAAAGCAGGGCAAGGGCAGAGAGAGAGAGAGAGAGAGAGAGAGACTGAGACCCAGAATCCGAAGCAGGCTCCAGCCAGCTGAAGTCAGAAGCTCAACTGACTGAGCCACCCAGGTGCCCCCAAATTAAGTATCTTTAAAAGATGTTTTTATCTAGGGGCGCCTGGGTGGCTCAGTCAGTTAAGTATCCGACTCTTGATCTCAGGTCATGATCTCATGGTTCATTAGTTCAAGCCCCACATTGGGCCCATGCTGACAGTGTGGATGGAGCCTGCTTGGGATCCCCTCTCTCTCCCTCTCTCAGCCCCTCCCTGCCATGCGCACACGCTCTCTCAGAATAAATAAATATTTTTTAAAAATATGTTCTTGTCTAATTATAAATGTAATGCACAATCATTACAGACGTTTTTGAAAATTTATAAATATGAAGAAGGAAATAAAAATTGCCCAGTAATGTCCCATGGAGCAGCAGAACTCTGAAGGTTTAGTCCCTGTCTGAGGAAAAGTACACGGAGTAGAATTTAATAGTTTTTGTGACTTGGAGTATTACTGTTACAAGCATGTAACTCCTTGTAAGTACTCAATATTGTAAGTACTCGGTAAATATTATGGACTTGTGGGGCTTTTAGAGCAATTCCCTCTAGATAGGTGGCCAGGCTGCTCTGCTGTTTTGGTTTCCTGAATGCATTTTTGATAAACTTTTAAATTTCTCTCCTGTGATCAGTCTTCTGCTATAGAGATTTCCACCTTCTGATTTGCTGTTTCCAGTATGCTCAAAACAAGAGCATCAAGGTTAGCGGAAATGTGAATAAACTAAGAGCAAACCTCTGAGTGGGGGTGCCAGCAGCTTTCTGTAGTTGGGATTCTGCAACAGAATGAAGTCTTACTGACCTAAGGCATCAATTATATATCATGAATTAACTTCTCTCTGGTGTCTCTAGAAGGGTACTAATTCTCCATTGGGAGGAATGAGAAAATAGTCATTCAAATCATTTTTTTATTCTCTGGTTCAGATGAGGAACCCTGTCGGAGAAATGCTGTTGGGGCTCTGCTGATGAGTGGGCATAAACACCATCTGTGGATGCTGTAGAATCCCTATTCACAGATCAAAACCTTTTCCTTTACTCAGTCTTTGATTCTTGGCATCATACCAGAAAGGTAAAGTTGATGCCTGCCTGTGTGATTTTGTTTAAAGTAATAGTTAACTGTTATCTTACATCATCAGTTCTATATTGGGCTCCTGGAGGATTCTTAATAAATATGTATTGATGGACCAGTCCGTTCTTTTTAACCTTTTAATTATGAAGGTTTTCAAACATGCACAGAAGTGGAGAGGTTAGTGTGATGAACTCATCTACCTGTCCCCCAGTTTCGATAGAAATCAGTTTTGTCACACTTCCTTTACTAGCCTTCATCTTTAGCTGTAGTATCTTAAAATTCAAAATGACATCATGCCATTTTACCCCCACTACTTTGATATTTATCTCTTGAAAAACATTCTGTTGTTACAAAATTACTTGATCGTTGTCATGCTAACAAAATTAAAATTGATTTACTTAAAAGATTTTCAAAGGGAAATGAAAATAGTATTTTCAGAAAATACTATTTCAGAAAATAGTATCATTCAGAGCAGAGTATTTCATATGCAAGACATTGCGCTAAGTACATGGAGTAGCCTGTACTTTACTTTCCCCAACAATTTTATGTAGTCAGTATTGTTTTCACCCTGATTTTACAAATGAGGGGTCTGAATTTTAAGAGGTAAGGCATCTTGCCTGTAGCCATACGTGTAGCAACAGAGTGGTGACTTAGAACTCAACCCTGGTCTGTGTGACTTGAGAAACTCCTCTTAGCCTGAAAACTACACTATTTCTGTATAGACTTATTTAACATTTTTTTCCACTTATATTTTTTGTTGTTGATAACACCACGCCTTCCGTATATGACCACTTGCTCGTGACCTGTCTTAACTGGAAACCCAAATTGAAGGGAGATGGGAAATCTATAGCTAATTTTCAAATGTTATTTTAATTAATAATTTTAAAATGTCTTGTTTATTCTTCCTCTTTGAGGGATTTTAAAACAAAAATGATTACTTTGAAATTCAAGTCTGTCTATTTGCATTTTGTACTGTATGCTGGATATGCGGTGGGCAAGCAGTGAGAACAGGAAAAGGCCAGGGGCCTACAGCAGCCTCTTTGGATCATCAGCAGAGTCAGCTGGCATAAGGGACAGTCCTTATGAGGCAGGGGAAATCTTGCCTCTGGGTGCAACAGCCTCTTGCTGCACACCTTTCCCACCCCTGAGGTGTGTACTTTGAGGGTGCCTTTCCCCTTGTTCACACGCTGTCTGGGAGGAGAACAGAAAATTCACTTCCTGCTAATGTGTGAGAGATAAAGGGCTACATTTCCCCGGGAAAGGTAGCTTTAATGAATGCCAAGGAATGATACTTTAATTGTGCAATTTGAATTATTTACCCATAGGGAATATTGGGTGACGGGGAGCCTTCTTGCGTACCTGAGATCTCACTGTTTTGTCTTCCGGCTGCTCTGTGTTTTGTACAGTTGACCTTAAGTAAAATCTCCAGTCTTCTAGATGTGCTGCTGTGAAACCCTGCCTGCAGACAGGAGTAGCCTTCTCTGTGAGAATTGGACGGGAATCAGCTTCCCTAGAGAGCTGACACAGGCATGTGACTTCCACAGGCACGTGACACCCATGACAGCTTCAGGTTTCCCCTGCCCCCCAGGAGCAGGCTGCAGGAAGCCCATGTTCCTGTGGTGCACCACCAGGGGGAATGCTTCCAGATGAACGTGGCCGCCAAGTTGTTACTGTAGAGCGAACTCAGACCAACTTCTGAGTTGGCACGTCTAATGACTTTGTAAAAGGAGGGGTGGTGGTGCTGTAAAGTTTTTGGTGACTTGTCACAGAGCATCTGAAAGCACGGGGAAAATCAGCCACCTTGTCAAAACCTGTGCCACGAAAGAACTTCCTGAGGAGAAATTACAGAAGGAGATGAGGTGCTGGGGGAAGCGGAGTTTTTTGAATCAGCACCCAGCAGGTGGTGAATACCGCTCAAATTCAGTTTTGAACAGATATGCCCAGGCAGTGTTGGCAATCATTGTGCTCCGTAATGTAGCGGGGGTTTGTTTGTTTGTTTTGGAAGACAATATCAACTCAAGCCCTGTCTGCTTACAGTCAGGGTGTTTTAGCACATGTTAGATGCCTGCTGTTTAAGGGGTACACCTACATGCCAAGCTCCTTCTGCGTGTTTAAATATTTTTTTGAACACAGATACAGGCATTACCAGAGAGCAGGAGACTGTGGTAAGTAGGGATCTGGAAAACATTTGGTATTTCCTGCAAATCAAAAGGTAGGGAGGAGATGATATAAGGCTTGTTTAATACATATGATAGCTCCACCAGAAATGTTTCTCTTGTTTTAGTTTTTATTTTCCTTTCAAAACGTACTTCACTTTGAATGTTCACTTAGTTCATTTAGTTCAAAGGGTGATCTCTTGTTCAAGTTTGAGAATTTGGTTCTGTAGCTCTAGATGTAGCTCAGATTAAAATTTTTTTGCAAATAAACATATGCTTGATGGTTACCCATTTCATTAAATAGAGCTGTTTTGGGGAAAGGAAGTTAGACTTTGGAGTCAGAATGCCTGGGATTCAAATTCTGATTTGTCCACCTGTGATTTCTGAGTTTGCACACCTAAAATAAAAGTGCATAAAAGTGATGGTGGGTAATAGCTAGGGCATAGAATAATTGTGGAGATTAAATGAGGTATTACACGTATAGCAACTGGCATGGTGCCTGGAACAAAGTGAGCCACAATAGGAATTAAGTACTTTTCCTTTTACACAGATACAGTAGAGGTGTTGGAAAGTTCTGGCCCTAAAGCTAAAGAATAACTCATTGTGAACAAGGGTATATGTTGACTGGAATATAACAAGGGGTTGTGAGGGAGAGATTCAAAGGGTCTCGGGCAGCTGGAGCCCAAGTGTGCTGGCACGTAACGGGGTTGAAACTACATGTGTACTCAATACCTTCATAGTGATTTGCTTTCCTCCATATGGAAATGTGACAAAAGGTAGTTATCACTGGGTTTTTTTCACCCAGATGGTAATTTATTCATCCCAAATTCTTTTATTTTTCTATTTTTTTCTCCTGTAATCAGAATCTTTGGAAATTGATCAATACCCAGACTATGGAGTAGGTGTTTGTTCAGTAAGTCCCCTTGGTACCACTCTATGACCATTTTAGGTAAATAATCATAGACAAGTACTTATATGCCATTCACCTAAGAATAGCAATATTTTTTTTTTTTGTAAAAGTAGACATGGGCTTCAAAATTCAAACATACAAATTTCAATAGCGAGATTATAGTGGTTCTCAGTAGGTCATTTAAAAATATTTGCATAAGAGATTAAGTAGGAATAATATAAATTCATAAATTTTTGAAATAATTTAATACCCTTTATAAAATTTGTCATTCATAATTTGCTATATCTTACCATAGAGGTAAAACTTAAATGTTCCTGGGAGAGGTCACATAGTACCTTAAATTCATGAGTAGTGTGTGGTGAGAGTGGAAGGACGTTGAGTGTGTGGTGAGAGTGGAAGGCAGTGCAAATGGTGAAATCGGTCTCAGGAAAAATAAGAATAGGTTTTATATAAATTCTAGGTTCCATTAACATATTTATTCTATGTTTTCTTGAGCTTAACATGCTTATTTAAATTTAAATGAAATCAATCTTATTATTTGTAGTTCCATTCTGTAGCATTCCAGTTACATTTTTGATGGGACAGATTGTCTACAGGTTTGTTTTAACACGTAAGTATCCCCCAGACTCTTGTAAGACTAGCACAACACGCAGCACGGGTAGTTGCTTTATGCGTCTTTTTTATTGACTTACAATATGAACTCAATAAGTAGCAGGGCTTTTTTGCACATTTTCAAATTTTAATTTAGGAAAGTGTGTCATCTACTCTCTCACTGAGAGGAAAGTGTTAAATAGATTTTCTTGGCAGCTCTTAGCTCCTGGAATAATTGATCAAATCTTCTCAAAGAACTGAGAGTTGAATCTTTACCCAACAGGGGGCCACAGTTGTCTAGCTTCTTGGTGAATTTCTCTAAGGTCTAATGATTCATTCTGAACACTAGGCACATTTAGGGGTTTGGAGAAACTCTTATCAGAAGTTTTCCCAGAGTATGTTAAATTGAAAGACTGTATATTTGGAAATCCGGACATGGTTTAGTAACTTATGGTGTACATTCATGAGAGTGTATAGGAGTAAAACCAAGATCTTGGCAATGAAATGTCTTGTGATATGGGAGATTTTTCTCTCTCAGCAATTTTGTTTAAGATGTTAATTTGGCTGAAAAGCATGAAGGAAGTGATTTTTTAGAGGACAGTTTTTAAAGGGTATTGTCAGTTTAAGGATTAATGCACAGCAATGTTTGGTAAATTGTGTGTGTGTGTGTGTGTGTGTGTGTGTGCGCGCGCGCGCACGCGCACGTGTGTGTGTTCTGAATTTGACAAGCACAGACGAAACCCATGTAGATCCCTCACTTGCTTTGCCTGACACGGTCATAAGCATAGATAGAGGCTGAACAGCCAATAATTGATTTAGGTGGATAGAGTGCATCCATTTCATAAAGGTGAAGGATAGGCCAGGTAGAAAGTAAAAGAAACTGTAAAGAACTTTTTGTCATCTTGTTTCTGAGATATTTTCTCTTATCCTTATAAAGCAGAGCATCTGGGATACAGTGATATTTCAGTCATGGTATAAGTCCATATGTTAAGCCTAGAATGTAAGTCCTGATGGTCTGTAAGAAAGGAAAAGCTGCCTCATTTAGGAGTATAATGGTTGCTAATGACATTTCTGAAATAGAGGGAAAAAGAAATAGCAGGATTCAACATAGAGAATTACTGGGAGACAAACAGTGATCCTTGATGTGGGATGTGCCCCTGATAGCACATCTCTTGGGAGAATTATTAGAGTGAAAAGGAATTTATAAATAACCAGTAGTTTATAAGCATTGAGGTGAGGTTGGCTCTTTGGTTTCAATCTTGGGCTCAAACTCTCACACCTGAGTTTTTTGGTCAGCTAATGCTTTGAGAAGATTCCTTTGAGAAAACAAGAGAAATGTAAACAATATTCCCCATACCCTTTTGTCACACAATATAAAGCCTGCTGGTATTCATCCTGATTAATTATAAAATGCTTCACCTCTTCTCTTGTTTAAAGTATTATCTTATTTTTATTGATTGTTTTATTTTAGAGAGACAGAGAAAGAGTACAAGCAGGGGCCAAGGGGGGAGAGAGAGAGAGAGAAAGAGAGAGAGAGAGAAAGAGAAAGAAAGAGAAAGAGAAAGAGAAAGAGAAAGAGAAAGAGAAAGAGAAAAAGAGGGAGAGGGAGAGGGAGAGGGAGGGAGAGGGAGAATCTTAAGCAAGCTCCACACTCAGCACAGAGCCCAATGTGGGGCTCTATCCCACGACACTGGGATCACGACCTGAGCCGAATTCAAGAGTTGGATGCTTAACCAAATGAGCCACTCAGGCACTCCTAAAATATTATTTTATTTTTATTGACCATATGTCTATGTGTATATAGCTGTATACATTTTTATCGACCATAGCGTTATACTCTCTAGCTCCATCCATTTTGTTGAGGATGGCAAGATTTTCATTCTTGTTTATGGCTGAATAATAGTCCAGTATGTGTGTGTGTGTGTGTGTGTGTGTGTGTGTTGTATCACATCTTTTTAAAAACATATTTATTTTTGAGAGAGAACGAGCATGGGTGGGGGAGGGTCAGAGAGAAAGGGAGACAGAATCTGAAGCAGGTTCTGTGCTAACAGCAGAGAGCCTGATGTGGGCCTCCAACCCACAAACTCTGAGATCATGACCTGAGCTGAAGTTGGACACTTAACTGCCTGAGCCACCCAGCTGCCCTGACATCTTCTTTTTCCATTGTCTAGAGAAAGATACTTGGTCTGCTTCCATAATTTGGCTTGGTAAATAATGCTGCTATAAATGTAGAGGTGCGTATATCTTTTTGAATTAGTGTTTCTATATTATTTGGGTAAATACCCAATAGTGGAATTACTGGATCATACAGTAATTCTTTTTTTAATTTTTTGAGGAACTCCATACTGTTTTCCACAGTGGACACACCAGCAGAGGCCAAGTGTTCCTTTTTCTTCACATTCTAGACAACATTTGTTGTTTCTTTTGCTTTTGATTGTGGTCATTCTGGCAGATGTGAGGTGGTATCTCATCCTGGTTTTTATTTTTATTTCCCTTATGGTGAGTGATACTGAGCATCACTCAGTGACGTTTCGTGTGTGTGTTGGCCATCTGTGTGTGTTCTTTGGAGAAAAGTCTGTTCATGTCTTCTGCCCATTTTTTAAAAATTTTATTTTAGAGAGAGTGAATAGGGGAGAGGAGCAGAGGGACAGAGAGAGAGAGAGAGAGAGAGAGAGAGAGAGAGAGAGAGAGAATATCGGGCAGGCTCCATGCTCAGCACAGAGCCTGACATGGAGCTTGATCCCATGACTCTGGGATCATGACCTGAGCTGAAATCAAGAGTCAAATGCTCAATTGACTGAGCCAGCAAGGCGCACCTCTCCTGCCCATTTTTAATTGGATTTTTTTTTGATGTTGAATTGTGTAAGTTCTTTATATACTTTGGATAATAATTCTTTTTCAGGTATGTTATTTGCAAATATCTTCTCCCATTCAGTAGGTTTCTTTTAATTTTATCTGTTGTTTTCTTTGCTGTGCAAAAGCTTTTTATTTTGATGTTGTCCCAATAGTTTATTTTTGCTTTTGCTTCCCCTGCCTCATGAGACATATCTAGAGAAATGTTGCTATGAGTTTTTTTTGTGTGTGTGTGTACTTATGATGTGAGAAAGCGGTTCAGTTTCATTCTTTTGCATGTAGCTGTCCAGTTTTCCCAGCAGCATTTATTTGAAGAGACTGTCTTTTCTCCTATTGCATATTCTTGTTTCCTTTGAAATTAAATTGAAACTAGTTGACCATATAATTGTGGATTTATCTCTGGGCTATCTATCCAGTTCCATTAATCTATGTGTCCGTTTTTCTGCTAGTACCATACTCTTTTGATTACTACAGCTTTGTAGTGTATCTTGGAATTTGAAATTGTGATACCTCCATTTTTATTCTTGTTTTTAAAGATGCTTTGGCTATTTGTGGTTCCATACAGGTTTTAGGATTGTTTGTTCTAGTTCTGTGAAAAATGCTATTGGTATTTTGAGAGGGATTGCATTAAATCTGTAGATTGCTTTAGGTAGCATGGACATTTTAACAATATTTATTCTTCCAGTCCATGAGCATTGGATATCTTTCTACTTATTTGTATCATTTTCAGTTTCTTTTATCAGTGTTTTATAGTTCATGGAGTACAGATATTTCCCCTTTTTGGTTAAGCTTATTCCTAGGTATTTTATTATTTTTGGTGCAGTTGTAATTTGAGTTGTTTTCTTAATATCTCTTTCTCCTGCTTCATGATTAGTGTATAGAAATACAACAGATTTCTGTAAATTGATTTTATATTCTGTGACTTTGCTGAATTCATTTATCAGGTCTAGTAGTTTTTGATGCAGTCTTTAGGGTTTTCTGTATGTCATCTGCAAATAGTGAAAGTTTTACTTCTTCCTTATGAATTTGGATGCCTTGTATTTACTTTTCTTATCTGATTGCTATGGCTAGGACTTCTAGTACTATGGTGAATAAAAGTGATGAGAGTGGAAATCCTTGTCTTGTTCCTGATTTTCAGGGAAATCTCTCAGTTTTGAGCATGATGTTAGTTGAGGATTTTTCATATATGGCCTTTGCTATGTTGAGGTATGTTCCTTCTAAGCCTGCTTTGTTGAAGGCTTTCATTATAGATGGATATTGTAGTTTATCAAATGCTTTTTCTGCATCTATTGAAGTGATCCTATGGTTTCTGTCCTTTTTGTAGATGTGATGTATCACATTGATTGATTACGAATAAATCTTACTTGATCATGCAGAGTGATGTTTTTAAGGTATCGTTGGATTTTGTTTGTTAATATTTTGTTGACAATTTTTGCATCTATATTCATCAGAGATATTGGTTTATAGTTCTCTTTTTTGGTAGTGTCCTTATCTGCTTTTGGTACTAAGGTAGTATTGACCTCATAGAATCAATTTGGGAGCTTTCTTTAAAAGAATAGGGGTATCTGGGTTGCTCAGTTGGTTGAGCGTCTGACTTCGGCTCAGGTCATGATCTCGTGGTTTGTGAGTTCAAGCCCCGCATCGGGCTCTGTGCTGACAGCTCAAAGCCTGGAGCCTGCTTCAGATTCTGTGTCTCCTCCTCTCTCTGCCCCTCCCATGCTCATGGTCTGTCTCTCTCTGTCTCTCAATAAATAAACGTTAAGAAAAAAAAATAAAAAAGTAAAAGAACAGATACTACCTTTTCTTTAAATATTTGGTAGAATTCACATGTGAATCTTCTCGTCCTGAACTTTTGTTTGTTCGGAGATTTTTGATTACTGGTTTGATTACCCTTTTTTTAATTGCTGCTAATTGGTCTGTTCAAATTGTCTATTTTTCCCTGCTTCAGTTTTGGGGGATTATATGTTTCTAGGAATTTATCCATTTCTTTTAGGTTGTCCAGTTTGTTGACATATAATTTTTCATAATATTCTCTCATAATCCTTTGTATTTCTTTCTTTTTTTTGACATTTATTCATTTTTGAGAGACAGAGATAGAGCACAAATGGGAGAGAGGCAGAGAGAGACACAGAATCTGAAGCAGGCTCCAGGGTTTGAGCTGACAGCACAGAGCCTGAAACAGAGCTCGAACCTACAAACAGCGAGATTGTGACCTGAGCTGAAGTTGGACACTCACCCAACTGAGCCACCTAGGCGCCCCATAATCCTTTGTATTTCTGTGGTGTTGTTATTCTCCTCTTTGAGTTCTGATTTTATTTATTTGAGTCCCCCCCCCCCATTTTTTTATTGAGTCTGTTTAAGGGTTTATCAATTTTGTTTATCATTTCAAATAATCAGTTCCTGGTTTCAGTGAACTGTTGTTTTTTAGTTTCATTCCCCACCCCCCCCCCCCCCCGATGTTATTATTTCCTTCCTTCTACTGGTTTTGGATTTTGTCTTTTTCTTTTTCTAGCTCCTTGGTGTAAGGTTAGGTTGTTTACTTGAGATTTTTCTTGCTTTTTGAGCCAGGTCTGTATTGTTATAAACCTCTCTTAGAACAGCTTTTGTTATTATATCCCAAAGATTTTGGACCATGTGTTTTCATTTTCATTTGACTCCATAGATTTTTTAATTTCCTCTTTGATTTCTTGGTTGACCTATTCATTGTTCATTAGCATGTTATTTAACCTCCATGTATTTGTGCTCTTTCCAGTTTTTTTCTTATGGTTGATTTCTAGTTTCATGGCTTTGTGGTAGGAAAAGTTGCCTGGTGTGACTTCAGTCTTTTTGAATTTGTTGAGACTTGTTTTGTGGGCTGATATGTGATATATTCTAGAGAATGTTCCATATGTACTTGAAAGAATTTGTTTCTGCTGTTTTAGGATTGATTGTTCAGTATATGTCTGTTAGATCCATCTGGTCCAATGTGTAATTCAAAGCCACTCTTTTCTTGTTTGGATGATCTATCCATTGATGTAAGTGGGATGTTAAAGTCCCGTAGTATTATTGTATTGCTATTGATTAGTTCCTTTAGGTTTGTTACTAGCTGCTTCATGTATTTGGGTGTTACCATGTTTGGTGCATAAATATTTGCAATTGCTATATCTTCTTGTTGGATTGTTCCCTGTATGATTATATAGTGTCCTTCTTTGTCTCTTGTTACAGTCTTGGTTTTAAAGTCTATTTTGTCTGATATATATATGTATTGCTACCTCAGCTTTCTTTTCACTTCCATTTGCAATGTAAATGGTTTTCCATTCCCTCACTTTCAATCTATTTATGTCTTTAGGTCTGAAACAATACTCTTGTAGGCAGCTTATAGAGGAGTCTTGCTTTTTTATTCATTCTGTCACCCTGTGTCTTTTGATTGGAATGTTTAGTCCATTTCCATTCGAAGGAATTATTGGCAGGTATGTATTTATTCTGTTACTTATTTTATGGTAGTTTTTGTAGTTCTTTGTTCCTTTCTTATCTTGCTCTTCTCTGTCATGGTTCACTGGCTTTCTTTAGTGATATACTTGGATTCTTTTCTTTTTATTTTTTGCGTATCTATTACTGGTTTTTGATTTGTGGTTAGAATTAGGTATATAATGTTATGCTATAGCAATCTATATTAAGTTAGTGGTCACTTAAGCTTGAACTCATTCTTTACTCCTCTCCCCCCACATTTTAGATATATGGTGTCATACTTTATTTACATCCCTTTATTTTGTGAATCTTTTGACTGATTTTTAAAAAATTTTTAACATTTATTCATTCTTGAGAGAGAGAGACAGAGCATGAGCAGGGAAGGGGCAGAGAGAGGGAAACACAGAATCTGAAGCAGGCTCCAGGCTCTGAGCTGTCAGCACAGAGCCTGATGCAGGGCTCGAATATATGAATTATGGAATCCTGACCTGAGCCGAAGTCAGACGCTCAACCAACTGAGCCACCCAGGTGCCCCTTGACTTATTTTTATAAATATGCCTAATTTTACTGCTTTTGTGCTTCCTACTTTTCATACTCCTACTTATGGTCTTCTACTCACAAAATCCCCTTTAACATTTCTTGTAGGTCATGATTCCTTTAACTTCTGTTCGTCTAGGAACTTTATCTCTCCTATTCTGAATGATAGTCTTGCTGGATAGAGTATTCTTGGCTGCAGGTTTTTTTTTTTTTCTTTTTTTTTTTTTTCTTTCAGTAGTTTGAATATATCATGCCACTCTGCCTCTGGCCTGCAAAATTCCTGCTGAAAATCAGCATATAGCTGTATGGGGTTTCTCTTGTATGTAACTATTTTCTTTTCTCTTGTTGCTTCTAAAATTCTCTCTTTATCAGTACTTTTTGCCATTTTAATTATTGTGTGAGTTGGTGTGGCCCTCGTTGGGTTGATTTTGTTGTGCTTCTTGGATCTGGATTTCTGTTTCCTTTCCCAGACTCATGTTATTTTTTCAGATAATTTTTTCAGCTGTTATTTTTTCAGATAATTTTTCTGCCCCCTTTTCTCTCTCTTCCCCTTTTGGGATTCCTGTAATGCAAATATTATTATGCTTCATGGTGTTGCTGAGTTCCTTAAGTCTACTTTCATTTTTTATTATTTTTTCTCTCTCACCTGCTCAGCTTGATGACTTTCTGTCCTCTAGGTCATTGATCTGTTCTACTTCCTCTAGTCTACTATGTATTCCATCTAGCATATTTTTAGTTTCAGTTATTGAGTTATTTGTCTATGATTGGTTCTTCTTTACATTTTCTGACTCTGTAGAGAGTCTCACTGAGGTCTTCCACTCTTTTCTCAAGTCCAGTGAGTATCTTTATGACCATTACTTTAAATTCTCTTTCAGGCATATTATCTGTTTCATTTAGCTCTCTTGCTGTGATTTTTGTCCTGTTCTTTCATGTAGGACATATTCCTCTGTCTTCTCATTTCTCTTCTCCTCAAGAAGTCAGCTACGTCTTCTGCTCTTGAAAGTAGTGGCCTTATGAAGAAGAGATCCTGTAGTACCCTGGAGTGCAGTGTCCCTTGTTCACCGGAACGTGGCATAGGGGTGTCTCTCATGTAGTGTGCACCCTGCTGTTTTGGCTAAGCCACTTTTGCCTTTAGTCCAGTTGTCTGCAGTGGCTGTCTTTGCCTCTTGTGGGCAGGTTTTATCCCTGTGGTGTTAGTGGGCCAGTCTGGGACCACCTTGGGCTTGAGTTGAGTCAGACCCGGCATTTTCCAGAAATGCAATAGCACTGAACTGTAGGGTGCTTTTCCTGTGGTGTCTCTTGAGAAGCATTCACTGGTGGGCAGGGCCTGCATTCAGACCAGATGCCTGCCCCAGCCCACTTCTGGGTTCACAGTCAGACAGGTGTGTATGGTTATGTTCCCTTCTTTCCAGGGCAGGATTCACTTTGGAGTGGTGCTGGCTCCTGTCGGGGCTGCTCACACATTTCCAGGCACCATTTCTCACCCTGCTTATGGCACCACTTTTAATGGGCCGTGGCCAAGGATGTATTGGAAGGGGCAGGTCTACAGGAGAAAGCTGGCCTGTGGTGCACAGTGTTAGCAAGGTTTGTACAGGCCTGCTGGAAGGGGACCTAGATTCACTTTAGAAAACTGCCACGAGGCTAGAAGGGCGAGTCCCCGGGAGAATATGGGGGTGGGGTGCACAATGTTAGCAAGGTTTGCAGGGGTCTGCTGTGGGAGGGAACCTGGAGGAGAGACCTGGCTGCAGGAGGTGTGTGCACAGGGGTATGTGAGGGCAGCAAGTTAGGTGGAGAGTAGTGGCTGGGCCTGGTTCCTACGGGTGTCCATGTGTCTAGGCTGGGGGGTGAGGGAGGGAAATGGTGACCGTCAGCTCTTTAGTTCTTAGAGAAGTCTTTCAAGAAGTCTGTAGTTCTTGGAGAAGCCTCTCCAGCACACATTCAGATTAGTAAAGAAATTTCCCTCTCACATGTCCTAGTCATTTTCATACTGCTACTTCCGTGTTGTATTTCCCCAGGGGCTGTTTGTTGTGTTGTGTCTCTAGGGGCAGGACTCCATTTCCTCCCACACCCTGCTCTCTGACTCTCCCAGAGCTGACCCCACAGATTTTTAAAGTTCCAGACATTAAGCCCTGCTGATTGTAAGAACTCATGAAATTAGGCCTCTCTGGCTTCCAAAGCCGAATGTTATGGGGATTCATCTTCCTGGTTGGGATTCCCCATATGTGCGTGGTGTGCAGATCTGCTTCTCTCCCCTGTCTGCACCTGCATGTCTCTCCTTCCTCAGGACAGTCCAGCAGTCTGCCTACCCTCTTTGATGTGGCCTCTTCTCTACATTTAGCTGTGGAGAGTCTGTTCTGCCCATCTTCAGGTCGTTTTCTGGGTTATTTACACTGATGTGGACGTTATCTGGTTGTATCCATGGGACAAGATGAGCTTAGGATCTTCCTATTCCATTGTCTTCGCCAGCAGTCTCCTGTATTCTAGATTCTATGCCGTGTTCTCGTTGACAAATTTGCTGCTGTTCTTGTCCCCATTATGTAATGTGATCTCCTTCATTTTTCTTTTTGGAAGGTGAAAAAATATTCTCATTGTCTTTAGCATTCTGAAATTTCATAGCGATGTGCTTTGGTGGTGTGGACTTTTCATTTCTGACATAACATTTTTAATTTCTAAGAGCTCCTTAGCTTTCTAATTTCAAGTTTTCTCCTGCTTCCTGCAATGTTTTCTTCTGAGTGCCCTCCACTCGCTCCTCTCTACTCCCCTCCAGTTGTTTTTATGCTGTATCTTTTGTGTTTGAAGCTTTCCTCATATATCAGATAATCTTTTTTTGTCCATTCATATTTATGAATGAGACATTTGTGTAGTAAAGAATTTAGTCTTGTCCAAAGAGGTTTCTCTTTCACCCTAAGCCCTGGAATGTCCTGCCTCATAGTGTATTTACTTGGGGCTTTGGGCCATGACAGATAGTCTAACAATGTGGTTCATGTTGAGTACTTTGGGTCAAGTGGTATCAGCTCTACTCCCAGAGGGGCTGGAGACTGAGATCAGCCCCTGAGAATTAACCACATCTCTGTGACCATCCCCCGATAAAAACTCTGGACGTCAAAGCTTAGGTGAGCTTCCTTGGTTGGCAGTACTCTGTACATATTCTCACATGTCACTACCAGGAGGTATTAACACTGTCTTTTGCTCCACTGAGAGCAAATTTGTCCTTTGTTCAACTGGAAGCTCTGTGTTTGGAACCCTCCTGGACCCTCTGTCTCTTCCTTTGGTGGAATTTAATCCATATCTTTTTGTTGTGATAAACCATCACCATGAGTATAACAGCTTTGTAGCTTTCAGCGAGTTCTGTAAGCCTTCTAGTAAATTATCAAATCTGAGGTGGTTTTGGGGATCCATTCCCCATGAGCTTATAATTGGTTTCAGAAGTGAGGGTTGTCTTGTGCATTTCCTCCAAGCTTTGTAGCAGTAAAAAGCTTATTAGAAGCGTTCTGGACATGGATGGGACTCATAAGCCATAGGGTGATATTGCTGGGCCATTTCACCGATACTCCAAGTTCAGTGTCTGGGGGTCTTTTTTCTTGGCCTGAGCAGTTTCTGCAGAATTGAATCATCTTGTCTTTTGCATAGGTGAACATAAAACTAACTGCTGGTGTTTTCAGAATTGAGTAGGGAAGGTTAGTAACACTGAATATCAAATTTCATTTATTCCTTCTATTTTTCTCTGTGCTACTCTTGACAGCAGAAGCAGTACAGGATGTTGAGGGAACACATTAACAGGGACACATAATGTATATGGGGCATCAAGGAGAGATTCATAGAGAATATTTAAACTGATACCCATGGATGGGTAGTGGGAGCTAGCTCTGTGAGAATAGAAGGAATAGTGTTCTAGGTAGAGGGCTTATAAATTTATTTGAATAGATGTGTCAGTATTATTTGGAGAGGGGGAGCAAGTAAGGTGTCAGTCTGTTGTAATCAGAAAAATAGGACCAGGGATATAATACCTAAGGGAATTTGTAGATTGAAGGGAATACCTCTGATGGTGGTTAATCGATACCATGTCTTTTTCAGATATGTATTAAGGCATTGAGGGCCCAAATGAAAGTTTTGTTTAGGAGTCAGGATTTAAATTTGTTAACTTGGGTATGTGAAGTTTGACTTGTTATGAAAAGTTGAATATTTACATTAGTCATAAATTTTCTTGTTAATCTGTGTTCTTTGTTGACTTTGCCTTCCAGGTACCATTTTAGTTTTTTGTTTTGTAATGGTAATCTGGCCAACTAGAGTAGTTTTAAGGAGATACTGAAACTTAGATTAGCTATTGCTTATACCTAAGTAGATGGCTTGAAGAACTTTTGAATTTGCCTTTAGAATACTAGGGCACTAGTATTACACTTCCTGGGTTTAAAACTTTCAGTGTCTTCCATTTGTCTGTTGCATTAGATTCAATCTAGTATTCATCTGCCCATCTTCACCTTTCATGATACATTCCCAGCCTGTCTTTCAGCCTTTGTTTCTGTCTCTCTGTACTTGATTCTCCAGACAAAATAAAAATTAAAAAAACGTTTGATTATTCCTGAACTAAATTTGAGTTCTTTCACCTCAGGGTCTTTCTTAGAATGCTTCTCCTGCCTTCTCAGCCACCTCGCTCCGCCCCACCCAGATAATGCATGTAAGTGTTCTAAGTTATACTTGTTCAGAATATCCCTTCAGAATATCCCCATTTGATTTACGTCTGCATTTGACATTATAATTTGACATCGAAAGCAAAAGAGCCTACCCATTTGGCCCTGTTTTTTCCCCGTTTACCTTTTTCTTTTAACCATTTTATTTAATTAATTAATTTTTAAAAAAGTTTTATTTATTTAAGTACTCTCTACACCCAGTGTGAGGCTCAAACTCATGACCCCGAGATCAAGAGTCACACACTGTACTGACTGAGCCAGCCAGGCACCCCTCTTTTAACCATTTTAAACTAAGCTTTAGTTTTTCCCTCCCAGGTTTTTAAAGAAGTAAGTGTTTATTCTACAGAACTGGGAGAAATTTGACTGTAGTTTTCCCCTTTTTCCATTCTATCATATATACCAACTGATTAAATAAATTAACAGTGGTCCAGTATTTTAAGTCTGGAGTGTCTTGTGTCTGAATTTCAGTGTCTTGTGTCTATGACGTGACCTTACCTATGCAACCACTTATTTATTCCCAACCACACCTCTTTGCCTTTGTGATTGTTCTTCATTCACATTATACACAGTATTTGAAATGTCTTCCTTCTCTTGGACCTGTAGTTAGTTTCTGCTAATCTGTTAGGATGAGCTGGCTTGTTGAACCCTTCTCTGGCTGCCTAGTCTTCTTCTTATGACAGAGTTGGAGCTGGAACCCAGTCTCTTGCCTTGTTCTG
Source organism: Panthera onca (assembly GCF_046562875.1). NCBI lineage: Eukaryota > Metazoa > Chordata > Mammalia > Carnivora > Felidae > Panthera > Panthera onca. The sequence goes on from NC_138345.1 coordinate 49,359,860, forward strand.
CACTGTCATGCCTGCTGTTCAGATTAATTGAATGATGCCTGTGGATAAGTTTATCACAGAAGACACATCGTCTAATCAGCTATACTATGATAAAACATTATAAGATACCTGTTGAGGGCCTGTCATAGAGTAAATGCTTCATAAACAGTTGTCCATGTTTTCCCATTTTCTTTTTTTTTTTAATATATGAAATTTATTGTCAAATTGGTTTCCATACAACACCCAGTGCTCATCCCAAAAGATGCCCTCTTCAATGCCCATCACCTCCCCTCCCCTCCCTCCCACCCCCATCAGCCCTCTGTTTGTTCTCTTAAAAACTGTTTTCCCATTTTCAAATCCAATGATGACCCATATCACAGAGCCAGAATGGGGATTTCCTTTTTTCCAGGGTAGTGCTGTGTACCCAGAGCTGATACCCCATGTGCTTATGAATTTCCATCATTGCCAATCTAGTATTAGGCCCCAGTAGATAGCTTCTGGGTTTGGATTATTACCATCGTACTGTTGAAGTTTTACAGTAAACTCACTTGGAACTATAGTAAATTAAAAATGAAATAGGTGGGAAACTGCTGGATATTTTAACTGCCTCTTTCTTTGACTTCTCGATTCAAGCCAAGAATACATTTCTCAAACAGCTTTGATATGCGGATTGCTGAGGAAAACTGTATAGTTCCAATCTGGCAGGTTAAGAGTTCTTTGAAATAGTTAATGAAATGCTTCATACTGGGAACCTGGTAGAAATACTTGGTTTCTGAAAAACCTTTTCATAATGCTTCCCTTAAGAGTTTAAGAAAATGCCAATAGAGTAAAACGTATTGCTTTTTTCATAGTTTTGAACATATTTAAACAATAGTAAAAACAGTGCATGGTGAAAAGCTGACCCCCCAGAGAGGTCAGTCATTGGTTGACACCAGTTTTATTATAGCACATGATATTTTCAATGCTAACGGAGCTCTTTGGAAGACAGTTTAGAAACACAACTGATGGACACCAAGTTTTGAAAAGCCAAAAAATAGATAAGCTTTGTAAATAAATTAGGCTGAATTTAAAAACATGGGTGTCTGTCACTATGCTGTTTGACTCCCAGAGTTTCACTAATTTTTTAAAAAATAAATTTAATGGAGGGGCATGTGGGTGGCTCAGTCGGTTAAGTGTCCGACTTCAGCTCAGGTCGTGATCTCACGGTTTGTGAGTTCAAGCCCCACGTTGGGCTCTGTGCTGACAGCTTGGAGCCTGGAGCCTGCTTCAGATTCTTTGTCTCCCTCTCTGTCTATGCCTTGCCCACTCACACTGTCTCTGTCTCTCTCAAAAATAAACATTAAAAAAATAATAAATAAAAAAATAAATTTAATGGAAATATGTCTCTGTCTGTCCAGGCTGCTATAACAAAAACACCACAGACTGGGCAGCTTATAAACAACAGAAATTTATTTCTCACAGTTCTGGAGGCTGGGGAGTCCAAAATCAAGGTGCCAGCAAATCTGGAGTCTGATGAAGACTGGCTTCTCTATCAATGGCTGTCTTTTCACTGTTAACTTCACATGGCAAAGGGCCAAGGGATCTTTCTGGGGCCTCTTTTATAAGAGCACTAATCCCATTCATAAGGGCTTCATTCTCATGACTAATCAACTCCTAAGGGTCCTACCTCCAAATGCTGTCACACTGGAGAGTAGGTTTCAACATATGAATTTGTGTGTGTGTGTGTGTGTGTGTGTGTGTGTGTGTGTGAAGATGATGCAAACATGCATGCAGACTGTGAGACACCATATATATATATAATATATATTATATATATTATATATAATATATATAATATATATTATATATATATAATATATATATTATATATATACACACACAGTGAGATGTATTAGTCTTAAATGTATAGTTTTTATAGACACATACAAATGAGTTTTAGTATGGTTTGATTTATATGTTTATATTGGTGGAGTGTGAAATATTTACGTTTTAAAGTTGTGTGGAAAAAAAAACTTTTAGTTTGCCATTTTATACTTGTGACACTGTTTACTATTGGTAACTTTTCATATTGGTTTTTGTATGTTATGTATTGCTATGAAATAAATGGCTCCAAAACTTAACAACCTAAAACAATAGACATTTATTAGCTCATAATTTTTGTGCGTCAGAAACTTGGGAGTGGTTTAGCTGTGTGGTTTTGGTTTGGGGTCTCTCATGAGATTGCAGTCAAGTTATCGGCCAAGGCTGCAGTCACCTAAATGTTGACTGGAGCTTGGGATCTAGTTTCAAGGTGGCTCCCTCCCATGGTTGGCAAGTTCGTGCTGGCAGCTGGTGAGAGCCCTCAGCTTTTTGTTAATGTGGACTTCACCCTAGGGCTGCCTGAGTGTCCTTGTGATGTGGCATCTGTCTTCTCCCAGAGAGAGTGATCCAAGATAGTAAGGCAAGAGCCACAATGTCTTTTATTGCCAAATATTGGAAAATACACACTGATATTTCCACAGTATCTTATTGGTCAGTCCTATTCATTGTGGAAGAAGCATGAATAGCAGGAGACAAGAATCACTGGGGGCAATTTTGGAGGCTGACCATCATGGTTTCCCTTATTCATTATGTTATTTATTTTAGCTTGGTTTTGTTTATAGTTTCCTTTAATTACTAAAAATTTCAAACATTCTGAAAAGTAGGACTAATGTAAAATCACCCATAGATACAAGTCACCTAGACGCAACTGTCATTAATGGTTTACAGTGTGCTTTGGCAATGTTTTTCTGAAATATTTTAAATTAAAATTGTAGACATCATGACATTTCATTTGTGAATACTCGTTTATGTCTTTAAGGAATAAAGGTACTTTCTTACACTATCATAATATCATTGTCAATAACCAAATTTGAAATAATTCCCTGATACTATCTAATACCAGGTCTTTATTTAAATTTCTCCGGTTGGACCCAAATGTATTTTGTAACTGATGTGTTCAAGCCAGAATCTAAATTTTTTTTTTTAACGTTTATTTATTTTTGAGACAGAGAGAGACAGATCATGAATGGGGGAGGGGCAGAGAGAGAGGGAGACACAGAATCCGAAGCAGGCTCCAGGCTCTGAGCCATCAGCCCAGAGCCCGACGCGGGGCTCGAACTCACGGACCGTGAGATCATGACCTGAGTTGAAGTCGGACGCTTAACCGACTGAGCCACCCAGGCGCCCCTCAAGCCAGAATCTAAATAAGGACCATGCATTATATTCCGTTGTTGTATTTGTCTCCCTTCATCTGGAGCAGCGCTTGTTTCTTTTACTGCCGTGAGTTTGATGATTTGAGATTATCTAACTTGTTTATCTGATTATTTCCTCCTGATGTCATTTAACTTATTTTTCTCTCTTCTGTATTTCCTTTAACTTGAAGTCATACATTAGTTTGGGTTCTTTTGAAAAACAGAATCAGTAGTAGGTATATGAATATAGATACAGATACAGATTAAGAGATTTAATATAAGGAACTGGCTCACATGATTATGGGGTCTGAGAAATCTAAGATCTGCAATTAGTGAGCTAGAGACCTAGGAGAGCCAAGGTACAGTTCCAGTCCAAGTATAAAGGGCTGAGAACCAGAAGAACCGATGCTGTAACTTCTAGTCCTAGTCCAAAGGTCCAAGACAGGTGAGTAGATGGTGTAAGTTCCAGTCTGAATCTGAGAGCCTGGGACCCAGAAGAGCCAGTGGTGTAAGTTCTGGTCTAAGTCTAAGTCCGGAGGCAAGAGAAGATCAGTGTTCCAGCTCAAAGACAGAGGGGTGGACAGAATTCTTTCTTACTCAGCCTTTTATTCTACTCAGCGAATCAGATGAGGCCCAGCCACATTGGGGAAGGCAACCTCCTGTACTCAAGCTACTGATTCAAATGTCGATCCCATCCAGAAACACCCTTAGAAGACACACCCAGAAATAATGTTTGAACAAATACCTGGGCACCCCATGGCCCAAAGTTGATATATAAAATTAGCAATCACTTATTTAAAATCTGATTAGATTGAGATTAAACAGTTCTGGTAAGATTACTTCATAAGTGATGCTAATATATTGTGTCATATCATGAGGCTCATAATGAATGCCTGGTAATCCTGCTGTCAGTGATACTAAGTTTGATCATTTGTTTAAGGAGATTGCAGCTGCATTGGCCAATTCTGTGCTTCTAGCTTGCCCTTTTGATCTGCAAGTAATGTATGAGGTGATACTTTCATACCATGTGAACATCTAGTTCGCCACAAACTTTTCAATCAGTGTCTTTTGTATCCTGGTCTCGGATTGATGTCTCCTACAGCATTGATTCGGACTGCCCTTGGCTCACGTTAGCCAATAGAGTGCAGCTGAAGTGATGCTTTCCTAGCTGTTTCTATGATTCTGGGAGCCCTCAGCTGCCTTGTGAGGGTTCAGCTACTCTGTTAGAGAAGGCACTTGGAAAGGGAGAGGTTCTGGCCCTACATGGAGAATGAGAAGGACACCAAGTGTCCCAGCAGAGCTTGCCTGTATCAATTATTTCGTTAAGTGTGGCAAAGTGGTGTAGTTTATAATTTGGTTCTTTGTGTTGTTGAGTCCTACAGTTTTCTTCTTCCTTCCCCTCAGATGCTAACACTTTTTCCACAAAAGATTTCTCATCAGATAGTAGCTATGCGATGAATCTTGGTTAAGTGAATGGCTGAAATACTGTGTTCTAGTGTATCAAGGCTTCCCCAAACTGCCAGTCCCCTTTCTCTATAATCTCTGTGTTTATCATTGATTGATTCCTCAAATGTTATTGATGATTGGCTGTGTGTCACTTAAGTGCAGTGATGGGGAGCTGGGTGGGGGGAGGTAGAAATTTGTATACTAATGAAATGGTCTGAGTCTCTTGGCTTTGGGGAAGCTTCTCCTGTTGACAGCATCTGAATAGACAATTCAACAAACAATCCAACATAACCACTAGATTACATGCCTGTGCCTGATGCATAGTAAACACCTAAATACTTAGTGACTGATTTAGGTAAGAATTGTATTCGTATATTATTTGTTAAGGTTCCAGTGGAGTCCAGAGGGAGCTTTTGTGATTGAAAGGCTTGGGAAAGTTCCCAGGCTGACGACGTAGAGTAGGATTTTTGATTGGGGTGACCTGGCATGCAAGCTAGATACTTTAGACAGTGAAAAGGGGTGCTAAAATACTTTAAATGATATATAATTAAAAAATATTTATCAACTGACTTTGTTTTTATATTTTAGTGGATCTTCTATTCAAGAGTAAATAGCTCTTTTCAAAAACTTTTAAAAAACAATTCATTCTAAAGCAAAATATATTAATGTACATCAAAGCCAAAAAATGGGGGCACCTGGGTGGCTCAGTTGGTTAAGCGGCCGACTTCGGCTCAGGTCATGATCTCGCGGTCCGTGAGTTCGAGCCCCGCGTCGGGCTCTATGCTGACAGCTCAGAGCCTGGAGCCTGTTTCAGATTCTGTGTCTCCCTCTCTCTGACCCTCCCCTGTTCATGCTCTGTCTCTCTCTGTCTCAAAAATAAATAAACGTTAAAAAAAAATTTTAAAAAAAGCCAAAAAATGTATTCGTTTTAATTACCTCAGCATTATAAAGCAACATAAGTTGAGTTATTGCCCTGCTTTAACCAGTTTCTTAACTGTATCAATCTATTATGTCATTGGTATTTTTTTTTAAGTTTTTTTTTTTTTTAATTTTGAGAGGTGGAGGGAGGGGCAGAGAGAAGAGAATCCTGGGCAGGCTCTGCACTGACAGCGATGTGGGGCTTGAACTCACAAACAGTGAGATCATGACCTGAGCAAGAGTCAGACGCTTAACCAACTGAGCCACCTTGGTGCCCCTATCATTGATATTTTTTTGAAGAACATTGAAAATGTTTTTTGAAGAACATTGAAATTTTTTTTAAATAATTACAATGTTCACTAATTTTTTTAAAGTTGCATTTTATTTTTTCTTAAATTTGAAATTCTTGACACCTTCAATTGATTCTTCTCTGTAGAACATATTATTTCTAATTGAGAACATCCTTTCTCTACAGATGGTGAGATATCTGGTAAGCTTAGAGCAAATTCTGTAAGTCGAGGGTGTTCTCAGTTCTCATTTTTTAAAAACTGAAATGCATAAATATTTTGGCACAAATAGTTTCACAGCTAATGTATTTTTGGCCTCCATCGCAAACAAAATAATATGTAATTTGATAAGACAGAACTTGTCAAATAAGATGTCTCTGCTTAAGATTCTTTGGAATGTGTTGCTAAATCTAAATACTGTAAAATCTCAAACCTTCTCAATTTCATTTCCTTCCAGTACAGAATATAAGTGTAACCAACTTAAAATAGGAATTTGTGGTAACTAGTCTCCAAATATGGACGAGGTTTCTGGGATTCATGTCACCTACAGCATTGATTCAGGCTGCCCTTGACTCAATTTAACCAATAGTTTTTCAGAAGTGATGCTTTACTGGCTGTTTCTATGATTCTGGGAGCCCTGAGCTGCCTTGTAAGAGGTTCAGCTACCCTGTTGGAGAAGGCATTTGGAGAGGGAGAGGTTCCGGCTCTACATGGAGAAAGAGAAGGCCATCTAGTGTCCCAGCAGAGCCCAGTCTTCTAGCTGCCTTCTGTAAGGCACTGGGTATATGAGTGAAACCACTTTGCACATCCCAGCTCCACTTGACCCACAGAATCAGGAGAAATAATAAAAGAGTTGCTGATTTTAGCCATGGCATTTTGTTGTGATTTGTTTTACAGCAGTAGATACTCAAAACAGATTAAGTTGTGGTATTCCAAAGTGCAGCTTTAGAATTTTAAAACTAAGCACCTTATTTACTACTTGAAATGCCCTCATTTAATTTGTTGAAATTTTGTCTTTACTTTTGTAGTGATAAATCTTAGTGTCTTCCTGGGTGCAATATTTACAAACAATTGTCACCCATGCTAGTGGTTCACCAAGTTTCAAAAGCTGGAGGCTTTTGGTGTTTTATTTATTTAACGGGTTTTTTTTTTATAAAGATTTTCAACTGATTTTGAAAAACAGTAAAGCCAAAAACCATGCAAAGGTCTTGTTTATAGAATAGTTTAGGGCTAGTTGTACATCAGCTTAGTTGACTGACAAAATAGTTCTTGCTCTTCCAAGAGTAAGATGAATATTTCTAATATTCATCGGATGATGATCAGTAAAGAGAATGTGCATACTGCCGGGAAGAAGTATTTATTTTTAATTAAACATCAGCTTTCTCAGAAAGATCAGGTAGTTCACTTATTCTGTGTGTATATGAAATATTTAAAATTTGACAGCTACAGCTTGTACTTTGTTACAATGTGGAAGTTTATTTGGATGAAACTGTAAATTATGTGTCTGTCACATCCATATCCAGGTATCTTTCTGCTCCATAGATTTCTTAATTTAATGAGAAAATTGTCTTTATCATAATAGTATATTCCAACAAAATTTGTACCCATGTTATCGTTGCAAAATCAAATAATGATGTGTTCAACACCATCCTCTTTAACTGAATTTACAGTGGGGGTCACCATGATGTCAGATGTTTTACCTTCAACAAAATAGACTTCTCAATTTTTTTTCTTGGATTTGATAAATATGATTTTTAAAATGAGCCAATACTTGAATTAATTTAACACATTTTCTCTTTGAAGCACCCGTGACTCTGATATAAAACTGGTATTTTCTAGTTGTTTGTGAAGTCAGGCTTCTAGAGCCAACAACTTAGTAACCACTGCTCTACTTCTTATACACACGCTGGGAAATTTGGATTAAAAATGAGCAGTATTTAGAGTACAGATCTGCCTCAGCATATGGTGGGGTCACGCCCTGACGAACGCATCATACGTTGGACATATTGTAAGTGGAAAATCCGTTTAATACACCGAATCCAACAAACATCATAGCTTAGCCTAGTTTACCTTAAACATGCTCAGAACACTTACATTAGCAAGTGGGCAGGATTATCTGACACAAAGCCTGTTTTATTTATTTTATTTTATTTTAATTTAATTTAATTTTATTTTATTGTGTTTTATTGAAAGAGAGAGAGAGTGAGTGAGCAGGGGAGGTGCAGGGGGGGAGAGAGAGAGAGAGAGAGAATGAATGAATGAATGAATGAATCTTAAGCTCCATGCATGGGGCCATATGTAGAGCTCGATCCCACGACACTGGGATCGTGACCTGAGCTGAGATCAAGAGTCAGATGCTCAACCCACTGAGCCACCCAGGTGCCCCTCAGGGCCCTTGGTGCCCCTCAAGTAGTCATAGAATGTATTAAATCCTGTACTGACAGCGAGAAACAGAATGGTTGTTATGGGTGCAGGGGGGTTGTCAGCGTATGGGTGGTTTACCCTCCTGATCTCGTGGCGGACTGGGAGCTGTGGCTGTTGCTGCCCAACATGATGAGAGAGGATCCTACCACATACCGCTATCCTGGGAAAAGGTCAACATTCAAAATTCAAAGTATGGTTTCTACTGAATGCATATTGCTTTTGCATCACTGTAAAATTGAAAAATTGTAAATTGAACCCTTGTAACTTGGGGACCATCCATACTCATTTTATCTAAAAGGAAAGTCATGCTTCAGAACTTTATGGAACTGCATCTTCTGAGGCCGTGTTAAAAAGCCATCTTTAAGCACAGGCTTCTTAACATAAGCTAATTTTTGAAGTATGTATAAAGATGCTTTTTAGCAGATTTGGGTCTTAGAGTGAGTGACATCTCTGTAGAGCTATGTTGGCACACTGTAAACGTTGAAAAGCATTTTGTGCAAATTACAGATCATCGGCTTTTCGGAGAAATGGAAGTTCAGAATTTAATATTTCATTAAGCATACTTTTTTTGAGCTCATTGTTGCTAATAGATTTTTTCAAACTAAAAAGGACTAACCCTAAATAGTTTTAGATTTACAAAATGTAAAAAATGACAAAAACATTGCTTTCAGTTAGTTCTCCTCCAGGAATCTAGATATTCCCCATACACGTTCCTTATTTGCCTAACGTACAGTTTCTCACACTTCTCATGCCCTACTGACTGGTGGTATGGTGTGTCTGTGTCTCTTGTGGGTTTGGGCCCAGGCCAGGGCACAACTGGTCGGTTAGATTCAAATGACTGCAGAGACACAAGAGTGTTGTGTATTTCTCCTACCACCACCCAAGACTGGAAGGAGTTAGCTGTTGGTAGCCACAGATGTCCCAAGTACCCTCAGTTTTCAGTGAATGTCCTGAATTCCAGGAGTGTTAGTTTTGTTATGTCTGGAAGATGGGGGAAGAGTCGAATTGTGGTCTCTTTACAGAGTGAAGTACATATTCGAGTGAGATCTCTGTTCATTACACTTTCCTCTTACATGATTACTGGAGAATACGGTAGAAGCTGGGGTCTCTGAAACCCAGCCTGGTTTATTTTGCTCATTAAAAATTTTATTTTATGTTTTTATTTGAGAGAAAGAGTGTATGTGAGCAGGGGGGAGGGGCAGAGAGAGAGAGAGAGAGAGAGAGAGAGAGAATCCCAAGGCGGCCCTATGCTCAGTGCGGAACCTTGCATGGGCCTCCATCCCACGACCCTGGAAACATGACCTCAGCCAAAATCAAACGTTGGAAACTCAACCAACTGAAACGTTGGAAACTCAACCAACTGAGCCACCCACATGCCCATATTTTATTTATTAAAAAAATGAAATATGGAAACAATGCTAAACCGGATGGGACAGGGAGTGTCAACTGAGTGTGTCCTGAGCCAATTAGGATGACGGGTTGACTCTAGTGAGGACCAGAAGCTCAGCAGATGGACCTGATTGTGCTGAGTATTTGATTTTACTCCAGTGGTCAGAGCGTGGATGCAGAGGGATCAGCTCTGATGGTTTGTTCCAGTCTGTGAACTTTCCACACAGACACTTAGCTGAGGATATTTGTGGGTACTGCGCAGAAGGAATTCTTCCTTGATTTTTGTGCTCTGTGAACCTTCCAGCCACTTCTAGAATACTAACTCTTCTTGGACTGTTTACTCTCCAGATGGCACCAGAGAATAGGCAGCTCTTATTTGTCCGAAGGCAAAGTGTGAAGACTGAAATGGTACAGTCAGTGGACTGATGAGGTTATGACCACTCTCTCCTCCCCGCTACCATTGTTCTGGTTCAAGCTACTTCCTGCTGTTGCATGAGCCTCCTATTAGCTTCCCCACAGCAGCCAGAGGGACCTCCTAAAATGTAAATCTAAATCAGATCATTTCATTCCTCCACACAGAGTTCTCTGAAGACTTCCTGTCTCACATCTAAAGTCTTTTCTGTGCTGAAAAAGTCCTTCTTAAGGGGCTTTCAAACCTTACGGGCCATGCTTCACAACAGGCCATGTACTTTATATTACAGCCATGTAGTACATGCCTACATATGTACATATGTTGAAACAAAATGTCTGTACATGACCCTTATCTGTATTGTATATAAGGTGTCCTGATGTCTTCCATTTTGTTTCTTCTTTTTAAAAAATACTGGTTGTAGCTGACAAAGTTGATTTCATGACATGTCCATGGGTCATGGCTCTCAGTGTGGAGAACATTTTACTCTATGACCTGGTCCATGCCTGCCTCTTTGACTACTATCTCTACCACTCCCAGTCCTCTTGTTTACCATCCCCCAGTTACACCTGTGTCCCTGCTTTGCCTCAAATATGACATGTTCGCTCTTGCTTTAGGGCTTTTGCATTTGCTCCGCTCTCTGCCTACAACACTGTTTCCCCTGGTTGATGGTCTCTTTGCTCACCTCCTTATTTAATATGGGGCTCTGCTCCGTTGTTTTCATACCAGAAATTCTCCCTGAGCATGCCCATCCCTGCATTCTCCTTTCTCTTATCCTATGTAATATACGGTCCATAATGTGTTCAACATATATTTATACGTTTATTTGTCTTATCTCATTAGAAGAAGCTTTGTGAGAGTATGGATTTTGTTTTTTCATTCACTGCTGAATCCACAGAGCCTCAAGCAGTGCTGGCACCATCGTGTGTACTCCCTTTTTATTAGTTGAATGAAAGAATAAATGTAATCCATTGATGGATTTGTATCGACCAGACTTTCTAGGAGCAAAGTCCCTGATCTGTCTCATATCTTAAGTTTAAGCTATCGACTTTGGCACGGAGACCCCTATATAACACGCTGTGAGCAGGCCTAATGCCATTTGGTCCAGGAATTCTGGGGTCCTGTGTACCTGCACATGGACTGGAAAGAGAATGTGGTATCAGGGAAAGTCTGGATCTTTGGCCCCATAAACTCCTTAACTATGCAGAAGGGCATTGCTATGGGTGGGCCGGTGTGGGCCTGTCTCACCCAGGTGTGATATTAGTATCATATAGGATTTATATAATAATCAGGTTCTGTCTGGTGGCCTATGGTGCTAATGTTTTGGTGATCTTTTCTATGGGAGCAGTAATGGTGGCATTCTGATGTTATCCCTTCCACCTGGCATCATACAGCCGTGTCAGGCTGGGTTTGTGGAAGAGCTCAGTGGCAAGGTAGGTCACGACAGGTTTGGAGTGTGAAATGCCCCAGGGAGGCGTCCTACGATGCTGATGTCTGGACTACAGCGACAGATACCTTACTGATTTACCTACTGTAGTCTCTCTCCACCTGTCCTGCACACTCCTGCTTGTGTGCCTCGTAATTCAAAAGAGTTTAATGTAGTTTGTTTTTACTGCTCAGTAAGATAAAGCTTGCACTTGGTAAAGATTTTCAGTTTTATGGAACTGCAACATGAGAAAGTAGAAATTTTATATAATTCTAGCTCTGAAGAGAACAGACCCTCCTATCAATTTGGTATATATTCTACTTTTTTTGCACATGTACCAACAGAGATATGTTTTATACTTGTATTGTTGTTTTTGTAAACATTTTTATTTTAGAAAATCACTGCTGTGTGGGTCGCTTATTTTCACGGAGTAATGCACCATGATCGGTTTTCCGTGACAGTACTTACTGATCTACCTCATTCTTTTTAATGGCTGGATCATATTCTGTATTATGGATCTGCTATATTTGATTGAACCAGTCATGGATCTTGGTACCCCTTGTAACAATACTATCATAAATACCTTTTCATACTTGTATTTGTGTATTTGTGTAAGCGTTTCTATGGGACATATTCTGTATGCTGATTATTTTTAAAAAATACTTCTTTGATTCTGTTACAGCCCAGTTTGGAAATCTTCAGAGGCTCTGATCACTTACAGGAGAAAGTCTAGACCAGTGCTGTCTAATAGAAATACAATGTGCAGGGTGCTTGGGTGGCTCAGTTGGTTAAGTGTATGACTCTTGATTTTGGCTCAGGTTGTGATCTTGCTGCTTATGAGATCGAGCCCTGCATTGGGCTCTGTGCAGACAGCACAGAGCCTGCTTGGGATTCTATCTCTCTTCTCTCTCTGCTCCTCTTTTCCACACACTCTCTCTCAAAGTAAATAAACTTAAAAAAAAAAATACAACGGGCAACACAAAGTAATTTAAGGTCTTCTAGAATCCACATTATAAAAGGTAAAAAACAGGTGAAAATTGTTTTAATAACTTTTTATTTAACCAAATATTTATTTAACCCAAATATTATATTGTCAGTGTATAATCAATACCAAAACATAATTACAGAGATGTTTTGCATTCATTTTGGTGCTAAATCTTTGAAATCTGCTGAGTATTTTATACTTAAAGCATATCTCAAATTGGACTGTTCCACATTTCAGATGCTCGGATGGCCACATGTGGCCAGTGGCTACTGATTGGATAGCACAGCTCTAGACTCCTTAGCCTGGTACTTAAGAAGCTTTATAAATAAGCCACAGTGAATCATGTAGAGCCAACTTGCTTTTACTCCTGACACTCTATTTCCCTTAAACCTTCAGTGGTTCCACTTTTTTCTTCTTGATCCTGCCCATCCTTCGGGTAGGCTTTCTCAATGTTGGCACTATTGACGTTTGGGGCCAGTTACTCTCTGTTATTGGACCGTGCTGTTGGTCCTGAGCCTGTTACTGGTAGTGGCCTTGGTTAGGAATGCCCGCAGTGCCCACCTGGTTACATCATTTGTGGCAAATTCCATAGACAGTTCCCCTACTGGGGCTCCTATTTGTGGGTGGGCCACCTCTTCCTGTTCTTGTCACAGCTGCAGGGCACATTTCAGCAAAAATCATCAGGGAACTTTGAGGATCAAGACTTATTACTCACAGGTCCTGGAGAGTACACGGCACACCTGAGGGCCGCACTGTGTAGTTTCAGGTAGAGAGAGAGCAAGTGTGCGTGCACAAGCGATGACCTGTGTCTTTATTTAGGGTCTCAAGGTGGGTGTCTAGGGTTTTGTGGGCTCTCTCTCTATTGGCTAATTTAAAGCAAAAGAGCAAGAATTGGAGCATGAGAAGGGGAAGCAAGGTGACTCAGGTGGTTGTCTAGGTTACCCAGGGCTCTCTGAGAGAGGGACCTTCGTGTGGGGGGGCTGTCTAGCTCCTTGTTGCTTGGTTTGTTAGTAGCAGTGTCATACAGCTGCTGATGTGTTTATTCAGGACAGATGTCCTGAAATGGATGCCTAAGCAATCAAAAGCTTAGTGTCAGGCACTTATACTACTGAGAGAGACTGTCCTGTACGTTGTAGGATGCTTAGCAGCATCCCTGGCCTCTCTGCCTACTAGATGCAAGTGTCACTTTCCTACCACCAGCTGCGACAACCAAAAATGTCTCCAGACTGAAAACCTCTGCTTTAGGGTCAATCTCTCATCTCTACTTATTTACTAAGAGTTTTTTTTTAGCCAGCTGGATGAACTGGCTCTGACCTTCCCTTCCTCTGAACTTGACTTATTGCCCAGCCATTGTGGTAGGTGTATGTTACAGGGAAAATGCCTTTTGTGGTCAAATGTTTGAGAAATGCTGAATTAAAGAAAATCCAAGAGTCTTTCTTTCCTGTGGGACTTTGTTGTAGAGGCTAATGTGCTAAATGCTTTATGTATCTCTAAGAGAAACTAACTAACCCATGTAGCATGTCCCAAACTTACTGACCATTGTCATAGAAATTTATAATTTTTTTGAGTTTCCAGCAACTAACTCCTGTCCTCTTAGTGTTGGGCAATTCCATCAGGGAGGCACAAAGAGGAAGGAATGGATCTCTCCTCTTCCCTGCCGCCCACAGTCATGCATAGTTCAGGCTTTGGATGCTTTTATATGGAACTTGAGGCTCCGAGTGACTTAGATTAAGTGGTGGTGTCATTGTCCGCAGCAGCTGCTGTGACATCTTGGCCAGGCTATTGCTGTTAAATGCTGGCGTTGTTCTGGTTTTGGCTCTGTATTGTTGTCTTTGGTTCCTGTCTCTTTTCTGAGCTTGTTCCTCCAATCTCTTCTCAGTTATCTGAGTTTTTACCATCCTTCCCTTTTTGTTCCAGTCACCAAAGTCAGTTTTTTGTCATTTTTAAAAACTGAAAGATTCCTAACTGGTTCTTTGGAAATGTTGGTTAAAAGCCAATGTATGTCCCCATATTTTTTATATTATTCAGATCTTGCCAGTCTGTAACTTTATTCCCTAAGCTCTTTCAGGATAGCAGCAACCTGTTTCATGCCACTGCATTTCTCACCCCGTGTAGCACAGTGCTTACAGGCCAGACAGGCTAAATGGAGAGGTAGTAGGACTTGCATTTGGGTGCTTCACTCCTCTAAGGGCTTCTGGCTCTCTGGCTACATAATTGCAGCCACCCCTAGCTGTTGAACCTTTGAGGCTAGTCACTGAGTGGTTATGGGCATCCTTGGAACAAGTGGATCTGAAACAGGGAGCCTGGAGACCGCAACAAACAGTACTTTTGATGCCAGAGCAAGTGACTAGGTTCTCCTTTTGGTGTCTAGATTAACCTACAGGCAATAGCTGATGAATCGAGAAGAAGAATAATTGGGAGAAATTACTTAGTAAAGAGCAGCAATAGCTGGGAAAGGGCTCATGTCTTAAGGAGGGATGAAGGATAAGAGAAAATGGGGAGACCTTAAAATCACAATGGGATGCTGCTATGTGAAGCCAGTACAAGAGCACATGTATCTTATAATGTGAGCCCAGACTTTCTTCCACTGTGATGTGTTCTGAAAGAATATTATAACCCACATGGCTATGGATACAATACATACTAGAAATGAAAGCCAGAGGGAACAGGAGGGTAAGCAGAGAATATTCTAGATTGGTAAAGAAGGAACAAGTTAGCAGATCATGTCAGATTGATGCCAGAAACCTAAGTTGAAGTATTTTATTTATTTAAAAATTAAAATAATATATTTATCTATTTTTGAGAGAGAGAGAGAGAGTGAGAGAGAAAGACAAAGCATAAGCAGGGGAGGGGCAGAGAGAGAGGGAGACATAGAATCAGAAGCAGGCTCCAGGCTCTGACCTGTCAGCACAAAGCCTGATGTGGGGCTCGAACCCATGAACCGTGAGATCTTGACCTGAGCTGAAGTCAGATGCTTAATCGACTGAGCTGCCTATGTGCCCCTAAGTTGAAATATTTTAGAGGGTGTAGTAAACTTAATATTCACCTGGACTTGGATTAATAACCTAAAGAGTGGTCTTAATGGAGAATGTATGTGGGATAGGAGTTGAAGATTAGGGTCAGAGTGGCTCTGGGGAGATGTCATAGTAGTAAGGCTCTGTGACTAGTAGTAATATATGTTCTAAGTTGCTGGTGTCTTGGTTTCTATTTTTTTTTTTTTAAATAAACTTCACCCCTAGCATGGAGCCCAGTGTGGCGCTTAAACTCATGACCCTGAGATTAAGACCTGAGCTGAGATCAAGAGTTGGACACTAAACCAACTGAGCCCGGGTGTCTTAGTTTTTAGATCATCTATCTGGGCTCTGAGAATTGGGTTTACACAGTAGGATGTTGGAAAAGTTGGCTCATGTCCAGTGGGGGCGTGGATGCCCCAGAGAGCTTACCGGGGGCTTATTGGATGGTAGTAGACTTTGTGAAGAAAGCTAATTCTTATTCCTACCTGCTAGTAAGGATGGGGCTTCCAGTCTTTCTTGTATATTTTTGGCTTAGGAAGTGGGCAAGGCTGAGTCTGCTCATTTATATAAGTTGAGTATCTTATGAGCTTGGATGGATCAGGCATGCACTAACATCCAAAGCTCTTTTTTTTTCTAGCCAAGCTGCCCTTTTCCAAGGCTGAGTTTAAAAGACCCTACCTGGTTGGGGCTGCTGGGTAGTTCAGTCAGTTGGGCGTCCGACTTCGGCTCAAGTCATGACCTCATGATTTGTGAGTTTGAGCCCTGTGTTGAGCTTTGTGCTGAAAGCTCAGAGCCTGGAGCCTGCTTCGTATTCTGTGTCTCCCTCTCTCTGCCCCTCCCCTGCTCATGCTCTGTGTCTGTCTCTCAAAAATAAACATTAAAAAAAAAAAAGGACTAGACATGGTCAAGTTGATATTTCACCAGTTACAGGGTCTGTGGTAAACAATAAATTTACTGTGGAGCGCCTGGATGGTTTAATTGGTTAAGTAACCGACTCCTGATTATGGCTCACATCATGATCTCACAGTTTGTGAGACTGAACCCTGTTGGGCTCTGTGTTGACAGCGTGGAGCCTGCTTGGGATTATCTATCTCCCTCTCTCTCTGCTTCTCCTTCTCTCTCTCTCTCTCTCTCTCTCTCTCTCTCAAAATAAATAAACATTTTTAAAAATTTTATAAATTTACTGTGATGCAAGAGCCTTATTGAGCAACTATTTTTGTGCTAGGCACTTGTGCATATGGAAAGGTCTGGCTGATTCCTGGGAAGTTGCAAATTAGAACTGGAAATAAACAGAAAAGAATGAAAAGAAAGCATGGGAAATTTAGTCTTTCTTCCTTTTCCCAAATTTGGGGGAAAAAAAATCTCTACTAAGCTATCACAATGTATTTTTCTCTATTAGGAACAAAGGTCAAATCAAAATACAAATAAACCTCCTTTCACAGAGTTACCATTTGAAATACTCTGAAGAAGTGCGAGAACATCCAGGGAAGCACTTGTGGAAGTGACAGACCACATGGTAGAGTTGTAAGGAAAATGATTGGTCTCCATTGAGACTTCACACAGGAAAGATAACAATAATAAAAAATTGTGAGAAGAGTATCTGAGAATAAATTTATAACTGACAGAAGGGCCTGAAAGCCACCCAAATGACATACTAAGAGACACAGTAGGGCATTTTTTCATGGGAGAGTTTTAAGAAAAGAGTATTATCGCCTTCCAATTATGGCTTCATGTCGATTCTCCCCAAAGGCACGTGCACTTGAAACCCCTCCTGGCCCCGTAAGAGAAGATTCTATGGTACTGATGAGATTGTGTGCATTAGAATCACTTCTCCCGGAAAGGAGACGCTAAAGGGTACTCGAATAAAATATTAAAAATTATGAAGGACATAACAAAGGCCAATCAGTCCTTTCTTTTCCCCAGACCCCATAATATGAGAACAAGGGTTATTTGATGAAATTAAAGAGTAGCAAATTAAGTGCTAATAAAATGAGATAGTCACTTATATAATTCATTACCACGGGAGGTCACAGAGGCAAATTCTGTGGCTGGATTAAATATGGGGCCAGATAATTTTATGACCACTAATGATATTTTTAACAGTGGAGGCTGATACTGCAAGAGAAGTTAGCCTATTACATTCTCCAGTAGGTGGTTTGCAGGGACCTCTGGCAAGTGATGTCTGTGAAGTATGAGAGCAGGCCCTGTGGGTTCTAACCTTTGGTGGGGAATATTACTAAAAATTAGTTTTTAAGGTGGATGTCCTCAGGTATTCCATGCATGCCTCAATCCCAACTTCTCTTGTGGAGATTCCCAAGTTCCTTTATTGGAAACAGTTGGGGTGCAAAGTTCCATTATACAAGGTGAATAAGTTCCAGAGATCTAGTGTACGGTAATGTGACCATTGTTAACAATACTTTATCGTGTGCTTGAAATCTGCCCAGAGAGCAGATCTTAATTGTTCTCAGCACACACAAAAAAGGGAAAAAGAGAAAATGGTGTGAAGTGATAGATAGGTTAATTAGCTTGATTGTGGTGGTTATTTCGCAGTGCATATGCATATCAAAACATCAAGATGTGTATCTTAAACATACACAATTTTTATTTGTCACTTATACCTCAGTAAAGTGGTGGGGGGGAAAAAGTAAACACTCATTTTGTTTTAAAGCAACTGGGAATGGTGTTGCTCAGAATTCGATCATGGCTGGTGTCGGGGAACCATTCGGCTTATTTATTGAATGCCGCCATGTGTCAGGCACTTGGCTTGGAGTTTTAAAAATCTGTGGGGAATGTGAACATTTCGGCAAATCAGTGTATTCAGAATGAAGGGGTCTGCGCTAACGGTAGACTAGAGAGTAGCCTTAAGTGCAAAGGAACAAAGGAGTAGCTCAACTGGTATGGTTCGGAGAAGGTTCACAGAGACAGTAGCATTCGAACTGAGTCCTAAAGGTTGGGTAGGAGTTCACTGTATTGGCAAGATAATGAAGGGCAGAAGGAGCAGACAGCATGCACAGGTCCAGAGACAGAACGTGACAGGCTTGCCAGTGAACTCCTGATAGTTTAGAAACGCTGTACCACAGGGTTGGAGGAGCAGAGAGGGAGAAGAGGGTCATATGAGGACAGAGGCAGCCAGGCGATGGAGCGTCCTGGACCTCTCTCCAGTAGCAGTGCTTCCATTGGTGGTAGTGGTAGAGAAGAGGTGGGGAGGGGCTTCCAGAAGTGTCACATGACTGATAAAGGACGGCCCCTCAAAGCCTTGCCCCACCAGCATAGGCTTCCCTCTTTTGGCCACTGCCAACAGTGGCTTGGTGGTGAGCCCTGTATTTCACACAACTCTTTGCCTCATTGGTTTTACTATCTGCCTGAAACGATCTTTACCACAAACCTAATCACCGTTACTAGTTGTTGTTTTTGTTTTTTTAAGAATCTCCCCTGTTTTTGGGTATAGAGGGGTTCTTATAGGTCTTATGATTAGGATGAGTCTGATGTGTCAGTCTGGTCTTATTTCTTTGGGCTTTACCTAGAACCCATCTCTGTGTAGGGAAGAAGAGGCAGATTTCATTTGCTTGACCTTAGACTCCCATTTTCTCTGTGATGTTGGCTCAGTAGACAAGGAGGAAAACACACAGTGTCTTTGAGGAGCAGATGGAGTGAAATGTTAAAAATCTGTTTTGTTAAATGATTTCGGCTAACAAAATAGTTTAATTGAAAAAAAAAAGCACCCAGACTCTGCTCTTTATTCAGTGATATTTAAATAAGTATATCATTATTAATCGCTCAAACTCGCACTTCGAATTTCTACAACATTAATATTGATAAGAGGAATCAATTGGAAATGAGAGAATTTTTTTTTGTAGAAACATAGTCTTATCTCTGTGGTAGATGCAAATGCTTTATTATTATTATTTGTGTTGTTATGTGGTGCAGTATGCAATCAGCGGTTTTCCCCATCACATTGTAGAGAATTGTGTACCGTAGTCCCCTCTTATCCATGGAGAATATGTTCCAAGACCACCGCTAGTCGATGCCTGAAACTGTGGACAGTGTTTGACCCTACATATATACCATATTTTTTCCTATACATACACACCTATGAGAATTTTTAATTTATAAATTAGGTACACTAAGAGATTAACGGCAATAAGTAATAGTAAAATAGAACAATTATGACAATATGCTATAATACAAGTCATGTGGATGTGGTCTCTCTCAGAATATTTTATTGTACTGTAGTCACCCTAGTGATGATGTGAGATGATAAAATACCTATCTGATGAGAGGAAATGTGGTGATGATGCAGACATTGTGAGCTAGTGTTAGGCTACTATTGACCTTCTGGTACCTCAGAAGGAGGATCTTTGGTTTTTGGACTGCAGTTGACCACAGGTAACTGATACTGCAGGAAGCAAAATCACGGATAATTGGGACATATTTCCTAATGAATAACCTTTCCCACTGTGTTTTTTTTTAAGCCTCTTCTAAGAAGAAGTTGCTGGAGGGATATAAAAATGAAGTTATTTATAGAAGGTAGAAGATGCTGGAGGGATATAAAAGTGAGGTTATTTACAGAAGGTAAATGGGTGTGTGCTCAATTTACTCTAAGGTCACCTCTGTTATACAGAGTGCTGGTGGATAAAAGTGAAATACATGTGCACCATCCTGTGTTTGGTGTTAGATACTCAAAGATAAGATCATGACTCACAGTACAGTGAGCATAGGAGACCAATTTACCATGACTCCTGGCTGAACTGAATACAAGTTGTACAGTACAGCTGTATCCAAAATGTTAGCTCTATCTGAGGAGCTCGGCAGTGTTTTCACAAAAGCTAACATGTAGGCTGGGTTCAAAATAGGAGTTACAGTTAACTAAGATGGAGGGTAGGATCGAGGTAAGAAAGAGCATTTCAAAACTGAAGCAATAAAGATGTCTCCCAGACTTTTGAACAGCTTGTTTCTTTCTTTCCCTTTTTGAAACTTCTGTTCTATCAATGTTGTAATTTCTAATACATTTTGAAATAGTCTCCTTTGACGAAAGAATGGGATATATCATATCAGCATCTAGTAGAGACTAATCTTGTCAGTAGGGGGTAGTGATCAAGGGTTCCTTTAAGCCCCAACATTAATTCATTAGGTAGTTTATTAATCATTTGTTCTCCTGGACGGGGCACTTACAAATAAGCCTTTGCCGTCAGATGTGAGGCACATGGCAGGAGTAATGTAACATTTTCCTCTGTTAGATATGTCTGTGTAATGAATCAATACAAGTTCTTCCGGTTCCTCCTGTACTTGATTTTACATGAAGTATGCCTTTTCATGACCAAGCTTCTTTCAACAAGGCTATTGATTTGTAATTGTGCAAAAAGGAAACAGAAGCTTTATAAGAGCTTCGATGCAAAATGATATATCCTTTCAAGGACTGCGTGAAAATAGGTGAATATATTTGATAAAGAAGTGTTCTTCTTTCCCCTTTAGACCTTAGCTGGATCTCCAAAATACAAGTGAATCAACCAGCAGTTCTGAGGCGTGCAGAGCAAATCCAGGCTCGCAGAGTGGTGAAAAAGGAGTGGCAAGTAAGGTTTCTTCTTGAGCATTCTATTCCTGTAGTTTACAATGCCTGGTCTCTTCCCTCAAGGCCACAATATTGAATTTTGCTCAAGATGCATCTAAACTTAAAAGATTGCAGCTGTCCATGACTTATTTTAATAATTCATATATGATGATGATGGGTTGGAGAAAGATAGCACATTATCCGAACAAGTTAAACATCTTACCACTCTTGAGTGGCAAAGCCGCAAATGAATTTGAGGCATCTTTATTCATGAGTGAATTAAATGGCGTATTTCCTCAACACATTTATTCAGTTCCTTAGACATACCTTCTTTGGTTGTCTTCTATTTTAATTTTTAAACCATAACGTCTAAACCTGGTGTGTCTGCTGTTGAGGCCCTTAGGCATAAAAGTTGACCTTCTTTGACCACCGTGTTTACCTCACTATTAATTTTCATAAATCATTTTCCAAAATTCAAAAAGTGATGTTTCATGGGGTACTTGTGGTCAGCATATCCTTCAGTGGATACTGACCAAAGATGTGCTGTGGATCACAGGACTAGAAGGAATTCAGAATTCATTTCTCAAGTGAGGCAAAATATTGCCATTGAATCCTTTAGGGTGGCATTTCTCATTTGACTCATCCTTGGAAATATTCTAATTGAAAGATAAAAGGAAATTCATTAGAATGAATTACAAACTATGAATATTGTTTTAAAAATGGGGTTGGAATACAGTGAAAAAAAAAAACAGCAAAGAAATTAGAGACTTCTTTTTTAATGTCTCATCCTAGATCTCAAGGGTGGAGGTAGAAATATCAGATAGAGATCCTCTTATTCCCAAGTTCTCTCATATCATGGTAGCCATCAGGGCTCCTGGTGGATAAGATGGGGAGGTGTGATGTGGGGAGGCTTGCTCTATTAGGGATTTCATTTTGAGATAGCTACGGAAGGAAAAATAGTTTTAAGACAACTCCGTACCCCTCTTTTATTTTGTTCTCTGCAGTGTTCATCTTTTTGGTCCCTGTTGAGCAATGTCTATATCATATAGAGAATGACATGCCTGAGAACAGTGTAGATGTCAGATTTTAGCACAAATGTTTGTCTAATGATTTCCTGCTAACTAACTGGGTTGTTGACGATTTTTTTTTTAATTTTGTTTTTTACTTTTCTTAAACCAGGCTGCTTGGCTCCTGAAAGCTGTTACCTTTATAGATCTTACTACACTCTCAGGTGATGACACATCTTCTAACGTTCAAAGGCTTTGTTATAAAGCCAAGTATCCAATCCGGGAAGATCTCTTAAAAGCTTTAAATGTGCATGATAAAGGTAATGTTGTGTATAATCTGTCTGTGTTTACCCCTTTACAGTACTAATTACTAAATCTAAGAGGACTTAAGACAAGATTCAGCTGCTTAAATGATAATAGCAGTAAGATCCACTGGTAGATTTGTGTACATAGCATATAATTGAGATTCTTCTCTAAAAAACAACAGGGAGAGAATCTGAATCTCTTTTTTAGGTCAGTTCTTCCCATCATGGATTAAAGTTGCTGGTAGAGAGTTTCTTTATTTTTCTTTCTACTTCTTCAGTGTGGGAAATTTTCTATCTAGTGACTCTAAAATACTGATTCTCATTCCCTAGCCACATGTGCAAAAGCCAGTCTCATTACTTAATAATCACATCTCATACATAAAGTATTTTCTGTGAGTAAATGAAATACTTTTGAGAATAAAATGCAAATGGGGAATATTGCATGCTCGTATATTAGGTTAGATCTTTTGAAAAAAGTTATATTCACTCTCTTAGTATACATGAAAGAAAGGACTTTCTAAAGTTGCCGTAAGTTTAGAATGTTAACATTTTAGGAAAGGAGGAGACCTTTCTTTGAGAGTTGATCCTCTGTATCTAAATGAGGAAACCAAGATCTGGAAGGCTAACAGCATTTCCGGGATGATGTGCGTATCACTCACTGGGCTGGTTTTAGGAGCTTTTCATGGAGAGATGTTTCATGATCCCTGAGTGCCTATCTGTAATGAATGTAGCTAGAGATGCTGCTTTGGTCCAATGCTGGTGTTTTATCCCAAGTAATTTGTAGATAATTTGTAGACCTATAACGCCACAGCTTTTGAAAAATATTTATGATGTTTCTTTTGAGTTGACAATAAAAACACCACCTATTTGTAGGTGTTGTTATACAAAGTTATTAAAAGTAACAGCCTTGAGGGAGGGGCTGAAAAAAGTAACAACTTCATATGAGTCTTATGCTCTTGTTTTGTTTTATATTGGCTATTTGATTTTTATTTGATTTTTTTTAGATTTAAGAGCTTATTCTTCCAAATAAGGGCTCCAGATTCAGATATTATTATTTCTTGCAACAGGGAATAGGATCAATTAAATGTCATTTTGCTATTATTACCTTGTAAGGTTCATGTCCATTTTTTTTTTTCATCCACTGTCTGTTTGCTGTAGAAATCTGGATTTTGTTATCTACATGAAATAAAATATTGTCACTGAGTCAAGACCATTATGTTTACCATTTAGGAATTTTTAATTTTTTTTTTTTTAACGTTTATTTATTTTTGAGACAGAGAGAGACAGAGCATGAACGGGGGAGGGGCAGAGAGAGAGGGAGACACAGAATCGGAAGCAGGCTCCAGGCTCTGAGCCATCGGCCCAGAGCCCGACGCGGGACTCGAACTCACGGACTGTGAGATCGTGACCTGAGCTGAAGTCGGACGCTTAACCGACTGAGCCACCCAGGCGCCCCTAGGAATTTTTAAAAAGTGGTATTATATTATCCTCAAAGAGCAGCATCATGATTATTTTATTCCATGACTTTAACAGTTAGAAAATGACCCATATTGTCAAGACCTGGAAGGGAATGTGGAAAGTCAAAGCTTTTTCTTTATTAAAAAAATTTTTTAATGTTTATTTATTCTTGAGAGAGAGAGAGAGAGATCAGGGGAGGGGCAGAGAGAGAGGGGGACACAGAATCCAAGCAGGCTCCAGGCTCTGAGCTGTCAGCACAGAGCACGACGCGGGGCTCGAACCCACGAACCGTGAGATCATGACCTGAGCCAAAGTCAGAGGCTTAACCAACTGAGCCACCCAGGCGCCCCTAAAACTTTTTCATTCAGTGCAGCGTCATGGGGGAGTTATTTTTCCTGCCATTTTGATTTCTGCCAGTGTGGTGGTATAAATAATAATTAAAAGCATATTGTACAAATTGAACTGCCGCTAAAGTAGGCTGTTATGATTTCTTTCTTCATAGGCCTTACTACAGCCGCCGTTTGTGTTTATCCCGCACGAGTGTGTGATGCTGTGAAAGCACTGAAGGCAGCCGGCTCCACCATCCCCGTGGCTTCGGGTAAAATTGTTTTGGCTTTGCTGTTGTCTCTCAACCTGTTTCCGGTTCTTCACCTCAAAACACCTGGAGGCTTTATATATAATTTTATATTATTTTAATTAGTTTTATATATTTAATTATTTGTATTTACTCATTCTCTCAGTATCTGCTTGCCTGCTAAGTAGCTGACCATGTGAATTCCCAAGAATACAGAAGTGTTTCGCGGTCCTTAAGGAAACTTAGTTGTTTAGGAGGAATAATCAAGTTTAAAACATCATCATGCAGGATATATAGTATTATATGTATGCAAAATATGCTAATAGAGATATGCAGAAGCTACACTTGTAACTCTGAGCAGGGAGTGATTTATTTTGCAGAGGTTGGTGACAGAGAGTAAGAGGATTCTTCATAGAGGAGCTAATAGCTGCATAGGGTCTTAAAGGGTAAGGAGGCGTGTTGGTGAGTTAGCGAATGATTTTAGACAGAGGAACTAGCGTGTGTGAAGGCACAGGAGCGTGTTCAGGGAACTGTACATGGCTTGCAGTTGTTGGGTCTAAATTGGGGCAAGGGGGCAAGGGGCTCTGGGAGTTGAAGCTGGAGAGGTAGATCAGGGCCGGATCCCATAGGGAAACTAGGCTCGGCAGTGGCCTTTGGGCTCATTCTGGTGATGGGGCACATACTGCAAGGTTTTGAGAAGAGGTTATGTCATGATCAGCTTTATGCTGTAGTGGGTCAGGAGATGGTACTGGACACATTAAGGAGGGGTGACAGGATGTTAGGGGGACTTATCACAGTCCCTGTGGGAGGTGAGGAGAGTCACTCCAAAGCCTGGGAGATAAAGTAGAGAGGGTATGTTCAGGAGTTATTGGCTTAAGAGAGACTCAGTAGGACTTGGCATGAAGGAAAGAAGAGTCTTAAAAGCTTCTGTGTAGCTGAGTGTGTGTGAGTATATGGATGGACAGATATAAAATTAGATTGTACTTTTAGAAGATGTTAAGAGGAATATCCTGGGGCCTTGAAA
This sequence comes from Panthera onca, assembly GCF_046562875.1. Classification (NCBI taxonomy): domain Eukaryota; kingdom Metazoa; phylum Chordata; class Mammalia; order Carnivora; family Felidae; genus Panthera; species Panthera onca. The sequence goes on from NC_138345.1 coordinate 49,385,265, forward strand.
AAGGAGTCTAAAAAGATGATTAATTTATTTTATTAGGGATACATCAAAAGAAACATAGTATACAGTATTGATATACAAGCCATTTGTGAGGATTCCCACAGTATTTGGCAGCTGCCTTAATTTTTCATCAGCTTCTGTCAATTCAGCTTTTCTTTTATACAACAGGGAAACGTGCTCTCCTGTAAGATAGCAGACCCAAGGAATTTAATAACATCAAGGAAATACAAAAGGTTATCTTTAGTCATAGAAATGGAATTAATGATGCACATGTAAAAAATATAATAGGTTTTCAGAAGTGTGGCTGTATTTTCTTTTCGTTTTTGTTTTTTGTTTTTTGTTTTGTACTTGGTCCTGTTCTTCCCACCTCACCCCTGTCCCGATTTTGTGGACAAATTAGGTACCTTTCCCTCCTGCTGTCTCTTCCCTTTATTCTCATCTGCTTAGCTATTCATTTTAAGATAGGCAGTGGGAAAAAACTATACTGCAATTTGGTTACCACAGCTGTAAGTGTGAGTGAGTAAATCAAGAATACAATGATAGCCAACTTGATTAGGAGTAGGATCCATAATTAACCAGGGTCCATCAAGACAGGGCGACAGCTACTGTTTTATGACTCGGTGTGATGATAACATATTCTCTTAGTATCTATTTACTTAGAGCCCCCTCATGAGCATCACTGTAGCAACTTACTTTCAGGTTTTCCAGACGATGCAATACTAATATTTATCCTAATACCAATAACGCTATATGAGATGACCTTCTATTTCTTCACACTTCACTTTGCAACATAAGCGTGAAGCTCTTTAGTGTCATTAATGCTTTAGTCTAAATGCTGTTTGTTGTTGTTTTTTGTGTTTTTGTATCAAATTCCTTGTTGAGAAACCAACTAAAATTTGTCTTCTTTCCTTCCTCCCCTCCTTCCTTTTTTCCTCCCTTCCCTCTCTCTTTGCTTCCTTCCTTCCTCCCTCCCTCCCTTCCTTCCTTCTTTTTCCCTCTCTTTACTAGTGGCCACTGGCTTTCCGGCTGGACAGACTCATTTAAAAACACGATTGGAAGAGATCAGATTGGCTGTGGAAGATGGAGCTACGGAAATTGATGTGGTAATTAACAGGACCTTGGTGCTGACAGGCCAGTGGGAAGGTATGTGCAAGTCCTTACCTAAGAGGGAGGCCTAGTTCTGTCCTAGTGAATGAAATGGAGACGATTGGAAAAGAGGCAGCATGTTTTGGAAGTCATTGTTCTAGATTACAAGTCACTAGATCAGAAGGCGAATTTCAGAGAAAACACGGCTGGTATTGCTCATCCTTGTTCCCATCACAAATCCTAGACAGTTGCCCACCTATGTGAACTTTTTAGATCCCTTTGAGTGCTTAGGTGAGTGGTTATTTCTATGCAGTAGACTGTTAACTTTTATTCTGTCCTCCAGTATTTTATTACTCAATACATAAATCACTCTAGGCAAGTCATTTATGCAGAGTTTAATATGTGGAGGAAACTTCCCTTTTTTATGTTAATCTTTGTGGATTTTGTGGAGGTGGGATTAGTAGTAAGTCTGCGAAGTCTGCTTTATTCCTGCTATTCTTACACATAGTTCCTAGGGGTTATTATATTTACCTTTGAGATTCATAATTTACTATCGCACCAATTATGAAAAACATCACCCATTTCAATAACAAACTTTTTATAATTAAATATTAAAAAATAGATTTGACCTGTGCCTTAAGTATATTTTGTATACTAGAGATGGTTGATAGCTAAAATAAGTACAATTTTCTATTTCAAAAGAATCATAAAAGTAGTTCAACTAAAAATTTTTTTAAAGCTTTTTTTTTTTTTTAAGTTTATCTATCTTGAGAGAGACAGGGATAGCGCACAAGCAGGGGAAGGGCAGAAAGAGAAGAAGAGAGAGAGAATCCCAAGCGGGCTCTGCACTGTCGGTACTGAGCCCGACACGGGGCTCCAACTTGTGAACCATGAGATCACGACCTGAACTGTAGTCAAGAGTCAGATCCTTAATCAACAAAGCTACCCAGACGTCCTGCAACTGACACCCTTTTTCAAAGTTTAAGTAAACAGTAGGATTATATTTAATGTATTTTTTCTTAACCTACTTATTGGACTTGCCAGTATCTCTTGGATATCTTTCTGTGAGTCTTTAAAAAAAATTTTTTTTTTGATGTGTATTTATTTTTGGGAGGGAGACAAAATGCAAACAGGGGAGGGGAAGAGAGAGAAGGAGACACGGAATCTAAAACAGGCTCTAGGCTCTGAGCTGTCAGCACAGAGCCTGACATGGGGCTCGAACTCATGAACCGTGAGATCATGACCTGAGCCAAGTTGAACACTTAACTGACTGGGCCACCCAGGTACTCTTCTTTCTCTCCATCAGTCCATCTAACTTAACATCTATAAATCCTTTTTTTTTTTTTAATGTTTATGTATTTGTGTGTGTGTGTGAGAAAGAGAGAGAGAGAGCATGAGCAGGGGAGGGGCAGAGAGAGAGAGACACACACAGAATCTGAAGCAGGCCCCAGGCTCTGAGCTGTTAGCACAGAGCCCGATGCGGGGTCCAAAATCTGCAAACTGTGAGATCACGACCTGAGCCAAAGTCGGGCGCTTAACCAACTGAGCCACCCAGGTGCCCCTAACATCTATAAATCCTAATTCCATTGTTTATTCATTAAGAATTGCTTTGGTTATGGAGTAGGCAAAGATTCAGTCAGTAGTTTAAATACGTCAGGATTTATTTTCTTGTACAAAGTCTAGAGGTAGGTATTTCAGGGGTGACCTGTGCTACTTTTTTCTTCTACTTCCAAAGTGTCTGGCTTCTGCTCTCATGCTTAAGGGCACGCCATTCTCTAAGATGGCTCCTGAAGCTCCTGTCTTTCCACTCATTTCCTAGATAATAGCAAAGAAGGGCTGTCCTATCCTAAAAATCTCATACACCATTTTTGCTTACACCTCCGTGGCTCAAATTGAGTCAGTGGCCATCTTGGCTGCAAGTGAAGCTGGGGAAATGTAGTCTTTTAGCTTAGAATATTAACATTCCCAATAAGTTAGATGGTGTACATTTCTGTGCCCAGACGGAAAGGACTGAGGGAAGTTCTGGCAGAGAAGGACAGAAGGCAGAGAAGGACAGTTTAGCCATAGGGAGCTAAACGGGGTCTGACAGTAAAAAGCTTAACAGCAAAGGGCCAGGTGAAACAACAGTAACACAAATATTTAAATAAAAAGATACATGAAGTCAAAAGGCACAGTGCCATTAGCTGTGGGGCAGGTCATCTCAGAGATCTTAGCAGCACTGAGAGTATCACTGTGATGCAGTCACTGATACCACAGTTCTGAATGATCTAGAACAAATGTTAAAGCCATTCCTGTTGCCCTGTACTCCCAACTATACTTCATCAACATTTTTAATCCTTGCCAGGTTTAAATTCTTGACAGTTCACAAATGTCTTTTTGTGCTTTTGATTTTTGTTCCTTTTCCTATGGTTCATGTGAGCTTTGACCAATTGCAAACATTTTTTTTTAAGTTCTTTTTTTTTTTTTTTTTTTTGAGAGAAAGTGCACATGCATGTGAACAGGAGAGCGGCAGAAAAATGGAGAGAGAATCCCAAGTAGGCTCTGTGCCGTTAGCATGGCGCCCAGTGCAGGGCAATATCTTATGAACTGTGGAGAGGTGAGATCATGACCTGAACCGAAATCAAGAGTCGGATGCTTAACCAACTAAGCCACCCAGGCTTTTAAATAGATGTCTCTTGTCCCTATATATTAATTCTTGTTTCCTTCTAGTCATAGATTTCAATTAAGATTTTGGGCCAGGGTAAGAGGAGAAAAATGAATAAACATAATATTTAAAACAAATTTGGAAATAAACTATATGATTTGGTTAGATAAAAAAAAACTGTATGTCCTATATCTTTTATTTAACAGTTGTAGACATAGAAGTATGGTTTCTATTATAACTTGTGCTCTTGTCTCTAGAATACTAATTGAGGAATAAAATATAATAGGAGATGAGTTTTGATGTAATTGTCCCTTAATGAACTAGGAATGGTTGTTTTTAGGAACTGATAATTTCCTAATAACAGGCATTCATGTAAAATATAGTAACACATCTTTGTCCTAGACCATACTTTCCTATTAACTTTTTTATGGTGTTAATAACCTCTTGACCCAAAACAAATTGAAAAGGAACATTTAATACTGGAAATTTAATTCTAAATAGAAACCTGCAATGACTGAGGCCTTTTTTTCACTGCGGTATTTTGTCTTAATTTGCCTCAATTTGATTATGTACTGTATTTTTCAGTGTCATGCTTTGATATTAGCTGTTTACTAAAATATGAGCCTAGAATTGATTTCTTTTTCTTTTTACATTTTTTTTAACGTTTACTTATTTTTGAGACAGAGAGAGACAGAGCATGAACGGGGGAGGGGCAGAGAGAGAGGGAGACACAGAATCGGAAGCAGGCTCCAGGCTCCGAGCCATCAGCCCAGAGCCCGATGCGGGGCTCAAACTCATGGACCGCGAGATCGTGACCTGAGTCGAAGTCGGACGTTTAACCGACTGAGCCACCCAGGCGCCCCTAGAGTTGATTTCTTGGAATTTGCTGATGGAAATGTCTGTGAGGCTATTATACGTTCAAACGTTCAAGTCTAGATTCCTCTCCTCTCTGTGCGCTGAGGTGTGTAGGACCCTGGTTAAAGCACAAAAGAGTCCCATTTTTAAACCTGGCCATTCAGACTGTATCCTAATCAGTGCTCATGGTCACAGGGTCCACAGTTTCGGGCATGAACTCAAAGAGACTGGAGGGAGGCCTGTATTCCTCTTCTTTAATTCTCTTTGGTGACAATTTAACGTTTCTTTCTCCTCAAGCTTCTAATTCTTCTTCCCATCTTGAGGCTCCTTCACTCTCAGCAGAAGACCTACCTGCTCCTTTCTAGAGAAAATAGAAACCAGTAGACAGGGTCTCCCTTGAGGTCCTTGCATCAGCTCTGCTTTCCTTTGTTCCTCCTTTTCCTTCCTCCTAAGTCCAGTCCCTCCTCTGTGCAGTGGCTCTCATATCCTCCCACATTTTCAGAGGCCTTACTCCATTTGTTGACCATTTTTTTCTCCTGTATCTTTCATCTGTCTCTACGATCTATTCCCATCAACACCTAAACATAATGTAAGCTTTTCTTATCCATTAAAAAAATGCTCACATGTCAACCTTCCCCCTCATCTCCAGCTAAGTCTACCTTTCTGTTCTTTCCCTCATGGCTACAATTCTTAAAAGAGTTATATTTACTTGTTTCCCTTGGATCTGTACTAATCAAGATGCCAATGTCCTCTTATTTTCCCATGCCCAGGGAATATTCTGCAGTTGTTTGTTTAGCTCTACTGTTCAGCATTTGACACAGTGCACAGTCCTTCTGGAAACACTCTTTTTGCCTGGCTTTGGTAATCCTAAATTCTTCAGGTTTTCCTTCAAGTTTCTGATGACTCCTGTGTCCTTGTGTCTTGTATGCAAGGTCCTCTCTCTCCTCCGTCATCCCTGAAGTGTTGGCGGTCTTCAGGTTAGGTCCCAACAAGCTCTCAAACTTCTCACACTTTGCACACTCCTCCTTGAAAACCTCCTGACCTCTCCGATTTCAGCCACATTCCCTATACTGAAGACCACAAAACCTCCCAAGTACTGGAACCTACATCTGCTTGACTCCAGAACTCATGCTCAGTTTCCCCACTAAACCATGCTGCTTTTCATGCGTCATTTTTATGTAAGTAGAACAGTTGAATCTTGATCAGATCAGAGAATCTAGCCATTTTAGAAAGAAATCCATTAAAAAGTATTTGATTTGAACACTTTCTCTTAAATACAGGTTAGTTTCCAAACTGTGGTGTTAGTGATTGGATTGTTCTGGAGCACAGTGATGCTCTCTGGCTGCTGAAAACCCTGGAGGTGATCCTCCCCACAGCTAACACTTGAGACCCCTGTGCCTTTTGACTTCATATATCTTCTATTTAAAAAGTTTTGTTCTTGTTGTTTCGCCTGGCCCTTTTCTGGTAAGCTTTTTACTGTCAGATCCTGTTTTGCTCTTTATAGTACTCTGTCTTTCCCTGCCTGTACTTCCTTTAGTCCTTCCTGTCCGGGCATAGAAACGTACACCATCTCACTTATCCCTCAGGACAGTAGTTTTACTTGGATATAGGGTATATATGGTATGTTATGCTGGTTCTTAGAATTACCTGACAAAATGCTTTCAGATTACTTGCCCGAACTCCTCTCTTCCTGGAACCTAGAATATCCCTCCTGAGTATATGTACTATTGGGGTTGGGTGTTGGACTGAGGGGATAGGCTTCTTTACTGTGAAAATTGCCCCAGGTGATTTTGGTTCCACCCTCTCCCCTACCATCCCATAGTTGTAGAGAATCACTAACTTGAAACATCTATTTTTTTTTTAAGTTTATTTTTCCTTATTTTGAGAGAAAGAGAGGCAGGGGGAGGGGCAGAGAGAAAGGGAGACAGAATCCCTGTGATTCTGTGCTGTGAATGCAGAGCCCGATGCAGGGTTTGAACTCACGAACTGTGAGATCATGACCTGAGCTGAAATCAAGAGTTAGACACTTAACTGACTGAACCACCCAGGCGCCCCACATCTATTTTTAAAAAAAATATTTCTTGTTCTTGGTTCCACATAGTTTGGGTGCAGGATGATTGAAGCATTGTTGAATTCATATATTGGTTAGTTAATACAAATAGTATTCCCTGTGTGTTTCTATTTAGTCTGGATCTGCAGTTGGCTATAATAGAAGGCTTAATGGATAAAGAGTTTCTTTCTCTGTCAAGATTAGCCAAAAAGTACATCTACCTCTTATGCTCTCGGGAAAAGGATGGCTTTCCTCTCCCTGGAATGTTGTGCTGGACTAGGAGACAGGCAGGGGCACCCAGCCAGCCAGCCAGCATATAAGCCAGTCATCACTGGAGGTGGTCAGACCCAGAGCTTACCCAGAACAAATATACCATGGAACAAGAAGGGAGGATAACTCTGGGAGACCAGGAAGGGTTGAGAGCAGAGTCTTTGCACTGGATAGACTGTGGTTGGAATCCTGGCACTACCATTAGTAGCTTTTGGCCACATTGCTTTTCTGTGTCTTCTGTTCCTTCTCTGTAAAGTAGGAATAATGGCATCTATTTCACAGGGTTGTAATGGGGATTAAATTAGATAATGAATGTAAATTGACCATCCATTGCCTGGCCCAGATGAATCAGTGCCTCCATGCCAGCTGCAGTTTCTTCTCTTTCCCTCTCCTCCTTTTGATGCTCATAGTATGTTGTCAAGGGAAGTAACCGTAATAGTACACGTATTGAGTAAATGAAGTAGAACTCTAAAAGACTTGGAGTTTAGTCTTTGTAATTTCGCTAATTTATACCTAGTCCTTGGGCAAACACTTCACTTCTCTCTGCCTCCACTTAAATAAGCTACCAATGAGGGGATAAAACTTAATGATTTCTACAGTCCTTTAGAGCTATAATGGCCTGTGATTTTATATTTGGCGTTTTCATTGTCTGGGAGTATTATTCCCTAGATAAGGACCTATAATACGGTATTTTTTCATGATGATATTAAAGTCGACATCGAAGTTGCATTTCTTAAACAGTTCTTTGAAGAAAGCATTCACCAGAAGGGGTTCATCATCTCATAAATCTTACTGAACAGGTTTTGAAAATTAAATGCATTCCATGCTCTGTAAATATAGAGGTGTTCATTTTTTACTTTTTTTATGACCTCTCTCTGCCGCATGTATTTACCTTAATATATTACCAGTGACATTGAAATGGTATCAGATTCTGCCTTGTTCAAGAATCTTCCAGTTCTCTGAGCTCAAGACCTACAGCTGACTTTCTATTCCATACTAGAGCACTGTCAGACATCGCCCCAAAGGTGGCTTCTTCTGTAACATTTTTCAGCATAGTGTGTTCAGTGTCGTACTTGGAAATGTTGTTTGTGTCCTGTATCTAGATCCCCCTTGTATCTTCTTCAGTTCGTCAGTCCTGATTTGTTCTCCTAAACCTGGTTTGTGGAGTACATGTCTCAGGCCATCAAGAGTTTTGGGGGGAGAGAATGAAATATTGGGGCCAATGCCACAGTGTCTATCATTCTGTCTTATGAAGTGGATCCTGAACATCTTGAATCTTGGCAGCAATTTATTTTTCTTATTTGCTGATTTATACACAAGAAGGATGGTAGAAAGAACATCTCTTAAAAGAAATTGGAATTGTTCTTTGTTTTGTAGAGTTGTTAATCAGAATATCTTATGAGAAAAGCCATTTCTAAATCTATAGACACTGTTTGAGGAGGAATCACATAATCTATAGTCTGTGTTTTCTCTGTTTTGGGGGTTGTTTATAACAGAAAAATGCTGGAGATACTTATAGCAGCTGTATGCTTTTATGGTTTTTGTTTTTAGGCTATGATTCTTTGAAACTTCAAATAGTATTGACCAAAATGTGTGTGTTTTATCTCTTATAGGTTATTTTACTACCTGGCATTTTAGCTCATCTCTGTTTTAGTCTTACAAGATTAATTAGTTGCCTTGGTGGATGAAAACTGTTCTTGAACATTTTGTGACTTTTTTAATTTAAAAGGTTGCTGTACACTTTATATTAAGTGTTTTACTATACATATAATTATCTTAAGAGATATTTTCAGGCCATTCATGTGCAGTGTTGAACATCTTTTCTGGTACTCAAAAAATAATTGCTTAGATATAATTCGTTAACAATTATTTTTTAAGTGCCTTTGAGTAGCATGAAATATAAAAGGAAACTACTTTATGACTTTTAGATAGGAAGCATAGGCTTTAAACACTTGGGTTTTTACTTAAATCATAATTTCTACTCACAAAAGCTTTACTAACACAGTTTTCTTTGTCTATAGCAGTGCTTTCCCAGAAAACTTTATGGATTTCCAGGTGCCCCAAGATTAAGAATATACTTCCCTTATGGGTGGAAGCTGGAGAGAAACAAGATACTTTTGAATAGAGAAAAGTAAAATACTGTAGACGCAAGTTCCTGCTGACACAGGGAGGCAGAAGGGAGAGCCAGTTGTCAACCGTTTTTGGATGCTGCTTGAAACAGATGCAGTGTGACCCCCTCTGCTCCTTGGATCTACATTCTCATCACACAGGCCTTTCCCAGTGTGGCTAAGTTCTCTGACTCCTGTCAGTGAACACGCTCCATCAACACAGCCTCACTTGTTTTTCAGCTGGGAATGATGAGCAGAAGGTCAGGTTACGACCTCCATTTCTCCTCCTCAGTGTGGCAGTAGTGGGAGGGATGTGGGGGGACAGACAGGAGACAACTCCTCCGCTGGTTTTGCTACTATATTGATTACGCATCTACAATGTAATATATCCTGGGTTTCTAGTACACCCACTTTTGCTACTCCTGAAAACCTCATTATAAGTCAAAACATTTATTATCAGGTTTTTAATGTGACATCACTATGCCAGCCACTTCTCTGGTGTATGTGTTTTGTTATATTTTGCATTATTCTGACTAATTTGCAGTTGTGGTGTTTGAATTCCATTTTCATTTGTCAGTCATCTTTTATAATAGTCTTCCAGATTATTATTTTTCTGTTACATGCAAGAATTATTCTTTCTTTTTTTTTTTAAATGGAGAAGTTTTAGTTTCCATACTGTTTGAATTTTTTAACAGTGAACATGGATTACATGTGAGTAGGTGAGCAGAAAAAAAATTAATGAAAGCTCTAGGGAATAAGGTCACGATGTATGCAAAGATGTAACCATAAGGACGTTTACTGAAGTATTGTTCCTAATAGCAAAAAATCTGAAACCTTAAGTATCCAATAATAGAAAAATGATTGTATAAATTATTTATGACCATGTAGGGGAAGATTGTGTAGCCATTAAAAACTGTGCTACAAACCTATATTTATTAATATGGAAAGATGTCTATGATATTTCAAGGGGAAAAAGCAGGCAATATGTACCATATATAATCAAATATTTTTTGTTTAAAAAATAGAATAGTTGATAATCTTGAAAACCCTTCCATAAGAAAAAAATATCTAAATAAATCACAATAGTATATGAAATATCTTTTTAACTTTTATTTTTGAGTAATTTTAAATTTACAGAAAAGTTGCAAAAATCGTACACAGAACTATTTACTCTTCACTGAGATTCCACAGTTATTAAATTTTGCCCCATTTGCCTTTTGTCTTCTCATTATCTTTGTGTGTATACATGTGTGTGTTTATTAAATTATATATGTGTAATTATTTCAATTTTTTGAGATTAAGTTGCAGACCTATTGGTCCATTAGTCATGAATATTTCAGTGTATATTTTCTAAAAACAAGAACACTTGTACCAAGCCACAGTATACCATCAAAATCAGGAAATTAACACTGATAGCATACTACCATTAAATCCATAGACTTTGTTCAAATTTTGCAGATTGTCTCAAAAATGGTCTTAGTTTTGGGATCAATGGTTACATGTCTCTCTAGTCTTCTTCACTCTGGAACAGTCCTCAATCTTCCCTTGAGTGTGAAGAATAGGTGCCTGTTATTTTGCAAAATGTGCTTCAGTTGGGTTTGTTTGATGTTTTTCTCATGATTAGATTCAAGTTATATATTTTGGGGAGAAATACCACAGAAGTTTTGCTCAGTTCTTCTCAGTGCATTATGTCGGGAGTCCTAAGATGTGCATTTGTCCCATTATTGAGGATGTTAAGTTTTAATTGGCTAAGATGCTTTCTGGCAAGTTTCTCCATTATAAAATTAATAAGTATTTTGTGTTTTTTGTTAAAGTTTATGTATTTGAGAAAGAGAGAGAGAGAGAGAGAAGAGAGTGCATGCAAGCACAGGGAAGGGCAGAGAGCAAGGGAGAGAGAGGATCCCAAGCAGGCTCCATGCTGTCAGCGCAGAGGCTGATGCAGGGCTTGATCTCATGGACTATGAGCTCAAACCAAGAGTTGGACACTTAACTGACCGAGCCACCCAGGTGCCCCAGTATTTTGTGTTTTAACAAGTAATTAATACAGAAATGAATGGAGATATTTTGAGATTGTATTAATATCCTGTTCCTCATCTAACTTTATTCGGTAGTTTTAGCATTCATTCATAATTCTTCAGTTATTACTCTGATATTTGTCAAATGGTGGTTTTCTAATTCCATCATTTCTTCTATACTTACTAGTTAGCATTACTTTCTCCTCTCCTACTTTTTTTTTTTCCTTTCTGTTTATAAGAGCTCATGGAGTCCTATTGGACTCAATTGGTTATAATCCATTACTGTCATTATTTATTATTGATATTCAGATTATCCCAGATTTGGCCAGTAGGCGCTGTGTTAGATTGTTCTTCTGTCCTTTTGACATGTTCATATTATTCTTTGACATGTTCAAGAAGTTCCTTGAATTCTTATCATGGATATTTCAGGCTTATCTTTAACTTTTTTTCTGTGCTAGCCCTGGAATCGGCCATTTTTCCAAGGAGGTCTGCTTTCTTTTAGTGAAGATTGATTTTTAGAAACCAAGATCTGGGTGCTAGGTGTGCTCACTGCTGTAAGGCTGTTGTTTCTAGGTCTTCTCAGTGGACAGATGTAGGAAATGCATGAATTTTCACATATACACAATGCGCACATATAAATACCGTGCATTTATATCTATTTGTCTGTCCATCTATCTATAATCTATCTGTATCAGAAACTATGGGTTCACACTGATGATTTCCTCACAAGCCAACATCAAATGGCTATTCTTGCCCACTCCCCTTTCTATATTTGTGTCCCTCTTTCTTGTCATGAGAAATCTTGTTCCCATTATCCTAAGTATATTTATTTAGTTGATCAATTTCCATGTGTGGAACAGTCTCTTGACCACATAGGCTGTCTCCCTCGTCTAGTACTGTGCACCCAGGGTGGTTGAGCTCACCAAGTCCTCCAGAATTCCCAGTCCTCACTGATGAGGATGTCCACCCCCCAACCCTGATCTGGCAGCATGTTAACCTGGAGTTTCTCAAGGCCCCAGTGATGTGCCAGTCTCAAGTTTCCCCCACCCTTCATGGTAGTGACCAAATGAGACTACTCTGCTCCCCATCTCTCTCTGGCCGAGAGCTCCCACAAAGTAGAGATCCAAATCCTCTTTCTAACCCAATAGCAAGAAGCTGTTGTAATTACAACAGTGTAACATTTTAGAGCAAATTAAAGTTTGTCTTCATTTTTATATCTGCTTATTATTAAAGGTGGAACCAAGAGAAAAATAATCTATTATCTTCATGATTATTTAAATAATTTTTTTTTACATTTATTTCTAGGATTTAAGATGTGTTTGAGCTCTCAAAGTAAAGATCTTCTATCCAATCTTGAGTAGAAACATGATGCTTGGAGAGGTTTCGTAACTTTCCCAAGTGACATGGCTAATCAGTGGGCAAGCAAGTGCGGAAAAGTCCGGATTCAGACACGTGAACTTCTCTACGACATAATGTCAGAATGTGCTGTTCTGATCTTAACCAGAAGGCTTATAGAGCAAGTTATAGGTCTTTTTAGCATATTAAATCGTACAGAATTAACTGTTTTATGTTTCTGAATTATCCTAGAACTTTTCAGTTTCCTCAACTTTGTTTTCCCTAGAAAAATGAAAATCAGCTTTTGGGTTTATAATGTTCATCTATAATGTTAGTAATTTGAAGTAAATGAGAGTTGACATCCCTTTAGGTTCTAGGTGTTGATTACTATATTGTGCTAAGTTCTTCAGTTCATGTCCTTGAGAACGTATTGTAAGGACAGCATGCATGTAGCTGCCTGTGTGTATGCATGTGGGGGGATAAAGGCAGCAAAGTGTGAGGAAATTTTAGGCAACTCATTCATCTCTCTACATTTCACTTTTTGTATATGAAATGTGAAGCTAACTACCAGCTACCCCACAGGGATGTTTAAATGATGTGTAGAAAACACTGAGCATTTTTGCAGGAAGATGCTTTGAAAACTTATGGGGTTTCTCATTCTTTTGAGTAGCTACTCCTCCTGAAGAGTTTTTTTTGGAAAGAGGATCTATTGAACTTGTTAATTCCACTGTGATTTCTTCCTCCACATGTGTATTCCACTAGCAATCATATAAATCCACATCCTGCTGTCCTTTCCCGCTAATGTGGAGGAAAATCCACCCATTAGGTTTTCCATTGTTTTGCTCATTTATACTGAAAGGTAAGTGACCGTTGAGTATGTTGAACGACATTATGATTTGGGATTGACAGTTACACCTCAGCCATCATGTTACTTTAAAGAAAAAATTTTTTTAAATGTTTATTTATTTTTGAGAAAGACGGAGCACAAGTGCGGGAGAGGCAGAGAGAGGGGGAGACACAGAATCCAAAGCAGGCTCCAGGCTCTGGGCTGTCAGCACAGAGCCCGACACGGGGCTCGAACCCATGAGCTGCAAGATCATGACCTGAGCCGAAGTTGGACACTTAACCAACTGAGCCACCCAGAGGCCCCTCCATCATGTTACTCTGATTTGCATATGTCATCTGTCACTGTGATGCCAAGGTGCTTAGAACACCTGGACACTAATAATGCTTATTTGTGGCTTCTGTCGTTTGTGTTGGAGTGAAGTGGTCTGTTTTCCTTATATGTTAAATTTTTAAATTCTATAACTACTAAGACAGTGCTTACTTTGTTTTGTTTTTCAAAGTTACTTTTGCATTTCTGGAAGTATGTAAGAAAAAATATGGAAATCTAGTATTGGATGATTAAACGCCTACTAATTGCCTTGTTCCATTCTAAACGTATATACTGTTTTATCTCATCATCACAAAAATATGGGAGCAAACTGAGGCTCCCTAAGTGATCAAGCTTAGGAAAATTGAATGATTCCTGTAAATTTACGTAACCAGCAAGTAATAGAACTCTTATCCCAGGAGTCTGGGAGCATGGGCTCCAAGTTAAAAAAAAATGTTCATGATGTAATAAACATTTCCCCACCAGCCTGCTTTCTAGGCCCCAAAGAGGTTGTGTTTATGTTCTTTAAGAAACCTAGATCATGGTGTCCTCTGCTTTTATAAGTTGCTATAAGTCTGAACCTGATAAGCACTCAGCAACGACTGCAACAGCACCACCACCAAAGCCAGCAACAGGGAAACAAGTAGCTGACAGTTTTTGAGCATTGATACATGTCCCAGACACCATCCTTAGCACTTTATACATATTAGTCTATTTGATACTTGAAATAACTCCATGAGGTGTGCATACCTCAATTATCCTCATTTTATAGAAAGGAAACTGAGAGTTTAAGAGTTAATCGCCCAAATCACACAACAAATTCGTGTTGAAGCTAGAATATGAACCCCAGGCAGTGTGGCACCAATGCTATTGTCCCACACCATACCAGACTTCTCAGTAAATACTTGTTATACTAGAATTACGAGTTGAAACTAATGAAACCAGTTCAGATTAGGTTAAACTGAAAAGGCATCTGTTAGGAGGACATGGAATAGCTCACTGAGTCAGTAAGAAGCCTGGGGAACCAGGCTTGGAAAACAGGCAGGTCCATGAAAGACTGGGGAGCAGAGAATACAGCTGGATGTGCCGGGGGAAGTGTGGTTACGGGGCCACTTCTGATGCTGCCGTCACTGGCCAGCACAGGTACCGTGCTGCTGGCACGGGGCCACGGGGCCACGGGGCCACGGGACTCTCGGATCTGCTGCCATTGAGGATGTCGCAGTAGTAATACTAATGAACATCTTGAATGCTCTGTCATCTTTGCGTAACTCAGTAAGATTCAGAGGCCCAGATAGAAGCATTTGCTTGTTCGGAGTCCAGGCCACATTTTCCAAAGGACAGGTCCAGGGTGCTTTTTGATTGAATTACTACTCTGGGCAGAATAGTAACAAGAAAAAAATGATAAGCAACTTCAGTAGTTGAACTCTAAAGATTAAGATACTTTCTCAGAAAAACTTGACCCTGTTATGTGGTGAGATAGGTCAGTTAAATGATTTGAGGAGTTGGTGGTTAAAGAATGAGAAGGCACTGGTTACTTATTTGTTTAAATCCAGTTATGTGCTGATGACTATTTTGGGTTCATTCTGTTTGGATCATGGATTACAGGGCATAATAACTTCCAGGTGGCTGATAATTGAGTCGTAAAGTACATGGTTTTTTTTTGTTTTTTTTTTTCTGATTAACTTTAACTGTAGGTAAAGAAATGGACTGGATATCAAAAGGTAATACTCTTTAGAAAAAGGCTGATAGTTTTGTTCTTAAATATGATTGGGATCAACGTTTTAAGAATTTTGTTGTACAGATCAAACTTTACTTTAACAAATGTTGTAATAAAACATTTCAAGCCTTATCTGATGACTCACTGATTTTAAGCACTAATCCATATAACAAGATTTTGGTGCAGTACAAGGAGTTGGGTCAGGCCATGAATAAGATTTGGCTTTTATCACACAACACTTAATTAAAACTCATTTCACTAGGTTTCTGAGCTTAAGAATAATGGTTACACTTTTTGAGTGCTTGCAATCAGCCAGACAATGTGCAGAGTACTTTGTATATATCTTCCCTTTTAATCCTCATAATAACTCTATAATGTAAGTATTATTATTGACACTTCAAGGATGGAACTGAGGCTGAGAATTACTTGCCCAAGGTCACGCAAGAAGAGATGCAGTTGGGTTTTAAATCCACATTTGTCTGACTCGCCAGCCTGCTTTTGATGGCAACGCTGCACTGTGGAAGAAAAGTCATTAATTAAATCGCAAGTTAACTCTGGGGTACCATTCTTGAATTTTTAGATCAAGAGATTTCCTTGTCAGTAATTCTTAGAGAACAACTTCCTGTTTTCAGATTCAGTAACTCGGGAAATGTCATTCCATCCAAGATTCATTCCCTGAGTTAAAAGAATATAAATTTTTATTGCCACGTAGTCGTTGTTGTCTATGCCATTCTCACACATGTTGTCATATGGGATGTGTGGGTGAGATGATTTCTCACAATTTGGGTAGGATGGGCAGGGTGAGGTAGGCGGTGTGGCATCTCAGATCGTCTCTAATGCTCAAAACCACTGATTATTAGGGATTTGTGAAAGTATTTAGCCCTTTCTTGAAAAACCTTCTGTGGGTGCCATCTTTTGACGGGGACAAACTCTAACATTTACCAAGCATCCTGTAGTGGAATTTTTGCTTTTATTTGTGTTCACTTTTCACTTGGAGCTTCAAGTTCAGTTCAGATTTTCTAGGATCGGGAAGGCAAGTTTTCTTCATTGTGTTATAACTTGCACGATTTTGACTGAGTTTGGTGACTTGTGACCAATTTTTAGTGTTTTACATGTACTTTAGTAAACCAGTGAATTACGGAAGTCTCATCTCCACATTAAAAACCACTTCCCCTAACCCTAACCTTAGTACGAATTTTTCTTTCCTGCTCAGTGTAGTCCATGCGCTCGTAGAACTACTTCCTATGAAACACACACACGCAAAGGAACAAAAAAAGTGCTGGTGGTCCTGATCGTGTAGTAATAGCCCAAGTTCAAGGAATGAATGCAGCCAACGTGATACAGGATAAGAGCCAAAACCCACTGCTGTCATGACAGAAGATGATGTTAAATAATTTTTCAAAAATTTAATACTCATTATACTGATTTTGTTTACTAAAATTCTGTCAATTCTTTTTGAATATGAAATGTTCTCCCCCTTGATTTTCTTTTTGTTATGAGGATAGTTTTTTTTTTTTTTTTTTACATGTGTATTTTTCAAAAATCTGCTTTCAGGGTATCAAGTGGAGCCCTCAAAAGCCAGATTTGGTACTGGGGTCAGGGGTTAATAGATTCAAGGCTGCACCTGGGAGCCCCTCTACAACTGGCTCTGTGCACATACATCCAGCATACCTGGCTAGGCTCAGTGCTTTTTAGTCAGATATATAGATACATGTCCTGGCAGCGAGTGGGGAAAGGTGTTATGTCTTCATTGTCATTAGCAGAGCTCTCAGGAAAGGCCTGCTTTATATTCTAACAGGAGAACTTATTATGTGTGAATGGAAGAATTAATAAGGACCTGAGGTTTCCTCAGTTTGCAGAGGGGTACACCCCCATATGTATGGTGGATAAATGTCTTTTTTTCTTGTAAGTAACCAACATATGGGAGAGGTAGAAATTATTTGTAATTTGCATGTCATTATAATGATAATTTAAAAAGCGGCATGGTTCTGGACCTCGGGCAGGGGCTTAGAAAGTTTCATGGTAGCAAACTAAACATTTCTTGTAACAGGATGTGAATGGCAACAGAATGCTCTAGGCGATATTAAATTGGGGTGATTTTTAGAAAGTGACAAATGTTTTATGTTTCCTAAATCTGAGATGGGTTCTACCAGCTCCAAATGGCTGCCAAGTTATGTTATCACTTGCCTGCTTTGTAACTGCCTCAATTATTTCCTTCCCCAGCCCTGTATGATGAGATTCGTCAGTTTCGCAAGACCTGTGGGGAGGCTCATCTCAAAACCATCTTAGCAACAGGAGAACTTGGATCTCTTACTAATGTCTATAAAGCCAGTATGATAGCAATGATGGCAGGTAAGTGTTCTATATTCAAAGGATGATATATGTTGAATTGATGTTTTTAGGAGAAATAAGTAAGTGAAAAGATTTGGCTGTTAGCTAAAAAGTGCTAACTGCTTGGAAATTTTTGTGGGAAGGGTCAGATATTTTGTGAATACATGTACAGTGTGAAGTGGTCACAAACTTGGCTTTCTTCCACATTTTTTTGTGGCATTTCATCGCTGCACTATCCTTGGAAGGCAGTAGATGGCTCTCTTGTTAGTGAATTGCCTTCTTGTTATTCTTTGATTATTCATTCATCAACATATGTTAGACAGGAATTTCTTTAACTCTGACTTATTCCTCTCTGTGAATTTAAGTGTTTGATTTTTCCCAGAGATGTATATCTATACTGTCTAAGGCAGCATGTGCTTTTGTTTGCGTTAATTTTTCTTTTTAAATGTAGTGCAGTATCGTTGCTTTTTATACTTTCAAGTGCAGGTTGAACTTATTCTTCATCTCCATGAACAGCAGGCCTGTCCATTCGTACATCCAAGCTTGAATCCTGGGAGTCCAGCTTGATTCCTTCTTTTCCTCATCTTCACGTAAACCAGTGGACAAGTCTTGAGAACTCTGCCTCTTCACCATGTCTAATACATCTTCACTCCATCCTGCGTTCTGCTGTCTTCAGCCATTGCCATCCCCCACATGGATCACTCCAGTCTCCTAAATACTTGCCCTTTTCTCCGTGTTTGTCCCCTTCCAATCTGTGTTCCACACTGTTGCCAGAATGATCTCTTAAAGATGTTAATTCAATTTTGGTATTGCCTGCTTAAAATCCTTCCGTGGCTTACGCTGTCTCCGAACCCTATCGGAGACAAAGAAAGATACTTGTGCACCTGTAGACTTGAGCTAATATTTGCCAGCAGGGCACCTGAGAATCCAGTGGGTTTAATGTAATCTTGCCACCAAATGATTCTTTTACAACATAAGACAATGTGAAGGTGTAGGGTATATGAGGAGAAGAGGTGATGGAGGGAGCAGCCTTCTCTTCAGCAAGATGTGAAGGAAATGTAGTTCACTTATACAAATGAGAAACAACACACACACCAGGCCTTCACTAGACACTGTGTTCTACACTGCCCCCCTCCACTCTCACATCACTTTCTGAGGGCCAGGGTCACCACCAGGGGCACCTGGCCTGCTCACTTGAAAAAAAAAAATCCTTCAGTGGCTTCCCTTCATCTTCAAGGTAAAATATAAATTGCTTCAGGCTGCTTTTAAGAAAAGGTCCTTCTTAAGACCCTGCCTGTGCCTCTATAGTCTCCTCATTTTCCCTTCATAACATATTCTCCAGTTGTATGCAATTCCTTGTGCCCTTCAGATGGCACCATCCAGACCTTTCAAGTCTTTATACGTGCTGTGCCTCCTGCCCGGAATGCCTTTTGCCCAAGTAATTCCTTAACATCTTTGGATTCAGCAGAGGTGTCACTTTTTTTCAAGAGTGTTTCCCCTAATACTGCTTCCTCCCCTACCACTTGGTTCATTACCTCCTCTGTTTGCCCCCATAGCATTCCGTGGAAACCTCAGTCAGATGACATATCCTAATTGAGTACAGTATTGAATTTCTAAGTGCCTTACCAGTGGCTCCATGTTTGGGTGAAGATACGTGACTTCTCAGGTTTTCAATCTGGGCCTCTTTTGTAGTCACCCTCTAGATTTTTATACTCAGGTACTTTTTGAGTACTGTCAGACCTAGCATTGTTCCTTGGAACTCTACTGAAAATCAGCCAGCTAGGTGTTCGTGAAGCTGTTGCTCTGCTCATTGCCAGTCTTTTTGTATGACGTCTGCTCTGGTTGTCTCATTTAGAGCAAAATGAAAATCTAAGGATAAGGAGGATTGGAACACTTTATCTGTTATACTGGCATTTCAGAGGTCCACAATAAGAGATGAGTCACTGCAACCCTTATGATCCTGGATGAAGCCCCTTGGAGTCCTGGTCAGTGACTCATGCTCCCTGCCAAGACAATGGATTGCTAGCCTAGAATGCTGTGATCCAGATCACAACAAAAGTGTATTCATTCATTCATTCCAACCCTACCCTACTCAGTGCTGCTCACGATGGGAACATGTCTGAAAGCTCCTCTTCTACTCTCCACCCTACCCATCCACAGAAAAAAGTGTGAGTAGGAACATGCTCTCACCTGTCTTTTCCTGTCTGCTTATATCCCTGCCCACATTGTTATTTATCTCTTTCATTTCTTCTTTTAATCGGTGTCTGTTGAGCACTTACTGTTGGTAATAAGACTTGTATTTGTGTTGTGCTTTACCAGATACTTTAAAATAATATTCCCTCATCTTCACATCAACCCTGTGGTAATGAAGAAACTTAAAAAGTAACTTGTTTTAGGTCACATATTATACATATTTTAGGTCATATATCTGTCTAACAGATAACATATAGTCATTATTTGAACCCAGGTCTTCTGGCTCCAGGGTTACTGCTTTATCAGCTGTAACACTGCTGTCTCTCAAGGTACCATTTAGGACCTTTGCAAGGTAATAGCAAGTGAAAACATCCAGCATACTTCCTGGCCCATAGTTTATGGTTCCTCTTGTCTTAAGAAGGTATATGATAGAAAGTATGTTTTGAAGAATTATTAAAAAATTTGGACTAAATTTACATTTATATAAGTTACAGCTCTACTTCTTTGGTATTTTTTATTTATTTTTTCCTTAAAAATCAACTTCATTGAGGTAAATTTATGCACGTTGAGTTCTTAAGTGTATGATATGATGACTTTTTACAATCTGTAGTTTCCATCATCTCAGAAATATTCTTTGTGCCCCTTTGCTTTCAGATTCCAGCCTTTTTACCTTCTGTCCCAGCTGCTATCAGTGCTCTGATTTTATCATCATAGATTGGCTTTGCCAGTTTAAGAACATCATATAGTTCTACAGTATACACTCTTTTGTGCTTTTTATCCCTCCATCCCCAAGATAATAGCTGTGAGATCTATCTATGTTGTTCTGTGTGTAAGGAGTTTGCTTAGGGGTATTCCATTGTATAAATAAAGTGAGTTGCCAAATTTATTGACATCAAGTGTATAATATCCCTATGTCTATAGGGTCTGTAGTTATACCTCATTTTTTACTGCTGGTGTTGTCAATTTTGTTTTCTTTCCTGTTGTTCTTTTCCTTTTCTTTCTTTCTTTCTTTCTTTCTTTCTTTCTTTCTTTCTTTCTTTCTTTGATAGAAAAGAGTCTTGCTGGGGGTCTGCCAATTTTATTAATCTTTCAAAGAGCCACCTTTTTGCTTTGTTTTTTTTTCATTGTCATTCAGTTAAAAATAATTCTAATTTCCCTTATGATTTCTCTTGTTATTTAGAATGTTATTGGAGTGTTATCTAGAATAAATGTTTACAGTGGAGCACCTAAATACATTAAGCAAATATTAACGGACATAAAGAGAGAAATCAACAGAATGTTTAACCTCCAAGTATTCTATGCTTTTCTAGATATCTTACTGTTATTGACTTATAACTTAAAATTATGTTATGCTCTGAGAGAATCTGAAAGAATCTTTTGTCTTTTGAAATTAAAGAAATTTATAGGCCATTTTATGGTGTAGTTAAGCATATGCTTCAAGTGCACTTGAAAATAATGTCATATACATGACATTATATATTATATATAATATTGCAGGTATTAGTGGTAGTGTTCTGTAAATATCAAGTTGGTCAAGTTGGTTGATTGTATTTTTCAGGTCTGGTTTTGTTTTATTTTGTTTTGGTCTACTTGTTCTATTTATTACCAAGATAAGGGTGTTAAAGTCTCTAAATATGATTGTGGATTTGTCTACTTATCTCTTTAGTTTTGTCAGTTTTTTCTAAATGTATTTTGAAGCTTTGTTATTAAGCATATACACTTTTAAGATTGTTATGTTTAGGTTTTGAATTAGTGCATTCATTAAGGTATGTCCCTCTTATGTCCCTGCTACTAGTATGTCCCTGCTACTAGTCCTGTCTTATATATATTTATATATTTAAACTCTCTTTTATAGGCAGTCTTTTTTTTTAATCCATTTTGAGAATCTGTGCTTTTTAATTCGAGTGTTTTACTCATTTTCACTTCACATAATTTTTGACATGATAGGATTTAAGTCTGTCATCTTGCAATTAGTTTCCTATTTGTTCTGATCCATTTTTTTTCCTGCTACCTTTTGGGTTCATGAAATATTTGATAGCATTTCATCTTATTTTTTTCTATTGGCTTTTTACCTACAGCCTTTTTGTACTTTTCAAGTAGTTGCTCTAGCACTTACAATATGCATCCCTTAATGACAGTTTACTTAAAATTGATATTCTACTTTATACTTCATGTAAGAACCTTAATAACAGTCCCATTTACACCCTCATTAGTCCTTTGAATTATTTTGGTGTTCTTCTTCATCCACCTATTTATAAATGCCTCCTTAAAATGATGCAATTTTTGTTTTAACAGTCCTTTGCTTTTAATTAAATCAAAAGAAAACTAACCAAACCAATCTTTTATATTTTCTCACACATATATCATTTCTGTCTTTATTCCTTCCTGTAAGTCGGCCAGTGACTAATTCTCTTAGGTTTTGTTCAGCTGAAAATGTCTTCATTTCACACTCAAGTTTCAAGGATCATTTGCTGAATATAGAGTTCTAGGTTACAGTTTTACTTTTATTTCAGTGCTTTAAACACGTCGTTCCATTTCTTGGAAGTCCATTTTTTCTTGTTTTCCTGTAATGTTTCATCTTACTCTGGCTACGGTCAATCAATATTTTCTCTTAATCTGTTTTTCACTGATTTGACCATGATGTGCCTAAATGTGGTCTTCTTTGTATTTATCATGTTTTTAGTTTGCTGAGCTTCTTGGATTTGTAGGTTGATGTTTTCCACCCGTTTTTGGACATTTTATAATTATTTTTTCAAATATATTTTCTACCCATTTTGTCTCTTTCCTTTCTAGGACTCTAAGTACATGAGTGTTAGATTTTATCCCACAGGTTATTGAGGTCCTGTTAATTTTAATTTTAATTTTAATCTTTTTTCCTCCCTCTGTACTTTTGATTGGCTAATTTACATGGAACTTCAAGTTCATTGACCTTTATTTTCTATCTCAAATTTGCTTTTAAGCCCATCCAGTGAAATTTATGCTATTGTACATTTTTAGTTTTATAAATCCCATTTAATTCTTTTTTAGGATTTTCATTTCTCTGCTGATGTTCAACATTTTTTGACTCATTGGGGTCATGTTTTCCTATAAGTCCTTGTGAACATTTTTTTAACAGTTGATTACAAGTCTTTATCAGCTAATTTGTATGTCTGGATTATCTCAGGGTTTATATCTTGAACTGCCAGTTTTCCAGTGCCTGAAAATAGTTGCCTTTTATATTTTATTCCAAAATCTGGTAACATCTATTCTGTCGTGTTTGTAATTCTTCATGGCTTTTGTTTTCTCGTTAATTTAGCATGGAAATCTCAAAAGGAAAGGCATTTTATCATTTACATTCATAATAATTATCTTGTAATATGGATAGCCATTTAGATTATTGCAGAATTCTCTGGAGACTAGGCTACAGATATGTAACTGTGTAAGTCTGGTATCACATATCATTGTAAATAAAAAGTTAGTTAACCAAAGTGTTCACATTTTTGGTCAACTAAATGCTTAGTAGCCTACTTTTAGTTTAATTTTGCTTAAGAGTCTTTTAAATGTTTTAGAGGAAGGCACCATGGGTCATGGGAGTTAGAAGACCCGGACTCCTGTTCTTTTTTTGCACAGTTTATAACCTTAAGTGAATAAATTAATCTGATTATTAATTCAGATTAAGTAGTGTGTATGGCTGCATTATAAAGTAAGTACTTTGCAGGTTATTAAAAAATACCAGCGTACCTTCTTATGACATACTACCTCAGTCAGGGAGGAAATATAATGGCATTTTTTTCCCCCTAGACTATCACAAGGCATTCTTCAGACTACCCCTTTTTCAGAACCATTTGGCGTAGCTGTAGGAGATATAATGTATTGAGCTGGATTCCATTCTGTACTGATCTTAAAGCTTATTAATATGTTTGTAGGATTGTTCAGTGACTGTTAGATAGGAACTTGTTTTGTCAACTTTGGCTCTGTCTTAAAAAAGAAAGGTGTGAAAAGAATCTGATTAGTTGAGAATCACCATTAGATGTGGTCCAGTTAATTTTTTTATGCTACATTTCTCAGTTATGGCTATTTGTCATATTTCCTAATTCTTTTACTCTGGAAACTATAGCAGCCACCTTAGCTCTCAGATGTGATTCGTAATAAAATGTTATTTAACTAGGGATCGATTCCTCAGCAGCCACAATGATCCAGAACCAAACCAGGAACCAGGGGAAAAAGAAAGAAAACCTTTCAAAGAGATGAAATATATGTAATATAATCTACAATACAACAACAATAATAGATGATAACATTTCTTGAACATTTACTGTGTAACAGGTACTATTTTAAGGGCTTTATGTATATTTACACTTAACCTTCACACCAATTCTATGAGGTAGGTACTTTTCCATGGAAAAATGAAAACATCAGTTAAAAAGGATTTTTTATGCTGATGCTGTGTGGTCATTATTGATATTTGGAAACATTCCAGATACTTCTGTCTTGGTTACATCATTTCCTCTGTCTGTTACAGCTTTCTCTCCTTCCCTTAGGTGTTTTTAAAGATTTAAATAAAATTTCCATACTTTGTCAAATCTCTCCATGATCCTCTAGGGGCAGAATTACTTAATTGTTCATATCATTGTGCTCCTAGGACAGTTGTAAATACTAGTAGCATTTGTCACACAGTATCATCATCACTTGTTTCACCTGTTGAGTTTTTTGCAAAACTATGAACCCCTCTGAGCCAGGGGCTGTATCGTACTTATTTATATTCCTCTGTGATTACTACCATTCCAGGCATCTAGGAGAGCCTAAAAAAATTTTTGAAATACACGAATGAATGGATGGGAAAGAAAGATAGAGGTAAAGAAAAGTAGGGGCGCCTGGGTGGCTCAGTCAGTTAAGCGTCTGTCTGACTTCGGCTCAGGTCATGATCTCACAGCTCCTGGGTTCGAGCCCTACATTGGGCTCTGTGCTGACCGCTTAGAGCCTGGAGCCTGCTTCGGACTCTGTGTGTGTGTGTGTCTCTGTGTCTCTGCGCCTCCCAGGCTTGCTCTCTCTCTCTCAAAGATAAATAAATAAACATTTAAAAAAAAAAAAAAAAAAAAGAAAGAAGGAAAAGGAAAAACATGCAAAATAGAAATTGAAGATTTAGGCTCCTCTTTCTACACGTGCCACGACCTTGTAGAGTTTGGACATGTTATTTTGAGCTCAAAATCTTGTTTTAATTGAACAAAAAGATAGATAATTTATACCTTTGACAAAGAGATTATGTATTTGAGTATTGTTCAGATGATCTAAGCAGTGGTATGACCTATAAAAGGTTTGTGAGCATTCTAAGGCAGCTCGAGGGCTAAGAAAGGACTAAAAAAAACTTCCTGCCTTGGCTTTTTGGTCAAAGAAAATGGATCTTCCTTTGACATTACTGGAAATGTGGTGAGAGAGATACAAATAAAGGAGGAGGAGAGGTAGGAGTAAACAATTTGAAGGGAATATAATCAGGAAAGAGAAACGAGAGCCATAGTTTTTCATCAAACAATCCAAGAACAAGTGATAGGAAGTAAGATAGAAAGGGAAACATGCTTATAGAAAAGAGAAGTCTAAAGCAGGTCAATCTACTGCTAAGGGATTTCAGCCCTGAAAACGTACACATTAAGAATAATGCCAGAGTGTAGAAAAGTGGCTTTATCTTTCAGTAGCGGTGGACTGTTCACACACATGCAACAGCTAACAAGCCCCGCTCTGAAGTTATTCTAGACCTTATCTTTGGAAATAATGCAGGCATGATAAATAAGGTTGGAGTAGAAAAGCACTAAAGATGCAATCATAATGTCATCAGGTTTGAATTGCTGATGAAGATCTGTGGGAAGAGTACTAACACAAAAATATGGGGCTCAAGAAAAAGCAGACCGTGAAGGAATGCAAAATGAGTTTTGAACTTGGCTGGAATTTTGTAATGTATAGGAAATCAAAAACGAAAAAAGTAGGAACCAAGGGAGGGGATATTTGAAATTCAACCCAATAAGATCAGAGTAAATCAGAAACAATAAGGTGAAGCAGAGAAATAAAAGAAAATAGAAGGGAAGCCATTAAAAAAATAAAATGAAGGGGAGAAAATAGACAGTGGGAAACTTGTTATGACTGAAGGAAACCAAAGCCCTAAAAAAATGCTGTGATTAGTAGCAAAGTAACATATAAAACTTTTTAAAAACCGTTTTTAAAAATTTACATAAGAATCAAATAGAGTAAAGGGCAGTGTGGATTGAGCTTTCTAAAGACTGTCACAAGTCACCCTGAGTCCTTCATCTTGGGCTGCAAATCTCTGTATACTCAAGGAGTATCGATCCAGATGGCACATCTAGACTCCTGTGGTGATCCAGCCTGGTTTTCTTGTTTGGGTTTTTTTTTTTTTTTTTAAATAAGATCTTGCCTTTCACAGGAAAAACATTTAATTTATGAAAGGTATGCTACAATTGAAAGTTAGTCACTGGGGAAGGCATAAGAATATAAACGTGTATTTGGTTAAGAGTTCATGGATTTAAAATATAAATTGATTTACAGTTCCTTAAAGTAGCCCTGAATATTAAACCACTTATAGGGTTAAAACCAATTAACTTGCCATCTCATTCAGGGAGCATATATTTTTAAAATTTCATTTCATTTCATTTCATTTCATTTCATTTTTTATTATTTTTTAATAAATTTTTTAATGTTTTCTTTTCTTTTTTTTTTTTTTGAGAGAGAGACAGAGCTTGAGCAGGGGAGGGGCAGAGAGAGAGGAAGACACAGAATCCAAATCAGGGTCCAGGCTCTGAGCTGTCAGCACAGAGCCCAGTGTGGGGCTGGAACCCAGGAGCCCAGAGATCATGACCTGAGCCAAGGTCAGATGGGGGCGGGGGGGGGGGGGGGAGGGAGAGAGAGGGAGGCAGAGAGTGGGGGAGGGGCCGAGAAAAAGGGAGAAGGAGAATCCCAAGTAGGCTCCACACTGTCAGCCACTTAACTGACGGAGCCACCCAGGTGCCCCCAGGGAGCAAATTTAAATTCAGCTCCCCTAGAGCAAAGCTTTCAGAAAGGTTACCCCCTCAAATCTACCCACCCACCCACCTTCGGTATTCATGCATCCCCTTTGCACTTTGTTGAGTGCAAAGTAGAGAGCTCAGCAGGAGGGAGAAACTGCCATGTTTTCTGACCTCCCAGAAGCTCGGGAACTTCTGATGGTCCATTTTGGTATACATGTATTGTTTTAAAGAAATGAAGAATACATTTAACCATGAAGTATTTCTTTGCCTCTTCATGGCTGGGCTTCTAGGGAAAAAAAAAAAAAAATCCTGTAAGCTTTGTTTTTTATGTGCTGTATAGTAGTCTGTGTAAAATTTTACTGTGTGAGATTTTTAAAAATGTAGCGCACCTTATTCCAAAATCCTATAACTGCCTTCTCCAGACCTAGCTTACCCAGAGAAAATTCCTGGGCACAGAAGCTAGTGCATAGTAAGTGCCTCAGAAGTGCTTGTTAATAGGTTCAGCTGTCAGGCATGGGGGCATCAATAGACGTTTGTAAGCAACATGTATAAAAACTCAGTGTTTAAATAAATCTATATTTTGCATTAAAACAAACATTAAGGGGCTTTTTTTTCGTGTCTTGGTGAAATTCTGGTACATGACATAGAGGCCTGTAGCTATTTGGCTCATGTCTCTGAGATTCTGTTACTCATTTGTCTACTCCTTACCACATTCACCTTTGTTATTTATTCTTTAATATCTTTGTCAGGTAGTGACTGATCTATTAGCAAACTCTTAAATGCTGGGCAATTGGAATCCTTGAATGGGTCTCTCAGCATATTGCACCAGGTAGGTACTTGATACACATTTTATTGAAGGAGCAAATGATTTAAAGATTAATAAATCATGTGAAGTTACTAGTTTACAGATTCTTTTTTTTTTTTTTTTAACGTGTATTTATTTTTGAGAGAGAGAACAAGCATGGGAGGGACAGAGAGAGAGGGGGCACAGAGGATCCAAAGCAGGCTTTGTGCTGACAGCAGTGAGCCTGATGCAGGGCTTGAACTCATGAACTGTGAGATCATGACCTGAGCCAAAGTTGAATGCTCAACCGACTGAGCCACCCAGGCACCTCACTAGTTTACAGATTCTTTTCACAATTGTCTTAAGAGGGAACTAGGGAAGGTACCTTATCATCTTTCAGTGACTGAAAACCTAAAGCCCAGGAGTTAAGTGACTAGACCAAGGCCACACATTGAGGAAGTGGCAGAATTCTGGACTCTTGACTCTAGATTCCAGGTGTTACTGCACAATCCCGTTCTCAACCCCGCAATTGTTCTGTATGTAAGATACTATATATAAGCCATGTTTAATCTTTGGGGGCAAGAGGTATGTCTAGAGTCCCTGAATGAGATTTATATGCTGAGCTACACTTTTTTATTGACAAGCAAAGGACAACAGAGAGGAAGTAAGGACAATAGAGAGGCACAGTATTTGGCGAAAAATTATAGGGGGTGGTGGACATGAAATAAACCTAAAAGAGAGAAATGAAAGAAAGCCCAGGAACCCATGCCCCATAGGCCCACAGTAAATCCTTGTTGGAGTGGAAAGGAAGGGTGCCAAGAACACCCTCACCTCAGGCAGTTTGCAGTTTTTTCGTGTTTACCTGCTCTGCTGATGGTCCCATGATGATGCCCTGGGAACATTAATAGAGTCGTGATTTAATGACTTCTACTCGAGTTCTGCACTAAAGTTCTTGGTTATTTTCAGATTCCCCTACCTGGGTGTCGAGAGGACAGCTAGGGAGTGGCTGAGAAAGTGGACCTTTCTCTTATCCACCCGATGAAGAAGGAGGAGAGATGCCAAAGCTGGGGATGGTCTGGGAATGAGGGAGCGGAGGGCGTGACATTAAAGGGTATGGGATAATGGCAGTGGTATTGGAGCATAGGTGGGGGGATGTCCTAGCATAGGATGAGGGGCATTGAAAACATCCCGTGAAGAGTGATTGAAAGGAAAGTGGGCATCTTATTTAGGAAGATGCAATTACTGGGTTGTGATACTGTATTCAAATACTTATATATGTCCATACAAAAAGGATGGAAAAGGATAATTGTTCTCGATTATCCCAAGATAGGAGGATTGGGGCCAACTTTTAGAAGTTATGGAAGGATGGATTTTGACCTTGTGTAAGGCAGAGTTTTGTAACGCCCAGATTTTCCAGAACTTGGAGGGGCCACATCAGGAGGTAGGAGATGTTCAAAGCACAGAGGCTGGATGGCATTGTGATGAAACTACTGTTAACATATGTGATGCTCAGTGATGATTAGAGATGCTTGCTGTTTCAGAGTTCAGTATGATCCTGTGCAGAAGAGAAAAACATATTGTGTACACACACACACACACACACACACACACACACACACACAACTGTTACATGTGTGTGAGAAATTTCAGTGTAGATTACAATCCAGTATAGACAGGGCCCCAAATGCAAAAATGAAAGAGGAGTGTATTGGTTTCCTGGGTTTCCACTTCAAACTGGGTGGCTTAAAAAACAGAAATTTGTTATCACGATTCTGGAGGGTAGAAGTCTGAAATCAGGGTATCTGCAGGGCCATGCTCCCTTTGTAATCTGCTGGGTAGAATCCTTGCTTGCCTCTTGTAGCTTCTGGTGTTTGCTGGCAATCCTTGAGATGCATCGCTCCATTCTCCGCCTCCATCATCACATGGCCATGTGTATTTCTGTCTGTGTCTCTTCCTTTTTTATAAGGACACCACTCATTTAAAGGCCCCACCTTGCGCAACAAGACCTGATCTTTACTTAATGAATTATGTCTGCAATGACCCTATTTCCAAATAGGTCACTTTCTAAAGTACCAGAGGTTGGAATTTCATCATATTCTTTTAGGGGACAAGACTCGACCCATCACAAAGAGAAATAGGGTTCTTGTGCTGTGATTCTGATTCTGTTATTTCCTGTAAAGACCTGAAGAAGTTAGAAAAAAAATACTTTTGAGTCAAACCAGCAAACTTAAATTCAGGTACAAAAGATTGATTTTTCCCTCTAAGCAATGTTGGATGGTTTTGTGGATAGGGGAAATCTAGTAGATATTAAATATTTTTATCTGCAAAAAGCATTTGGTAAGATTCTCAATGGGAGATTAATGGCTAAAATAAAGAATGAGGCATTAGGAGATAAATTTGCTTATGAGCAAGAGACAGAGACTAACAGTAGAAGGAAATACTTTTTAGATTGGAAAGGAGTGACATACAGCACAAGCCAGGAATCAGTTTTGGGACCTATGGGTTTTTCACTTTATTTTTATTGGACTTTGTAATAAAAATACAGATCTTCAAACAGTCCAAGACAGAGTGAGTAATACTACAAGCATCAGTAATCAAAAGTTATTCTCTATCATAAACTAAATGACTGATAATAAATACTGACACAAGACTACACAATGTACCATAATATTATAAAATGGAGCAAGCGATTCTCCTGCGTTCTGTTTTCTTCTGCATGGGTGAATATTTCTCTATTTGCTTTTTAAAAAGTATTTGCAGGTTTCTAGGTTTACTTTATAAGCCAAATAAATGGGAAAAATATTCTTTTTAAACTTGGGAAGATGTGCTGGCTGAGAGAAAAATCAGTTGAAGCAAGACAAAGGTTATATTGCCATCACTAGAATGAAGAAATTAGGGACCCTGTGTGTTAAATTGCTCAGCAAGCTATTCAGTAAAAAGACTTAAGGAGTGAGGGGGCGTTCTTGAAATCATCAGCTTATTCTGCAGTCATGACTTTAATGGAAGCATATACAAAAAAAAGTCATTGTTTAGAATGATGTAGCTATGTATCTGAGGCAGTGAAATATTATAGTATGGAACTTTTCTCCCTTCTGTTTTAAAAAATTTAACATAATGGCTCGAAACAATCCATAAAATTCAGTAATTGTATATATAAGTTGTGTCCTCTCCGGTTAAGTATGTGGGAAACGCACTTGTAAAACTGGAATTTTGCTTGCAACTCCTTTTGTCTAAGTCACAGAAAGGTCTTTACAAATTCATCTCTGTTTTTCCTTGATTTGTACATTGTCAGATAAGCTGAGAGGAATAGAGCAACTAAACATTTAAAAGTTAACTCATAAGAGTTGTAAGTGCTTTGAAAACTGGAAAGGATTATAAAGTATAAAGAAGCTTCATTAACTTCAAAGCTTTCATTTTACAGGTGAGAAAACCGAGACCCAGAAAGGTCAAATTCACAAGGAATTTATCCAGGGACAAATATCCTAAAGGCAAAATAGTCCTGAAGGAGGTTCTCAACCCAGTCTGTATGTTAGGATTTCCTGAAGGGCTTTTTAAATAAACCATTTAAAAGATCCTACCACCAGAGATCCTGATTTTAGTTGGTATTGAATGGAGCCAAAAGAATTAGTACTTTCTAAAACTTTCTTGAGTGTTCCTACTGTCTAGGCAGGAATGAGAACCTCTATCTGAAATCGGGGTTCCCCGATGTTAAGACGAGTTCTTTCTACTCGCCCTGGTAGTTTAGAAATTATTTAGAGAGAGAAATTCAAATTCTAGAGTGGGAATATCCTTGAGCATAGAGAGCCCACAATTAAATCTATTGTCCTAGCAGCTGGCTACTTTGCAGATTGCTTGTTTGGAACCCTAAGCCTGCACTCCCATAGAAACAAGATTATAAGTGGTCAGCCCTGTATCAATAGTTCTATAGGTCCTAACTAAAACATGAAACAGTGGTTGTGGAAGGACATGAATTTATATATTTTTTTAAAGTTTATTTATTTATTTTGAGAGAGAGAGAGAGGGAGAGAGAATCCCAAGCAGGCTCTGCACTGCCAGCGCAGAGCCCAGTGCGGGTCCTGAACCGTGAGATCATGACTTGAGCTTAGATCAAGAGTTGGATGCTTAACTGACCGAGCCACTCAGGCGCCCCTGAATTTATGTTTTTAATTAAGACTCCAAGAACATTTTTATTCCTTTCACCACCTCGATAGTAGTCGCATGGCTTCTCCTCCTTCCACCTTTAATGTATTAGGTGTAGGATTTGACTGGGGACTCCCCAATTCTAAGCTGTGCCAGAGAGTTGAAGGAGACCAAGGGCTGAGGGATGGTGAGGTCTGCAGGGAGGACTGAGCAAGCAGGGGAGAGGGACGGAGGCTAGTCAAGAAGAGAAGGGCTAAGGTTTTCTGCCGTCTTGGTGCCTGGGGACATTTCTTTCTCTTGAATTGGCCTATCCTGGAGATAAGTATTTGGTGAGCACAGTAATGTTTATCAGGTGCTGTTCTGCACATGGGAGAATGATAAGAGAGAAAGGGGAGAGAAAAATTAGATATAACCCCATCCCTTCAAAACACTGACAGTATCTTTTAGTCTGATGAGGGAGTGAAAGGTAGGGTTTATGATTGCCTCATTGGGAACAGGTTGGGAGCCATAGGAACACTTCGGCCAAGCACTGCACAAGCTGAGCTAACCTCTGGAGAGTCATAGAAGGGTTTGCAAAGCAAGTGACATTGTGTAGGTGTTGCCAAGGGCAGATAGATGTAGAGGAAAGGCACTTCAGGCAGACAGCACATGCTTTTTTATACACAGACATGTGCAAGGCATGTCGTGGTGAGAAAGCTAGTATGGTTGGGATGAAGAGTTAATGGAGAAGTGGCAGGATAGGAGAGGATACAGTTGGTGAGTTGCTCAGGGCTTAATGTCATGCTAAAGAGTTGGGGTTTTCTGTTGCAAATAGGGTAAGTTTTACCCTTGGAAAGTTTCTAGCCTGAGAAATGAATGGTTGAGTAATTTATCCATCCAATTATTCATTCGGTAGGCTTTATTGAAGTCCCCTATGTGTCAGGTGACACATCCCTGTGACCAGGGATAAAGATCAGTAAGACACTCTTACTTTATTGAAGGCTTTATTGAAGTCCCCTATGTGTCAGGTGACACATCCCTGTGACCAGGGATAAAGATCAGTAAGACACTCTTACTCCAGACACTTTGTAGTAGTGGAGCAGTACTCAGATTTTCATTTTAGGAACATGGCCTTTGGGCCCTGTGTTTAGGCTGGAGACAGGGAACCCGTTAGGAAGCTGTTATAACCGTCTAGTTGATCATCACATGGCACTGAATTGAGATAGTGCAGTGAGCATGAAGAGGGGTAGACGGCTGGGGGGAGACACTCGGGGCAGAATGAGTAGTGTTTTGCGAGTGCTTCTGTGCTGAGCAGGGGAGGGATAGAACAAAACAACTCTTAATAGTGTCGTTCTGCACCGTCACTGCAATAACTCATAATGGTGCCATTTCCCCGGGGTAGGGAGTTCAAGACGAGCAAGGCTCCCTTCCAGCCCAGGAACCAAGTCTCTGCTGCCCCTTAGAAGACCTCCACCTGTTCATTCCATTGCTGGCTTACTGCAGAATGTGCTAGAGTCTCATCACTTTTCGTCTACTTTTTTGTTCTTGTAACAAGGAAAAAGAAATAGTGTTCTTAAGGAAATCTGATTAAGGTTATTATGGTGGTGAAAGAGAGAGAGAGAGAGTCTATTTTTCTGTTTAGAACACATGAACAAGACAACGCATATAAAGCAAAATGGAGAAGAGGAAAAGGAAATCCATGCTTTTACTTGAATTATCGGGGTGATGCTTTGCTTTGCTAGTGGCCTAAGAATGAATGTTATAGGATGCATTTTGTAAAAAATTTATCATCAACTGGGGCGTCAAAAGTCAGTTTCCGATGCTACAAAGCTGCTAAATTGGGCAGGGACAGCAGAAGAGGCGCTGAATAGTCAATGAAATTGGAAAGAATTTAGATCACCCATGTCACACAAAGCCTGCAAAAGGCTGTTTGTAGAATGTTAGCTGCTATCACACTGGTTTGATATTAACATTCTAGTGAATAATTAAAATTTTCCTGTTTATTTTTTAATAAAAAGCAAAAGCATATAAATTACCTCAGAGTTTGTAGTGTTACCTATAGTTGCATTCACAGACGTTGAGGTTTCTGCCTAGGAGTATCGATTAGATCATTGAGGCAATTAAAAAGCAGATTTTCTTCGACCTTTCTTGGTGTTTGCATGTTATAGTATTCATTACTATAATGCCTTTCAAAAATTTAAAATAAAAAATCCTTGAAACAGCTGAGACATTTTCATTATAGATGGTATTCTCTAAATTGAATAGTTATTAAATATATTCTTCTGCTGAAATTATTTTTGAAGTACGTTTCTCATTTTCATCTCCTGTCCATAAGCACACACCCAGGCCTGGCTGATGCTATATTTCTTCCCACCTTGCTTTTTAACCAGATTCCCAAGAGGTGATTAGGTACTTCCTATAGTTGAATATAATTTTCACTTATACCCATCCCTTTCCACTAACTGTTTTCTTTAGTTGTTCCTTCAGGGGTAGACTGGAAAAGTTCAGGGTTTTAATTCAAGACAATTTGCTCCGAGACAAGAGGGACTCCCATAGAGATGGGAAAGAGATTCATGCTAAGAAACAAAGAGAGGGAGACAGGTGCTTGTAAAGCCATAGTCTTGTGGTGTTGGTCTTGTGTGATGTATTTGTTGCTATTAAAGGTGTGCCATGGCTGAGTAATCTAGACATGTATGGGATCCCTGGACCTCATCAATTTCCAGAGGATCTGCCTGAGTTTGTGTCTATCACATGGTAGTCCCTGTGTTAGTAGAGTAGTAAGTGGGGAATGCAACTAGGAAGGCCAAGAAAAGAGTAAATGGTATTGGAGGAAGAATTTCCTAAGAGGGCAATATAATGAGTTGAGAGAACACTGAGGGTGACCACCCTGCCTCCTCCCCAGAGACAACCACAGCTGGGATATTGGAGAGGGAAGCATTTGGCAGCAAAGTTCTTGAGAGTTTGGGTGTTCTGGGAGCTTAGAAAGGAGATCCCAGTGTGGGCTTTTTGAACTAAACATCCCTTTCCTTAGTGCCTCAAATAGCTCCAATTAAATAAAGTTAGGTTGATTACGGGGCACATTAAACAACAAGGTTATAAACTCTAAACTGTTTGCTAGAGAAATTATAGATGTAGAAGGAAATACTAGGGCGGCACCTGGGTGGCTCAGTTCGTTAAGCATCTGACTTCGGCTCAGGTCATGATCTCGCAGTTTGTGAGTTTGAGCCCCACGTCAGGCTCTGTGCTGACAGCTCAGAGCCTGGAGTCTGCTTCGGATTCTGTGTCTCCCTCTCTCTCTGCCCCTCGCCCTCTCATGCTCTGTCTCTCTTTCTCAAAAATAAATAAAAACATTAAAAAATTTTAGAAAAAAGAAAGAAATACTAGGTTATTTGCTAGAGGAATTATGGATGTAGAAAGAAATACTAGGTGGTACCTAGTGTTAATAACCTTGACATAAATGTGGCTCTTCTTCATGACCAGGGACTAGCAAGAATGTTGCCAGAGAACTTGGAAATGCCCCTGCTCCTCAGAGCTGCCCTCACCACCCACTCCCCCACAAACCTGGATACCGCCCTTCTCTGCCTCATCATCTAGAGATTGCTTGTCCAAATTACCCCATTGATAATTTGAAGGTCAGAGTGATTCATCCCCAACCTGGCAGATGATAGAGGTGTTGGGTTGTAGAGATGGACGGTCAGATGTAGGCTGGCCCTTCCTCTCTTTTCTTAGGGGAATTGCTATGCATAATGCTTAGGAAGGTTAGTAGAACTCAGGTTCAGTAAAGGTAAAACATGCTTTGGGGTGCTGGCCTGGGACTTACTATCAGGTGAAATATTGTTTATCTGGAGAAGTACATTTTGATTTCCAGGCAGCCATGAATTTATAAACTTTTGGAATGCAGTCCACTTCTAGGTTGGAGACTTGGCTATTAAACCGTTCAATTTAATAATTGAAGGTAGAAAAATATAACTGGTTTATTGCTGTAGTCAACTAGCAGTTTCATATATGTAGATCATTTAAATCTGAATCTAAAACCAAGTATTCAAAATATAAATACAGAGAAAAAATTAAAAGCACACGTAATTCCCCCAGAGACCTTACATAAGGCAACACTAAACTAAAAGAGCTTTAACTGCTGACAACCTTGTTCCCTTACGAAACCATGTTTCTTTTCTTTAATGTGTAAATCTAGAAGTCTCATGCCTCATGGAATCTTTAATAAAAAATAGCTTTTAAATGCCACAATTCTCAATTTTTGTTAATCAATTGGGGAAAAAAATGAAGCTAGTGAGGAAAGGGGAGGCTGTATTCTCTGACATAGGAAGAGAACTGGCCGTCTTCCTAAATTTTTATTAGTAATCGCTGTAATTTGTTAAATTGTATGCCCTCTTCATACAATGCCCTCTTTTTTTATTTATATAAATCCAAGTTAGTGACATAGTGTAATAATGATTTCAGGGGTAGAATTTAGTGATTTATCACTTACATATAACACCCAGTGCTCATCACAACAAATGCCTTCCTTAATGCCCTTTGCCCATTTAGCCCATCCCCTCACCCAACATCCCTCCAGCAACCCTCAGTTTGTTCTCTGTATTTAAGAGTCTCTTATGGTTTGCCTCCCTCTCTGTTTTTATTTTACTTCTCCTTCCCTTCCCCTATGTTCATCTGTTTTGTTTCTTAAATTCCACATATGAGTGAAATTGTGATATTTGTCTTTCTCTGACTGATTTTACCTTGCATTGTACTCTCTAGTTCCATCCATGTTGTTGCAACTGTGTGTCCCCTCTTAAGAATGAGGGCATTTGCAGATGTATTCTCTGTATAACAGCAACAAATGACTTAGTGGGACTTCAGTTCTTTGTTACAGTCTTTTTTTCAAAAATTAACCGGGATTATGTTAATGAAAAATGTTTTTTAAGAACTAAGGGAAATCCTACTATAAATTAAGATGGAGATACCGTGGGAGCTTTCAAAATCAAGATTTATAAAGATCATCTCTGTATGTGTGCATCTTAGTGCAAGGGGTTAGAAACCTTTTGATAATTTGACAATTTGAAATGAACCTATTTTAAGACTTGGTCTGTGAATAACTAGACTAAAGAAGAAACAGCAATGAGGATTTGATTTCATGTCCTATAAAGTTCAAATAAAATTTTGCTAAAATAAAGAGTTTTAGAAGTTAAAAGATTGTGTTCTTCCTTTTCATGCAGTTTGCTTCATAACACATTTTCATTAGGTAGCCAGTGTAATGAACTCAACAATACATGGCCTTGGATGATTTGGAATACTGGAAAAGTACAGCCAGAATTGAAAGGTTATTCTAAAGACCAGGTTGCCCCTAACCAGATGAATAAAGAAAGGTTGTGTATTTGGGGACAGTTTTTCAGCTAAAACAGTGATTTCAAATTGTGTTCCTTGGCACAGTATGCCAATGAAAACCTTTCTTACAAAAGGGTCTCATGGCCACACAGCTTTGGGGATACCGTGTAATAGATATCCCAGCAAGACATTCATAGCACACATGTGTTTAGAAAAGACCCTGTATGTTTACAAAAAGGAAAATTGTGTATTTTTGTTTAAGTCCATTACATCAAACATTTGAAAATATGGCAAAGTTTTCCTCATGTATCATTATTAATTTTGAACCAAAGAATACTCATTAGGTTCTGTCAAGTCCTGTAGACATAGAAGATTATGGTCTGTAGAAATATAAATTTTTTTTTTAATTTTTTTTAGCATTTATTTATTTATTTTTGAGACAGAGAGAGAGCATGAACAGGGGAGGGTCAGAGAAAGAGGGAGACACAGAATCTGAAACAGGCTCCAGGCTCTGAGCTATCAGCACAGAGCCCGATGCGGGGCTCGAACCCATGGACCGCGAGATCATGACCTGAGCCGAAGTCGGATGCTTAACCGACTGAGCCACCCAGGCACCCCTAGAAATATAAATTTTTAAGCAGACAGTATTACAGTTAACACGTAGCTGTAGAAGCATAGCCATGCCATTGTAAGGGTCCAAGTACAGAACACCTCCCTTGCAGTCTCTGCAACATTGCCCCCTTCCTGTTCCTGGGGCTAATGTATGAAATTCCATGATTAGATGCTTAGTCCTTAGTTTAAGCCTGTTAAAATTTAAATCTATGTGAAAGAAGTAATACATTTAGTAACTGTGTAACATTACTTGCACAAAACTAGTTGACAGGTGAAGAGAACTAGATATGGACTTTGTGAAAATATTTGATTAAAGAAAATTCATTGAATTGAAACCATAGGTTACAAACCCTTCCTCACCCTGTCCTCCCCTCCCTCCCAGTGAAGAGAAGTCAGGTCATTTGTCCAACCAAAATCAGAAACTCTTCCAAGAAAAGAGAAAATTTTCTCCCTGGGCTGAGAGCAGTGTTGCCAATCAAAATATTTTGTGTTAATATTTTGACTAAATAACTTAGAAAAGGAGAGTAGAAGAAATTTAATATAAATTTGCTCAGTTGAACTGACTGAATCTAGGACTAAAATTGGGTAATCAAAACCCAAATTTTACCAATTAGTGAGGAGCCCTAGTTTAGAATGTCCTGGAACTAAATTGCTCTCTCCAATCACTGTTCCTCTGAGGTTTCTCCTCAGCCACTCACATCTTTCCATCATACCCTCCTGGGAACTCCATTCTGTCATTGCCCCTTGATGGTATTTCCTAACTCTCCTTCCCCTCTCTAGCGCTT
This sequence comes from Panthera onca, assembly GCF_046562875.1. NCBI lineage: Eukaryota > Metazoa > Chordata > Mammalia > Carnivora > Felidae > Panthera > Panthera onca. Next base: position 49,423,630 of record NC_138345.1, read on the forward strand.
TGTACATGCTACTTAGCACATATGTCTGCCTCTCTCAAAATGGAGCCATTTCCAGTCAGGGAAGCTTATTAGTTATTGCTGAGCACACAGCAGCCAGCCACAAATACTTGAGTTGGGACAGAATAGGTCGAGGAAAGAGTCCCAGAGTCAGGAAGCATAAGCCCGTGCTGCCATCAAGGATTTCTCAAGATTCCTTCTTGAGTACTTGAGCCTTAAAAATATGGTTTTCTCCCTATGTTACTCTCAGACTTTCTCAGCAAGATAGCCTCATTTGGATCCTGAAGCATCAGATAACTGCTTTATTTTTAAAGATTTGTCAGGTTATTTTTAAAGCTCTTAGGGCAATGGCCAGCACCTGGTATGTGCTGTGTAAGTGTTGATTAAAGGAATTAATTAAGTAAAAACCCGCTTGTTTATACAAGTAGTCAGCTGTGGAATCATTGAAGAGTTCATTTGTGTTCAACGTGGACATTATGTTTCACTAAAGCTTGACTAATACGGAATTCATTTGGATTGTGTAATTATTAAGTTCATGCTATGACCACTGTGCTAGCTCACGTGGTCAATATCACGATGATGAATGAGATAGTCATGGCCCTCAAAGTGAGGGACTGGGCCGAGGAGTGAGGGGCAGACATGTGTAGAACCATCTCAACTTATTCTGGCCTTGTAGCTTCTTTGCTTAGCTTAAAAAAAAAAAGAAAGACTTGTGCCTTAGTTTCTTCCTCCATTTTCTACTACTGGTAGAGCTTCTTATATTTTCTGTTGGTAAAACAGTTCCTTCCTGTTTCTTCAATAACTTGTTCACACAGATTGGTGTATATAGATGCTTCATGCACTAGTCTCTCGGATGGTTGCTTCTCTAAGAAATCTCTGCTGTTCTGTGGCTTTTCACTTTCGGCTTTTCCTAGTAATTCCTAACAGCTTTCTTGAATCCCCCCTTTTTTATAATTAAAAAAATTTGTTTAGTGTTTATTTATTTTTAAGAGAGCGCAAAAGGGGGAGAGGGGCAAAGAACGAGGGAGAGAGAGAGAGACAGAGTGCAAGCAGGGGAAGGGCAGAGAGAGAGGGAGACACAGAATCCGAAGCAGGCTCCAGGCTCTGAGCTGTCAGCCCAGAGGCTGACGTGGGGCTTAAACTCACAAATGACAAGATCATGATCTGAGCCAAAGTCAGATGCTTAACTGACCAAGACACCCACATGCCCCTCTTGAATCCCCTTTTACTTGCTGTTTTTCCTTCCACATTTTATTCCACTGGATTCTGACTTCTGTCTGATTAACCAGTGTAGATGGAGTGGGAAGTTAGAGGCTTGGATGAGCATAGCTGGCAGTATATAGTACTGCAAAGCAGTACAAAGAGTCTCAGCCCTGCAAAGCAGAGTGTATGGGGATGTGATACTTTGTGTCATGGTTGTGGAGAGTGATGCCTCTGGGAAATTAACAGATATAGTGTACCATTGGATTTCTAGGTCAACAGAGCAAAAGTAAATAGTCCAGAGGCTGCATCAGTTAGGATTCTGGATGGCGGCAAATAGCACTGAACTTGACAACAGTGACTTAAATAAATAAGGCATTATTTTTCTTACATAATGAGAAGTCTAGTTAGTTCATCATCAGTGTCAGGATTGATACCTGTTATTCTCTTGGCATTTCCCTCATGGTTGAAAAATGGCTGCCATAGCCCCAGTCATCATGTTATATTCAAAAAACAGAAAGAAAGCAGTGTTAATGCCACTCATATTATAATTTTTTTTTTATTTTTACATTTATTTATTTTTGAGAAACAGAGTGAGACAAAGCATGAGCGGGGGAGGGGCAGAGAAAGAAGGAGACACAGAATCTGAAGCAGGCTCCAGGCTCTGAGCAAGTGGTCAGCACAGAGCCTGATGCGGGGCTCAAACCCACAAACTGTGAGACCATAACCTGAGCCAAAGTCAGAAGCTCAACTGACTGAGCCACCCAGGTGCCCCAATGCCACTTCATATTGGAGGGAACTGGGCCAGATAAGATTTTGAGAGGGAGAGAAAGAATAGAGAGTACAAAGTTGATACGGTAGAGGGTGTTTTTGCAAAACAGTAACTAGTCTTGGTTGGGAGGACAGGAGTATGGCCTGGGGTTAGAAAAGGCTGTGTCAAATTCCATTCATGACACTTACAAATTGTCATAGATGAGTGCCTCAATGTCTGCACCCTCTGTTTTTTTCATTTGTAATTGGAGATGATAAGAGAACCTGTCTTTAGGGGTATCTGGTGACTCAGTTACTTGAACATCCAACTCTTGATTTGGGCTCAGGTCATGATCTCAGGGTTATGAGATCGAGCCCTGCATCAGGCTTCATGCTGAACGTGGAGCCTGTTTAAGATTCTTCCTCTCTGTCTCTCTGTCTCTCTGTCTCTCTGTCTCTCTCTCTCTCTCCCCCTCTGTCCCTCCCCCTGGTCTCTCTCTCTCTCTCTCCCTCTAAAATAAAAAAATAAAAGAGTACTGATCTTTAAGTTATCATGAAGATGGAATGAGTGTAGATGTATAAAGTGTTCTCTGGAACCAAGCACCTGGTGAGTTCTCAGAAAGGGGGGCCTATTCTGTTACCACTACCACTGGTAATTACTGTCATCAGCACCATCATCATCATAAGAGTTAGCTAGAGTCTGTGATACTTTAGAGTGAACAGCAGAAGAGAACAGTGGAATATTAGATTAGATGCAGATCCTGGCGAATGGATCCTAAAGTTTTATTCTTTAACCAGTTGGAGGTTTTGAGATGAAAAATGCCATGATTAAACCTGTCTTATCTGCCCATTCCGTATTACAACACTTTTTAGCTCCTCATGCTTAAAAAATTTTAAATTTTTGTGCTCTTTAGTTTCCATGTATAGGATATAAAAAAAAAATAACTAGGCCAGGTCAACCCAGAAAATCTTCTTTATCAAGAGTAAATTTGTGATATTTCTGACAGAAACACAAGTAAATGGATCTCCAACATAAGTTGACACTGTGAACTGTCTCTAACCCAGTTTTTTAAATGCCATTTTACCTTATAGGTTATCATTGTGAATCCCATTTCCTATTTTTGGTAATAAACTTAACAGCTGAATTTTTGTCTTCATGAGGTTTTACATTTTTGAGTTACCTATGTATTCACTTTGGATTTTGACATTTAATAGCTTCCTGAAATACCAGGGAGAAATTATATCTATGATATAACATGTACTTTAGAGGGAGGAAATAAATGCCACACTTAAAGCAATTATATAGGTAATATTAAAAACATTAAATATGTATCAAAAATTTTAAATGTAGGCTTAAAAGGAAGGTAGGTAAAGACCTAACTTATACATGTTAAGAAACTATTTATATTCTGTTTTCTGATGGGGGGGAAATCTCCTAAAAATGAATAGCCTTTTAATCAAACCTATTAGTTTTGTAATAGGAAGTTCTGCGAGAGACAGATAAAACCTCCGTATTAAGTGTGTAGTGTAAGCTATTTGTCTGAAATATACATCATTACTGTATGGTTATATGTTATTTCTATTTCTATTTACTTTTGGAAAAGGAACTCACAACCTTTCTGCTATGAGGGAAATACAGGCATATATATTCATCGGCAAGGCAGTGCTTTAAAAAAAAAAAGTGTGACATCCGGGGAGATCCTAGATGAGTTCTAGTTAATATTCAAGATGGATCCAGCTTGCAAGCATGTTGCATTAGTTCATGGCTTTTGCAGAGTCTAGCTCAGGACTGTTCTTCCTGCCTCGTTGACAAACCTCTTTTTCCTTCCTTTCTCCTTGCCTCAAGTGTTTTCAGGAATTGTGAATGATTCTAATATCCCAGTGATGCACACGACCTGGGAAAAGTTTGCGGTGACCCTCTCTGATTATAGACCCTTACCCATTGGTGAGATTTGCGGGGGCTCTAACACTTTCTCTTTTGCCAGTACATACCTCTTTTGTTGAGGAATCAAGGCCTCTGGTGGTGGCTGAATGAAAAGGGGGAATAAAGATAAAAATGAAGGCAGGACTGGTTGAAAAATAGAGACAGAATTTTAACGTGAAAACTGTGAACAGTAGGAGAGAGGGCAGCATTGTCTTTGTAAGTGGTTGGTAAGTGGTAAGTGCAGTAACCCAGATGGCCAGCCTGAGAGCTCCACACAGTAAATACTTTCTGTTCAGAGCCTTTCAAGGTGTGTCCATCTATAGATCTGCTAATGGGATGCATGTGATACGAGTCTCCAGGTACAGAGAAACAATCACCAAGAGATAAAACTCCCCACAGAAAAATTAACACAACTTCTTTTATGAAAGACAGGTCACTGTAAAAAGTAACTCTACATACTTATCATCAACTGTTGGAAAAAAAAAAAGATTTATGATGACATTGAGGTATGATAATCTCAAATATGCTCTGCATTGTTTTTAAAAGCTTTGTGTTTAAAATTCATAGCACTTTCTAATCCTGATAAAGTAGACTAATTTTCTAGCTTGCTTTGTTCAGTAAAATGTATTTCTAAATCCATTTTAAGCAGCTATTTCTTCAATTTGAGTAATTTTCTCTCAAGTTAATAGATTCCACACAAGCATACCTGACTTTTAATGTTAATATATACTATACATTCCAAACTTGCTAGTGACAATAGAAAGCACAATCAAAATGAAATTCAGTTGTTTGAAGCATATCTAGCTTGTTATTTTGTTAAAATGCTTCTTCATTTTACTCTTCTTTGCCAGAGTATAGTGATACCAAATCACATTTTACCCTGTATTGCAGTTCCATCTCCCCCTTCCCTCCCCGCAAATGTGAAGGAAAAAAGAGTATGTTAGATATGCTTGTGTCATTTTAAGATAAGATGACTTTAAAACGACCATATCAACAGAGGACATTTGCTTAACATAGTAAATCCCTACATCAGTACGTTCGGCTGCAGGGGCTGGCTAAAAAGGAAAGCATTGTGATTTTGAGGCATTTGTCATCAGTAACTTGGTTTACAGATCGATGTTTTCACTTTATATTGACTCTAAAACACTTTACTATTTTATCCAAACCATCATACCTACACAATAACAATGCCTGTGGGTATTTCTGGTGTTTTTGTTTGATCATAGGGTGCTAGCCTCATCTCACGAATCTTATTTTTGTCTTCTCGGCAATGCCACAAGCTCTCTGAAAAACAGAGGGTAAGGTGATGGAGACAGATAAAGATTTTTTCTTTTTTAATTTAAGTAGCCAGACTAAGAGAAAGCAAATGTAACTTATATAGCTAAGTCAGTGTCACCTCTGATGGTACAGAGTCCTGTAGAGAAAAGCCTTGGCTTGTACACGCTGCTGTGTCTATAGATATACCACTGTACTGGCACATAGTAGGCACTCGGTAGATAAATAGGATATTGAAGGGTTGGGAAAGAGAACGGCTGGGTCGATTTGAACACAGAGCTGTGAGCACAAGTCATAAATAGTCATGAGTCTGTAAGTGTAGTTTTAGAGTTAGTCCTGTGTTTGAAAACTGAAAGCAAGGTCAATCACAGACAGGATGAAGGGCCGGCCAGCTGGCCAGTTTCCTTGGGTGCTAATCCACAAGAAGCCTTGAAACCACTGAAAATGTTCCAGGCAGAGCAAATTGCATGTGCTAGCATTCCTGTACATTATGTGACCAGGATTGAGTATAAGACATTCCAGGGACATGCTCTTATGTTCTCCAAATGGATAGTGTACACTTTTTAATAAAGGTGGGTTTAGTTAATTACAGAGCTTTTGTTTGGCTGAGGGAGGATTCAAATTTGGGGGCTGAGCTGAATTGCTTGGATGAGAGAGAATAGTTAAGTGCTGTCACCAGAAATCTTCTTGTTCTACCCCTATGCAGAAGTAAGCCTTCCCCCCACCCCCCAGATAAATGTAAACCAACATGTAAAGGATATTAGTATAAAAGGACATCAAATTGTAGCCTACTCAGAGTGATTACAGACTTTGGTGTCTCATTGAGGCTCTAGACCAGTGCTGTCTAATAGAGATGCATAATTTAAAAAAATTTTAATAGCTACATTAATAAAGTAAAAAAATAGGTGAAAGTAATTTTAATATATTGTGTTTAACCCAGTAAATCCACAATATCTCATTTCAATGTATAATCAATATAAAAATTAAGAAATATTTTACATTCCATTCCATTTTTGTATGCTAAAGCTTTGAAACCCTTTGTGCATTTTACTCTTCTAACACATTCCAGTTTGGATTAACCATTTTGCAGTATTCAGTAGCCACATCGGTGAGTGAGTACTGTATTAGACAGTGCAACTCCAGACTGTGCAAGGGCAGAGTCTCAGCATCCCCCACCTTGCCCCCACCAGGTATCATTGAACTCGTCCTGAAACGTCCTTTCGTTAAAGTTCTCTCTCTCTTTGGCCAGCATGATACTCTCCGTGTTGATACCACTCTTCAAAAATATTTTTAAGGAATTGTAATGATGTGTTTGTTGAAGTATTCTCCTTTAAAAGTAATGCTTTAGATTGTTTAAGGCTTTTGAATATAAATGCTGTATTTTTTGGTTAACTTTACCTACGGGCTGAAGCATTATCAATGGATGCCATATTTATTTAGACTAATAACAGCTTACAGTTATATTGTAATCGTTGATGACAGTTAGGAGGCTTGGATTGTGGATGTCCTACTTGGCAGCTAATAGGAACCACTTACAGAGAGGACTAGGAATAGTGTTAAAATGTGTTCAAGAAAAGGGTAAGGGTACAGTTGATTATATATACTTGATTTGTCAACTAATTGATAATTTTATGTAGAGTTAGCTTTATTAGTTTTTTGCCTTCCCCCGTTTTCTCTCATGAACACATTGCCTTTTGTTTTTTATTTTAAGCTGAGATAAAATTTCCATAAGATAAACACCTTGAAAGTATACAGTTCAGGGATTTTTAGTATGTTCACAAAGTTTTGCAACCATCCCCACTATCTTAATTCCGAGAACCTTTGTTTTAGTTTCAGACCTTCTGGGGCTCACCTGTCCCAGCTCTCCTTCCCTGATACCCTTACTCAAAAGGGGGAGTGGGAAGAGGAGAGATGAGAACTCAGAAGTGTAGCATGATTTGGGGGAGCTCTTTTTTTTCTTTTTTATAAATGTTTATTTATTTATTTTGAGAAGGGAGGGGCAGGCAGAGAGGGAGACAGAGAGGGAAAGAGAATCTCAGGCGGGCTCTGTGTGAGCCTGACACCAGGCTTGATCCCTCAAATGTAAGATCATGACCTGAGCTGAAATCGGACACTCAACTGACTGAGCCCCCCAGGCACCCCATGGGGAGCTCCTGTCTGAACTGTTAACTCATGTAGATATTTATAGATATCCTCAGGAGCACTAATGCAATATTAAAAATTAGAGGAGGCATAGAGCTAGGTTTAGAAAACATTCTGTTGTGTCTCAGTTTGACTCTTAGTCCAAAATGCTGACAATATGGTCTCATAAACAGTTGAGTTAAATAATCCTTTTCTTTTTCTGAACTTGTAAAATAAAAAAACAAAACAATAAACAAAAACCATTTAGAGTTGTTTGAAAGATTAAACAATTTGAATTCACTCTAAAAGAGATGCTGTTTGCATTGATTGGAACGTCATCTGCAGCATTATTACAGTTATGAAACTCATTTCAAATAACCTAAGTTTTAGAAGTGAAAGGAAACTTCTTGTCATATTAGACATAACTCAGGGACTCTTGTTTGTGTCAAGCAGTTCTAACACATATCTTTGTATGGTTAACATAATGGTTTAGAAAATTCTCCCAGGGACATTACTGTCAATTACCAAGGATTATATAGTCAGAGTCCCCACCTTGTATTCCATTTGAATCATACTGTTCTGCATTATTTTAAATGGCCACATTTTTATTTTTATTGAGGAGAAGGCAACTGCGAGGAATGTGGTTATCATGAACTAATCTTACCCTTGGGGTATTTGAGATATTTCTTAACTCCGAGATTGTGATTGCTTTCTGATTGCCATTCTGCTTGAACATGCCTTACTGCTTAATTACGATGTTCTGTTGCATTTCTCACGTGACGGACTAGACCAACTGAGGAGTATTTTCAGAGCTCACTATTTAGATCAAAGGAAAGAACTGAGAAAGCAGGTGTTACTTATTTTTCTTTCCTTCTTCAGCTTTTCCTCTCTCTTTTAGGAAACACCCCCGACCCCCTTTTTCATAAAGTTAGCTATTATCCCTGGATCTTGTAAGGCTGTCTTTGTGGGTTTAATTGTCTCCAGACTGAGTATTAGCATCATATTGATACCTCCCCAGAGGCTTTCTGCTTCCATCTTTACTCTGGCAAGTTCTTAAGTCATAACACTGGATCTTGATATCTCACCCCAAATTATTTTCAAGCCTATGTTGATCAAAAGAATACAGTATCAAAGAATGTGTTTTAATTTGGGGCTTCATATTTTTGTACATTATATTTGTTTAAAAAAAAAAGTCCTATTGCAGATTGCAAGTATAAATTAGTGTCAGAATTACCAGAATTACCATACAAAACTCTCTTGCTAACTTTAAGGTAGTTTCTTAGAGAGCGATAGAAAACATGGTGCTAATGAATAATGTGCCCAGAAGCTCTTATTATAGGGTTGGCATGAATTCCACTTAATGACAAGCTTTCTCAAGCAGCAGTTGATTTTAAATCCTATTTTTCATTAACGAAGTATAAAATGTTAATAATACCTTCCATTGTGCTGTTCTTTTGTAACACAGGAGCATGTATCTTCTGTGTTCACCAAGACTGTCTTTAAGATCCTACTAGTAACTTCCTATCTCATAAATAAGATTTGTTCAGGAAATAAAAATGTATGTTTTCCCATTGTTAGCTATATGTTTTTCTAATAATCACATCTGAAGCTTATTATGCAGTAATAGCCTTAAGATATTATTTTTTTTAATGTACTACTGTGGTCTTAATACTAGTTTTTAATCTCTTCTTGTTTCTATGAAGTCTGAATGAGATTTTCAAAATTGAATAATAATTTGATCCGTTAATCTTTTGAAGCTAGTAATTTTATTTTCCTCTCTTTGCAGTCTCTGAGGTTCGCAAATGAATAGAGCTTCATTACTGCAGTCTGCATTTAATAACCATTATCCATTATCTTGTAATTAAGACTCCCTGTAACGAATCATGAGGACAATGCAAAAATACATAGTACATTTCTTTAATGAACTGGAAAATGTTCATCTTGTTCTATTTAGTAATGAGTTGCTGAATAGTCATTAAATCCACTGGAGAATAGAGCTAGATGGATTTTGAAGACTGTCTTGAGTTTGTGGTTAATCTATTAGAATTAAAATTTCATCTTCTATTTTTATCAACAGCTGATTAGAAGTCATTCTGTTTGACCAAATTGATTAGAAGACCATATACAAGGGCAGCTGTTGTTTAATGAAAGTTTTTAATGAAACTGTACCATGGAGACTTGTAATTATAGGCCTTAGAAAAGCTTTGAGTTGCTTTAGACCACAAAAAAAAGTATTGTGCTAGAGATTTCAGATTAAGAAAATAAAAAAATACAATTGAATGTAATTCTATGAATTTATTATTAATGTTAATTTCAACTAACCACAGTTGAATTCTAGTCTATTTAATGTGTTGCTTTTGACTTTTCAGGCCTTTTATCTCCTAGTTTAGTCATTTCCTTGAAATTGTGGGCACTGATGGAGGAACATTTATATGGATAGCTATTTTAATTGTGAGATATTTTCTCATAAGGGTTTTCCCCCAAAGCTGAGCAGAGGTGAGCTTGGTTAATGTTGGATTTACATGAGCCCTGAGGAGAGTTTATGGTGCTCTGTGATGTGGATAATTTGAAATGTAGCATTTATTTCTCTATGGTAATTTTTTGTTTTAGCAGAGGGGCAAGGGAAGCAATATTAAAATAAGGAGCAAAACAAAAGTGTGTGCCCACTTAGTCCCACTGGAAAATCCATTGTTCTTTTGACAGTAGTAAAATACTAATGTACTTTCTGAAGTATTTTGTATAATTAAAGCTAGGTCATAGTCCTGGATATAAAGAAATAGCTGTATGCCCGAACTGCAATTTTAATCTCTTGTGTGGTCTCTGGCTCTCAGTTGTTGTCACGAGATCCAACACACCCCAGACTCTAAAAGTTACACGTTCTAAAACACACATCGACACCCCCTACCCCCAAATATCACTACTGCCATCTGTCATGCTTCCTGTCCCTCACAGAGTTTCCTTAGATGGATCCATTTATTATCGTTTAAGGATGTGTCTCATCCTTCTGTGCTTCCAGTGTTTCTTCTGATGGCTGTACTCTTTCTTCTGCCCTCTCGTCTTTACATTTTATGTCTTCTTCAAGGTTCATACCAAATTCTATCTGTTCCGTGAAGCCTTCATTTATCATTTTAGCTAAAGTGAATTTCTGCAGGCCTTTCCAATTTTTGTTGACCATAAGTTACTTGGCATGTACCTGAAACACCTTAAATACTATATATAATTTGTATCTTTATCTATACCTGATATCTAGACAATAAAGGCTTGTCTTGATATTTAAGAACTTCCTGACATGTAAAGAGCTTGGAAGTTGTCATTTCTGCTCTTGGAGGAGAAAAAAAAAAGATGAATACACTGAAAATCAGTGGCTTTTCCCAGACCTTGCAAAGAACTTAGGCCTCAGGGCAAACTCCCACTCTGATATATGGAGGAAGCGACTCCTGAGAGTCAACTAAGATCTGCTTACTTACCTGCAAGAGCCATAAACTGGCAAGAACGCTTAAGTGGTAATTAAAAAAAATTTTTTTAATGTTTATTTATTCTCGAGAGATAGAGACAGAGGATGACTTGGGGAGGGGCAGAAAGAGAGGGACACACAGAATCCAAAGCAGATGCCAGACCCTGAGCTGTCAGCACAGAGCCCAATGTGGGGCTCAAACTCCAGAACCATGAGATCATGACCTGGTTGAAGTCAGACACTCAAACGACCGAGCCACCCAGGTCCTCTTTAAGTGGTAATTTTTTGACCACTTGTTAGAAGCTGCATAGGGTGCTGGCATATTTATGGGTTTTACCTCATGGAACCCCAGGTTCTCACAGTGAAGAGCCAAGAAGTTTCTTCTCTTGGCTATCACAGGGTAAGGGGAAGATAATCTTTGCAAAATATACACAGAGCATTCTCCTTAACAAAGACCTGCTCTCCAGGACAAAAGAATTTGCTCGAGTTTTATCTCACCTGGGAGGGCATTTCCCTTTCACTCTTCCTGCCTCATCAAAGTAGGAGAGAAACATTTGTGAAGGGTACTATCTAGGCACATTGGTCCACTAAAAGTTTAACCATAGGATTATGAAATACTTGTTCTCCCCTATACATTATCACTATACCAACAGGGTTCCAGTAATTAGTGGATTGTAGATAACAGAGTTAAAAGACAGAGACTCTCTCTGAGGAGGAACACTTAGGAAACCCAAAGTAAACAGGATGGACCACAACAAGGATATGATGGCGCTTGAAGACTGTGGCACTGGTGACTACAGCAAACATAAAATACAGCTTGGTTCCTGATTAGATTAGCATAAAATCTGACACAAAAGGCCTGTTCCTAATGTCCTACTGACTTTCAACAAAAAATTACAAGAGATGCTAAAACCCAAGAGAAAACACAGTCTGTAGAGACAAAACAAACATCAGAACCAGCTTCAGACATGATATAGATATTGAAATTATCAGAGATATTTAAGATAATTTTGACTAATATGTTAATAATTCTAATGGAGAAAATAGACAACATGAAAGGATAGTAATGTAAGCAGGGAGATAGAAACTCTAAGAAATATTCAAAAGGAAAAGCTAGAAATCAGAAACACTGGAACAGAAATGAGGACTGCATTGAGGAGCTCATGAGAAGACTGGATACAATGAGTGACCATTGAAGATAGATCCAAAGAAACCTCCTAAACTGAAGCATAAAGAGATAAAAGGGTAAGAAAACAACAACAACAAACAAACAGAACAGAAAACAGTGGGGTCCTGGGTGGTTCAGTCAGTTAAGCATTTGACTCTTGGTTTTGGCTCAGGTCATGATATGTTTCATGAGTTCAAGCCCTGCATCCATCTTTGTGCTGACAGTGGGGAGCCTACTTGGGATTCTCTCTCCCTCTCTCTCTGTCCCCCCACCACTTGTGTGTTCTCTCTCTCTCTCTCAAAAATGAATAAATAAACTTAAAAAAAAAGATTTAGAAAAACAATAAAAACTGAGGGACAATTTCTAACGTATAATACATATATAATTGGGATACTAGAAGAAGAAAGAGAAAATGGAGCAGACAACATATTTGAATTAATGGCCAAGAATTTTCCAAAATTAATGACAGATATCAAACCACAGATCCAGGAAGCTCAGATAACACCTAAAAGGATAAATATGGGGGGGGGGAACCCAAAAAACTATACCTAAATATATCATATTCAAACCAAAGGAAACCAAAGACAAATTGAAAATCTTGAAAAAGGCCAGAGAAAGAAAACACCTTACCTATAGAAGAAAAAGGAAATAATTACAGTAGACTTCTCATTGGAAACCATGTCAGCAAGAAGTGAGTAAAATAAAGTACTTATAGAATGAACACTCATAGTGTTCGAAGAAAAAAAACCCAAGCAAGAAATCGATATCCAGTGAAATTATCCTTCAGAAGTGAAGGAGCTCAGACATGTATAACTGAGGGAATTCACTGCCAAGCAGACCTGCCCTATAAGAAATGCTGAAAGAAGTTCTTCAAGGAGACAGAAAATGATATATGTCAGAAATTCTGATCTATATATAAAAAAAGGAACATCAGAAGAGAATATATGAAAAATAAAATTACTTTTCTTTCTCAACTAATCTAAAAGATAACTGTTTAAAATAATAGTAAGAATGTACTGGGCATTTAATCCTGTATGGATGGGATAGAAAGGAGGAATTAGGAATACTTTGTTAAAAGATACCTCCCAGTATCTAGCGGTATGGTATTGAAGTAGCAGTATAGTATTGAAGATAGACTTAAATTCATTAAAAATGTATATTGAAAACTCTAGGGCAACACTAAAAGAATGTATAATAGAAAGTATAATTGATATGCTGAGAGGAGATAAAATGGAACTATAGAAAATGTTCAATTAAAGCTAGAGAAGGCAGAAAAAGAGATGTAAAAATAAAGACAAAAGTAAGACAAAAAGCCCTATCTTGATGAATGTTTTCTCTGAATTTTAGAATATGTAGTCTACTGTTGTTTTTGTTTTTAGTTTCCTATACATGTCAGTTTGATCATGATAATTGATAACTGACTGATAAAGCTATTCAAGTGAAATACATCTTTGCTCATATTCTACTTGTTTGAGTTATCAATTACTGAAAGAGGGGTTTTGAAGTCTCCAGCTATAATAGTAGATTTGTCTGTTTCTCTCTTTAGTTCTTTCCAGATTATGCCTCATGTATTTTGATGCTGTATTGTCAGGTGTATACATGTTTAGGATTGTTATGTTTCGTTGGAGAAATGGCCCCTTTATCATTCTGTAAAACCCTTTTTTTTATCCCTGATAATGTTCCTTTTTCTTAAGTCTGCTTTGTCTGAAATTAATATAGGTTCTTCTGCTTTACTTTGATTAATGTTATATCTTCTTCCATCCCTTTATTTTTAACCTTCTGAATCTTCATATTTTTTTTAATGTTTATTTATTTTTTTGAGAGAGAGAGAGCCTACTTAAACAGGGCAGGGACAGAGAGAGGGAGAGAGAGAGAATCCCAAGAAGGCTTCATACTGTCAGCATGGAGCCCGACGAGGGGCTCGAACTCATAAACTGCAAGATTATGACCTGAGCTTAACCTACTGAGCCACCCAGGTGTCCCCTGATTCTTTATTTTTCAAGTGGATTTCTTATAAACAACATATAGAAGGGTCTTGTTTCATATCAATCTCTGATTTCAACTGGTGCATTTCGACCACTAACATTTAAAGTGATTATTGATTTAGTTGGATTGATACCTGCGAGGAGAAATAATCCCAAATAAGCCTGTATCTATCAAAGAAGTAATTTTAATTTTAATTTATTTTGTAAATATTATATATAATAGTAAATATGTAAGTATATATTTATATAAACTATGTTATAAGCTATGTCATAAAACTGTATTTTAATTCTAGAATATTATAAAATAATTTTATTATTTAATAATTTAATAAATTATTAGAGAAAAATTAAACTCTTCCAAAAAGGAAAGCACTGACTAAAGATGGTTTCACTGATGAATTCTACCAAACATTTAAGGAAGAAAGAATATCAATTCTTTACAATGTCTTCCAGAAAATAGAAGAAGAGAAAATGCTCACTTTGTGAGACCATCATTACCCCAATACCAAAACCAGATAGAGACATTGCAAGAAAGGAAAACCATAAATCAGTATCACTCTTGAATATAATGCAAAAAAATAATATTCAACAACATGTTAGTAAAATGAACTCAACAATGTATAGAAAGAATTATATGCCACGACACAGGGGGATTTACTCCAGATATGCAAGCCTGGTTCAGGGTAATGTAATTGACCATATCAATACACTAAAGAGGAAACATCATATGGTCATATCAATTATCACAGATAAGGCATATGACAGATTGTAACATCTGTTTATAATAAGAGCTCTCATCAAACTAGGAATAGTGGGGAATGTTCTTAGCTTGGTAAAGAAAATCTACAAACAAACTTTAGCTAACACATGTATGAGCAACTAGACACTATCCCCAAAGGTCTCTCTAAGAAGAAGGCAAGAGTGTTCTCCCCCACTATTCCTATTCAACACTGTACTGGAAAGCCCTACCTACTGCAAGAAGATAAGAGAAGGAAATTAGATAAATACAAATTGGGAGGTGTGGTAGGCTAATAATGGCTCCTAGAGGTCTAACCACATCTCCAGAACCTATTACCTTTTTTGGGGAAAAACAAAAAAGCCTTTGCAGACATGATTAAGAGTCTGGAGATGAAGTGATTATTCAGGATTATCCAAGTGGGACCTAAATACCATCACAAATGTTATTATCAGAGAGAAGTAGAGGGTGATTAGGTTTATACCCAGAAAAGAAGGCCATGAGAAGACGGCGGCAGAGGTCAAAGTGATGCAACCAAGGAATGCTGGCAGCTAGAAGAAGCGGGGCGAGTTCGGGAACAGATTTGCCCTAGAGCCTCCACAAGGTGTTCAGCCCTGCGGACAACTTGATTTTGGACTTCTGCCATACAGAACTGCGAGAAAATAAATCTCTATTGTTTTAAGATACCAAGTTTGTTATAATTTGTGACGACAACCACAAGAAAAAATTTACAGGAAGAACGATATAAAGCTGTCTTTGTTTGCAGATGACATCATCATTTGTGGAGAAAATCCCCCCCCAGGCTAACAAACTCTTGAAACTACTAAGTGAGTTTACCAAGGCTTCATGGTACAAGGTTAATATAAAAAGTCTATTGCTTTCCTATCCACCAGCAGTGTGAACAGTTGGAATTTGAAACTCAAAAAAACTATCACTTATAACAGCAATCCATAAATTGAATACTTAGGTATAATCTGACAAAAATATGTATGTAATCTATACGTGCACCTGTTAGACTGGATAAAATTCAAAAACTGATGACACTAATTGCTCGTGAGGATATAGAGCATCAGGAACTCTCATTCACTGCTATTGGGAGTGCAAAATGATACAGCTACTTTGAAAAATAATTTGGCAGTTTCTTTCAAAGCAAAATGTGGTTTTACCATGTAATCTAGCAGTTGCCCTCTCTGTATTTGCCCAACTTATTTGAAAATTTATGTCTACACAAAATCCTGCATATGAGTGTTTGTAGCAGTTTTATTCATCGTTGCCCAAAACTGAAGCAACCAAGATATCCTTTAATAAGTGAGTGGATGAATATAATTGTGGTACATGAATACAATGGAATATTATTTATCAATAAAAAGAAATGAACTATCAAGCCATGAAAAGACACCAGTGAATCTTAAATGCATATTGCTGGGGCACCTGGGTGGCTCAGTCAGTTGAGAGTCAGACTTGGCTCAGGTCGTGATGACACAGTTTGTGGGTTCAAGCCTCACATCAGGCTCTGTGCTGACAGCTCAGAGCCTGGAACCTGCTTTGGATTCTGTGTCTCCCTCTCTCTCTTCCCCTCCCTCACTCTCTCTGTCTCTGTCTCTGTCTCTCTCTCTCTCTCTCTCTCTCTCTCTCCCTCTCTCAAAAATAAATAAACATTAAAACATTTTATTAATGCATATTGCTAAGTGAAAAAGCCAGTCTGAAAGGCTGGATGATTCCAATACATGACATTCTGGAAAAGGCAGAACTGTTCCAATAGTTTATGATCAGTGGTTGCCAGTGCGTGTGGGGGAAGATGAAAATGTGAAGCAGAGTTGTGAATGTGTTGTGTGTGATACTGTAATGGTTGATGCATGACCCTGCACTTTTGTCAGAACCACTAGAAGCTTCACAAAATGTGACCCTTAATGTATACAGATAAAAATATACATATATAATTTAGGAGATTAGGGGATTCCAGGATAGAATGCTGGCTCTGAGCAAAGAATCTATGTTACACATGTATGAAACAGCCTTACTAAAGGAGGTGGGAAGAAAGGTGCTGACCCACATAACACTATAAATGAGGGTGGGCTGTAAGGCTAAAGGCAAATGAAACTGCACATTAGCACCGTGGAGTAGTTGATAAAGTTATTTCCCATGGTGTGGGTAACAATTCTGATAGTGCTCCACATGGATACTGGATGTGCGCAGTTAAATAAATGAATGACAGATGGTAGGTGCCAGGTTCCTCACTGTTGAAATGGCAGTTTCCAGAGGGGGAAGGGGCTAGAATGATCCATGTGGTGATGAGTCTTGAGTTGGAGACATCAGTATTATGCATATGTAGTGTAATATAGTTAAACATGGAATTATTAATAGATGTGTATATATAAGTGGGTTAGTATACACATGTATATTTCTTTGCTAGGCAGCTGAGAGAGCCAGAAACAAGCCCCTGCAGTAACAGTGAGTATGCCTAGCACCAAGATTTGGGGTTCTAATACCATTCTCTAATAAAAGTAACTAGGGCTTATTCTCAGACTGGGGCAGAAAACATAAAAGATGAGCTTGGAGCGTTTGGCAATACCAGAGTAAGTGCTTAAAAAATAAAAATGCTCCATGGTGGAGGTGTGTCAAAGGTATATAGGAAGCAACTGAAAGAGCTCCCAGTGGCCAAAGGTAGAACCATTTGAGCAAGAAAATAATGAACTGGATTATAAACCCAAGTATAATATCTCCGAGTCTGTACTGCTAGAAATGATCATAAATATGTACATGGGAGCAGGCGAGTCTCCCATGCAAGTGTGGGATTCACATAAGGGCTTCTTTCCAAGGGGTACAGTATGGAAAGTAGAGAAAAGAGAGTGACTTTGCAGTGGACAAACGTGGCAAATCCTACCTCCCAAGTGTTTACAGTCGACATCAACAGTGGTAAATCATGTCAATGGTAGGTACGCTTGATGTGATACTGTGAGAATGGCACTTTACCTCTGTGGTCTTCCTCCCCAAAAACCCATCACCCCAGTTTAATCAAAATGAGAGATATGTCAGACAAGTCCCAAATGGGGACATTTTACAAAATACCTGACCAGTGCTCCTCAAAACTGTTAACAGTCATCAAAACAAGGCAAGTCCAAGAAGCTGTCACAGCCACGAGGAAACCATGGAGATATGACAGATGTACACATCATACTATCCTGGGTGCAATTGGATTCTAAGTAAAACTAAGGAAATCTAAATAAAATAGGGATTTGGGTTAATAGCAATATGTCTATATTGCTTCATTAATTGTAACAAATGTACCATATGGATAAAAGTTTTTAATAATAGGGGAAACTGGGTGTAGGGTTTATGGGGATTCTCTGTACTAGCTTTACAATGTTTCTGTAGATTTAGATCTGTTCTAAAATTTAAAATTCATTTAAAAATAAATAAAATAATGTATTCTTCTGAGTCACCTGTCCAGTTTTGTTACCTGAACTGGGATGAAACTCAAAACTGTCTTTCCTTTCCCATTAGTCAGTTAAAGGTAGGAAATATTGTAGATTGCTTTTTCTTGGTAGCTGTGGCCCTCTATTTACCGCTTGATCCATCCATCCATCCATCCATCCATCCTTCCATCCATCCATCCATCCCTCCATCCCTCCATGTATCCTTCCTTCCTTCCTTCCTTCCTTCCTTCCTTCCTTCCTTCCTTCCATCCATCCATCTATCCATCCATCCAAAATTCATTTATTGAGCCTTGCTTGTGTGTCATTCTCTGGGGATACAGAGTGCATAGAAAGATATAGCACCTGCCCTCAAATGTGCTTACCGTACAACCAAGAATGAGAGACAGACACTATGTGTAGGCCACTGTTACTACTCCTGGACTTTTGTTGCTATCATGATAGGTATTCTGCTCTGCTCCTCCCAAATATGTTAGGAGGAGAGTCTTCTCCCTTATCCTACCTCCAGACTCTTTCAAAGGAGTTTGGCTTTTTTGGTTAACTTTAAATTGTGTGATTTTTAAGTGACCATAGCTTTTTTTAGGCCTCCAAATGTGGCCTTGGACTTTTATCTTAATAATCTTTTAAGATGCTTGAAAGAATTTACATGATATCCAGTGTTGTACCCAAAAGCTTTCTAGTGAATCAGAAGACAATGTCACACTTTAGGAAATCACATCTTGGTCTTGGTCTCATTGTGAATTCTTTGGAGATGTTCCCCTCACCTCTTACATCTATTTTTTGGAGGCTTTAATCTCTTCTCCTTGGTTGTCTTTTTTCTGGGGTGGTAGTGACCACACGTTGGTTCTGTAGTCCTATTCATTTGTTCATTTATTAATCAACTCAGCTCATGCCTACCTAAGGGCCTTTCTTTGCACTTGCTGTTTCCCTGCTTGTGATGTTCTTTTCAGTGATACCTTTCATTCAGTCTGTATTTGAATATCACTCCTGAGCGATGCCTTTATGATAACTTTATTTAAATATGGCTACCTCTCCCCAACTCCATCACTCTCTACCTCATTACATTGCTTTTTTCTTCATAGCACTTACCTCCACTGACATTTGTTCTATATTCATTTGTTTATTGTCTTTCTCCTCTAGAAAATCTGCTTACAAGGGTAGGAACTTTATTATTTTGTTTTGTGGTCTGTCTTCCGCATCTAGAACAGAGTCTGGCACATAGTAAGTGCTTAGTGGATATTCGTTAGATAAATGCATGCATGACAGATATATCTCCATTTCTTCCAGTGGGTCTATAGACCCACAGGAAAAAAAAAGGCTTCTGATGACCTGTTTTCATAAATCAGAATTTCTATCACATTTTTACGCATTGAAACCCTACCTAAGTCTTTGATTCATTTATATTTGTATAATGCTTGAGAGTTTTCAAAGCGCTTTCATATAGATTGTCTCTTTTAATTCCTTGTATAACGAACACTGTGAAGCAAGTAAGAATTTTCAGGCGTATTTTATAGGCAAGATGGTTCAGGAGGTAAAACCAGGTCTTCTGACTTCTAGCCTATCAAGTAATTACCCAGGATTTATGTTTCATTTCCACCTGCACCTAGAATGTATGCTTTTGAGGGCAAGGGCTTGAATTATTTGTTGTTATATTTTCCACTGTGCCGCACACACAGTGTGTTTACAAAGGTGTGTCAATTTGAACCTTTCCATCCACAGAATAGTTGTGGAAGTATCTTTCCATTTGAAACTAAAGGGGAAAGTTTTAGCCATTTCTTTCCAACATTTCCATTGACCACTTCTTTGATGCACCTTGGGAGAATCCCAGACATTAGCCTTACCTGTGGTCCCACAGACTCAGTGGGCTAGAGCCATGAATTTGCACAGGAATCCCCTAGGAACCTTGTTTATATTCAGATTCTGATTCAGTTGATCTAGTGTAGGACCTGAGAGTCTGCATTTTTAGCAAGCACCCCCATGGTACCCATGCTGCTGGTCTGTGGGCATGTTGAGTATTTCAAGGTTAGATAACCACATTAAAGATGGAATCCCTATTTGGCTACCTGACTTTGTGACCCTAGGTAAGTTTCTTGGAGACACTATAATATTGGTTAAGCTGTGTTTTTTTGGTTAGAATTCTACCCCGTCCCCTTACTAACTGTGTGACCCCAAGCAGGTTATTTAACATTTCGTCTTCTTTTTTTAAAAAAAATTGTTTTTCAACGTTTTCTTTTTTGAGAGACAGAGACAGGGTGCGAGAAGGGATGGGGCAGGGAGGGAGGGAGACACAGAATCTGAAGCAGGCTCTAGGTTCTGAGCTGTCAACACAGAGCCCGACATGGGGCTTGAATTCATGAACCTTAAGATCTTGACCTGAGCCGAAGTCAGACGCTCAACCAACTAAGCCACCCAGGAGCCCCATTTTAACCTTTCTGTATCTCAATTTTGTCCTTTAAAATGGGGATCATATTAGTACTTAACTTATGCAGGTGTTGTGAGGAATGACTGAGTTATTACTTGTAAAGCACCTAGAATAAAGAATAGTGCATAACACACAGTGAATCTTAACTGTTATTATCATTTCTTTGTCTCCTAGGCTATTCTGTTAAACTACATCAATAGGTTTAGGATGCATTTGAGAGACAGAAAGTTGTTTAAAGTATTTGTAGGTTATGAAATAGTTGATGTCTTTCGTGAAATTCCTAATCTCGTTGGAAGATACACAGCTTTCATTACTGAACAGCGCGGTACAGATAAGCTAGTGGTGATTCTTCTTGCGTGGTCAGAGCCGTACTGAGTACTTTCTGTCGAGCATAAGAAAATGAGGGGAAAATGAGTGGGCACTGCAGTTTTGTAGTAAAGTGTTGTGATAAATGATATTAAGCACAGGGCATAAAATTGTTTTTATTCATCTTAGTTATGCATTAAATAAACCAACTTGATTTTAATTGATGATATGGAAAGATGGAGGCAAGGGCCCTAGAAATCAGAATCCATTCGGTACTTAATTCCATGCATCTTCTAGTAAGGGGGGGAGGGGTGGAAAGTATGGATAGAATTATTTTAAAGAGGGATTTTCTTCTTAATTTTTCAGATAGCTAATGAAAAATAAAGTTGTGTTCCTCAGGAAAAAAATGTACACAACTCATTTCTTCCGCTGACTAAGATGTGTAAAAAATAAAATTTTAATTAACATGGAGGTTTTTTTTTCCTTTTGTTTTAGGATCAGATTTTATTAAGACCTCTACTGGAAAAGAAACAGTAAATGCCACTTTCCCGGTAGCTATAGTAATGCTACGGGCCATTAGAGATTTCTTCTGGAAAACTGGAAACAAGGTATATTATTGCCAGCAAATCTTTCTTCGGAGTAAAGATAATGTTATTTATAATACTAGTTACAGCCACAAAAACTGTCTTTATATGCAGAAGGTGTGAATGAGTTACCTTTATTAAGATAAATGTTTAATTTACCTTTCATTACAAAAGAACACATTCATGGAGAAAAATGTGCGATTAGCAGAAAGTGAGTGTGAGTGTGGGAGTAAGTATGTGTGATCAAGATGTAAACTCACTTTATGTCCTTTTATTAACTGAAGACAATTTTATCACTGACAAGAGATTCCTAAATGGGTTCTTTAACGAACTAATTCTGCTGCAACACAGAGGCTTTCTGGTAAGGCGTTGGCCAGCGAAAACAGGTTAATGCAGAAATTAAACTTCCTTGAGGAATGGAAAGAATTGCAGAGTAACATTTATTGAATGATAAGCTGTGGTGGTGATATGAAAAGTATGCAATATAATGGGAAATAATCTTTTCCTGTCATTATTGAAGGACACACATAAATTGGTTTTTCTGTTGGGAAACCCCCGGTCCAGAAAAACTTATTACTTTTAATAATATGAGGTGAAGAGAAAATTCTCGAGGAGATGAACTTATTAAACAAAATAATGAAATGCTGTGAAACAGCAGGGAAAAGGTAGCTAGACGTTATATAGCTCTTGAATTAAATATCCATTTTTGCGTTTTATGGCAGTTGGATGTGCTCTTTGGAAGACTGTTAAGCTGAGGAGGGTATGTGCTAGCTTTTGTCAGCTTTTCGAAAAATAATACATATTTTTTTGAAACATAGGAAGTTAAAAAGAAAAATGCGTATGAGGTGTTTTTTTAAAATGAGTTTGGATTTTCCTTTTAGCTTCAAGTTGCTTGTTTAGCTGCAAATTATCTCAAAGGATTTTTTTTTTTTTTATATCACTGGAGAGAAAGGTTGTTTTGTTTTATTTTGTTTTGTTTTGTAATGAGACTGTCCCTTCCTCAGAAGACATCTTTAAAAGCTGATCTCTGGATTACTGCTGAATGGAAACCCCCCCAAAAAAGACCTTTAATCCTGTGCCAACTGGATGTGATGACTGTATATGTCACTGTACCTTCAGTTCATTTTGGAACTGGAGCCCCTTTTCAGAATGTTCTGGGTTTCAGAGGAAATGAACTTCTTCCAGAATTTTCTCCTTCAGAATAACTTCATATCTTAAAAAAGTACAAATAAGAATGCTGTCTACTGTGACCTTACTTATGATAGTTGACTCAATTTGAGTAACCTCTACTTGGTAGCCTTTCTGCATTGATCCAAATTAAAAAAAAAAAAATGTTTAGCTCTAAAAAAGAGAATTCTCTCTTTGGCCCTCCCACCTGAGACCACTACTATTCATTTAGACCAGTAGTTCCTATTTTGTGCCAAAGTACAACAAAATAAGTTGTTCGATGCCTGGGCCCTCATCCCTAGAACTTCTAGATCAGGAGTAATCCTCAGGCATCTGTGTGTCTCATAAACTCCAGAGTCAGGATTAAAACTCACCATTACAGACCCAATCCTGTTGTGTTCTCAATAAACATTGATTGAGTGGTTAACTATGTGCCATGTTAACCTGTGTTAACAGGGATACAAAATGAACAAGTCCCTTCCCAGGAGATCTCTTAGACAACAAGCAAAGAATTTCAGTAGAAGTTTTAAGTGCTCAATATTCTAGGTCAGTGTACAGTAGAAGGGACACTTCACTGTCTTCCAGTACTTTTCTTTTACTTGTATTGACCCTTTCCTCAGCTAACAAACAAAGTTCACCCCAGTTTTATCAACAGTGGACCGATACAAGTCAAATCATAGTCATTATAATCACGTTTGATTTCACACGGTGAGGATCTGTGTCTCGGTCTACAAATCAGGTGCATCCTTTCAGGTTGTTGACAAGTTGCCTGGGCAGCCGTTAGACTGTAAACTTTCTACATCATTGATTTAAGGGGAGTTTTAAAATGTGATGGGCCGTCTTCCAGACCATGATTAGTGTCACTCTGAGCAGCAGAGGTTTAATATTTCATAACTGATTTCATTGCAGATTTATGTTTTCCATATTCTCTCCCTTAAAAAAAAAAGGATAAACTTATGCTAGAACCTCTCTTTAGAAACATTGCCAAACAGACTTGCTGACACAACTGAACTATATGGAAAAATCTATATGCAGCACTGCCTAATTGACAAAAATGCTCCTATGATTAACATGTATGCTAATATAAGCTAATTGATTTTGGGGGCTTCTTCTCAAGAAATAATCTCATCCTATTTATCTCCCCCACTCGCCTCATGTCCCTGCACTCTTTCAGAGCCAGTTGGGCTCCAGAGGAATAGACAGATAGGGTTAGGATCAGTGTATAGCTGCTGCTTAGTCATGTGGCCATGTGTGCCTGAGGCAGGGAAACCAGTAAGGAGACCGACCGATATATTCCGTATGAGAATGAATGAGGGTCTAAACTAATACGGCAGAAGTGAAAGCAGAGAGGAAGTGTGTGTGGTAGATATGGAAGTTAAGGAGAGAAGATTAAGGACTTGACCATTGATTGATTGGGTTTGGTGTGGTGAGGAAAATGGCGGAGTCTAGGTTAACTCTGAGGCTTCTAGTTTGGGTAAATTATGGGACCTTGCATTTATCATCTCCCTTCTCTAGCATTCTTTTAGCAGTTAACCCTGTGTTGGTGCTACCTATCGAATCAACAGCTCTTAGTGTTTAAATGCCTGAGCTTTAGTACTTGGCCATAGAGTGTTTTCTTGATTGTTCCCATCTATAGATACTCTACACTACTGGATTCGAGTTCTGGAGACCAGTAAATCCAGATAAGCAGGTTTTACTGTTTATAGAACACATTTATCCATTTCTAATGGATTTGGGGACATCATTTGTAAACATCAGATACTGGCTGACTTGTGCTGTTTTATGTTCACCTGCAAAGACTACTGAACTGTGAAGAGTTCCTACACTGTCTTTTTCTGCTGCACTTATTTAAGTGGTCTGGCTGCTTTATATAACTCTTTCTACTTACAACTTAGAAGAAAGTCCCTGCAGTTACATTGATGAAAACAACTGTCAACACTCCTTCCTGATTGCTGCCAGTTTGGTTAGTGTGGCCTCACTGATTCCCTCTTCTTATTTTGAATACATGTGTGTGTCTTTTGCACCTCAGGATGAAGGGCTGAAAGGTGACTAGCCAGGCTCACTGGTAGAAATGCAGAATGAATGGGCTTTTGTGATATCTGTTTTCCTTGTTTATTGACACCTCTCTTGTTTATCCCCAGTTCACAGCTATAGTTTAGATGGTTGAGGTTTATGACTTTCCAATAAGTGCAATGTTAATGAGGGTTATTAACGCTCATTAGTGTCTCCTCAGAAGCAGTGACATTCTTCCCATTAATCTTAGAGAAGTCATTTTGTACTGTGAATGGGCGTGAGCCAGCGATCTAAGCTCTTTTGCTGGGTAAAGTGAAATAGACTTTAAAAAAGAGAAGGAGAGAAAGAGAGAAAGAGAATCGAGACCCTGTATTAATGCGCTACCAGTTTTTAAAGTACTCCAGTAACAAACATTGTTCTCTTTCCCACCTTCCCTTTTAGATCGGCTTTAAACCAGCAGGAGGCATCCGCAGTGCAAAGGATTCCCTTGCCTGGCTCTCTCTCATAAAAGAAGAGCTAGGAGACGAATGGCTGACGCCAGAACTCTTTCGAATAGGTGCCAGTACTCTGCTTTCTGACATCGAGAGGCAGGTGAGTAATAATCCGTTGTCCTTGGCACAAATTGGCAAGTGTGTTTTTGAGAAAGAAATGAATAACCCCTACTGGGCTATGAGAACTAGAGATAAGAATTCATCGGATTTACCTCATCGTACCCAAAGTTCTGTTTTCTTCCAAGCAAACCTGCACCTGAAGTAGGCTGACTGCAGAGTCTGCTGAAGTGCATAATAATGTAGGGCTTTAGAATGAAACATCAATTAAATTATTAATTATTATTTAAAAGTGTAAATATTAACTGATATATATGCTATATAATCATTATTAATTAACTGAATTCTGATTTTCCTCACAGATTTACCATCATGTGACTGGAAGATATGCAGCCTATCATGATCTTCCTATGTCCTAAATCAGACCGATTCCAGAAAAGTTCTTTACAACGATGTTTAAAATGTGTTTTTCTACATAACTGCTAAAATTATTTAGTTAAAGTATGAGGGAACGAATAGGTAACTGACGGTTTGTTTGTTTTTTTTCCCTTCAAGCTTTCACTGAATTTAATTCAAAAAATAAAAGGAAAAAACAACTAATCCATACGTGGTATTCTTTTCAGGCACATCTGAAATGGTTCTAATTACTTAATGATCTGCATTGTTAATTTTGTGAAGATTTCCTCTTAAAAAATTCTGAGTAAAATATTAATGATAACTTTGATGACATTAAATTCTAAGGGGAAAAAAAATGCTAAACTGCCCAAGAAATGTGCTTTAGCCAAAGAAAATGGAGCATTCCAGAGCTGCCAGCCGTACTCTAATGACTTCAGGACTCACTGACTTGACACTAATTTCCTGCCATGAAAATCTGTCTTTAATTTTTACAACAGATACGCTCTTTTATTAATTGTTTTGCTAACGAAACGTCTGTCATTGTTATATGACATTATGGCTATTGCCTTTTTAAAAAATCTCTGTAGTTTATTGTTTTGGAAAGGAACTATAAATTCTAATAGTACATACTGAACAAGTAATCCGTTAAACATACAAAAAGGTTTTATCCATGA
This sequence comes from Panthera onca, assembly GCF_046562875.1. Taxonomy (NCBI): domain Eukaryota; kingdom Metazoa; phylum Chordata; class Mammalia; order Carnivora; family Felidae; genus Panthera; species Panthera onca. The sequence goes on from NC_138345.1 coordinate 49,449,784, forward strand.
CTTTGTGAATGTCTCTAGTAGAGCCTTTGTATATTTATATCATAAAGCACCTTAGTAACATTATTAGTGAGTACAACTTATGTATATATTCTGAAACTTTTAAGATTTTCTGGCATCGTGATTGGAGAAAAAGCAGCAAACACTAACGGAGCATTTAATATGTGCTAAGTAAGCTCTTTACATAGATCAATGTATTTAATCCTTATTTCATCCCGAAAACAGAACTGATATTATCATCCTTTTATACAGATGAGGGACTGAGGCACAGAGAGCTTAAGCAACTTGTCAGAGATCACAGAGCTCAAAATTAGCAGAGTCAGGAATCAAGCCCGGACAGACAGTCTGGCTCCTGAGTCTGTGCAGTCATGCCATGTATCGCTGTCCCTCAGCACACACAGAGCTCACTGTCCACTCTGGGGATGGTTATCTACTTTGTGGTCTACTCGGTCCTTTGCTCTTTGTCTCTTCCAGGTTTCCATCTCTGCCATTTTTGCTTGCTGGCACCTCTACCGAATTATAGTGCCTACGTCTTCTTAAATGGGGATTTTCATAGAGAGAATCTTTTATGCTCCCTGAACGAGTCTCCAGCTACTCGTAAGTGGGAAACCCCCCACTGGGCACCCGTCTCGGTTTCATCCCATTGCTGAATTCTAGCCAGCCTCTTCCTCTTTCTAGCTCTATGACCTTGGTTCAGTCAGTTCACATCTCTGGACCTCAGCTTCTTCATCTATAAAAGAAAGGGGTTGGGCAGGTGACATCAAGGTTCTTTCAGACCTAAAATTATATTACCCTGAGGGTAATTACAACAAATTCTAGAAAATGTTTTATGGCTATAAAGAGAAAACACTTTTGGAGCAATCTAAATTAGGATTTGCCTCTCGGGAATCAATTAGGCAAGTCCCCACGGCCCCTCTCCAACCGTAAATGAAATGACTAAAATAAGAACGGAGAAGAAATCCGCTTTCCCCCTTGCCTTAGCAGAAAGCTAACTCTTAACTTAACGCCTTTGGATACGGTTGGTTGCTCTGAATACCATATCCACCTTCATAACATACCAGCCCAGGTGCCCACAGCACAATGGCCAGTCACCTTTAGAGAAGAAACTTTGCAGAAAAATAATTACATTCTATCACCTTTGAAGCTATTCCAATTTCACAGGGGTTTCTGTTTTCCTCCCATTAAACCCAGCTGGTCATTTTAGTTGATCAAGTGAACAGGCATCATTATCTTCAATTCTAATTTATATGAGGCGTCCGCTGAAATTGACCCCTGCGGACAATTATAGATTCACATAGGAAATTAAGACTGTGAGTCCCTCAAACCTATTAGAGGCTGATGAGCATGGCCTGATCTAAAGGTTCATAATCTAATATTTTGGGGGACAATTTATTCCAAGGACTATCAGGCTCTTCATCAGGAATGTCTGCCCCTTACCTGGCTCTTGAAATCAAATGTAACACAGATGACTTTAATGCAAAGACCCTAGTAAATGTTGATTGCTATGAAAACATAAGAGGAAGAGGTCATTTTCGAGGTGACTGTGATTTACTACGAGCAGATTTGTGTACTTCAGAACATAGGTAGCAGATGCTTTGTAACAATCAGGAAGTGAGGGCCAGGTCTTGTGTTTAAAGCCTCTAAGTTAATAAAACAACCCCCACCCTAATTGTCCCAGTTGTTCAGTAAACCATATTAGGCCTTAAAGTTACTTTTTAAACAACGAATCATATAATCTGTTGGCTTCAAGAGACTTTAGAGTATATGTATTTCTGTCATTTTTTATGTAAGAAAAGAAACAATGTGGGGGAGTCACTTAATAAGTAAGACCATGTAGAAAGTCAGAGCTGAGACTAGACCTTCAGTCCATATTGTTGTTATTTATTTCAGTTCTTATTCTTTTTTTTTTTTTTTTTTGAGAGAGAGAACTTGTAAATTGGAGAGAGGAGCAGAGGGAGAGAGAGAGAGAGAGATTGAGAGAGAGAGAGAGAGAGAGAGAGAGAGAGAGAGAGAAAGAAAGAAAGTCTTAAGCAGGCTCCATGCCCAGGGTGGGCTGGATCCCATGACCCTTGGATCTTGATCGGAGCTGAAATCAAGAGTCAGACACTCAACTGACTGAGCCCCCAGGTGCCCCCTTAGGTCCATATTGTGCCATGAAATATTTTATAAAACATAGCCAGGGCATTGGAATTGAAAGTTTCTTTCTTGTTTATACACCCTGCCACACCTAACATATTTTGTCAGTGTGTGAAATTCAGACTTTAAAAAGACTCACTTTTGACTCTTAATAATCTTCTAAATGGTGTTTTTGAGAAGACCACCCATCTACATTTAGCCCAAATGATGGTGTGGTTAATTTCATCCAGTAGGCTTTCTGAACTTTGGGTGACCTCAAGCACTGAAATTTTTTCTAAAAAAGAAAGTTGAAAAAAAAAAACAGTTGAATGTTGCTTTATTGTGTTTATTATTATTTTTTTAAGGACAAAAAAGAGAGGGGCTTGTTTTGATTCTGGTTTGTCTACAAATGGGGAGAAAATGACTAGTGCAATCACAAAACAATCTCATAATTACAGTATCTCTGCCTCATTCTAGATTATTTCAGCACTAACGGGAAATTTAGGCAAATGAGTTTGCATGAAAAATAGCTTCTAAGGAGACCTGTAGAAAATCCAAAACTGTTGGATATACTATCTGAAAGTCCCATCTTCTATACACAGAGATCTAACAGTCTCTGTCCTGTTGGAGCAGAACAGTTTGCTATGCCATATATAGATGTCTTACATAAACCAAATCTATAGAAACCAAATCAGTTTCTTTGGAAAAAATAACTTACACTTCCAGTACAGACAGAAACCAATATTAATTTTTCTTCTACTAACCTGATAATTTTTTGACCCAACATAAATAGGGCCAGAGTGGAGATAGAAGAAAGAATTTGCATAGATCGTACTTTCTAAGGAAATGAAACATTATGCCCATTTTGGCACTAAGAAAAAGGTATGAGGTGAAATCAATTTCTACATTTGTTTTCCTGATCGTGCTCAAGAGGCTTGCTTCCCAAAGGAAAATATATATTTTATAACCACCACCAAATGATCCTTTCCAGAAATGACCACAGGTAACATCTGGCCAATATATAAAATATGTAGTAAAAATAATCATTTTTAATTAACTAAAACCTGCTCAGGAGAGAGAGTCAGAGGAATATCCATCTGGTCAATTCTTATTTAATAGGGCAAATGAGGATCAGAATGTTTAATGTAATATATGTGAAATACTTAGTGACCTTACAATGAACTAAAACTTTTTTTTTAATTTTTTTTAGGAAGAATAGAGTGAGGGGGAGGAATCAGAATATCTTGAAATGATAGACCTAAAATTTGATTTCTTTTTTAGAAGTACATCTTCTACTTTAAAATATAGGTAGAATAGAAACCTAGGTTTTGTGGCATTATTTTCTATGGTTCAATGACAGAAAATGTGTTTTAATCCACTTGAATGGTAAAATGAGGTTTTACTTTTTTCTGGAGTTTGAGAAGGATGATGAAGAGTTTTAAGTGATAAGTGGTTATAAATAAAGGTGAAAGGAACTAGGATTATTTAGCCCAAGGAGAAAATAGAAGAGTACTTGATGTCTAATGGTCCCAGGAAAAGTTGTATATTTGCTCATAGTAACAGAAAGTCCTATATCCCCTCTGCAGAAGAAGAAATGAGTTGATGCTACATGAGAAGTAAGTTTATGCTACATGAGAGTTCTAGGGAGAACTCTAATACTCTGAAATGTGTTCTTAAGGAGGCACATCTTTCTCTTCCCTTCTCAGAAGTAGATTCTCCTTTGATTGGTGTGGTTTAGTTGTTCTTCCAAAGAAAGTGGTTCTCAGACTTTAGTATGCATGAAAATCACCAAGACAGTTTATAAAACATGGAATTCTGGGCCCCACCCCCAGAATTACCAATTCAATGCATTGGCTGTGGGGCCTAAGAATTTGTAATTCCAGGAAGTTCCCAAGTAATGTTACTGCCCAGGAACCACACTCTGAGAACCACTGGACTAGAAAGCCTCGTATTCAATACCTAGATTCCAAAGTAAATGCATGTTTTCAATAGTAATATCCACCAGCTGCAGTGCTTCTTAATCATGAAACTGCAGGATAAATGTGTATATTTTTCTGCTTTTTGTAGCCAAGAACAAGGAGGGAGCAATGGAAATGACATTATCCCTTAATCCTTTCACAGTAGGCAGTGAACTTGACTCTACTTTGGGCTTAAACGCAAGCTTTGGAGCCTAGGATAAACATTTTAGATGAGTTTAGAATCATTATCCACAAAATCTTCCAAAGGATTTCAGCAAGCCAGGGTAGTAAGATTCAGCTGTATTTGATTTTACCCATTTGGAATGCTTTGACTTTGGTGATTTCCAGTGTAATTGCACATAAAACTAAGACCTGTTTTAACAGAGCTCATTCTTTAACTTATATTTAAAATAGATAAAATGTTCTACGGAAGGGACATTTCACAGATACTTGGCTTCTTAATTTGAAGCTACTGGGTAAGTGATCTCTGGACTAGGAGCTAATGAAAACATTAGGTCCTTGGTCTTCTTAAAACTAAAGGATGTTTTAAATTTGTTTTTTGCTTTTAAGTGTGTGTTCTGCATTATCAGGCAAGGTTCATAGTTGCAAATAACAGAACTCCCCTTTACCTAGAAGGCCGCCAGCTAGGAATAATGCCCAAATCACTCTTCAGAACTGCTCTGGTGAAGACACTGCTACCACCCCTGGGCACTGGATTACTGGAACCTTCTGCCTTTGCTGTCTCTGGAAGATGGAGCCCTATTTTATCCCAGTGGCCCAAGAGGGATTCCTCACATTACTTTCTTGGGCGTCAAAGACCTATGTGGTTGTGTCTATTGTTGGAGCCTCAGTCATATGCCTGTACTTTAGCTGGGAAAGCAAGTTTGGTCTTCTTGGGGAAAGTGGCACATGGTATTCAAAGGATATTGGATGGCGGGCACCTGGGTGTCTCAGTCGGTTAAGCATCTGACTTCAGCTCAGGTCATGATCTCACAGTTCGTGAGTTTGAGCACTATATTGGGCTCCTGCTGTCAGTGCAGAGCCTGCTTTGGATCCTTTGCCCCCCCCCCCCCCCCACACACACACACACCCACCTCTCTCTGCCCTTGTCCCCTCCCCCTCAAAAACAGATAAAAACATTTGGGAAAAAAAGATGTTGGATGGTCACTAATCATGACAGTTGTCAACTACAATATAACAAGGTAGTACTTGAAACACAGTTCATATTTTGTGCTAGGAAAGGATTCATTGTGCCTCAGCGGTCTTTCCATTTCTTGTGAGTTGAATTCTGCAAAAGCTGCCCCTTGTCTTTTGGTCCCACACAACAGAGCTAGAGAAGCCCTACGAAAACCTTCCTATAGTCACTCTCACTAGCAATATATGACAGCGACCCTTCTATATCTCTAGACAGCTATCTATTGACTTCCTATCATGGGTAATGAGGAAATCAGGTTTTCCACTTCCTCCCCCTATCTTCCCAAACTCACCTGATTCTTGCTGATCATATAATTTTTCATATCATATTCTTTAGACTTTGAAATGTACTTACCGCTCTATTCCATGATTTATCAGCTTCAATAATCTTTCTATCCTCTGCTCTACCAGATGAGAAAATCAGCATATTGACATTACTACCCACCATCTGTCCTCTCCCCCTCCAAATCTTGACTATATTATTTCTACACCATTAGAGTTCATAACATTGAAATTCTGTTCTGTGACCATAATTTCTACAATTATTTTAGTTTCAGTCCTACAGTTAAATGAGGTCGGTACTTAGGATCAGTACTCCACTTCTCTGTTTGCTTTTCAAAACTTGGCCTGTAGTAGTTTCTTCAGGAAGGGCGTAGGGTATATTCCCTGAGTTTTTGCAAGCTCAAAAAATGTTCATTTTCATTATACTTTAATGAGTCTTTGGCTGTGTATAATTCTTGGATTGCATACTTTATTTCCTGAGGACTTTGCTATTATGCTATTGCCCCAATGCCTTCTAGCATTGAACATTGCTGTGGAAAATAATAATCCGACTTGAACTTGTTGCCTTAATGCACAACAGCTTTTTTCTTTGAGTTCCAGCAACTTTATTAAAACATGATTCAGGGTTGAATGTGTTATGTAAATTTTTCCCAGAGTGAGTCCTTTCAGTCTACAGAGGCATGAGTTCTATTTCTGAAAAGTTCCTTTGAAGTATATCTTTAACTTTTTTCCTATTTTATTATTTTTAACCTCTTTAGGTTTTTACTTATTGCATATGTTAAGGACTTTTTTAACTGTCTTGTCTAGCTATTAATATTTTATAATTCTGAATTCTTTTTTCTACTTCATTGAATTTCACTTTTTCTTTTCCTGCCATACTTGTTTCTTTCCATGTTTTTAGCAAACTCTGGCTGCTTCCAGTGAAATGTTTGATTCCTGTACTCTGCCAAATCATATTTCATTTTCTGTTGTCTTGCAGTATCTTCCCTGAGCTCTTGTATATCCAATATGGGCTCTTGCTTTATAGGTATGGGAGCTTTGTTTAGGTCTTTTTTCTTTCAAGTTTATGGCAATATTTTTGGCTCCAAATTTTTGTTTGTTCTATGGAAAATTTTTTTTCTGTTGTGTGTTCTTTGCCTTCCATTTTATCTTTGTTTGATCTCTTTTTTTCCTGGTGTAGCTTTGCATGGATGTTTATTTTTGAATGAGATAAGTTTTTTTTTTTTTGTTTGTTTGGTTTTGGTTTTTGGTTTTTGGGTTTTTTCTAGACCAGGTACTTGCCAGATGTTTGTGTGGGAGAGATGGCATGTCCATTTTCTATGCTGGCAGGGATTCTTGATGTTTTAAGACACATAAGTTCCTTATGTCACAAAATCTGTGTTTGAATGAATTTTTCTCCCTAGCTACCAGAGATCAGTGGCTTTAGGGCTATTCACAATGCAGTCCTGTCGTCCGGCCCTGTCTCAACTATAGGCTGCTTCTTGCAAATTGTGGGTTGCTGTATGATTTTTCTTTTAGCCTTATCTTCTCTGCTTTTCTTTGATGCCATACTGGGTCCAGGGAAACGCCTGCTGTGAGTCCATACACCACCTATCTCCATCAATCCTTAGAAGTTCTGGATCTGCCTCCCTTGAGTGGACCACCTGTTTTTTTTTCAACTTTTTTTTTTTTTTTTTTTTTTTTTTTGGGACAGAGAGAGACAGAGCATGAACGGGGGAGGGGCAGAGAGAGAGGGAGACACAGAATCGGAAACAGGCTCCAGGCTCCGAGCCATCAGCCCAGAGCCTGACGCGGGGCTCGAACTCACAGACCGCGAGATCGTGACCTGGCTGAAGTCAGACGCTTAACCGACTGCGCCACCCAGGCGCCCCAAGTGGACCACCTGTTTTGATCTGCTGCCTTTGACTGAGGCCATGAGTTGGAATTTGTAACAATGTTACATTTAAAACAATTACATTTAAATAAGGAGAGTTCTTAACCGTGTTTGGGGTAAATATAAATTCTTTTTTAACTTATTTATTTAAATTCAAGGTAGTTAACATACATTATAGTATTGGTTTCAGGAGTAGAACCCAGCGACTCATTACTTATAATACCCACTGCTCATATCAACAAGTGCCCTCCTTAATGACCATCACCCACTTAACTCACCACCCCCCCCCCCCCAGCAACCCTCAGTTTGTTCTCTGTATTTTATTTTTTATTTTTTTAAATTTTATTGCTTTAAATTTACATCCAAATTAGCATATAGTGCAACAATGATTTCAGGAGTAGATTCCTCAGTGCCCCTTACCCATTTAGCCCAACCCCCCTCTCACAACCCCCCCCCCCAGTAACCCTCAGTTTGTTCTCCATATTTATGAGTCTCTACTGTTTTGTCCCCCTCCCTGTTTTTATATTATTTTTGTTTCCCTTCCCTTATGTTCATCTGTTTTATCTCTTAAAGTCTTCATATGAGTGATGTCATGTGATTTTTGTCTTTCTCTAACTAATTTCACTTAGCATAATACACTCCAGTTCCATCCACGTAGTTGCAAATGGCAAGATTTCATTCTTTTTGATTGCCGAGTAATACTCCATCGTACATGTATACCACATCTTTTTTATCCATTCATCCATCAAAGGACATTTGGGCTCTTTCCATACTTTGGCTATTGTTGATAGTGCTGCTTTACACATGGGGGTGCATGTGTCCCTTCGAAACAGCACACCTGTATCCCTTGCACGATAAATGCCTAGTAGTGCAATTGCTGGGTCGTAGGGTAGTTCTATTTTTAGGGGTTTTTTTTAATGTTTTATTTATTTTTGAGACACAGAGAGACAGAGCATGAGCAGGGGAGGGGCAGAGAGAGAGGGAGACACAGAATCCGAAGCAGGCTCCAGGCTCTGAGATATCAGCACAGAGCCCGATGTGGGGCTCAAACCCACAGACCATGAGACCATGACTCGAGCCGAAGTCAGACGCCCAACTAACTGAGCCACCCAGGTGCCCCTATTTTTAGTTTTTTGAGAAACCTCCATACTGTTTTCCAGAGTGGCTGCACCAGCTTGCATTCCCACCAGCAATGCAAAAGAGATCCTCTTTCTGCGCGTCCTCGCCAACATCTGTTGTTGCCTGAGTCCTTAATGTTAGCCATTCTGATAGGTGTGAAGTAGTATCTCATTGTGGTTTTGATTTGTATTTCCCTGATGATGAGGGATGTTGAGCATTTTTTTTTTCATGTGTCGGTTGGCCATCTGGATGTCTTCTTTGGAGAAGTGTCTATTCATGTCTTTTGCCCATTTCTTCACTGGATTATTTGTTTTTTTGGGTGGAGTTTGAGAAGTTCTTGATAGATTTTGGATCCTAACCCTTTATCTGATATGTCATTTGCAAATATCTTCTCCCATTCCTTTGGTTGCCTTTTAGTTTTGCTGATTGTTTCCTTCGCTGTGCAGAAGCTTTTTATTTTGATGAGGTCCCAATAGTTCATTTCTGTTTTTGTTTCCCTTGCCTATGGAGATGTTTTGAGTAAGAAGTTGCTGTGGGCAATATCAAAGAGGTTTTTGCCTGCTTTCTCCTTGAGGATTTTGATGGCTTCTTGTCTTACATTGAGGTTTTTCATCCATTTTGAGTTTATTTTTGTGTATGGTGTAAGAAAGTGGTCCAGGTTCATTCTTCTGCATGTTGCTGTCCAGTTTTCCCAGCACCACTTGCTGAAGAGACTGTCTTTATTCCATTGGTATTCTTTCCTGCTTTTTCAAAGATTAGTTGGCCATACGTTTGTGGGTCCATTTCTGGTTTCTGTATTCTGTTCCATTGATCTGAGTGTCTGTTTTTGTTCAGGTAACATTCTGTCTTGATGATTACAGCTTTGTAGTATAGCTTGAAGTCTGGGATTGTGATGTCTCCTGCTTTGGTTTTCTTTTTCAAGATTGTTTGGCAGTTCAGGGTCTTTTCCATACAAATTTTAGGATTGTTTGTTCTAGCTCTGTGAAGAATGCTGGTGTTATTTTGATAGGGATTGCATTGGATATGTAGATTGCTTTGGGTAATATCGACATTTTAACAATATTTGTTCTTCCTATCCAGGAGCATGGAATCTTTTTTTCCATTTTTTGTGGCTTCTTCAATTTCTTTCTTAAGCTTTTTATAGTTTTCAATGTATAGATTTTTCACCTATCTGGTTCGATTTATTCCTAGGTATTTATTCCTAGGTATTTTACGATCCCATTTTTTTGTGCAACTGTAAATGGGATCGATTCCTTGATTTCTCTTTCTGTCGCTTCATTGTTGTTGTATAGGAATGCAACTGATTTCTGTGTGTTGATTTTATATCCTGCAACTTTGCTGAATTCATGAGTCAATACCAGCAGTTTTTTGGTGGAATCTTTTGGGTTTTCCATTTACAGTATCATGTCATCTGTAAAGAGTGAAAGTTTGACCCCCTCCTGGCCAATTTGGATGCCTTTTATTTCTTTGTGTTGTCTGATTGCAGAGACTAAGACTTCTAATACTATGTTGAATAACAGTGGCGAGAGTGGACACCCCTGTCTTGTTCCTGACCTTAGGGGGAAAGCTGTCAGTTTTTCCCCGTTGCGGATGATATTAGCATTGGGTTGTTCATATACGGCTTTTATGATCTCGAGGTATGCTCCTTCTATCCCTACTTTCTTGAGGGTTTTTATCAAGAAAGGATGTTGTATTGCTTTCTCAAATGTTTTCTCTGCATCTATTGAGAGGATCATATGGTTCTTGTCCTTTCTTTTATTGATGTGATAGATTATGTTAATTGTTTTGCAGATATTGAATCAGCCCTGCATCACAGGTATAAATCCCACTTGGTCATGGTGAATAATTTTTTTAATGTATTGTTGGATCCGGTTGGCTAATATCTTGTTTAGGATTTTTGTATCCATGTTCATCAGGGAAGTTGGTCTATAGATCTCCTTTTTAGTGGGGTCTCTGTCTGGTTTTGGAATCACGGTAATACTGACTTTATAGAATGAGTTTGGAAGTTTTCCTTCCATTTGTATTTTTTTGGAACAGCTTCAAGAAAATAGGTGTTAACTCTTCCTTAAATGTTTGGTAGAATTCTCCTGGAAAGCTATCTGGCCCGGGACTCTTGTTTTTTGGCAGATTTTTGATTACTAATTCGATTTCCTTACTGGTTATGGGTCTGTTGAATTTTTTATTTCTTCCTGTTTCAGTTTTGGTAGTGTGTATGTTTCTAGGAATTCGTCCATTTCTTTCAGATTACCCATTTCATTGGCATATAATTGCTCATAATATTCTCTTATTATTGTTTTTATTTCTGCTGTGTTGGTTGTGATCTCTCCTCTTTCATTCTTGATTTTATTTATTTGGATCCTTTCCTTTTTCTTTTTGATCAGACTGGCTAGTGCTTTATCAATTTTGTTAATTCTTTCAAGGAACTAGCTTCTGGTTTCATTGATCTGTTCTACTGTTTTGTTTGTTTGTTTTTGTTTGTTTGTTTGTTTTTTGGTTTTGATAGCATTAATTTCTGCTCTAATATTTATTATTTTTTTTCTTCTGCTGGTTGGGGGTTTTATTTGCTGTTCTTTTTCCAGCTTCTTTAGGCATAATGTTAGGTTGTGTATCTGAGATCTTTCTTCCTTCTTTAGGAAGGCCTGGATTGCTATATACTTTCCTCTTATGACCTCCTTTGCTGTGTCCCAGAAGTTTTGGGTTGTGATGTTATCATTTTCATTGACTTCCATACACTTTTTAATTTCCTCTTTAACTTCTTGGTTGGCCCATTTGTTCTTTAGTAGGATGTTCTTCAGTCTGCAAGTATTTGTTCCCTTTCCAAATTTTTTCTTGTAGTTGATTTCGAGTTTCATAGTGTTGTGTCTGAAAACATGCACGGTATGATCTCGATCTTTTTGTACTTATTAGGGCTGATTTGTGTCCCAGTATATGGTCTATTCTGGAGAACGTTCCTTGTGCACTGGAGAAGAATGTATATTCTGCTGCTTTAGAATGAAATATTCTGAATATGTCTGTTAAGTCCACCTGGTCCAGTGTGTCATTCAAAGCCATTGTTTCCTTGTTGATTTTTTGATTAGATGATCTGTCCATTGCTGTGAGTGGGGTGTTGAAGTCTCCTACTATTATGATATTACTATGGATGAGTTTCTTTATGTTTGTGATTCATTGAGTTATATATTTGGGTGTTTCCACATTTGGTGTGTAAATGTTTACAGTTGTTAGGTCTTCTTTGTGAATAGACCCCTTGATTATGATATAATGCCCTTCTGCATCTCTTGATACAGTCTTTATTTTAAAGTCTAGATTGTCTGATATAAGAATGTCTACTCTGGCTTTCTTTTGTTGACCATTAGCATGATAGATGGTTCTCCATCCCCTTATTTTCAATCTGAAGGTGTCTTTAGGTCTAAAGTGGGTCTCTTGTAAACAGCATATAGATGGATCTTGTTTTCTCATCCATTCTGTTACCCTGTGTCTTTTGATTGGAGCATTGAGTCCATTGATGTTTAGAGTGAGTACTGAAAGATGAATTAATTGCCATTATGATGCTTGTAGAGTTGGAGTTTCTGGTGGTGTTCTCCGGTCCTTTGTAAATTTTGTTTCTTCTGGTATTTATTTATTTATTTATTTATTTATTTATTTATTTATTTCTGTGTGTGTGTGTGTGTGTGTGTATTCATTTTTTCTCCCCTCATTGAGTCCCCCTTAAAATTTCTTGCAGGGCTGGTTTAGTGGTCACAAACTCCTTTAATTTTTGTTTGTCTGGGAAACTTTTTATCTCTCCTTCATATTTTGAATGACAGCCTTGCTGGATAAAGAATTCTTGGCTGCATATTTTTCTGATTCAGCACACTGAATATATCCTGCCACTCCTTTCTGGCCTGCCAAGTTTCTGTGCATAGGTCTGCTGCAAACCTGATCTGTCGTCCCTTGTAGGTTAGGGACTCTTTTTCCCTTGCTGCTTTCATGATTCTCTTCTTGCCTGAGTATTTTGTGAATTTGACTATGATATGCCTTGTTGATGGTCGGTTTTTGTTGAATCTAATGGGGGTCCTCTGTGCTTCCTGGATTTTGATGTCTGTGTCTTTCCCCAGGTTAGGAAAGTTTTCTGCTATGATTTGCTCACACAACCCTTCTACCCCTGTTTCTCTCTCTTCCTCTTCTGGAACCCCTATGATTCTGATGTTGTTCCTTTTTAATGAGTCACTGATTTCTGTAATTCTTAAATTGTGCTCTTTTGCCTTAATCTCCCTCTTTTTTTCTGCTTCATTATTCTCTATAAGTTTGTCCTCTGTATCGCTGATTTGCTGTTCTGCCTCATCCATCCTTGGCGCCGCTGCATCCATCTGTGATTGCAGCTCAGTTATAGCATTTTAAATTTCATTCTTACTATTTTTTACTTCTTTTATCTCTGCAGAAAGGGATTCTAATCTATTTTCAACTCCAGCTAGTATTCTTATTATCGTGATTCAAAATTCTGGTTCAGACATGTTGCTTGTATCTGTGTTAAATCCCTGCTTGTCATTTCTTCATGCTCTTATTTTTGGAGTGAATTCCTTCGTTTTGTCATTTTGAAGGGAGAAAAGGAATTAATGAGGTAGAAAAATTAAAATTAAAAATACTAAAATGAAAAAATATTAAAGTTAAAAAATTAAACACACACACACACACACACAAATCGAATAAATGATGCTAGATCCTAGGTGTGTTTTGGTCTGGGTGTTGAAAGTGGTTTGACAGATTAGAGAAAAAAAGGGGGGGCGGGAGGAAATTGTTTGAGAATTTTAAAAAATGAATACACTGAAGTAGACTAAAATGAGATGATGGGAGTAAAATAGAGTTTGAAAAAATTTACACAAAAGTAAAGAATATAGTAGAAAAAAATTAAAAATATTTTTAATAAAAATTAAAAATAAAAATGAATTTTTTCTCTTTCTGTGCTCAAGAAAAAGAAAAGAAACAAAAAAGAGAAAAAAAAGAAATTGTTTGAAAATTTGAAAAGTGAATACACTGTAGTAGACTAAAATAAAATGATGGAAGTAAAATAGAATTTGAAAAAATTTACACAACATTAAAAAATATAGTAAAAAAATTAAAGAAAAATATTTTTAATAAAAATTGAAAATAAAAATGAATTTTTTCTCTCTGTTTTCAAGAAAAGAAGTATAAAAGAGAAAAAAAAAAAGAAAGAAAATTGAATAGATGGACCTGGTAACAGATTGAAATAGGACTGAAATTACTTCGTTTTCCCCTAGAAGTCAGACTATGTAGTGCTTTATAGTCCATAAACTAATTAGGTGGTGAGACTTGTGTCCTTGAAGAGCGAGGTTGGCCCATTTGGGCGGGGCTCAGTGTAACAGCTCCATTCTCCACTAGATGGTGCTGCTAGTCTACTGGGCTGGAGTGTTGAGGTGCGTGTAGGTGTGCATGTGCGGGAGCATGCGCGGGAGCATGCGCGGGAGCGGTGAAAATGATGCCAGCGGTGAAAACAGACCCAGTCTGTTCTCCCAGATCAGCAATCGAGCACCCATACTCTGTCTTCAGCTCTCGTCCACTCCCTGCTTTTTCACTGTCTGTGACCTGGCCCCAGGCAGAACCTCTTTCCCGAGTTTTGTGTCACATGCGGCTGTTTTCTCTGGCCCCTTCCAAAGGACTGTGGCTTTGACCCGTTCCGCCCCTCTGCGGGAGGGTCTCACCGAGCAATGGACGAACAATGGCCGGATGTCGGCTGCACCCAGGAACACTTGCTGGATTCTGCTGCTGCCAGTGCCCTGAGACTGCGGCCAGGTGCCAGCCTGCCTGAGAAAGTTTGGGAAACACTGTAGCAGCAGCGTTTCAGGGATTATGGAAAATCACCACACACATCTGGCACCAGGCTTCACCCTTAACACCCTTGTTCCAGCACCAGTGAATGTGGCCGTTCTCTGGGGTCTGCTGGGACCAGGTGCCTTCAACAGTCTACCAAACATTCTTCCAGCAGTGGAACTGCTTTTCCGCGTGTGGCCTGAGAACCTCCCGGACCCTACTCTGTTCCTGGGGATTGGCCCTTCCTACCAGAGCACTGCCAGGTATGGAGCTGCGTAGTTGGAGACTTTGCACTCCCCTTGTTTACGGTCTTAATGGAATTTAAAATTTCTCCTTTTTCCCTTTTTCGTCCCTGTGGCTGTTTCTAATTTTCCACTTTCTCTCCAGCTGCTTTTGGGGAGGGGTGCTTTCCCCGTATTCTGCCCCCCCACTCCCAGTCTCCGTCCTCTCTCTGCTCGCAAAAGCACCTCCCTTCCCGCGCCTTCTCGCTCCCTAAGTTCACCTCTCTGTGCCGCATACCTGCCGAATTCTGTGGTTCAGGTTGTGCAGATTGTTGCGTTCATCCTCAGATCAGTTTTCTAGGTGTGCAGGATGGTTTAGTGTTGGTCTGGCTGTATTTCATGGACGCGAGACACACAAAAAACTTTCATGCTGTTCTGCCATCTTGGCTCCTCCCTGTTCTCTGTATTTTAGAGTCTCCATGGTTTGCTTCCCTCTGTGTTTTCATCTTAGTTCTTTCCTTGCCCTATGTTCATTTGTTGGGTTTCTTAAATTCCACATATGAGTGAAATCGCGTATTTGTTTCTCTGACTGATTTCACTTGGTATAACGCACTATATAGTTCCATCCATGTTGTTGCAAATGGCAAGATTTCATTCTTTGATTGCTGAGTAATATTTCATTATATATACATATATATCATATAATATATATATAAATCTCATATCTTCTTTATTCATTGGGGTGAATTAAATTCTGAGTCACTTTGAAATTATTAGCAAAAGCAATAATAATTTTAAACCGGACAGTGCCAACAAATGGGGGGTTGAAGCTATAGTGCCTGCGGCAGCTAGCATTTATTTAGTATTCCCTCTCAGATAAAACATCTTTCCAGTTGGAATATGGAAGGAGATAATAGATGAAACTGAACTTGGAAAGTGTCTGGCATGTAGAAAACTGTTAAAAAAAGATCCAGTTCTTCTCTCTACCATCATCATTACACTATTTAAAAAAAGGTAGAAAATCACACATTTAAACATATCCTATTTTGGTAATAAAAATCTAATCTTTTTTATAAGTATAAACATGCTTCTGCTCTAGTTCTTCCTATGGGGCATCACTGAAGCCATCACTAAGCAGCATCAAAAAAGATGCCACATGAGCAGCCATTTCTCAAGCTTGTGACTTACCGTAATGCCTGGTTTCTATCATTCTGTATGTAGTTTTTATAATAAAATTATTGTCTAGTATTTTTTTCTGAGTTCCCTTCTATGCCAGGCAGATTGTAAGGAGAGGGGGAAGGAAGGAATGGGGAGAGGTCTAGGCTAAGTAGTGTCAGTCCTACAATGCAGAATGAGCAGCACAGCTCTTACCTGGAGCTTTGCAAGTCTGGGACTCAAGAGTGGAGAAAAATCCAAGTCAACAAAGAGGCTTTAAGTATGTCTTTTACCAAATGCACCAGCCTGGGGTAGGTATAGGGAAACAGATTTTAAACTAAGAGATTGCAGAATAAGAAGTTGGAGGCAACGGCAAACAACTCAAACAGGAGTTGTCTAGGACAGAGGTCTAAGCCTTCATCATGATTACACACTAGGCCTGGAACTTGTAAAGGGACAGGGACAGAGCAGATAGTCTTGTACTTGATTTATTTATTTGCATTACCTTTCTGACCTCCCTAAGTGGGGACCCTGAAGGGTAAGCTTATTGTAACCAGCTGAACTCTCCTTATGCTATCCAGCTAAATACCTTATAAAGAGTAGGTGATCCAGAGTTATTTTTTAATTTAAAAGATAATTATAACTTTGGATAAATACAGGGAAGATATGATTTAAAATAACACCGATCCCCAAAATAAGCATAAAATAATGCCATCCACGCAGGCAAAAGTGCAGTTTTGCTAGTGAATGCAGTTCCAAAGTGATACATATTTTTAGAGTAGTTTTTCATAGAATAACCACACCTTGAGTTTCTTGCATTTTAATTTGGAGAGACAGTGATACATTTTGCCATTCTGTAATTTCAGACCTGGGATTTACTGGATGAGTTGCAAATGTATGAAAAATGGTTTGGGAAAACAATTTTTATTCATTAAGTTGTTTGTTTTGATAGGTAAAAAAAACACATATCTTTTTAAAGCGATGTTTATTTCATGTTTCGAGTGGCAGAAAAATAATTGTGTGTTTGAAATCTTTGAAATATGTTTTAATGCTTTTAAAATGACTTAAGAGCAAATGTGCCAAATGTACCCACTTTTTAAGCCATTCCATGGTTGACAGTTAGCTTCACTTTTTAAGCTTTATGGAACTATTTAATATGTTCTTTGATTATATCTGTTAAACTGCAGTCAGTGTCTGTACCTGGTGGTATGATTAGAACATTTGACACACCTACAGCAAGATTTGCAAAGAAGAGATATTACAGATATTGTGTAAATGCTTGATTGAAGCTCTAAAAATGGATATGAATATTTTCAAATAGAATTATGCAAACATGGTCTTATAATAGGATTTCATTGGTAGATTGAGCATATATATACCTGGTCTATATGCTGGGAATCAGTTTTCAGAAAAGACAAACTGCCTTTCTAATTTGAACTTTTTCTTTCTTTCTTTTTTTTTTTTTTTTTTTAATTTTTTTTTTTTCAACGTTTTTTATTTATTTTTGGGACAGAGAGACAGAGCATGAACGGGGGAGGGGCAGAGAGAGAGGGAGACACAGAATCGGAAACAGGCTCCAGGCTCCGAGCCATCAGCCCAGAGCCTGACGCGGGGCTCGAACTCACGGACCGCGAGATCGTGACCTGGCTGAAGTCGGACGCTTAACCGACTGCGCCACCCAGGCGCCCCAACTTTTTTTTTTTTTTTTAACGTTTATTTATTTTTGATACAGAGAAAGACAGAGCATGAATGGGGGAGGGTCAGAGAGAGGGAGACACAGAATCCGAAACAGGCTCCAGGCTCTGAGCTGTCAGCACAGGGCCCGACGCGGGGCTCGAACCCACGGACGGTGAGATCATGACCTGAGCCGAAGTCAGCCGCTCAACCGACTGAGCCACCCAGGCGCCCCTGAACTTTTTCTTTTTTAATTTTAGTGAGACAGGGTATTTAAAAGAATTTGGATAAGACTATAAAATTCAGCCCCAAGATCAGTCTACAGAACTTCCTGAGTGCCCATTAAATGTATATTTTAAGTTACTGGGAATTCATGGAATTGTAGAATTCTCCGAACACATATCTGCTCATACTAACGAGTAATTGATAGTTAATTGTACACTTAGTAAGTTGTAGGCACTGTTCTGAGGGCTTTATATATATTAACTATTTAATGCTCACAGCATGCCTATGAGGCAGGTATGATTATGATTATCATTTTACAGATGATTTGATGGAAACATAGAGAAATGGTTTGTTTTAAAGTCACACATAGAGCTGGGATTTGAAGCCAGTTACTCATGGTTTCAGCACCTCTACTTTTAACTACTGTGACAGACTGCGTGCTGGGTACTTTGGTAAAATGACATTTTTGTGCCATACTTCCAAGAAGAGGAAACTCACCAGAATTATAGGATTTCAGGGGGTGAAACAGGCCCCCCAAGAGTCATTTACTCTAACCATCCTGCCTATGATCGTGCTCCCAAGGAGTCTGCAGGCTGTCATAGCGATGGGGAGAAACAGCAAAGTAGTGGAATCTCTTTAATGAGCTGCTCAGGGACAGAAATGATGCCCTCCTTATAGGTTAAACATATTATATCAGGCTTTTATTATATTTATTGCTGGGTCTTAGGATCTCGGATTTGACCCATGTTCTTTCCAAATCCTTATATAATGAGCTGTGCTACTGCACATTTCTGCCATTATAGCTATAAATACAAAACACACAAACACACGAAGGCATCCACCCAAGTATAGAATTACCATGGAAATGGGAAGGATAAAAAAAATGGATTGTTAGGTTTGAGGGGTAATTACTGGTGACACTGGTCTGGCTAGAACTTGATAAGAAGCAAGAGTAGTTTGGAAAGATTTCAGGGGCATCATGAAAGTTGAGTACAGATTTGTCAGGGTCAAATGATGGAGACAGATTTCAGATGGTGCGATGACACGTGTGAATTATTTCATAGAGAAAGGGTGCCTGGGTACTTGGTACTTCCGAATATACTGACAGAATAAATGCAGGGGATAAGAATCTGAGAGCTACATGAGAGATGCTGTCATGGGTATCATTTCCCCAACGTTCTTGAAGGCAGAAATAGTACCTTGTATTTGTATTCTTTGTGCCTTGCGTGTAATAGTCTTAATACCACTTGTTGAATTTATTTATGTGCACAAAATGTTATGTAAGCAGATAGGAGAATATGTCAGGAAGGTAAAATGTCACCCATTTGGTAACGTTTGAGTGTGAGAAGGGGTTTTGTAGATAGAGCTTGTTTGTGGGGTGTGTGTGCGGAAGTGGAGTGGGGCAAGTTTCTTCCCCACTATTTTCTTTCACAGAAAGAAAGCCACACCACTCCCCCTAGTTTCTCCCAGTTTCTCCCTCAGTCCTCTTCCTTCAGTTAAGACAGAGTGACGTAGCTACTTGTTGGCTCTGAGATAAGGAACTGCACGTTGCTTGTAGTTCACACCTTTCTCCTTTCTCCTCTTAGAAGTGAGCCTTTTCTCCTTTCTCAAAATGTAATAATGGAGCAGGGGGACTGTTGGAGGCTTGAAGTTTTGCCCCGCCCTGTCTGCATCTGGGCAGGTGTATCTGTAAAGTTCTGGGGGTAGATATCAAGAAGCTCATTGCTGCCATATAGTAAGCTAGCTGTTTTCTTTGCAATCAGCCCTATTGGTAATAAAAGTGATACTTGGTCCTCTTTCTGCTTGATTTTTTCTTTTATGTCTTAGTTTATTAAGAGCTTGGGGAGGGTTATAATTTATTGGGTTCCCTCGAATCTCAACATAACTACTAGGGACGGGCATTCCTAGAAGAGAGAACAGTATTTATGAAAGCGTATAGAACTGAAAATGCTTCATGTGTTTGGGAAAGAGTCAGAATTCTGTATCGTGGTAAGAATGAGCGTGACAGAGAGAATAATTGAGGAAAGTTTAGGGTTGAGTGAGGAAAGGACTTGGGGCATGCTAAAGAGTTAGAGTTGATCCTTTCGACTTTATGGTTCTCTAAGTACTGTCTAGGGTCTCTAAGAACCTTTCAGGGGGTCCATGAAGCCAAAAATACATTCACAATAATACTAAGACATTGTTTACTTGTATCATTTTCATTTTCTCATGAGTGTACAGGAGAGTTTTCTAAAGGCTACATGATGTGCAATATTGCAACCAACTGAATGCCGAAACAGATATGAGACTTCTGCTTCTACTATAATAGAATATCTTTCAAGCCAGTGATTAAAAAGATCTGCAAAAATGTAAAGCAATACCATATGTCTTACTAGTGGATTTTTTAAAAATAGTTATCTCATAAACATATTATTTATGTTAACACATAATGGGTTTATTTTTAATGACTTAAAAAATTCGAATTTTTGTTTATATTAACTTTAAATATAATATTAATTTATAACATAGCAAATATTAATATATATAACCCATGTAAATAAAACCTCTTTGGGGCCCTTAATAATTTTTTTATTATTATTTTTTATTTTTAAAAAAATTTTAGTGTTTATTTTTGATATAGAGAGAGACAAAACATGATCAGGGAAGGGACAGAGAGAGAGAGGGAGACACAGAATTCAAAGCAGGCTCCAGGCTCTCAGCTGTCAGCACAGAGCCCAATATGGGGCTCGAACCCCTGAACTGTGAGATCATGACCTGAGCCGAAGTTGGACGCTTAACCAACTGAGCCACCCAGGGCACTTAATAATTTTTAAGACCGTGAAGAGGTCCTGCTACCTGAAAGTTTGAAATTGACTCCTATGGACAATGGGGAAACTGGAGATTTGAAAGTAGAGGAGCAACATGATCTGTTTCATATTAGACATTTAATTCTTCAAAAGTTACAAAGAATGTCCATGCCCACTGTTGGTAAAGATGTAGGAAATGAGCATTCTTATGTTC
This sequence comes from Panthera onca, assembly GCF_046562875.1. Classification (NCBI taxonomy): domain Eukaryota; kingdom Metazoa; phylum Chordata; class Mammalia; order Carnivora; family Felidae; genus Panthera; species Panthera onca. Next base: position 49,470,402 of record NC_138345.1, read on the forward strand.
CACTGGTAGGAATATGAACTGGTATAGCCTTCAAATGGGTGTTTTGGCAATGTGTGCCAAATGATTGTAAAAGAGCATTTTCTTTGGCTTAGAAATTCCACTTTTAGGGATTTATCCTAAGGAAATAACTGAACAAATGTTAAAGATATAAACACCACATATTAATATTTATTGTCGTATTGTTTATAATGATTAAAAGATTAAAAAACAACATAGGGGCACCTGGGTTGCTCAGTCGGTTAAGCATCTGACTTCAGCTCAGATCATGATCTCGTGGTTCACAAGTTCAAGCCCTGTGTTGGGCTCTGTGCTGACAGCTTAGAGCCTGGAGCCTGGTTTGGATTCTGTGTCTGCCTCTCTCTCTCTACCCCTCCCCCACTCATGCTCTGTCTCTCTCTCTCACACACACAAAAATAAGTAAATATTAAAAAAAAAATCCTAAATGCTCACGTTTTAGGTTCTGCTGGTTTTGGATATCACTCCACTGCATGAACCACACTGAGCCTTGATTCTTTCTTTTAATTGTAATGAGACAGAGACTTCCATCTTTCAAGAGACAGAGGCTCATGAAAGGTTTCCATGTGCCCTTTATTCTTTATCCAACTCAGTGCCCAAATAATGCTCCAGACTTCACTGCCTTTAGCCATCTGCTTCAAGGTGAGAGACTTAAAAGTCCAAAGGATCCAGACATGCAGAGCTGGCATTGTTCCTCCATGGCCTGCAAGACAGCAGAGATAGAAAGATGACACAGTTCTACATCTGCAGATGTGACCAGGCTACCTTTCCTGGGATAAAACTGGGATAAAACTTTCCTGGGGTAAAACGATAAAATTCTTTTACACCTTCTTATTGCCCTATTTAGGAGGTAAACATATGAGTTTGTCACTCATATGACTTCTTATGAAGACATATTTTTTTAAAAAGGAACACAGTTCATAAACTGCACAAGCTCTAGTCAAAGGATTTGCTGAAGTGACTCATTTTACCACAGTGCAAATACACAAATTTCTTAGTGTAAGAGTACAGTGACCCTTGACAATATTAGATATGTTCCCACAAGAAGAAAAGGAAATGTACATGGTTGGCACCAGAATTTTCAAGGCCATTTAATATTTTTCTAAGAAACCCAGCAATAATCCAACAATAGGGAATTAGCAAATTTCTGGTATGGAAAGGCTACTAGTAATGTCAAGATGAAGAAAGATGTAATTCTTAACTTTGTGCCTCTATAGGTAAGATTTTTTTCACCTTCCTGTTTCTTTCAGGATTTTTTTCTTTATCTTTGATTTTCTCTGGTTTGAAAATGATATGCCTAGGTGTACTGTTCTGGTATTTTCTGAGATTCCTGGATCTGTGGTTTGGTGTCTGATAATTATTTGAGGATATTTTCAGTCATTATTGTTTCAAATATTTCTTCTGTTCCTTCCTGTCTTTCTTCTCCTCAGGTATTCTCATTATGAGTATGTTACACCTTGTGCAGTTGTCTCCAAGTCCTTGGATAGTCTGTTGTTTTTCTCAGACTTTGTTCTCTTTGCTTTTTGGTTTTCAAAGATACTATAGGTATATTACCTAAAGACCTGGATGATGAAAAGGAGGTGGCCTGGGAAGATCCACAGGAAAAGTGTTCCAGAAAGAACAGCAAGCAAAGGCTACCTGGAGGGGTTGACTGGAGCAAGAGGATAAATGAGAAAAGGGTTTTGAGAGAGAGGAGATTGAAGAGGTGGGTGGAGGGCCTTGTAGGCCATGGTAAGGGTGCTGGTCTTTTCTACCTAATTCTAAGTAGGTAAGGCAATAGGAAGCCATTGCAAGAACAAGCAGAGGAGTGACATGATCCAAATCAGGTTTTAAAATGATTACTTTTCCTGGACTGAGAATAAATTGTAGTGGGGCTGGCGGGAGAAGGGGTGGTTGGTTAGGGGGCCATATCACTTGGCTGCCAAGAAATAATAGTGCTTGGGTGTAGGGGGTGGCTGTGATGGTGAAGGTGGGTGGACAGTGTGCAAACAAATGTATGTATTCCCAAGTCTTATGCAGCCCAGGTTACCGCCCCATGATACAGATGGGAGATAGGGTAACCTTTTTTTTTTTTTTTTCCCTTATCCTGATCCTTTTGCAGATGGTTAGTAGATTTAATATTTCCCTCTAATTCAAATTTGTAATTTTTTCACTCCCATATAGAAAGGAAAGCATGGAATATCGCAGTGCCCAAGTGTTACCTCCCTATTACAATAAGAAATCCACATTTGTAACTATCTTTTCTGGGAAAGTGAACATTTCAGATTTCTAACTGTAGCCCAATTTTTCTTCTACCATTTTTACATGTTGTGACAGGTGGCTTAGAAATACTTTGATTTTTGTCTCTTCATCACAACACACTGAACATTAAAATCAAGTTGTTGGTTTTTTATTGGTTTAATATGTTTTTCAGCATTTTATTCCGCAAAATGTCATGAATATTAGAGGATATATCAATATATATCAATAGTACTCAGATACATAGAGGTTATTTCTTCAGCTGTGTCCAGAAGAAGACCCTCAAAGACATCCATCATTTCTGTTACATTTCTGTGGTTTTTTTTTTATCTCTAGCGTTTTATTTTGTTTTGTTTTTTCCCTTGGAACTTCTATCCCTCTGCTTACATTGCCCATCTATTCTTTTTTTTAAGATGTTTTCTTTTTTTTTAATTTTTTTAACATTTATTTATTTTTGAGGCAGAGAGAGACAGAGCATGAATGGGGGAGGGGCAGAGAGAGAGGGAGACACAGAATCGGAAGCAGTCTCCAGGCTCTGAGCTATCAGCCCAGAGCCCGACGCAGGGCTCGAACTCACGGACCACGAGACCGTGACCTGAGCTGAAGTCGGTCGCTCAACCGACTGAGCCACCCAGGCGCCCCTACATTGCCCATCTATTCTTGCATATTGTCTATTTTATCTGTTAGCACCCTTAGCATACTAATCATCATTGTTTTATTTAGTTAATTAATTTATTCATTTACTTATTCTTAATCATAATTATTTTAAATTTCCTATCTAATAATTCCAACATCTCTGTCATGTCTGCTTCTCATGCTTAATATGTCCCTTCAAATTGTGTTTTTTTGCCTTTTGATATGGCTTCGTATTGTTTCTTGAGAGCCAGACCTAATATATTGGGTAAGATGAACTATCATAAACAGGCCTGTAGTGATGTAGAGGTGAAGTGTGGGGGCAGGGAAAGATTTCCATAGTCTTAGGAATGGACTTCTTTTAGGTCTCAGGCTTTTAGTGAGACTATGCCTCTGTACTGTGAATTTCACAAGTGTTTCTAAGTTTTGCTTTCTCTCCTTAGGTGGGATAGGATGGCTAGGGCAGGCTGGAGTTGGGTATTTCCTTTCCTCAGGTCAGTTATGCTTTGTTAATACTTGACTAGGTTAGAATCCAGTTAACTATTTCTCCTGAGGGTAGGTTTTGTTAAAAGGAGAATCCTCTGAGGTATTTCAAAGTACGTAATTCCTTTCCCCCTTACGCTATGTACGCTATGGAAGCCCAAGGGGATTTTTCTCCCATATTTACTGTGGGAATCTGGTTGTGCTCCTGGGGGTAAATCTCACAATATTGTTAGGGCTCCCCTATGACTGAGTCCCTTTGGAATTTTTAACTTGTAGTCAGATTTGTCTGCACTGAACCTTTAGGATTCATCAGTGATAGTTCATATTTTCCTACCCTGGCACTTGTTCCCACAATGGTTCCTGTTTGGGAGTTTCTGTTCTGTACCACAAGTCTTTGTATTTGCCTGTTTGTCTCTCCACTCTTAAGGGCAGTGGTTTGCCTTGGGTCGTCCTTTCTCTTACAGATCCAAGAAGAGTTGTTGATTTTTCATTCTTTTCAGCTTCTTACTTGTTGTTAAGATGGAGGGCGACTTCCAAGCTTCTTCTATTGGAAACCAGAAACCAGAACTGTAAAGGCTTTAAAAAGATAAGAATAAATGCATTAAAATTTATGTTAAAGATCTCCACGAGTACATTTAAAAATAAATGAAGAAATTCATATAGGTCTCTAATCTATGTAATCACTTTTTATCAATGTTAGTTCCTTGGTGTTTTTTTGTTTTGTTTTGAGAGAGAGAGAGAGACAGAGAGTGTGTGTATGGGCAGTGCATACACATGAGCAGGGAAGGGGCAGAGGAAGAAGAAGAGAGAATCTTAAGTAGGCTCCATGCCCAGTGTGGAGACCAACTTGGGGCTTGATCTCAGGACCGTGAGATCATGACCTGAGACAAAATTAAGAGTCAGACGTTCATCCAACTGAGCCACTCAGGTGCCTTAGTTTCTTGGTTTTGATAATATACTACATTTAATGTAAGACGTTAACAGTGCAGGAACCTTGGCACACAGGATTTCTGTAGTATATTTTGCAACATTTTGTGAATCTATAACTACTTAAAAATAAATTTTTTTTAAAGTAAATACAGTTAGAAAAAACATTCACAGCTCAAGAAGGGAAAAATTCAAAGACTTCATATATAAAAACCTTACCAAAGGTAAGGTAAGAAAAATACATAATAGTAGAAAAGTGGGCAAAAGTCATAAATAAGTATTTTGCAAAACATAGCTAAATTTATGAAAAGTTGTTTAAACTCACTAATAGTCAAGAAACAGCAAATAGAAGACTTACCTCTATCTATTTATCAGCCTGATAATGGTTAACAATGAACATAATAAATACCAAATTGGCCAAGTGTATGGGTAGTTGGACACTCCATCTAGTGCTAGTAGAAAAGTAAGTTGGCACAATTTTGTAGGAAGCCAATTTGGTAACACACAAAGTCAAAAAGTTGCAAAATTAATATACAGGTATTTAAAGAAATAAGGATGGTACAAATACCTCTATGAGAATGTTCATCAAGCGTTATTTATAAAAAGGAATCTTAAGGAATAGTAATAGGAAAATGATTAAATACAAGAGATCATCACTGTAGAAGAATATTAAATGGTATGGAAAAATGATGTCCGCTATAAAAAAATCAAATTTGAAAAATACGAAAGGATGTATTCCAAAAGCTCTCTTCATGCCTCCAATAGTTCACTACACAACACCTCTTCCACAAATGCAACCACTATCTTGACTTCTAATAGTATAGCTTAGTTTTGCTAAACTTGAAATGCATTCATACAGTATATATATAACAATGTATGGTTTTTGTCATTCAGTTTTATAATTTTGTATTTTATCCATGTTTCATGCAACAATAATATATTTTCATAGCTGTAGAGTATTCAATTACATGCATATAGGAAAATATATTATCCATATATTTGTACTGTGATTATTTTGGTACTCTTTTTTTTTCTTTTTAACGTTTCACTTATTTTTGAGAGACAAAGAGAGACAGAGCATGAGCAGGGGAAGAGCAGAGAAAGAGGGAGACACAGAATCCGAAGCAGGCTCCAGGTTCTGAGCTGTCACTCCAGAGCCTGATGCGGAGCTCAAACTCGTGAACTGGGAGATCATGACCTGAGCTGAAGTCGGACGCTTAACTGACTGAGCCACCCAGGCGCCCCCGTTTGTACTCTTAATAGTGTAAAAAAAATGAAAGGCTATACAAAGTATGATGTCAATTTTATCTGCAAAGGTTATACATAGAAAACATGGAAATAACAAAATAGCAATGATTGGATGTCCTGGGGTAGCAGGATCATGTATGATTTATTTTCTTCCCTACAGTTGTCTAAGTTTTGTTTTAAAGCATTGATCATGTATTACTTTTTATTTTTTTTAAGATTTTATTTTTAAGCAATCTCTACACCCCACATGGGGCTCAAACTCACAACTGGGGGATGAAGAGTCACATGCTGTACTGACTGAGCCAGCCAGGTGCGCTGATCAGGTATTACTTTTATAACAGCAACAAATAAAACAAACTTAAATAAAATCTGTCAACAAATTTATTAAACTCCCATTAGTCTTGGTGATACAGCAACAATACTGTTTTATATTTTTAGAGCTTATAATCTCAAAGATAAACTAACATAAGATGGTAGGAACATCTAACAGGCAGGAATCAAGGAAAGTGCTATAGGAGAGTGAAGACAAAATCTGTAAATGAAGAACATGAACTTGGCAGACAATCAGGTCTGGCCCCAAATCCTACCTTTACTGATTAAAAAAAACAACAACTCAGTTTTCTCATCTAAGAATGGGGATAATATTACATCATCTGAGCTATAATGAGAAGTAAATGAAATAGGTATATAAATGCCTAATATACAAAATATGTTCAATAATTGTAAGTTTCCTTTCCTAAAGAGAGTTGTGGTAATAAAGGAAGTACATCTTGGGAAGTTTGGAAAGAGAAAAATAAAAACACAAGAGGTAAGAGGTCATAGTTTATTCTGGTGGAGTCAGGTAGGGTGGGGTGGCTGTTGTGGGGGAGAAAGAAGTGTACCAACAAAGACTGAAATGCAAAAGAGCTGCCATCTGAGTGAAGTAGAGCTTCTGATTGTGGGGTGGGGAGGGATTGTGGTAGGAAGAGAAATCGGAAACCTGCTAAAATACTTATTACTGTCCCACTGGATTTATGCTTCCTTTTTTTAATATAATTAAAAACATTTTTTTTTTCATTTATTTATTTTTGAGAGACAGAGTGGGAGTGGGGAGGGGCAGAGGAAGAGGGAGACACAGAATCTGAAGCAGGCTCCAGTCTCTGAGCTGTCAGCACAGAGCCCGATGTGGGCTCGAACTCACAACTGCAAGATCAAACCTGAGCTGAAGTTGGATGCTTAACCAACTGAGCCACCCAGGTGCCCCTGGATTTATGCTTCTTGAGGGAAGGCACCTGTCTGTCCAGTTCAGTCTTGTACCTCAGCTCCTAGAACAGTGCATTGCACCTGGTAGGTACTCACTGAATATTTATGGAATGAACAAATGTTAAATTATAGTATTTATTCATGTGGAATGTTTATTAATACAACTTCTTTTTATTGCCCTAGTCAGAAGTGCTTTATTTATTCATTTGTTCATTCATTGACGGTAATAGATTTATTGAATGCCTACGTGTACCTTAAAGTAAAGCTTAAAGTAACAAATAACAAGGTGAGCCGTGTCCTCAAGCAGTGGTGTGTTGGAACCAGCTTGCACTTACTCGTGAGAGTCAACTGTTCGATTTGGAGGAATTTCATTAAAAAGAGCCATTGTAAAAAATTAAATTACATGACTTTACAAATATAGTATATTATAAATAAAGGTAATAAACTCTCAAACATCTTACTTCCCAGTTCAGTTACATTTTACTATCACTGATGCTTTTGAGGTTCTTTATTCCATTGTGTCTGTAGAGCAGCAATACTATATAATGAGTATCACTGCTCATCTGTTCCCAACTTCATGATAATGATGTCATGTTGGTAGTGTGAGTTTGGTTGTGGTGGAATTATCTATACCACAGAAATTGATGAATGTTGTAAATCAGGTTGTGTTTTTTTTCTCCAGGAGAATCTATGTTTATTTTTAAATTCTTAAAATTTGTTTATTTTTTAAGATTATTTATTTATTTATTTATTTATTTATTTATTTATTTTAAAGTTTATTTATTTTGAGACAGAGAGCACAAGCAGGGGAGGGGCAGAGACAGAGGGAGAGAGAATCCCAAGCAGGCCCTGTGCTGTCAGCACAGAGCCCGATGTGCGACTCAATCTCATGAACTGTGAGATCGTGACCTAAGTCGAGATTAAGAGTTGGATGCTTAACCGACTGAGCTACTCAGGTGTCCCAGATTTTATTTTTAAGTAATCTCTACACCCAACGTTGGGCTTGAACCCACAACCCTGAAATCAACAATTGCATGCTCCATTGAGTGAGTCACCCAGGCACCACCAGGAGAATCCATTTTTAAACATTATGAGAACACCACTGCTCTCAAAAAGAGAGTGTCTTCCCATACATAGAGATCCCTGGGAAATAATCTGGTTTGTGGGATTTATGGCCAGGTAGGCAGAAAGTATGGTTAACTAGGGGTATCTCTATGGTACAGCAGACTTGAGCCACTTTATGAGGCTAAGAGGCAAGACTTTCATCCCCAAAGAAGGGGGACCAGGAAGAGAAGAACAGGGCAGAGGTGATCAAGGTGGTAACCCATTCCTGAGACCTCAAACATGGGGGCAAGGAGAACTTCACCCATAGGGGATGCCAGTGATTGCCCCTAGGCCACCAGATTTGAGGACTTAGGGCCAAAAGAGGGACACATGAAGCCCCTTGGTCAGTATCAGAGTACATGGGAGAATGACTGATATTAAGTCCTCCTAAATATACATGTATGCATGTATACATGTATGCATGTGTGCATAAGTATGTTGTAGGGGGAATGGAGTTGCGACTATTTAAATTCTCCTTACGTCTTGCCTTAATTCCCAAAGGAACTGAAGTGTGAGTCTTTGTGTGTTATGTGGGCACAAAGATCATCTGACTTGGCAGTGCGGTGTGAAAATGAAGACGAGCTGATTTAACTCTGAGATTCTGGGGGAGGCAGAAAGTGAAGAACTAAAGTAGGTGTATGAAATCTGAAACCCAACTGAATCCAGCTCATATATGTGACCGCCACAGTAAATTCTCCTATGCCCTCTCCTATGCCATGTCTATGCCTAGACCTTTCCTTGCAAGCGACCTGTGTTCTTTGTTTTCAGATTGGATAGGGCTTTCTCTTCCTTCTTGACAACTAGGTCCTGATGAATGTAGAAATGTAGTAAATAATCCATGCACTGTGATTCATTTCTTCTCTATCACAATGTGATAAATCACCATAGGTTAGTAAGTGCTGATAGATTAGGTTTCGTATTTTGTAAAAACAAGGGTAGCACTTAACATTGAGGACCAGCTGAGGGCACTGTTTTTCCTATAGTCTTTGACTGAGATGGATGTGAGTGTTGTAGAGGCTAATTTTAGAGAACAGGCTTGAGCAATGGAAGCTTGATCAAGGCAAAAGGCCCACGGTGACCCCCTGGCTGAATACAGACTGGTCCATCAGGCGACCCACTTCAGAATATTCATAGGCACTAACCATCAGGTTAGTTACAACCAGGCACAGTTACCAAAAAAGGGAACATTCCATACATCCCCACATCTCCTCACCCTTTGTCTTTAAGGACAGTCCCCACCCACTGCCTCCTTGCAGACAGTGTCTCTGCTGTCCTGCCTACTGCTCCCTTGTGGCGTATTCAATACATTTCTATCTCCTTGGCTCTGCCTCAGGTGAATTCTTTTTGCAAGGCCATGCTATTGGCTCCTACCCCCACATTTGGGGGCCCCCATCTGATCTGATTGGGAGAGACATCACATTTAGACTCTACAAGTGTGAGTCCCAACTCTTCATTTTCAGCCATGTGATAGCAGTTGCCTGTGCTAACCCTCAGTTTCCTTGTCTATAAAATGGGGATAATAATAGTAACATATCCATTAAATGATACAATGCATATAAAACACGTACCACATATACAAACCACTCAAAACTTTAAAATTATTTTTATGGATTTAACCTTAATGTAATGACTTTATATTCTTGCATGCCACAGATTGTGTGTGTGCGTGTACATGCATGTGTGTGTGGTGAGACAATAAATATGCTATCGAAAGGAGAACCAATCTTTGTGGATATAATAGCAGAATGGTTATTGCCAAGCTGATGATAGGCTCTGTTATCTGGTTTCATTCACAAAAGATAATGTCTGTGAGATAAATCCATATTGTTGCTGTATTAGGAGTTTCCTTCTTTCTATTGAGCAATAGTATTCAATTGTATGACTGTACCACAATTTATTCACCTGTGGATGGACATTTGGGTTATTTCCAGTGTAAACTTAAAAAAATATTTTTTTAATGTTTATTCATTTTTGAGAGAGAGTGAGAGAGAGACAGAGTACAGGCCCAGGAGGGACACAGACAGAGGGAGACACAGAATCTGAAGCAGTCTCTGGGCTCTGAGCTGTCAGCACTGATCCTGACCCGGGGCTCAAACCCATGAACTGCGAGATCGTGACCTGAGCGAAGTCGAATGCTTAACCGACTGAGCCACCCAGACACCCCTCCAGTGTAAACTTTTATGAATAAATTTGCTATGAACTTTCTTGTACAACAAGTCTTTTTGTGGACATACATTTTCATTTTTATTGAGTAAATACTTAGAAGTGGAATTGTGGGGTCATTGTATAGGTTAGATTTAATTTTATAAGAAACCCCACACCCATTTCAGAGCAGTTGTACCATTAAACATTCCCACCAGCAATTTATTTGTGTTCTGATTGCTTTACCTCTCCACCAGTCTTTGGTAACAGTGATCTTTTTACTTTTATCCATTCAACTGGGTGTGTACTTAATTCATTGGGGTTTAATTTGCGTTGCTCTGGTGACCAATAGTATTGAGCATTTTGTCAGATTTTTGTCCTCTGCACTAACCCTGTGTCCTCAATCAAATGGGGATGACAATAACCAAAAATCAGGCACATCAACAGTGTAAAGAGCCTCCTACGGTTTGCTTATTGGTTTACTTTTATTCACACCCCAGTTGAAGTGCTATCTTGCATACACCTTTAGGACATACGGTAGTTTCTGCCTTTTCTGCGCATTTTATTATCACTATTATAATCTAGCTGGATTTAGCATAAAGTAACTGCTCTCTTGGTAAAATCCTCCTGATTACGTATATGATAATCATGAAGTGGAGCCTTTCAGATTACCTAATGCCTTGGATTTGGGGGCATGTCTTTCTTCAGGAGCACTCAAAGCCCTTTGAAGTTAATATTCACCACGTCTTTGTGAAGTGGGTGGGAAGCACTGGAAAAAGAAACTGAAATTTCAGGAGGCCAAGAGACTTAGTCCAAATCTCAAAGAGAAATGGTGAAATCCAGACTGTAACTTGACTCACCGTCGTCAGATATGTCACCAGACCTACTGCCACCTGGTAAACCACGGTAGGTCTCCTTATGGGGTCAGACTGATAAAGGTTTCAAATAAAGTTAGGTTGCTTCATCTGCTGATATAAAGTTAATATAGTTTTCCCCCAAATCTTTCAGAACTGGAAAGTTATCATAAGCCGTGCCATGTAGAGTCCCTGTGGATTTGTGAACTGATAGTTATAAAGAAAAACAGAGTCATTCTGCCCCATGGAAAAAGATGTGTGAGAATGCAGTAATGTAGGGGAAAAAAGTTTCAAAGAACAATGTACAAAAATCTCCTATCCTCTCATACACACATAAATATTTTCAAATAAGAAGGCTGTGTTTTGAAAAAAACAACAAAGAAAAAGATAGGACCTCTAGCAATAAAGAAATAAAACACACCAGTGTTCCAGGTTGGTTTTTTTCCTGCATCTGAACATATTGCATATTTAAAGAGTCACTCTCAAGTAATATGTGTGATGTTTAACAAATATGCCAGAATCCACACACCCAAATAGGTGCTTTTTTCTCCAAAGTAGGCATCTAGGGATGTTTATACACTTACCTCCATGTCACTTTGTCACTGATGAAAACATTTTTGGAATTGCCTTCAGAGCCTCAGGAACATTCGTTTGAATATCTTTGGGATTCTGTGGCTCCATATAAAAAGTATGCTTCAAATATTCTCTCACCATTTTATTGTCTTAAGTCTTAGGCTCCTTATCTTGGGTCTCTTCTTACTCATCTTATAATTCAGGCACGACAATTAGCTCCACAGTCTTAGCTGCAACCCTCACTTTTCTTCTTGACCAGAATCTTGATTTTTTTTTTTTTTTTTTTGTCTGAGATGCTCTCGGTAGCTCCAGGTGAAAACTCTCTTGGTCCAGCCTGATGCCAGGAGCAATTATCCTGCCCAACCCCAAGGTACAGGGCTACACATCATCCAGTGCGCCCATCATCCCCAAGCGCAGTAAAGACTCAGTGGCAGTAATTCTTGTCCTCTCGGAGCAAAGTCAACTTGTTAAAAATGAACCCAACTCATTTGGTACCGATGACTGCCATGTAGTGAATGACATGTAGGTTTAAGCCACAACAGGAAAATAAAGGTTGAGAAATGGCTATAAGGTGGTGGGACTGGATTTATCCTATGGCTCTGAATGCTGCACTGACTCACAGTTGCTGAAGGAATGCTCCTCTCAGGTACAGAAGGTTCATGTCTTGGCTCTCACTAGATTTGGTTGAGCTATGGCTCTGCTCCGTGCCTTCTCTCTGGGACCCACCCTGATGGGACCTGTCTCTTGATAGAGGAAAGTGAAACACAGTGAAACACACCCTCACATTCAGGGCACTGACGGCAGAATTGGAATAAATATACTGCTTGTAATAGTTATTTGAAGGGAAAACATTTATTTATTTATTATTTATTTATTATTTTATTTTTTTAGAGAAGGAGTGGGGGAAAGGGGGAGGGAGGGATGGAGAGAGGGAGGGAGGGTGGGAGGGAGAGAGAGAGAGAGAGAGAGAGAGAGAGTGAGAGAGAGAAAGAGAGAGAGAAAGAATCTCAAGAAAGCTCCACGCTTAGTGTGGAGCCTGATGTGGGACTCGATCTCATGACCCTGGGATCATGACCTGAGACGAAATCAAGAGTTGGTCGTTCAACTGACTGAGTCACCCAGGTGCCCCTAGATTCATTTATTTAAACATTTTAAGCATGCTTTGTTTATTTTTGAGAGACAGAGAGCAAGCAGGGGAGGAGCAGAGAGAGGGAGACAGAGAATCTGAAACAGGCTCTATGCTGACAGCAGTGAGCCCGATGTGGGGCTCAAGTTCACAAACCTTGAGATCATGACCTGAGCCCAAATTGAATGCTCAACTGACTGAGCCACCGAGGTGCCCTGCAGATTTATTTTTTAAGGGTAGATTTTTGTTGGTTTTGTTTTAAATATCTTCATTGTGTGGAGCACATTTATGTTCCTATATATCATCAGCAATTGAAATACTTATTCTGTATAAGGAAAACTAATGGATGAGTAAATAATAATGCCACCCATAAAAATACATTAGCGGGGCACCTGGTTGGCTCAGCTTGTTAAGCATCCGACTTTGGCTCAGGTCATGATCTTACAGTTTGTGAGTTCAAGCCCCGCATTAGGCTCTGCAGTGACAGTGCAGAGCCTGCTTGGGAGTCTCTCTCTGTCCCTCCCCCACTTGTGTTCTCTCTCTCTCTCTCTCTCAAAATAAATAAATAAACTTAAAAAAATACGTTAGTATTTTCTTTTAGATAGTACATTTTTATAATGACATTTACCAAGTTATTTTCCTAATTGCATTTTACCTTAATTAATATAAACATGGGTTGTATTTTCCAAGTGCAGGAAAGCGGATTATCCCAAATATAGAAAAATGGAAGCTGTGTGTTTGTTGGCAACCTCAGGAATTCCCCAGAGGGAAATCAAACTGGACCCAGACCTGGAGGGCAAGGAGAGATCAAAGAGGCAGACCATTCCTGATTGCTAAGTGGCAGTTTTAATAATAAGCAAGGGAATTTACACAGAAGCCTTGCATCCAGTGGCTGCAAGACAAGTAAATCTCCACACCCAACTTTCAGAATCTTAACTTTACATGGAGACCTTAATGAGGCTCAGTCACATAAGTGGCTCAGGTGGACTCAGCAACATCTTACTCTCAAGGTTGCATCCTTGAACCTGCTCAGGCTCTGGGAATGGTGGGCGGAACAAACATTCCAAAGACAGAGAAGGGGTGGGGAGCCTCTAACTTCCCAGGTCCAGCTCCCAGGTCAGCCAGAGATCACGTCCCCTTCAAGGACCTCCTCCAACACTGTGGTCGTTGTTCGTGTTCAAAGATGACCTGTTTGTGGAATCCCTGGACACTGCTCATATGTTGGGGTAAGTCAAAACCCAGTGCATGATTTGCAATGTTTCCATGCCTGATCCACCTGAAGAATCTGACTTAAAACCAAAAAGAAACCTACCCACTTAAGGAAAGTGCTATGGATTAGTGTCGGGGTTTACTGATGCATAAGAGAATCAGGTCATTCTCTAAGTGCATGTGGGAAGGGAGCAGTCATGAGTTTACAGGGAGGGCAGTGTAGCCGGGCAACACTGCTCTGGTCTCCATCAGCAAGGCTGCAACATACCGTCATGGAAGAAGAGCAAAAGAGTTAAGGTAGGAAGTTATATTGCATTTTGTCTTCTCTCCACGCACTTAGCTCGGTTCGACATGCAGGGGAGAGGATAGAAAGGGCACTCTGTCAAAGCTCCATCATCGAAATCCTACAAAGGAAACAGATTTTAAAAGCCGCAAGAAGGATTTATGACTTCGGGGACCTTTGTGAGTCCTTTTATTAGCCTAGTACATCACTTCTCTCCCATCTTTATGCTGACAACACTCCTCAGCCCTTCTCTGGATTTCTTGTCAAACTGGGCAACTGTATAAAATGAACAGACAAGAGCTGCGGGAAGGGCTGATTGATTCCCGTGTACGCCTGTACATTAGGAGCAATTTTATTCTGCTAAGAGGTTCTCTTATGCAGTCTTCCAGTGAGGGAATCTTGGATTGTTTCTGACAACTATGTGTTTTTAAAGAGTTTTATTTTTTTATATAATGGTCTTCCTAAGAGCATAAATCAACACGTAGAAAGAATAGCATGCTAGCCTAAATAGTTCTACAAAAGTTGTTTGAAAGTTCGGAGATGACTCTGATTAATGTGGTGTGGCCATCAAAGTCAGTAAGTAGCGTAGACCCTTTCAAGTTGTTTATGTGGCTGACCTTTCATTTCTATTTGTTTTACTTATGAATGTAAAGTTCATAAAGGAAAGCTCAAATATGTCTTCTGTAAAGCTTCCCTTAATTTCCACAAGACTGAATTCATTTCTCCCTCTTCTGTATCCCAACAGCAGGAGCAACAGCAACAGCAACAAAATAGTTGCAAAATTTTAATGAACACTTACATGTTCAATAAGCATTATTCTATGCTCACTGACCCACTGATTCTCTACAACAACCCTGTGATGTCTGCACTGTCATTTTCTGAGGCCCAGAATAGTTAAGTGACTTGCCCAAGATCACACAGCTAAAAGTAGAACATGATTTTTTTTTTTTTTTAATTTTTTTTTTTTCAACGTTTTTTATTTATTTTTGGGACAGAGAGAGACAGAGCATGAACGGGGGAGGGGCAGAGAGAGGGAGACACAGAATCGGAAACAGGCTCCAGGCTCTGAGCCATCAGCCCAGAGCCCGACGCGGGGCTCGAACTCACGGACCGCGAGATCGTGACCTGGCTGAAGTCGGACGCTTAACCGACTGCGCCACCCAGGCGCCCCAGTAGAACATGATTTTTAACCTATACACAAGTAGGGTAACTCTAGAGCGTGAATTATTTTTATTGTGATTATTTGTTAATGACATGCAATATCTTATTAGTTTCAGGTGTACCTTGTAGTGATTCGATATTCTTATACGTTATGAAATGATCCTCACAATAAGTCTATGTTACCATCTGTCACCAAAGTTATGACAATATTTAGAGCATGCATTCTTAAAAAAATTTTTTTTAATGATTATTTATTTTTGAGAGACAAGAGGCAGAGTACAAGCAAGGGAGGGGCAGAGAGAGAGAGGGAGAAACAAAATCTAAAGCAAGCTCCAGGCTCTGAGTCATCAGCACAGAGCCCAACGCGGGGCTCAAACTCGTGAGCTGAAGTCATCAGACGTTTAACCAACTGAGCCACCCAGGAGACCCTAGAGCATACATTCTTAACCTGAACCCTCTACTGCATCTCGTTTACACTTTTAACAGCATAAAACTTCAGGGATGATTACAACTTTAGTCGCCAACTTCTAATGGGTAAGGAGTATGTATTAAATACATGATCACAATTTGTGGTTTCACAATCACAAATGCTAAGTGCAGGGATGGCTACACAATTTGTGGAACTGAGTGTAAAATGAAATTGGGAGTCCTTTATTCAAAAAGGCACTAAAATATAAAGCTTTATCCTTTTTTTCCATGGTCTCTTCCTGACTTGGTCATGGTATTCTTTCCTTTGCTACAGAATGTCACTGTGGCTAAAAATATTTATTAATTAATAGCATAAATGTACCATTTATCTTCATATTTATGTGTGCCAATTTTAAGTGCAAACATAAGAATGTTTAACACTTGGGGTGCCTGGGTGGCTCAGTCGGCTGAGCGTCTGACTCTTGATTTCAGCTGAGGTCATGATTTGTGGGGTTGAGCCCTGTGTCAGGCTCTGTGGGGTTTGTGGGGTTGAGCCCTGTGTCAGGCTCTGTGCTGAGTATGGAGACTTTCTGAGATTCTCTCTCTCTCTCTCTCTCTCTCTCTCTCTCTCTCTCTCTCCTCCCCCATTCCCTCTCCCCCGCTTCTTCTCTCTCTCTCTCTCTCTCTCTCTCTCTAAAACAAGAGAATATTTAACTCATATGCGGAACCACCAAAATTACACAACTTGTATTGCCTATGGATTTTGTTGTATTATCTTTTATTTTACTGTTTTTGTTCTTATCAGAATAGTAGAATGCTGTGCAAAACTAGTTCAAGTGTTGTTATTTCACTTCTTGAGATGTGTACATCCTACCAACACTCTCCATATTTGGTTTACTGTTGAGTAACGAAGGGCTGAAAGAAGAGGAATTATGAGCTGCTCTATCTTTCCCTTTCCTTAGCCTTATAATTTTCAGCATAAGTGGTTGCCTAACACAGGAAAGTGACATCCAGGCAAGGAAAGATATGATAGGGTTCCTTGGTTGTTCCTGTTTTTTGTATGCCCTGCCTTCTTTTCTTTAATTGAGGTGTAATTGACATATAACACTATATTAGTTTCAGATGTATAACATATGATTCTATATTTGTATATATTGTGAAATGATCACCACAATAAGTCTAGGTAACATCCTTCACCATACGTAATTACAGTTTTTTTTTCTTGTGACAAGAACATCTGTTTTTTGTTTTTTGTTTTTTGTTTTTTTTTTTTTAATTTCAAACCAGTTCTGGTTCAGAAAGGAAAGGTATTCTTTCCTTAAAGGTATTTTTCCTTAAAAATATCCATTTATCCAGTTATAGACCTAACACACTTATCTTATTCTTGCTTTGAATCTCACTGAACTCCCATTCATGGTGGGTCCACTGGAACCCTGTGCTCCTGGGGCATCCTGAACGTCATGTGCTTGTGGACCAAACAAGGAATTCACGCAGGCACATACGCTGTACATATCATATCTCCTCTGCCCACGTGCAGGCTCCAACTGTCACATTGCACTTCACTTACAAAGCACAAAGGCAAAGATAAAATGATTAAGAATTTCAAGTTAGTGACAGCAGAGCGCTAAACCAAGTATTGGGCCCTTCTGTGTTAGTGCCCAGGTTGCAGGTTTATGAAGTTGGCCCTGGGTTTGAAGTAATACTTACTTTTTTATTTTCAGATGAGGTAGTGATGATGGGAGAAGAAATAACATATGTAAGCTCAAATAAACAGAAATGGGAGGAGCTAGGTTTTGAGCTCTGGTTTGTTTGTCTGATCCCAGAACTCACATTCCTAACAATTCAGTACTGTAATAACTCTGCTATGCAACTGCCCATAACGATTGGCGGACTTTAGAAATCTAAAAATAATGATCACTGTGTGGGTCATAAAAAGTCCAAATGGTTCACCCTTTCTACTCATTCTCCCATGTAGCACTTGGCCGAAGTACCCTACCTTGCAGTGTGTTTTATATTTTTCTAAATACTTTCTTTCCTAATACATGACCTTATTTGATCATATCACAATTCCAGGAGGGACTGGGAGTTGCTACTCATTTTTAGGTGAGGAAATTGGGGCTCAAATGTATGGAGTGACTTCTCTAGGCTACTATTTCCATCAAGGTTGGGGCGAAGTCTGTTGTTCTACCTTTACAAGTCAACTCTTGAGCCAAAACTCAAACACAGCAGGACTTGTGGACAGGTGATAAGGGAATATTGGCTCAAAATGCAAAATGAGGTTTTCAGATTTCCTTTACATGACGGAGAGCATAATTTAGTGGGCAAAACTGGTGAATTGAGTTCAGAGAGACTGGACTTTACGGCTATCACTTAATTGGAGAAACTTGGGAATTTTCACTTCTGAGCCTCTGAATAAGGGGTATTTATACTGACCCCAAATCATTATTGTATTAAATAAGGAAACTTCTGGGGCTTAGGGCTCAGTAACTGTTACTTTTTCTGTTCCTACTTGTGATCTACTGCTCTACAGATACTGGAGAACTCAGTCTAACATTCTTTATTCCAAGAAGGCCATTCTGGCGAAAGGAGAGTTCAGAGTGAAGGAAACACCTAGAGTCTTATGTTCCATTCTTCATCTTCCTATGATCTCTGACTCTGAATCTATCATGTTATCAGTATTTAGGTATGAGGAGGACATGCCATCATGTACTATGTTTAATGTATAAAAGATGTGCTAAATGTGCAAAGCCGTGGACATTCAGTCTTTATACGATACAAGTTCAGAAATTTCACTGTGAAGTCATTTAAAAATATGAATGGGTACACACTAATGGGTAGTTTGGCTACACTTGCTAGATTTGAAATCATTATTAATTTCTTTAATACTGTAATAACATTGATTTAGATGAACCTTTATAACATCAAAAGTATGTAGTATTTAGCAGTAATTAACATCCCTTAATTAAGAAGAATTGCCAAGTAGTTTTCTCTCTTGGCTTTGTTGTAGCTAAGGGCAGCTGGATGAAAATTCTGCTTAATCACAAAGGGAATATCATGTGGTTTATGTGAAATTTGCCTTCAATGGATTAAAAAATATTCTTTGGTATTACATTTTATCATAAAAAGGCACATTTGAATCACCAATGTTATAGAATGTGAATAAGACAAATGCTATAAACCTTATAGATAAAGCCATTCACCTAGAGATGCACGTACATGATATAAAATGAGTGTAGAAATTTGATATGTCTGTCCATATGCTCATTGGGTTGCATAGGTCTTAATACTGGCTGTGCCATTATTGTTCCCTTAGAACCACAATATAAAATTCCATATTTTCATGTACATTTATAGTAAATGTTACTCTTTGCTAACCAGAGAGGCATTTAGGCAATTGCTGGGTATGAAAATTGCTGACATTTTCTGAATTTCAAATGACAAATGAGATGCTCCTGTCAGTTTACTGTGTAACTCCATAGCATATGGTGCTTCTGCTGGTGGGTGTTATTTCAAAGTTTGCAAATCACACCATGAGAAAGTCCCTCTGGTGGGCTCCTGGAACACTTAGCAACTGTGAATTTGAAGTGACAGTACAGAGGGAAATGACTAAAAAAAATAGTTGGTTTTTTTTTTTTTTGACAGTGAGAAGGCAGTACAAAGTGAATGATAAGTTAATTCAGGGAGGTGGAGGGGCAAAGACACCAATCTAGCAAAGGAAAAAAAAAAAGAAGTTTTCCCTTTTATAGAACAAACCAGGAAGTTATCTAAATTCTTAAAACAGAGTGTACAATGTCAGAGAAAGAATAAGAATTAAGAAACTGACTGGAATTAGAATTGTCAAGTCTGTTACACAGAAGCTTAGAAATGGAGGGGAGATTGTTTCATGGGTTAGAGAATAGTGCCAAAATTTTATCTACATCAGAAATCACAAAATATCTCCAAATAATAAAGACTTGAAAAGAAAGCCTCTAGTATTTAAAGTGGGGCAGCTTATTTAAAACCAGCTCGTAACAGAACCAAATTTCTTTCGTTGCAACCTAAATTAATGGGTCACTTGGTTTTGCTGTGTTCAAAAATGACACACTGCAGAGAGTTTCCCTACAGTGGTCAAGCCAGCAGTCAATTACATGGAAAGCCAGAGGAATTGGTTGCTGGAACCAATTGACTGGCCAGTCCCATCACAGCAGTTCAGCCAATTGCTGTAAAAAGCTGCCCAAGACTCCTTGGAATCTAAAAACTTTTCATATTTATCAACCACAAATTTTTTTCAAGTTTATTTATTTATCTTTGACAGAGAGAGTGTGTACACTCATACGACTGGGGGAGGGGCAGAGAGCCAGGGAGAGAATCCCAAGCAGGCTCCACACTGTCAGTGCAGAGCCTGACGAGCGGCTCAGTCTCACCAACTGTGATATCATGACCTGAGCCAAAATCAAGAGTTGTAGGCTTAACTGACTGAGCCACTCAGGCACCCCTCAACCACAAAAATTTTTAGTGGAACTGTATGCCTAAAGGATGCAGAAGAAGTCTAACTGACTTAAAATGATGTGTTTTTAAAAAGAGCTGAACCTCAGGGCTCCTGGGTGGCTCAGTTGGTTAAGCGCCCACTTTGGCTCAGGTCATGATCTCATGGTTTGTGGGTTCGAGCCCCTCGTGCTGACAGCTTGGAGCCTGGAGTCTGCCTCAAATTCGGTGTCCCCCTCTCTCTGCCCTTCCCCCGCTCATCCTCTGTCTCTCTGTCTCTGTCTCTCTTTCAAAAGTAAATAAACATTTAAAAAAATTAAAAAAAAAAGAGCTGAACTTCTCATTTTCTCTTATTCTGGAACTTTTCTGTATTTTTACCCCCCAAATCTATGGAATACAGATTTTCATGTAGGAAAGGAGAAACATCCAGTGAAAGAAGGAGTGTGCTGATTCATGTTGAATCTCTAGATATTGAACTTACAGGTGTTGGGAGTTGACTCCAGAAATAACAATAAATAATAATAATGATAGGTAAAATGTATTGCATATAAGCAGCGTCATGTAAATTAAATCATATAATCCTCACAAAAAAACTTACTATCTGCATTTAACAAATGAGGACATTGAAGTGCACGGAGGTCAAGTATTTTACTCAAGTCCCCCTGGTAAGTAGTATAGCAGTAATGTCCTTCTAGTACTCATGTAGAATAGATGTTGGTTAATTTGCTTGCAAAACCTTCAGCTCCTCCTCTGCCGCCATACACTCATCAGCCCGAGGTTAAACCATTATAGCCCCACATTTATACTTATGTTAGACTCTGACTGTCTCTCTCTTTCAGGTTATAGATGGTTGGATGTAAGAGTGGATCATCCAAAGGCTGGGCCAAGCATTTCCTTTCTCCTGAGGCTGTTGGACTGTTCTTAGGGTCTGAGTGGCCCAGGACACCTGAGTGAGGTGAAGAGGGCAGTAGGCTGAAAGAGAGAAAACCACTGTAGGGAGCAGTGAAGTTGTGAGGGACCCTTGGTGAGAAAGAAAGTGCAATTCTGTTACCAATATTTTACTCCCCAATTCTTATCTGCAGGAAAGCTCAATGTACTTCTTGCAATAGAGTTCCATGGCAGAATCCTGTGGCTTCCTACTAAAACCGTTTTTATTTTTCTTAACCATGTTTGAGTGGGTTTCTGCAATACACAACCAAATAACTTTTTAAATTTTTATTTATTTTTGAGAGAGAACAAGCAGGGGAGGGGCAGAGAGAGGGGGACACAGGATCCGAAGCAGGCTCTGTGCTGACAACAGTGAGCCCGATGCAGGGCTCGAACTCACAAACCCTGAGATCATGATCTGAGTTGAAGTCAGATGCTCAACTGACTGAGCCACCCAGGTGCCCTTACAACCAAATGATTCTTAAGAAAACTGCATTTCTTCTTTGAGAGTCTTCTCCTCTGCTTCACCCCAAACCACTCTGAATTGCTATACCAAAATATGTGTTCTTCAGGGGTTTCTAAAACATCTGTTTTACTCCCCCAGTATTGATACTGTCATCAGAAGACAGAATTAACAAAGGGTGAAAATAAAGATGCCAGGTACTGCTTACTACTGACAAGACTGGGGATAAATTTGAACAAGTCAGTGTATGTCAAATCACCTACCATGGTGCTTAGGCACATCAGAGTCTCCTAAAAAATGTTTGTTTTATTTTAATTTCCACTTATTCAGTGACCATGTTGTTCTGTAATATGTTAACACATGTTAAAGTGTGTCTATTCTCAACTAGGGAAATAAGCAGAAGAGCAATGGTTAAAAGGGGAGTCAGACTGGCTGATAATAACAGTACCTGCCTGTGATGGTTAATTTTATGTCTACTTAACCTGGTTCAGGGATGCCCAGATAACTGGTAACACATTATTTCTGTGTGTGTCCATAGGGTTTTCTAAAAGAGACTGGCATTTAAATGGGTAGGCTGAATAAAGAAAATCACCCTCACCAGTGTGGGTAGACATCATCCAATATGTTGGGAGCCTGAATAGAATGAAAAGGTGGTAGAAGGGCAAATTCACTCTGCTTGAGCTGAGATCTAGTTCCTCCTTACCTCAGACATTGGCTCTCTGGGTTCTGAGGTCTCCAGATGAGGACTGAACTATACCACCAGCTTTTCTGGGTCTCCAACTTGCAGACAGCAGAGCATGGGACTTCTTAGCCTCATTAATTATGTGAGCTAATGCCTAGAATAATCTCTACCTATCTACCTACATACCATTCTACCTACCTACCTTCCTACTTCCCTCCCTACCTATTTATCTGTCATCACATTAGTTCTGTTTCTATAGGGAATTCTGACTGAATATACTACCTAGAGGCTTAGAACAGTACCTGGCTCACCAAAAGAATTCAGGGAATGTTCATATTAATTATAATTCTTACTATTGTTGTTATACCTCTGACCCCTTTTCTTTATCAATGGCATCATTCCTACGTTCTTTGGATTAGTACTAACCAAGCTTATTTTAAAAATTCTGTAGAAAGACATCATTGGTGAGTAAATTTGATTTGTTTCTTTCCTTAAAAGTAATGGTTATTAGGCCCAGTACATCTTATTTGCTTGCAAATCTTATTTTTTTCTGTATTTCTCCAAGAAATATAGCGAAACACTCAAAGCTTTTCTATAGATTTTTGTTTTGTGTGACACTTTCCTAGCATATAAAGAATTGCTTACCAAAGACATTTTAATAGAACTAGATTTAAATTTACTTTCCAACTGTTTACCTTTTCCAAGTTTCTTTAGTAAATGAGGATGTACATCTCAAGATAAAGGAGATGGTTTTTTATAGTAATGCTCAACAAACTCTGGATAGTCTTATGGTGCAGCTCTCCAGTGTTCTTCTTTCATTTAATATCAAAGTATCATAGAAAAAAGGAGAAATAATGTAAAAAAAAAGTGCAGAATACAGAATCCAACAGAAAGCCATGACAGGAAATATTAGATTGTATGTTACTTTAGGGCAAGGTTATAATATGTTCTTCTTTCTTTGTAGCTTCCCCAGACTTAATAAATGTTGACTGAACTAACTGACATTGATTCTGCCCTTAATACATTAGAAACAGAACTTTTCCTTCAACATATAATTAGTGTATTTCTTCAGAGCAGCAGGATAAACAGAGACTGCGAGGTGTTTATAGCAATGCTATCATTTCATTTTATAGAGAAATAATACAAATAGGAAGAGATGATAAGTCATAGCTTCATGCTGTGTAACTCAATGCAATTATCTATTACTATTATATCCTTATTAGTAGAGATGCTATTGTGATTTGATGTCACATAACATTACTCCTCTCTGACAGATATTATAAGCCAAACTGCTTATAAGAGCCAGTCAGCCTCAAAATGACAAAAGTCCTGTATCCTCATCAGATTCGGTGTTAAGAGAAGTTTCATCTTTCATCTGTCACTCTTACTTGATGGACATAACATCAATTTCAAGGCCCACATTTGTAATAACAAGATGTCTAGGTATTCTACTGACATAATACTCAGAGGATATAGGCTACTGTGACATGGGAAAGGAAGTCACCAGGATAGGACATCAATGGCCATATAGGTGAACCCAGTCAAATGTGAGACACGAAGGAGTGCCAGAAGGCTACTACATTCAGTTTGAAGGCATGGCCAATACAAATAACTAAGAGATTATAATAATACAAATTTGTCTCTGAGAAGCAGCCATCTGAGCGGGACAGTTGTTGAGAGCAAACCAAGCTAAGAACAACTCTTGAACACTAGGTAGGTATCTCAAACCATGTTTCCATGACCCCAACAAACCACCAGGTCCATCGAGTGACTTTGTGAGAGTCTGAAAGAAACATTCCTGGAGATGGATAAAATAGAAAAAGGCTGCTTTCTAGTTGGATGTGCCAGTTATCAACCTATGGCCTCTCAACCACAGACCCCCGCTTCACTGCCCTGCTAGACTGGAACTTGAGAAGAAGATGAAATGCGAAGGCTCTGCTCTCAAGATGGCCTCAGCATAGTGGAAGAGACCGACAAGTAAATAGACAATGGGGAATAGGCTTTGATGGAGAGAAACACAGGGTACTGTGGAAAAGTATAGGAGAGGGACCTTGTTTTTATTGCCGCATAACAAATTACTCCAAAACATAGAGGCTTAAAACAACAATAAGTATTATCTTACACAGCTTCTATGAGTCAGGAATTTGGGAGTAGCTTCGTGGAATGATTCTGGCTTGGGATCTCCTAGGTTATAGTCAAGGTGTCAGCCAGGATGCAGTCATTTTGATGAGGGAGCATAAAGCAAGCTGACACCAAGTAGACACCACCCCCTCAGGTGGGATGTGTGTGACACTCCTTTGGCACTCCTGGCTGCCCAAAGACAAAGGAAAGGAAAGAAAACACATGGTTAACTGATAGAGATCACAGTCATGCAGGACATGAGTCTCCATCAGTTTACAAATGTCTTCGTAAATTATAAGAAAAAGGCAATCTTATCAATAGCCTGATCTCCAGAAACCTATGGTCCCAACATCACCCTGATCTCCATAGTGATATGGGCAGCAAAGACAAAAGGAAATGGCAGAGAAAATTACATTTCCTCATAACATGCAGCCCATTGACAAATACTTGAGGCAGGCAGAGTATAACATTTCTCCAGGAACTCCCTAGGGTCTTAATGTTAATGCTTTCCTGGAGGGAAAAACAACCTTAGCTTGACAACAGCTAGGCATCTTTAAGAGTCTCCTTTGCATATGAAAACCCCTTTTGGAGGCCTCCCTTTTGTCTTTACCTCCCCCAACTCCATGGTATA
Organism: Panthera onca; assembly: GCF_046562875.1. Classification (NCBI taxonomy): domain Eukaryota; kingdom Metazoa; phylum Chordata; class Mammalia; order Carnivora; family Felidae; genus Panthera; species Panthera onca. Next base: position 49,495,336 of record NC_138345.1, read on the forward strand.
TAACCAGACACTCTTCACAACCCCAGTGCAGTCCCCGTGCTTTAATAAAATCAACTTTTTGCTCCAAAGACGTCTCAAGAATTCTTTCTTGGCTGTTGACTCCGGACCACCACCACTCCAAAACCCCATCAGTTTGAAGGGGCAGCTAGGGCTACAGGAAATGCTGCTCTGATGGCTCAGTCACGTAGCTGGCAAGTTGGCTCCAGCTGTTGGCACAAGTCCTCACCACATTGACCTTGATTTCAAAATGTGGCAGTAGGCTTTGGCCAGAGTAAGTGATGAAAAAGAGCAAGGAAGGATTTACTGGTTTTATTATGAGCTAGCCTCAAAAGTCACAAATTTGACAATTTCTTATAGGTTACACAGTTCAACTTTATTCAGCTTAGGAGGAGATCACAGGAGGCAAGATCATTGTGGGCCATCATAAAGCCCAGCTACTGCAGATTCCCCAGAACAAGCCAGAAGGAAGAAATCTTCCTGCAGGAGAGAACACTGGAGCTGAGTTTAGGGGGCTGTGGTAGCAAGGGATGTAGAGGGGGAAGGTGTTCCAAGCAGAGGTATGTGGAAAGGTACGGGAAGAGGAAAAGGTAAAGTGTTTTAATGCCGCTTTGTTGTAGGATTCAGTGTTTTGAGGTAGCAGGGTGGTGCTGGGCAAATGCACTGAGAAACGATTCTGTATAAATCATCAGGTAAAATCAGAAAGCACCTTGTTTGGCATTTTGCTTAGAGGATACGGGTAGTTATGAACTGATTTTAATCAGGATAATATTTCCAAATACAGTAAAACCTTGGTGTGCGAACATAATTCATTCTAGAAACATGCTTGTAATTCAAAGCACTTGTATATCAGAGTGAATTTCCCCAGAAGAAATAACGGAAACTCGGAAGATTCATTCTACAACCCAAAAGTATTCATATAAAAACGATTACAATACTGTAATACAATAAATAATAAAGAAAATTCAAAATATAAAGAAAAATAAATAAATTAACCTATACTTACCTATGAAAGCCTTCATGGCTGGTGTGAGGGAGACAAGAAGGGAGGGTTATTGTGTAGGATGACTTTCACTATCACTCATGGAGTCACTGCTATCTATTTTTATTTTTATTTATTTAAAAGTGTTTTTAAAAATGTTTATTTTTGAGAGAGAGACAGAGCACAAGTGGGGGAGGGGAAAAGAGAGGGAGACACAGAATCTGAAGCAGCCTCCAGGCTCTGAGCTGTCAGCACAGAGCCCGATGTGGGGCTTGAACTCACGAACCATGAGATCATGACCTGAGCCAAAGTTGGACACTTAACCGATTGAGCCACCCAGGCGCCCCAGAATCACTGCTATCTATTGGCTCAATGAAATCTTTTTCTGCATGGGAGCCATTGTATATGCTCGCACAATGTTGACTTCAGTACAGTATTAATAAACTCCTGCATATATTCTATTTAATGTAACCAGCAATAAGGCAGCAGAAGAAAGGGTCTGTATCTGTCAGGAGCCTGACCTGGAATGAAGCAAAACATTACTAGGCTTATTCTTGTATGGAAAAGCAAAGGACCGTGCATAGGTGCTTTGAAGTGACAAAAAATACACCAGTGCCAGTTGTGGGCATCTTCCAACGTTCTGAAAAATCACTGATTTCTGCCAAACACTGTGGCCTGAGACTGAGCATCTGACCATGGGAGACGATCACCCACAACCCCGCAGAGAGAGAGAGAGAGAGAGAGAGAGAGAGAGAAGAACCATTGGCTCAGTTGTGATCATGTGATGTTCATCATCACGCACTACTCGTATTGCAAGAAATTGCTCGTTTATCAAGTTAAAATTTATTAGAAATGTTTGCTCATCTTTCAGAACACTTGCAGAACAAGTTACTCGCAATCCAAGATTTTACCATACTTGCATCTCAAAAGGAAGCCACCCAGATTCAGTGTACCTATTACAGTATTAATTTCCAACTCTTCTTTAAAAAAATTTTTTTCTTAAAGTTTATTCATTTTTCAGAGACAGAGTGTGAAGGGGGAGTAGCAGAGGGAGAGGAAGACACAGAATCTGAAGCAAGCTCCAGGCTCTGAGCTGTCAGCACAGAGCCTGGTTTGGGGCTCAAACTCATGGACGTGAGATCATGACCTCAGCTGAAGTCAGACACTTAACTGACTGAGTCATCCAGACACCCCTCCAACTCTTCTTAGAAGCAGGGTCAAATGCCTTCATTGTGGACTTCCTGCTTTTCTTCTTTGTTCTTTCTCCAGTTTTCTTCTCTTTAAACACATCTGAAGCGTAAGGGGCATGGCCAGAGAAAACTGAGAAGTTATGTTCCAGATTTCAATAGTACTGAAAAAATCCCCTTTAAAGGCCTGCTGCCTAGCTGTGGGTGTTGTGGAGACACTGGTCGAAAATGACCAAATGATATCAGCCTTAGTCAGTGACAGTGCTTGAGTCAAGGGACATCATCGCTCTGAAAGGACCTTTATACATGTGTCAATGTGGCAGGTCAGCTGGGAATGCTTCAGGCTTTTCAGCTATAATCATAAGCAAGAAAAATAATACTGTCAGCATTAGCATTTTAAAAGTTGGAGGACAACTACACACACACACACACACACACACACACACACACACACACACACACATCAGTTAGGCCTGGGACCCGGGACTAGGAAACATTATCTGTCTCTTCTAGAAACAGAAACAATCCATTAAAGTCAATTTCTAGTTTTCCACAGAAGAAGGAGTAGGCATAAGACAGAAAATTAAAATCCTTACATGACCCTCCAAACTTACTTTCATTACTATTGTCATTTTCTTCTCTTGAAGCACTTCAGAGGTGTAAGCAAGTCAGTTTACAAGGAGCAAATTGCCTAATTTCAGTCTCTCCCACTAACTCATTCACGTGCCTTGCTAATTTGCCTTCCCTTCTTAAGACACTTGGCTAACCCACGAAGCTAAGGAATAGGCATGGTGAGCCTTTATGTCTCTTTCAGATTGAAAAGATCCCATTTTATAAATTTCATTTTTCAAAGCCATACTCTTATTGGAGATGCTAATGGATGTGGGAAGTGTGAGATATGAAAAGCGATTCAGTAATTTACAAGCCATATAATCAGTCTCTGAATAATTTAAAATTTCGTGTGCTACTAGACTCTGTGTTTTACTTGCTATTGACATGATTCAGATAACAAAGGGAAGAGTCATCAAAAAACTCTTAACGAAGAGGAAGTCCTTATTGCTGATCCCTGGTCTAATTTTTTTTCCAGAAGTACTCTAACTGGACTAGTATAGCTCTTAGAAAATGCAAAGACACATTTAAAATACACTGTCCATTAAAAAAAATTCTTTTTAAAAGTTACCTTGGGGTCTTCTGCCTCCTTATTCAGTCTACTCTTTCTAAGATATTTCTTGGTTTCTTTAAAAAAATTTTTTTAATGTTTATTTATTTTTGAGAAAGAGAGAGAGAATGCAAACAGTGGAGGGGCAGAGAGACAGAGGGAGACACACAATCTGAAGCAGCTCCAGGCTCTTAGCTGTCAGCACAGAGCCTGATGCTGGGCTCAAACTCACATGAGCTGAGCTGAAGTCAGACACTTAACTGACTGAGCCACCCAGGTGCCCCAGACATTTCTTGGTTTCTTAAATGTTTTCTCAGTGCTTTGCTACTGACTTTTACTCATGATCTGTAGAGACCTAAGCACTGAGGAGCCTTTCCAGCAGCTGAGAGAGATATAGGAAGCCCTGGCTGATGGGCAAAACTCCTACACAGGAAAGATGCAGAGGAGTTCACAAGGCAGGGTTGGGGGGAGGGTGAACGCTCTGAAGGACACTAAATTACCCCGAAGTTCTCTTCCTCAATTACAGCTATTTGAGTTGACTGTGGGCAAAATCTCAATTGGTCATGTAGTTCGTTAGCAAATATGACAGTTAATTTTATGTGTTGACTTGACCGGCACAGAGAGGTGGTCAAACATTATTCTGCATATTTCTAGAAGGATGTTTTTGGATGAGATTAACATTTAAGTTGGTACAATGAATAAAGAAGATTGTCTCCCCTAATGTGGGTGGGCCTCATCCAGTCAGTTGAGGGCCTGACTAGAACAAAAAGACTTACTCTCCCCTAAGTAAGAGAAAATTCCTTCTGCCTGTGGGCAGTACTGGCTGCCTAGGTAGAATGTAATTATTTTGAGGGTGGAGTGGGACAGGAAAAACTTCTCTCTTTCTAACCTCATAAACTTGTCTCTATCCACTGAAAGGTGCTCAAAGTTCTTCATTCTTTTTTTTTCTTGATACATTTCCCAAACTTCTAAGAATATAACATTTCAAACAGTGATTTATAGCATTTTTGGATCTGTTGGGATCCAGATAGGACATCAGAAACCACATTAGGTATTTCAACAGAGGGAATTTAAAATAAAGTATTGCTTAAACAAACACTGAAAAAGAGAAAAAGCCAAATGTGAACAACATTAAGTAACACAGAGATAGTAATTACAGTAGGTAGCCACCATTCTGGGCTCTGGAACAAAGGAAAGAGGCTGGAGTTGTCCAAACCTAGAAGCTTACAGAAGAGGCCCTGCCAAGTTAGAATTCGGGCTTCTCAGAAGGGAGAGCTATCCAGCAGCTTCTGGTATCTCAGAAAGTCAGAGAGGCCCCATGGATTTTGGACTGAGAACTTGGTGGAAAGACATTTCCCAGCTGGTGGTATCTGGGAGTGAGGAAGCTAGCTGGAGAAAGGAACACTATCACTAGGCTATTGTTGGCAAGAAGTGAACAATTGGCATAGAAAAAGCACGTCTCTATTCTCTCTCTCCACTGCCTTCTATCGGTCATCTCTACAGACGAAGGAGAAATATAGTACTTGTCCTCCATTATCTGTGGTTTTGGTTTCACTTTCTGTGGTTTCAGTTACCTGTGGTCAACCTTGGTCTGGAAGTAGATAATTTTCTTGTGACTTATTGTCAGAAGGTCACTAGTAGCCTAAAGCTGTGTCACAATGCTTACGTCTTTCACCTCACTTCATCTAGTGATGTAGGCATTTTACTATCTTACATCATCACAAAGAGATGAGTACAGTTCAGTACAGTATTTATAGAGAGAGTGAGAGGCCACATTATGTAACTTTCATTACAGTATATTGTTATAATTGCTTTAGTTTGTTATTTTTGTTGCTAGTCTCTTACTGTGCCTAATTTACAAATTAAACTTTATCATAGGTATGTATGTATAAAACATAGTACATTTGGATTCAGTCCTATCCATGGTTTCAGGCATCCTCTGGGGGTCTTGGAACATCTTGGAAAAAATGGGCAACTACCATAGTTTTTGCTTCATCTGAGCCCTAGCAATACAGAGTAGAGAAGGATGGGTTTTGATCTAAAAGACAGTTCCTTGGAGCACCTGGGTGGCTCAGTCGGTTAAGCGTCTAACTTCGGCTTAGGTTATGATCTCAGTTTGTGAGTTTGAGCCCCACATCAGGCTCTGTGCTGACGCTCAGAGCCTGGAGCTTGCTTCAGATGGTGTCTCCTTCTCTATCTGTCTCTCTCTCAAAAATAAGCAAACATTAAAAAATATTTTTTTTAATTTCCTTAACAACCAGCAAGCTTATTATGAATGGAAAAATTTGAAAACTGGTTTTGACAGAGAAGAAAACCTAGGGAGATAGATTCTAATGGAATTAGAGGGGAACATGAATGAAATTACTAGGAGGGTAAACAGAGAACGGGAAGCTAGCCTTTTGCACAGTGTCAGCTTTGAGATATTTGATGCCTCTAGGTAATAATGTTCACAAAGAAAGGTTAAAGCTAGTTGTAAATATTAGCAGGTATATAAATAACAAAATAATAATGTATATTTATGCTTACAATCTGTATTGCCCATCCAACTAAGCTAAGCATGGTATAGAAATACTTTATAGCCACATGGTTATTTTGTAATCTTTAATAACTTTGTAAAAATGATTAAATTATTATAGATACAAGAAATAGCTATAGTAATATAACTGAAACATTAAAACATATCTCTTGGGGAATTATACAATTTTCAAATATTTAGAGTTAACATTGGATAATTATATGTATCTGGCAGTGTTTTAAGTGTTTTACATGTATTAACTCACTTAGTTCTCACTGTAATTATTTCTTTTATTTTCCCATTTTATAGATTAATAAAAAAAAAAAAAACCCATGACACAGAGAAGTTAAGTAATTTGCCAATAATAACACAGCCCTAAGAGGCAGAACTAGGATTTTACTCCAGTATTTTCTTAAGCATTCCACTCTACATTGTTGAGGAAAAAAAAAAAAAAAAAGCATTGTTGGATTTAAAAAACCCCTTCAAGTTGAATTAAACGCCTTAGTTTCTTTCTTTATAAATATGGCTAATAATTCCTTCATGATGGGATTGTTGTAAAGTTTAGATAATACAGTATTTGTAAAAAGTACGAGTACAGTCTGTCATGTATCTGAACACATTACTGAGATAGGTGAAATGTAAGTCATCTGTGGGTGCATGTGATATTTTGGAAATAAGCAAATATATCTCCTGTAACCAAGATGAATGAGTGAAAGGGGATGTCATACTGCCTGATAAACAACAAGCTGTTCTATGAAGGATAGCATGGATTTTATGATGTGCTTTCTAAATGGCTAGTTATATTAAGATCATTATCAGAAAAATCATCTTAACTTTTAAAATCTCAATCTCCTAAATAAATGAGGAAGCAACAAAACAAAGCAATTACTAAAAGAGCTCTGTTATGGAGCTCTAACTTTAGTGGCCCTACTCAATCCATACTCAGGAAGGAAAATACCACTTTGGTACTGGAATTCTGATGGGCTGTAAGGTGATTTATTTTTCTGTTTGCTTTAAAAAAAGAGAGAGAGAGATGAGAGCATAATGTAGAGTAATGGCTGCATTGTGTGCTTGTGGATAGAACAAATATAATAATATGTTTCTCTAACACAAAATAATAACTGATTCCTTCTCATTATTCTTTAAGTGCATGAACACGCAATACAAATGTTCTAAATGAAAGCCCTGTTTTTCAAGGTTATTTATTGAAAAGACCTCATAAAAATATCTGTATAAGACTAAGACTCTATATTGGCTAAAACTAATTTAGATGAGCCACAAAGAAGAAAAGATGGAACACTTTGCTCTTGGGGTGTTTTAGGAAATTTTGAAACATAGCTAGAACTGTAATACCCAAAGCATCTCAGGTTTGTAACCAAGGCAACTTCTCCTGCTCTGCGTTCAGGCTTTCCTGTTGATTATCTATTGTAATGCCAATAATTGCAGCTGAGAGGAGTCTCTGTTTGTTGTGAGAGACAATTAGCACTTGAAATAAAATAACAGATTTAAATAAATTGGGGGACTCAACAGTGTGACCTGATCTCTTAGGAACAAGCAACAGCTTTGGAATATGACTGACTCTTGTGTTTTCAGTAGCCTCTGGAGTGAGAGAGTCATCATCCAAAGTTACTTGAGGTCTTATTGGTGATTACTCAAGTTGTTATGGTTGAAAACCATTTGTCTCTTTTAAGATTATAATGGACAATAGTTTAATAAGTCCAAACCTGCAAGAGGGTGATACTGAATTTTCAATGATAGGCTTATTCAAGCAACTTGACTCCGCATGTAATGCTTCTTTAAAAATATTTCTTCCAATTACTGTCATAATTACTCTTCATTATTATATAGACTGTATTTTAAATTGCTGTTTATTTTAATTCAGATGTGGATGGAAAGCTTGCAACTCCTGATCTCACCTGCAATTTTTGCTTTCAAAATGAAAGTCACCATTAGTATTAGGACCATTTACTGAAACCATTACATGGCACAAACTCTCAAAATCAGTGTTAATTAACCCATGGGCCCATGACTCTTAGGGAGCTTTTTCTAAGTTTCCATAAATCTTTAGTGTTCCAAGGACAAATAAGTTTTCCCTAACTCAAATAGTTTTCAGGGTCTCAATTTTTTTTTTTTTTTGAGAGAAAGGGGGGGTGGGGTGGAGAGTGCACAATCCAGGGAGGGACAGAGAGAGAGAGATAGAGGGAGAGGGAGAGAGAATCTGAAGCAGGCTCTATGCTCAGCATGGAGCCCAATGTGGGGCTTGATCTCACCATCATGAGATCATGACCTGAACCGAAATCAAGAGTTGGATGCTCAACCAACTGAGCCACCCAAGTGCCCCCAGAGTCTCAATTCTTATTTGTATTAATAGTCACTCTGCTTTCCTGTTTCCATGTGATGGGATTTCTGCTAGAATGATACTCCTAGCCTCTGTGTTCAGCTACCTGATTTGTGAATTCAAGAGAAGAAATCAAATATGCTGGACCCAGCCCCTTCTGGACTTTTCTTTTTCAAAATGAACATGTCCACAGGATTCGTGCATTCCCATGAGCCCTCTTCCATGTGCTAAGGGCTCTGTTTCTAGGGGGAAATGGCCTGCGGCTGTCAAACTACACCAGTGAATAAGGAAACAAGTCTTTTAAATTCAGTGATAAAGGCAGATCTAAAGTCACATTCTCCAATCAGCTTTAACAGTAATAAAGCTGTTGGTTTGATCTCCATCTGTCTATCTCTTCTATCTTTAAATTGGTTCTGAGTTCAATTGGGAAAGAGAGATGTTATTTATTGGCTGGCCGAAACACCTAACATATGTTTTCCATATCAAGTGTAGTTGATAAATATTAAATAATGACAAAGTCATAGGATGTAAATTCCATCAGAGTGGAGTCCTTGTTCGTCTCATTCACTGCCATTTCTCTGGTACACAGAGGTTCTTAGAAACATCTGTTGAATGACTGAAGTTACAGCTTCTCTAGTTCAGATCACAAATGCTCTCACTCACATCTTAGAATAAAGCATTTGGGGCACTTCATATTTTTCAAACACCCAAAAGATTAATGAAAGATGATCTCAGTGTAAATGAAAGGACTGGAACCACTGCAGAATCATTGAATTATTCACAGCAGAGACTGACAGCATGCTGTGCCACAGATTTGAATTCAGGCTTATCTAAGGCTTGTTCTCTGGCCTAGGACCACAGTCCTAAGAAATCTCAAAGGATGGAAAAGGAACAAAGGACTCTGATGTGGGCCAGTAGTAAAAACTAGTCCTAAGGAACACAAGGAAAGGATTTGAGTATGTGAAAGGTGGATCGTAGAGTAGGTAAGGAGCTCACACAACACTGGATATGAAATAATCAAGAGTAATACCTCTGAGCCACTGTTTATAACAGGATGTAGAGACTGACACTGGGAAATATGTTTTCAAAGCAGGAAACCATTCTCGTTGCCAACCAGAGTGTAGTTTAAAATCTACACTTTGATCCTCTCTGTCAAACAGACGGTGACTGGCAGACAGACCTCTAGGAGGACAGACACTGGCCAAACACAAATGAGGAATGGAGGCATCTGGGGAAGCTATAGGAGTACCTGACAAGAACTACAGGTATTTGCAAATGAAAAGACCAAGATTTGATCCCAGATACCTCAACACAAAGAGAAGACACTCCTAGAGCACAAGAGTGTAGAAGAACTGGGGCAACACGCAGAGAAAAAGAATCAGGACTAGAACAAAACAGAGAAGCTGTTCTTTATCTCACACTAGGTTAAGGTTCCAAAGAGGAACTGGTGTGTCATCTCCAGTTAACAGTGCTTATAATTTGTTGTCTATAATCAGACCTAAGAAGAGCAAAATGTACATAGGTCTCATTCCCATGTGTCGATTCAAGCATTCCCCAGGAATCTCTTAATGAAGCCCATAGGCTTTGCTGTTCTTCTGGGTATTAGTGTTAGGATCACGGTGCCTAACATGGGTAAGAACATGCAAAGAGGGACACGTGGGTGGCTCAGTCAGTTGAGAATCTGACTTCTGCTCAGATCATGATCTCATGGTTAGTGGGTTGGAGCCCCTTGTATGGTTTTGTGCTGACAACATGGAGCCTGTTTGGGATTCTCTGTCTCCTTCTCTGTCCCTCCCTTGCTGGCATGCTTCATTCTCTCTCTCAAAAATAAACATTAAAATAAAGAATATGCAAACCGATTTGCATAATCCTGTCTTAATAAGGCATGTTACTTAAGTAACAGAGTCCCTGGAGTTCTGGAGTGATGCCAAAATGCAGGCACTGTGGTTGGAGCACCTCGTTTTGAACTCTGCCAGGCCATTTATTAGCTAGTTGTAAAGGCTTGGGTTAGTTACTCATCATTTTTAGCTTCAGCTTCCTCATCTGTAGAAAGGTACAAATATAGATAAACTGTAATAGTACTTATATCATAGAGCTGTAGCAAGAATTCAGTAAGGTGAATCATAACACAGTAAATAAGTATCCATATGAAATGAATTATTACCTCTTTGCATAAATTTAATGAGTTTTCAAAAATAGATTATTCACATAAAAAGCTCTTGTGTAGTGACTGGCATATGATGGAGTTTATACAAATGATGAGTTATTACTATTAACAGACCCTGCAAACGTGTGTCGGGTCCCTGCTGTGTACTAAGTGCCTGTCTAAAATGCACTGAATATCCTGCTGTAGCTATCTTACTGTGTGTTATATTTCATGTTAACTTCAGTCTATTTAAAAGCTGATGTTTTCCCTTACTTTGCAGTAATAGTAACTTTTCATTCCAAAAAGCATAAGCAGTATATGATTGGACTACCTCTCCCACTGCCTATAAATTTTTAGTGACAGGTGAGTTGCTGGGACAGTCAATAAGCCTTGGGTCTCTTGCTTTTCCCATCTTAGGAATGCTGTTTTAGGGTTCTTAGGCTCACTGCCTACTTCGTCCCCCCTTTCCCTCTCTTCTTTCCTTCCTAATTTATTTCTAAGTCTTTATTATGTGTATTGTATGGTGCTAGAACCTGTGGAAAATCCCAAGAAACACACACACACACACGCACACACACACAAACACACTCACTCACTCCGTGTTCTCAAGCATTTAGAATCCATTTGAGGGACAAGACATAAAAAATTAAATGTCAGAGTTGAATGGCAATAGAAGACACCATCATAAGATACATATTCAAGCTGTTTATAATATGCATTCAATGATATTCCTTACGCATTTAGCACATCACATTATTAATCTCTGCTGTGAATAATTTAGTTTTTGATTCCTTCTTTCACATAGAGATAGCTTTAGTCTATAGATCATGAAGATGTTGAAATCATGTAATTTCAGTGATACTAGGTGAACTTAGTACCTTAAGCAAGAATAAGTTATAGATCCAAATGATATAAAAGAAATTCAGTATCAGTAACATTTTTGAAATTGGATGCAGTTATTTGTTAGAGGGGCTGTCAAAATCATCACCAAATTTCTACTGGGGCATGTCTGAGCATAAAATGTTAAAAGAAAATTTGCTGACTAATGACACACACAGAATTGTTCCAAATAGTGATGTTTTGATAAATGGGGCTAATGTATTTGGGAAATGTAAAATGAAACACAGATACTCATATAGGAAGAAAAACTTGGAAAGTAGTAATGCTAAATGGACTGGGGTGATAACCAGCAGCAAATTTTTATAAACATGTAATGCAAGAGGGTGCAGAAAAAAAAGGTAGCATGACTTTAGGTAAACTACACAAAGGAATCATATTATAGATCAAGAAAAATATAGACAAGTCTGTTTATATCTTCTTAGTGGAACACTTTTGGAATAATACAAATGATCTCAGGATTTCAGCATAAGAAAGATGTTGAAAAACAAAGAAGATTCAGATGTGAAAAGCACAAGTGATTATAAGGACCTGCCAGATTGATTTATGAGGTATGAATGGCAGAATGACCACCTAAATATGTGCATATATGTGAGTATCTCTTACAGAAAGCCAATGATTATCAAAATAATTATAGTCTCCTTTCTCAGTTCTATTTTTAGGGATAAGCATTTGTTGGCTTAAGTAAAATCCCTTACCTTGAGAAGGAGATTATTTTAAAATGTGTCATCAGGCAGGCCCTATCCAGGATATAAAAATGTGTGCAATTCACATACAATTGTCAAATTCAAGCTCATTTGTAATAAACTAAAGAGACTATAGTTCTAAAAACAAATGGTTCTGGTGGCAATAGAAATGAAAAATAACCCTGGCTGATAGATAACTAGTAGTTGTTGCTGAACTTATTCCTGGCCAATAGCCCATGTGCAGAGTTTGAAATTTTATAAATATATTATCTTAAAGGCAAAGGTGACTAACAACCTTAGGAAAGGAGAGGTAATAGAATGGAAAAAAGAAATTGGGGGAAAATAAAAAGGCCAAAGGATGAGATGTGTCCATTCAGTGACATGGTTTCTTAGAAAAGGTGAAAGAGTGTGAACTAATTTAATTATCATCAGGAAGTGCATAAATTTACCTTGTTCATTTAAAAAATGAGAACTATATTATAAGGCACAAATTACTGAATTTATTGTGTGACTATATTACAAAACATGACTGTTTTAAATATAGGACAAAAATAGTCCTTTTTACAAAAATCCCGTTTATTCAAAAGGCTGACTATGCACATATAAATGTTATGAAAGAAATAACTTTACATTCTTTATGTAATCAACTGACATTTTGGCATTTTACAGTGTATTGCCCAAAAGTCAACAGCAAACGTGGAGAATTTTAGAAAACACAGAGCTTGGAAACGATTACCTTTTATTTATAAATGGACTTTAGAATATATTCAAGATGAATTATTTTCCATTTGGAAATAATTGCCTATAAGCGATATAAAGAAAAGGAAAATTATAGGCAAACACACAACTTATAATAAAACTAAAGTATTTTAATGGCTGTGGTTCCACATATATTTATGCTTGAGTTTATGGGAAGTGTTTTGAAATTCATGCAGAGCACTGAAAAAAAAAGTTATAGGACAAATGATTCAAATTGAGGTCAACCAAGTTATAAATCAAAACATAAATGTACTTCACAGTACATTTATTTCCAACGTAGTTCATAAAATAACCTGTTTACTTGCTGAAACAAAGCATATACGTTTTGAAATTTATCTTAGTTAGAATTAACATCTTTTGAAAAAGCCAGAATTAGCTACAATCATATCACTCTTCTATATAAAAACTTTGATTGCTCACCATTGTTTGTTGAATTAAATTAACATTTTTTGGCTTATGGGCAACTCAATTACCTTTTTGTCTTCTCCATGGTATAGATGACTCAATCTACTTTTCCTATTTCAATAATTCATGACTTATAACTTAATAGTTGGTCACTTCTTTTTGAAGTGAATAGAATAATTGTAAGCACTTTCCTAATCATGTTGACATTGTTTCTGATTCTTAGAAGCTATTTCATGTGTTTCTTCTGGATAGTTCTTCCAAATTCAGATGCCTACCAAGTTAACATAAATAGGTTCGGTAAATCTGGAGAGGCCCAGACCAATGGATGCAAACACACCCTGTCTAATGGTCAGCCTCTACACACTTTTGACTGTTCACATTGCAGCAGTGATGTCCCGGATTGCCAGCTGTTCCACTTTTTAAAAAAAAATTTTTTTTAATGTTTATTTTCTTTTGAGAGAGACAGAGACAGAACGTGAGTGGGTTAGGGGCAGAGAGAGAGGGAGACACAGAATCGGAAGCAGGCTCCAGGCTCCGAGCTGTCAGCACAGAGCCCGACGCGGGGCTCGAACTCACGAACCACGACATCATGACCTGAGCTGAAGTCCGACGCTCAACCTACTGAGCCACCCAGGCACGTCCCTGTTGTTCCACTTTTTAAAGAGGAGCTAGAAATTACTCTTATGTGAAATTTCCAACTTTTAAATGTGAGAATTTGTTCAAATAAAAATGCTGTAGGGGTGCCTGGGTGGCTCAGCGGGTTAAGTGTCTCACTCTTGATTTCAGCTCAGGTCATGATCTCATGGTTCCTGAGTTCAAGCCCCACGTCCACCTCTGTGCTGACAGCGTGGAGCCTGCTTGGGATTCTCTCTGATTCTCTCTCTCTGCCCGCCCCACCATGCTTTCTCTTTTCATCTCTCTCTCTCTCTCTCTCTCTCTCTCTCTCAAAATAAATAAACATAAAAATATTTTTGAAAATGCTGTAAACCCCCAAGGACAATAAAAAGCTTCCAGGCTGAATATGGCCTATGGACTATTAGTTGTAACCTCTGTGGCAAATTCTAAACCAACTAAATCCCCAACCCTAATTCAATTTTCTGCCCCAATCTTTTTGTTCCTGACAGTTCATGAGCCAAGACAGCTGCCTTCCCTCTTTTCCCATCACTTTGCTTGAAAACTTCCCTTGATCCCCTTCTTTGTGAAACCTCTCTTCTCTATCTTCAGATCTCTTTTTTTCGCTGAATCTGAGTAATAAACCCCTTCTACACCAAATTCTGCCTTGTATCTTATGTGTTTCATCCTTATTGCTAACACTATAAACTCCCTGAAGGCAGAGATATTGTACTATGCTTGACACTTGGGAGACATTCAGTAAATGCTTGCAGAATTAAATTGAACTGGATATGGAGGGTATCATTTAGAGATAATCCATCAGCAATATTTTTCATGGAGACTTTCATTTGAGCTGAACAATGTAGAGTTAATATTTCCAATGCTAAAGTCTAGTGAAAAAAAAAAAAAACCTCAGTTAAATCATGTTTCCTTAACAGATGGTGCATCTGTGTTTCCTAATGCAATATCCTGACTGCGTATAGTTGTCATAATTAAGTAATAGCTGCCTGCGCAGGCTTTGGTAACAAGAAGCTTTTCTCTCTGTGGCCTTGAAGTATCAGTCAAGTATCAAGTCCTGATCAATAAGGGTTCCTACGAGCATTTGATTCAGTATGGACTGTTTCTGAGTGGATTTCCTTCTCTGACCCCCCCAAATTGGGGAAGTTCTGTTTGGTTTCATTTTTTTGAAAGGCAGGCAGTTTAAAGTGAACTGGGCCTAAATGGTTAATTCCTGAAATGACCTGGAACTCAGGACACAGAATTTTCTTGCTTTTGTGGTTACTCACAGCTTGGCTTAATGCTTGAGTGAGTATCATGGAGGACTCAACAGATCTTGAGGAGTGTTGATGAATTTTTTCTCATTCTCTTGAGCACTAACTACACTTATCCGTAGAGCATTATTTAGAAATTGTTACAGTTCATACTTCTTCTGTTTGATCTGTGTAGAGTGCATTGTTTATGAGACAGTTGGGTTTGTGGTAGAAAGATCCTTGGAACTGAAACCAAGAGATCCGCCATTTGATCTTGAAAAGAAAGGAAGTTACCCGAGCACCCTGAGTCTACTTTTCTCACGTGTAAGATAAAAAGATGGTATGCCTACCTCTTAGAGTAATCCTTATTTTAAGATTATTGAAAATACTGTATGTGAAAACCTTTTGTGAGCATGCTTTCCAAGTGTTCATTATTGTTTATTTAAAGAACTTGTGCACTTGTTCCTTTGGTGGTAGATATTTAATTTCTTGGGAACTCTTCTGAGTCAGCAAACAATGGCTGGATCCAATTGGGCCAAGCCCATTAGTTTACATATTGTCTATGGCTGCTTCACTCAACTATGGCAATGCTGATTAGTTGTGAACGAAACCTTAGGTCCCACGAAGTAAAATATATTTAGTATCTACTTCTTTACAAAAAAAACTTTGCCTACTTCTGCAGTTTTTCATTTGCAGGAGATATTCAAACATTTGGCTTCAGATCTGAACTTGAAGAGCACCCCAACTAGACCTTCTCAGATTTACTGTTTATTCTTCCCGTGGTCACAGGGCAGGAATGAAAACACCTGTGGGATTTGGGACCAGAACAATAATTACTTCTCAGTCTTATCTCCTGCAGCCAGAAGAAAACATCTGCTTTTTTAATTCTGCAGAGAAGGGCAGAATTAAAGCTCTCTAGGGACTTGGGCTGTATCTCTGGCACAGAGAAGGAAGGGTATAGAGGCAGGCAAGAACATTTCTGGTTTAACTGAATGCAAAATTAACGCAAATCAAATTAGCTGAGGGTGAAGCCTTGGTTTTAAAGTTTAAACCTAAATAGGTCTCATTGCTGTTCTCGAACCAATGGATAGTTGTTGGCAAAAGTCCCACTAATTCTTTGATTTGTTTAATAAAAGTCATTTAAAAAAATCAAATGGATCACTGGGCAGGAATTTGACCAGAAACACCTTCCAAGTGATAATTAGCTAGCCAATTTTTTCCTGAGTTTTATGTTACCATAAATATTCATGACACATTCCCCATCAAATTGTAACAGTCTTCAGGAAACACTGTTATCAGTTTAAGAACATGAATCAGACTGATAAAGCTAATTGGTTAGGGTTCTTTTTTCTCCTTCATTTTAAATAAAGCTGTCGAAGGTTCCCAGGGTAATGAAGAGCTTTGTTGTTATGACAACTGCTTATTCCTTTCCCTTTGAAGAAGCTTGTGATGTGATAGGCAACACATCAGGAATAATTAAAACAAATGATAAGTGAGACACATCCGCTTAGAGGAATAAACCAGCATAAATTTAAATCATTTTACTGGTTTTTAGTTACTATTTTCATGGCAGGAATTTCACATCATCCGGGCTGGTCGGTCATTTGTGCCAATTTCCAACATTTCTTGATCCAAGAACTGTGTTACTCTGAGAGGATTTAGGTATGTACTGAGATCCTTTTTTTGTCCGGTGCTTCTCACCGTCTGACCTACTCTTCAGCAGATAGTCTGAAACATAGAAGTGATGGTTTATCAGGGCAATGAGGCGCCTCTAAAATGATTCCAAAAGCTCACATGATTTACTTAACCTGATTTCTTCAAGCAAAAGGGAATCTGTGCTATGGTTTTTGGTCTCACTCCTCAGAACCATATTACAGTGTTCATTTGTTGCTTAGCGCTAGGCCTTTTCACGTTCCCTTTCGCCTTTAACCTCTACAACAACTCAGGGAACTTGTTGACGTTATCTTTGTTTCACAGAGGAGGAATATAATCTCAGAAAAGTCTAAGGGACCTGCTCAAGGTAATCTGGCTAAAAATAGTTAAGCAAGAATCAAATTCAGGTTTTTTGACTCTAGTTGATCTTCATAAAATTCTAAAGCTGAAGGAGATAACTGGCTTGAATAATTAAAATATAATAGATATTCTCTACTCAGTTATGCTGTTACTATTACTCCAATCCTTCCTCATTTCTTTGCTAAACACTTAGCTTAGCCAGCCTAATGCATTTTCCCCCAACTCTAGGACATAAACCATTCACGCACTGCCACGCACACTGACATGCTTTTCTTCACATTTTCTGTGAACCTCTATAGTTTTACTATAGAGGGTTCCTGGGGCTTAACTGCTGCTCTTCTTGGAAACAGCCACAGAGACTTCGGAGGGAGATTATATGAAAGGAAGGAAAATGAAAGTATATTGGATAGATGTAAAAACAGGGTATACTTCTTTGAAGACTTCTTGCCCCAAATATTTAACCTGAACTCATCAAGGTTATAGACCTATTCTGTAGTGTAGAGGAAATACAGATAGAGGCACAAGTTAAATGACACCATAGAGAAACAGACAAATGTAGAGGGTGGGATACTCTAAAAGACAAATTGGTCTGGACTTTCCAAAAAGGAAATGTCATGGAGAAAAAAAGAAGCAGGGACTAGGCACTAGATTAAAAGAGACTAAAGAGACAATTAACAACCACATACAATAAATGAGGCTAGACTGAATATTGCTTATAAAAAGAGTTTACTTGGCAAAATTGAAGAAAATTAAATATGAACTGGATATTAGATATTATGGAATTATTGTTAATTTTCTTAAGTGTTATAATATTATGGTTTGTGGCAGAATGGCTTTATTCTTAGGAAATGCATGGTGAAGTACTTAAAAATTAGGTGTCATGTCCATAATTTGTAATTTAGTTTCTAATGATTCATCTCTCTATCATCTAGTTATCTATCATCTATTAATCAATAATCTATCTATCTATCTATCAGAAGAGAGAAAGATAGATTGAGAAGGATGGTCAAATATTTGCATCTACTAAATCTAGGTTAATGATATATGGGTATTTTTTGATACAATCATAACTTTTCTGTAGGTTTAAAAAATTGGGAGAACAAACAATACATATGGTATAATTCTATTTATATAAAGTTCAAAAAGAGATGTTAGGATATTCATAACCTCAGGGAAGGGCTGCAGGGATTATAATTGGCAGGGGACACAAGTGGACTGAGGTCTAAGACTATACTAATTCTTTTTTTTTTTTTTTTTTCAACGTTTTTTTTTTTTTTTTTTTTATTTATTTTTGGGACAGAGAGAGACAGAGCATGAACGGGGGAGGGGCAGAGAGAGAGGGAGACACAGAATCGGAAACAGGCTCCAGGCTCCGAGCCATCAGCCCAGAGCCTGACGCGGGGCTCGAACTCACAGACCGCGAGATTGTGACCTGGCTGAAGTCGGACGCTTAACCAACTGCGCCACCCAGGCGCCCCTATACTAATTCTTAACTTGGGAAGTGGTTACATGGGTGTGTTCCCATTGAGATAGATCACGGGGCTGCATACTTATTATTTGTGCATGTTTTGTATATATCTTGTGTTTAAAAAATTAAAAGAAAGTAGAGAAGTGATACTTTAGAGTAGCTTGTTGCTGCTAGGGTCCAGTGATTTGTTTTTCAATGTGAGGAAAGGGAAGTTAAAACGTTGGACTTATCAAAGACCATGTCTGAGCTTTGGCAGGGCTTTCAGAAATCTCTTGAGTTTAGGAAAATGGGGGCTTAAGCTGATTTGTATAGTTTCTACATGTGGATAATTAAAAAATGTTTTGCTGTTAAAATTGCTTATTTAGATGCAAAATAAATTATAGTAATTAAAAATGATTATTGCTTCAGCTGTTGAACTTGAAAGCCCTGCTATACAATGTATGATTATCATACTACTTTAGGCTTATTAGTATACAGGTATGTTATAGTTATTTCTGTAAGATTTTTACAGTAGGATTCAAAATAGTATCTTTTTTCTATTATGAGAATGTATACTTATCTTCCAAGGTAATGGTACTGTCTGGTGGAATGGAATCTGGCTTATGGGCAAAACTAATTTCTCTCAATTGGTATCTCTCTAAGCCTTTTACTTTGGGTTAGAAAAAGAATGACTAAATCTTATCTTCTACTACTTACCTCCCACTATGGATGGTTGCAGGTCTACTGGATGATGGTTTGAAACCTTTTCATTTATTGAAACATTTGCTGCTCATGGGGGCTGGCAGGTATATGTTTAACTTAAAAAAAATTTTTTTAAACATTTATTCATTTTTGAGAGATCGAAAGAGACAGAGTGTAAGCAGGGGAGGAACAGAGAGAGGGAGACACAGAATCTGAAACAGGCTCCAGGCTCTGAGCTGTCAGCACAGAGCCTGATGTGGGGCTTGAACTCACGAACCATGAGATCATGACCTGAGCCCAAATTGAACGTTTTTCAACTGAGACACTTGGGCGTCCCTATGTTTAACTTTTTTGAGAACATTTAAACTGTTTTTCATAGTGGTTGTTCCATTTTACATTCCCTCCATCAGGACATGAGAGTTCCAGTTGCTTCACACAATCAGTATTTTTAATTTCAGAGATTTTAATAGGTGTGTAATGGCATTTCATTGTGGTTTTAATTGACACTTCCCTAACTGCTAATGATTACAATCTGTTCAATACATTTTTACTATTTTTGCTTTACATACTAATTATCTTATAAGAGGAGTTAAATAATAGGACAAAATGTTTTTTTTTTTTAAATTAGTCATAGTTTCTAATGCATTATTTCTGCTTGTGCATTTAAAAAAATATTGTGCCTTGGGGCGCCTGGGTGGCTTAGTCGGTTAAGTGTCCGACTTTGGCTCAGTTCATGATCTCACTGTTTCTGAGTTTGAGCCCCACATAGGGCTCTGTGCATGCTGACAACTCAGAGCCTAGAGTCTGCCTCGGATTCTGTGTCTCCCTCTCTCTCTGCCCCTCCCCTGCTCGCGCTCTGTCTCTCTCCCTCTCAAAAATAAATAAACATTAAAAAATTTAGAAAAAAAATATTTCACCTTAATTTTTGAAAGAGTTTTCACTGGATATAAAATTCTAGGTTGGCAGCTTTATTCTTGCAGTACTTTAAAGATGATGTTCCACCCTCTTCTCAGTTGTCTTGTTTCCAATGAGAAGTCGGTTGTTCTCCTTTCCTTTGTTCTTCTGTACATAATGTGACTTTTTTCCTTTTCTCTTTAAAAAAAATTTTTCCATTTACAACTGGTCTTAGGTCTCTTGATTATGATGTTCCTTGCTGGAGTTTTCTTCATTTCTTGTACTGTGCTTGGGGCTTCTAGGATTTATGGGTTTATAATTTTCATCAAATTTGGAAGAAAAATTGATCACTATACCTTTAAATATTTTATCTGCCCCCTGTCTTTTATGGATACCAATTAGATGTATATTGAGCCACTTGAAGATGTTCCACAGCTCATGGAAGATCTGTTCACTTTTTTTTTCAGTCTTTTCTTTCCCCTATGTTTCCTTCTGTACAGTTTATAATTCTATGTCTGAAAATTCAATAATATTTTTATCTGCAGTATCTGATCTGTTGCTATTCCCATAAGGGGCATTTGTCATTTCAGCCATTGTAGTTTCATTCTTAGAAGTTTGCTTTGCATCTTTTATATATTTCATGTCTCTACTGAACATGTTCAATTTTTCCTCTGATTTAGTAAATATATCAAATAGTTAAAATAACTGTTACAATGTCCCTGTCTACTAATCCCATCATCTGTGTGGTTTCTGGGTAGAGTTCTGTTATGGAGGAAAATTCTTGTATACTCCTTGGAGACCTGTTGTAGATCTCCACAATGCTGCCCACAGATCCTTCTTCCCCGAGAATTCTAGCTGCCTTGGCTTACCCAGACTTCTGGTTCTGTTTCTTCAACTCAGGAACATCTCTGGGCTCTCCTTAGGGTCGCCTTTTCTGTGTTACAGATGGGAAACTCTCCCCTGTTAGGAAGCTGGGGCAATCATAAGGTTCACCTCATTTCTTTCTTGTCTTCCAGCGATCATTGTCCTTAAATTCTGATGTTCAATTCCTGGAAAACCACTTCTTTAATATATTTTGTCTGTTTCTTTAGTTGCTTTAGGCAGAGGGGTGTCTGGTCACTGTTATTCATTTTGGCTGGAAGTGGACGTCTCTATGTCATTCTTGACCACTCTTTCAAATTTTACTACCACCACCAAGAGAAACAAAAAGGCCGTAGCAGAGAATTGAATAATGGTGAAGAATACCTATTTCTTACAACTGATATTTAATGTTACACAGGTAAATAAATGAAGAACTATGCTTGGAAGAGATACTTCTGAGGAGAAATGAAAAGGAAAAAGAGAAGCAGGATTGTGTTTGCCATCTTCACACCACATCTTGTTGGTGGGGATAACAGAAATAAAACCTTCAGTTATGCCATTTATCAGGCATACAGGTTTTCAAAGCAACAGTGGCAGGTGTAGATGCCAGCGAAATGAAGCATTACTATTTAGTAGAATGCAAACACTTCAATTTTTCATGGTAATGTCTTTATAGGAATAAGAGAAAATATTTTAACAGATACTAAAAAAGTGGATGAGATTTATAGTATCTGCAGTGTAAAATATCTTTGGATTGAGATATGCAGTTTGTGAAATAATGTCACAGCACTTCAAAGACCAGTGTCTTGCAGCCCTGATCCCACCCTGAAATTTTTTTCTTTCTTCACCAATGAAACAACGTATTGCATGAATGTGGGGGATGTTTGGGAGAGCCCAGTGTGTCAATGTAAAACATCATTTTAGCTGTGTGTAATGAGGAATCCTGCAGCCTGAAAAAATGGGAGACCGCTGTGCCTACCAGCATTACTGTGAGCACATTATTCTCCACATAGAGCTAGGGGCCACTGCTAGTTTTTAAAAAAGCACAGACTAAGCCAACGTAGTATTATATAATTCTTGAGATACAAACTGCCCTGCACTTTTCTTTTAAATCCACTTAAATACCAGAAAAGCTTTAAGAAAGGATTTTAATGACTTAATATAAGAACTGTGCATAAAATTAGCATGTCTGAAAATTTTTTTTCTCCTTTAAACTACTGAATAAAGGATGATAGTTTCTGAGATTGCGATATGTGGCTTATTGACATAAAAACCATGTACCACAAGGACTATTTTAGACAATGGGAAAATAGCTTTGCTTTTATCTCTCAGGGAGAGACTTCTTCTCTACTGACTTCCATAACATAGCCCATGTCACCAAGTTGGCAACTTGGCAAGAGGATGAGCTAAGACTGTGGTTTCTATATAGAGCATGACAAGCCCTGGAATCTACCCTAATATATTTTTTCAAATAAAAATAATTACTTCTACATCATGTAAAAATTCTGGTCTGCTATACACAGCCAACATCACATGGTTGCAAACATCCTCTGATGAATCCCAAATTTTGATCCATTTTGTTAAATTGTGGCATCCCATTGACCTCTCAACATGCAGATAATCCTGGGAGAGATATCATACATCTCACAGTGAGGGTTTTTTATCAGATCATTTTCCCCCCTTTCACAGAAGAATGGTCAATATAAGAGGCCTGAATGCCTTGGGATAGGAAGGAATAATAGAAGGGATATAGGAAAATAAGACAGGAATCAAAAACATACCTCCTGCTTTAGAATTTTGGTAGGGGGAAGTAATGCCATCACTCATTCATTTATTTATTCAACTCAACAAACATTTATTGAGTGTAAACAATTTATTCTTTTCTATCCTTCTTCTTACCAAAAAGGAATTATTGTGTTATGGACTAGTGGCACCAACCCAGTTCTCCACAGAGACATGACATACACCCAAAAACTACAGAATAACAAGTTATAGAAAAACGTGAAAGAAAGACCGATCGTTCAAAGTGTAAAGTGTTATATAAATGAATGTATCACAGGCACAGTTCAGAAGAAAGGAGAACTCTAGGAAAAATCTGTAGGATTTTGTGAGGATGGCCCCAAGATTTCTAGTTTGGGCAAGTAAGAATCATCATAACAGAGATACAAAATGCAGGCAAAAAAGCACATCTGGGGGAAAGACAATGAGTCAGTTTTAGAACTATTGAGTTTGAAGGTAACGTCCATTTGGTGGTTGGATATTCTGGGCCTGGAGCTAAAGAGAGACTTTTTTTTTAATATATATATATATATATATATTATATATATATATATTATATATATATATATATATATATAATATATATATATTTAATAATAATATAATATATAATATATATTATATAATATATATATTACATATATAATATATATATTATACATAATATATATGTAATATATATAATATATATTACATATAATATATATATTATATATATAATATATGTAATATAATAATAATAAATATATAAATTTAATATATATATTTAGTGTTTATATGTTTATATTTAGTGTTTAAATATATATATTTAGTGTTATATATTTAGTGTTTATTCTTGAGAGAGAGAGAGAGATTAGAGAGAACAGAGCATGAGGGAGGGAGGGGCAGAGATAGAGGGAGACACAGACTCTGAAGCAGGCTCCAGGCCCTGAGCTGTCAGCACAGAGCCTGATGTGGGGCCTAAACTCACAAACTGCAAGATCATGACCTGAGCCGAAGTTGGACGCTTAACTGACTGAGCCACCCAGGCACCCCCTCAAAATTGTTTAATGTTTATTTATTTTTGAGAGAGAAAGACAAAGCACAATGAAGGAAGGAGCAGAGAGAGAGGGAAACACAAAATCAGAAACAGGCTCCAGGTTCTGAGCCCGACATGGGGCCTGAACCCACGAGTCACGAGATCATGACGTGAGCCAAAGTGGATGCCCAACAGACTGAGCCACCCAGGCAGCCCTAAAGAGAGACATTTTTAAACTAGAAGTAGAGATTTTGGATTTATCTGTCACTAGGTAATAGTTTAATATGCTGTTTGATGGGATTGACCCAGAAGATAAAATACATTGAAAAGAAGGTCAAAGAAAGTATAATAACTTCAATGGACAGCACAGGCCAATGCAGAAAACCTGAATTGGGACATAAAGGCACAGAAAGGCAAGAAAGAAGCAAAGGGACAGTGATGTGACAGAAACCAAGAGAGGAGAAAATGTCATGGGAGGTGGGAAGTGATTGTCAATGATGTCAAATGCTTTGATTGGGTTAGTGTGGTCAATCATGGTCAATCTAGAAATTGGAAACTGGAGAACAATTCAAACATATTCAGGAAGTCACACTTCAGTGGGTTAAAGAGGGAATGTCAGGGAAAGAAATGTAACTCCTAAATGCTATCTTCAAAGGCCAGTTAGCTATGACTCTAGTAAGCCCCTCTAAAATGTGGTCTCTGGCCAAAAAATTGCACTTTGTTACTAAGGAAATTATCAGAGACATGCACAAAAATGTATATATGCAGATACTAATCAGAGCCTTATTTATAATGACAAAATTTTGGAAATACTGTTAATGTTCAGTTATAAAGCACCAGCTAAGTAATTTATGATTTAGTCATGTGATGAAAAAAATTCCACCCCTAAAGTTATATTGAATAAAATGTACAGACAAAAAAATTTTTATGAAGTATGTTTTCTAAGACTTCTGCATTGGGACTGCATTCATTTTTTTGGATTTGGGGGAAAGTCATTAAAAATGCTGTCTATATCCAAACTGAGCCTGGCTATGAAGGCAGGGAAGGGATAAGACAGTTAGTTAGTGGAGGGGATCAGTCAAGGAATATTTGTTTTCATTTTTGTTTTTGTTTTTTTTCTTCATCTTCCCCTTTCTCCTCTATTCTCCTCCTTACTCTTTAATTGAAGGCACTGGAACATACTTATTTGCTTGGGGAAGGGGGCAGTAGAGAAAGGCTTAAAATACTGAGGATTGAGCATTGGGTAGAGAAGATTAAGTCAGGAAGCAGAATTCATTTGAAGTTGGAAGAAAATTAGGTCCAGTGAAGAGATGAAGAGTATAATGTTAAGCAAACATGAAGGTGGAATGGAGAAAGAAAGAAATAGGTGGGGATATAAATAGTGTATAGGTGAGGGACAGGAGAGAGAAAGTTTGAGAAATGTTCATTCAATGCATTTTACTTTCTCTATGAAAGAAAAAAACTAGATCAGCCATCTACAGAACATAAATGGAGCATGGTTGGGACTGAAGACTTTTGAGAAGGGTTGGAGTTTAGGAACAGGACAGCTTGTAAGGGGTGGGGAATGACACATCAGTCTTATGAATGAAAAGTTACAGTGTAAGCCTTGTTTCCTTTCCTATAATTCCATGATAAGACAAAAAAAAAAACAAACAAAAAAAAGAGGAGCAGAGTATTAGTGTGTCGATTGGAATTTACCTGCACAAATGTGTGAGTGAATAAGGTCCTGCCTCCCTAGCTCATCACCATCATTAATGTGTGTTTATTAAATTCTTGTGATCAAAGCACTGAAGAGATTGCAAAACTGATGAGATATGGTGCCCATCCTTATGGAACTTACGTCTGGTTGGGGAGATGAATCATAGCCACTTGAAAAGTTAACTAGGTTACAAGGTAATTTTGCCATAAGTGATGAAAGTGGCATAAGGAATCAGAGAAATGATTGATTACTTACAACTGGAGTAGTCAAGGAAGATTTCATATTATTCTTACATTGCCTTTGTGTATTTATTTATTTCTCCTTTCCAATAGAGTAGGCACTGCCATATTCATCTTAACTTGTATCACATTTCTCGGTACCTGACAAGCACTCAATAACCATTGCTGAATGAATGGACTAATGAATAAGCGAATAAATAAGTCAAGTAAGATTTGAATAGGTGGAGGAGTAGAAATTCATTCCAGTAGTGTTATGGTAACATGCAAAAATGTACAAGGAGAAAAGAAGGGAAAAAAGAAAATAGCATTTACTGAGCAATTATATGCCAGGCACTGTGTTGTAAATGCTTTCACCTATGATATAGGCTCATTTAGTTGCTATGATAATGTTGTAAAACAGAAATATCCCCACTTTGAAGGATGAAGGCTCTACAACAGGAGCCTCTACACAAGGCTGGTTCTAGGGCAGTGGAAGGGTGGGTTTTTATGCTCTCCCTTGTGAGGATGTGGCTCTCTCCCGTTCCACTATAGCACATTGTGTTTCTCTATTTTTAAATTTCTGCAACTACTAGTTACATTTCAGTTCATCCTGTAATAGATGGCCTGAGTTCCCAGTGCCCAAGTTGTGAAGGCAAAGGGAAGTCTTCGGTATGGCCAAAAGACCCCTTGGTCCCTGCTTGTCTCCTCAGGTAACTCATTCTCAGGTAACTTATCCCTGTTCACCAAGATGAATACGAATGTCCCTGGCTTCCTGAACCATGCTTGCTCATTCACCCTTCCCCAACTTCTTTCATGCTGTTCTCTGTGACCCAAATGCTCTTCCTCATCTTGGTACCTATTCATCTTTCAAAACTTAACTCCATGAGCACTTCCCCTTTTTCTGACTTGCAGATAATATTGGTTGCATGAGGGGTGCCTGGGTGGCTCAGTCGGTTGAGCGTCCGACTTCGGCTCAGGTCACGATCTCGTGGTATGTGAGTTCCAGCCCCGCGACGGGCTCTGTGCTGACAGCTCAGAGCCTGGAGCCTGCTTCAGAGTCTGTGTCTCCCTCTATCTCTGACTCTCCCCCGTTCATGCTCTGTCTCTCTCTGTCTCAAAAATAAATAAACGTTAAAAAAAATAAAAACAAATATTGGTTGCATGAATTGATGCTTTTGTCTTTATAAGTTTTCATCATATGCTCTTGTCTTTTCCCACAAATAGCTGTGTTAAGGGATTGTTATCTTCTCTTTCCTCCCTTAAAGAGACCCTGACCAAAGTGACGTTGAGTATTTCTATAGCTACAGGTGGCCCCTGTACTGCAATATTGTGAAACACAACGGAAATTTGTGCACTTATCCCTAAGGCCATGACTCTGAAATTTTGTACCCTCTGTAACTATGGAACATCCTCCTGTAATTCCATGGGTTAAAGAAAATAGAATTGAAGTCAGGCATACATGTATTGATTTATTCAGAGCCCATGAAATGGCTCAGTTTTATCAAGCTGTGGAGTTCCTGAACTGTCCTATCCACATCCTGTCCTGCTCCTATTATATTCCTATCCATTTTGGGGCTGATCTGCTGATATGCTCAAGAGAAGTAGAAAGGACATTCCTCCAGGCTCTGCCCAGAGGGGGCAGCCATGGTGAAACTGTACAGGCCTCCTCCAGAGAGCTTTTATATTTCAGAGGCAAGGAAGGAAATGCTGATGCCCTGAGATAGGCTCTTTCTCAGGAACAGCATGAAATAACACCCTTGCCTAGCTCCAGGGATTAACAGTGCTCTAAAATAAACTCCTTAGAAGAATTTGCTTCTCTGCAGAAGAAAGCCATTTTCAAATTTGGACTTATTTGCTATTAAATGAGACTAAGGATGATCTCCTCACACACTCATCTTCTGGAAGCAGCTGATGACTGTGAAGCTAAATACCACCCTTACTACCACTAGGCCCAGGGCTCAGGCATGCCAGAGGGTAAGGCAAGGGTGGTGTTGGTCATAGGCTGGGCCTAGAGTGAGTGCTCCTGGTGGGGGGTGGTGATGGAGATTGGGGTTGATACACAGTTTAACCTGACTCAAGTTCAGAATGTTTAGAGACAGCCCTGTTGGCACTCACTTGGATAGAAAGCCAGGAGGGGGAGAGGATTATTCCAGGAAATCTTAGGAGAGTCTTTGCTGATCCTCTTCTCTATAGTTAGTTGGCAGCTAGGAGAGTAGAGCAGCCACCAGGCACCCACAGTCCACCAAGAAATTACACCAAGATTCCCAGTGTGTCCACTCCTTCTCCAGATCTCCCATCTTGCCCTCCTTAGTTCTGAGACACTCCCCATGGAACCCTGTTGTAGTAAAGCAGCATCGCAGAACAATTGTAGGCTGTCTTCTACACTTCATTCATTTTTGCAAAAATCTGGTAAAATTTTTGCTTCTAATTAAAGAGAACGAACATTGTCTCCCAACAGATATACAGACCAAATAACGAGGTTGTGACTAGAGGAGGGAAGGGCCTACAGGAGCTGGGAAGGTACATTAGGAGAACAGTGTCATAATGGATCAAAACTACATCTATTAAGTGTTCATTCATACACTTGTTAAGATTCCTAAAATCTCTGTGTAGTAATAACAATAGAGGACGCCTGAGTGACTCAGTCAGTTAAGCACCCAACTCTTGATTATGGCTCAGGTCATGATCTCACCATCATGAGACTGATCCCTGCATTGGACTCTGCCTTGAGCTTGGAGCCTGCTTAAGATTCTCCCTCTCTCTCTTCCTCTGCCTCTTTCTCGCTTGTGCATGCATGAGTATGTGCATGCATACTCTCTCTCTCTCTTTTTAAACACACACACACACACACACACACACACACACACACACACACACACACACAAACTAAAAGCCATAGGTAACCTAAATAAGTATCTACTATTTTTGCTAAATGTTCAAGTTTTTAAAGTATTTTTAAAATTTATTTTTGAGAGAGAGAGAGCATAAGTGGGGTAGGGACAGAGAGAGGTGGACAGAGGACCCAGAGCAGGCTCCACTCTGACAATAGTGAGCCTGATGCGGGGCTCAAACTCACAAACCGTGAGATCATGACCTGAGCTGAAGTCAGACGCTCAACTGACTGAGCCACCCAGGCACCCTGAGAGAACTCTTTTTCACTCAGTCTTTTTGTTCTGTTTAGGCCTTCCCTGGGTTGGATGAGGCCCACCCACTCGGGGAGGGCAATCTGCTTTACTCCATCTACCAATTCAAAAGTTAATCTTATCCAGAAACAACCTCACCAACATACCCAGAATAATGTTTAACCAAATAGCTGGGCAACCCATGATCCAGGGAAGCTAATATATAGCATGTACTATGACAGCAGTGAAAACTCATTAATGACCAGCAAACTCAGCATGAGTTCTGGTGATATCCAGATATCAAAGGATTGAGAAATAAACAAGGAGGTGAATAAGTGGAGACAGTAGGGGAAGGCTTCTCATTCAAAGAAAGTTAGTTGACTGTCCCAGAAAGAAAAGATAAAGCAATAAATTCAGGAGGAACATAAGTTGAGGAGGAATTTTTTCTTTAAGGTGAAGGAAATTTGAGTATGTTTAATATTTATTGGCTGAGACAGGCACTTGTGAAGAATAAGTGATTGAAGTGAAACATGAAAAGAAGAAATAATTGACTAGGACAGGATATTGAGGGAGGCCAGAAAGAATGAGGTTTATATGCAAATAACTAGAAAATAAAGCAGCCTAATGATAATAATAATAACGATAATAATGTAAAGTAAGAAATATGTTCCATTGTCCAAGTATTAGATTTAGGCTTCAAACATTCAGAGATGTGAAAGATCCATGGAGAATTATCTCCCAACACATGTTCTATGCATTTATGCAAGAAAATGAATAATATCAAGTGATTACAAACACAGGTGGTGTGATTTTGTGTTCAACTGCCCAGAGTGTGAAACCTGATCATTATAAAGGTGTCAGGAACACTATCTTGAATTGCTATCTAAAGCCCCTGCCTAATTCGTCTGGCTACAATCTCAAACAGATATCAAGTCAAAGAAGCTACTTAGCTCGGAGAAGAAATGTCACAGAAAAATCTCGAAGTGTGATAGATTTTTCAAGAATGACATAATTATCTTATGTAGCATTCAACCCCAGAATGGAAGTGAATTGTAAGATTACTGAACGTATATGCAGAATGTCATTATTATGCAGGATTGAACAACATTGAATCATAGTAAGCTTTAGCCAAAAGAGGACTCTCTTCTAATCATTACTGTCTTCCTATTGCTTAGCTACCAGGACTTGGCACCTAGAAAGCGTTCAGTAAGTATTGGTTGAATGAGTGAATGAGAGTGTTGTGCTGTTAGGAATGCATTGCAAGTCTTTACTTACATTGAATTTCAACGTACAAAGAAAATTCTTTGAAGGCCAAGTGCCTAGATGTATTTGGAACTTTGAAGGAAAACTCTTCTTCAGAACCTAAGTCCAAAAGGTACCAAAGGGGCAAAGTGAGATGCAGGCTTACGGAAACAAAGTGTGCCTGAAACATGGCTTGACTAACGAGAAGTGAGGTGGTTGAATTGCTCTCTATAGTGGATGCTGTGGTACACTGTCCAGTTCCCCTTAAGACTGAGGCCCTAATGTCCTAACACTTGGGAATATTGGTGGCTGACAGCTCTTAGCTGAGTGATTCTCAGGGAATTACCCTCAAAGGAAGAGAGAGCTATTTAGCCGAAGGCCACGCTGCTTCCCCAGGAGCAGCCCACATCCAGTGACAGGGGTCACGCCCCACGCCCCGTGCCTCAATGGGAAACCACTCTGAATGGCTATTCTAGCTTCAGGGATTTCCCTAGGATTGTCTGAGGTCTGTGTTTTGCCTGTACTGCAGTTCCATTCTTTGCTTTGCCCAATTCTTTCACTCCTTCACAGACGTTGGTCCCCATGAGCAAACCATAGAAACCTTACAACATGCAGTCCTCTGTCTGAGTTGGCCTGCTATGGAGCCTGTCCAGAGACGTTCTGTGCCACTTATTATTTCCAGAGAGACAAGAGGACATTCTTTTAAGAGCTAAAACTTTCCAGGGAGAATTGGGCTAAGGGCCTTGGTTCCATTCCAGCTCAGTGCTAGGTTCCCATGTATTCCAAAAAATTAAAAATGGAGTCACAGAGGGCTGGAGTGGCTTGTATAGATCAGAACGAGTGTCTTTGTCCTGTCACACAGAAGAGGCTGCTTCCTTGCTCTTGTAGCACACGACTGCTGAATGCTGCATGTCTCCGCCATCTGGCACCAAACATACCTTGCTAATGTTCTCATGTTCTTATCCTAGTTCTCCCAAAGATTATTCCCCTTTTGTTTCTGTTGTTCTGAGCACTTAGAGTTAATTTTTTTATTCTTACGCGAGCTCTAATTCTGAGTATTAGGCAACTTCTCTTTCTGACCCAGGAGAAAACCAAAACTCTTGAATTTCATATCTTCGCTGGGGTCCATTCTCAAGACTAGATCCGAATCTAGGTATTTTCTGAGACTCTTAGCATGTCTTAATTTTGAATCTCTCATTACTACCACCTTATTGCTTATTATGATGCCCCAACATCAAAAAAACAAACATTTAAAGATATTTTCTGTTTAATTTTAAGTATTGACAATATTTATTTAGCACTTATTATTTATTTGTGTGGCATTTCTATTTAAAATAAAACCCTGAGGGGCGCCTGGGTAGCTCAGTCGGTTAAGCGTCCGACTTTGGCTCAGGTCACGATCTCGCGGTCCATGAGTTCGAGCCCCGCGTCGGGCTCTGGGCTGATGGCTCAGAGCCTGGAGCCTGCTTCCGATTCTGTGTCTCCCTCTCTCTCTGCCCCTCCCCCGTTCATGCTCTGTCTCTCTCTGTCTCAAAAATAAATAAAACGTTAAAAAAAATTAAAAAAAAAATAAAACCCTGATACAAAAATCCCACAAAAATGCGTACATTAGTGAGCTTGTGTGTTTGTTTTTGTAACCCCTACTTGGGTTTAGGAATAGGACTTTTCTGGCTACCCCACAAGCCCCTCCATGGACCCCAACCCAATTTCAGCAGGCCTCCTCCCCAAAGTAGTCACCAATCTGAGTCTATATAATGGCTTCTTTGCATTTCTTTATAGTTTTCTCAAAGAGTATGCATCTCTAAACTGTAATTTTGTCTTGCCTATTTAAAAAATCTAAGTCCTTTCAATCTCTCCTTTTTGTTTTTTAAAGTTTACTTATTTTGAGAGAGAGAGAGAGAGAGAGAGAGAGAGAGCACTTGTGCTCTCAAGCGGGAGAAGGGCAAAGAGAGAGAGAGGGCCAGACAGAATCTCAAGCAGGCTCCGAGGAGCTCAGTCCCAAAAACTGTGAGATCATGACCTGAGCGGAAATCGGGAATCGGACTCTTAATTGACCGAGCTACCCAGGCTCCTCCAAATCTCTTTTAATCTACAGTTCGCCTTGCATCCCTTTCTTTTCCTCACAAATTCTCTGCTGAAGAACCCGAGGTATCAGATCTCCAGTTTCTCACAATCTAGATTTTTCACTTTAATACTTTCTTGTCTCTTCTATAGTCCCTATGAATAGGCAGCTAGATTTGATCCCTTCTGCAAAGAAAGGAAACTCAACCCCAATTTGTCCATTTGAATGTCTTTATTGAAGCTCAAATTGTCCTGTATTTGGCTAGTGGGAGCTTCCACTTCTGAGTCCTTTCAACCTACTCTTTTTTTTTTAAACGTTTATTTATTTTTGAGACAGAGACAGAGCATGAACGGGGGGAGGGTCAGAGAGAGAAGGAGACACAGAATCTGAAACAGGCTCCAGGCTCTGAGCTGTCAACACAGGGCCCCACGTGGGGCTCGAACTCACGGACCCCGAGATCATGACCTGAGCCGAAGTTGGACACTTAACCGACCGAGCCACCCAGGCGCCCCTCAACCTACTCTTTGATAACTTCTTTGCTCTTTGGTATAACAAGGTTTCCAGGCTCATCTTGTACATTTCCAGTCCCAGACATGAAAATAGTCACTTCTCTAGGGAGCATTGAGTGTTTTGGGGTCGTGGGGGGGTTGGGGTGGGGCGGGGGAGTAAGGGATAGTAGTACTTGAAAACCACCATCTGTTTACTAGGGGTGGTGATTGTTTCTAGGTCTCTTCAGTGGACAGAGTTACTTTATGAATTCATACTGATAGGTCTAATTTGGATTCAGGAACACAGGGGTTTTTTTTTCTTAACTTCTGTTATTCCTCTATTTCTTTTCTTCCATACCCCAAATCTTAGTTCTTCAAGACACAGGGGATGACAGAATCAGAATACTGCACCATTGTTCATTTACTCAATTCTGATATATATGCACATACTACCACTGGCAATATGATCACTGAGAGTAACTAAAATGTTTTTTTTTTGGCATACACTATTGCCATCTCACTTGAATTTTTAGTTACATCATATCTACATTGCCGAAGCAGATAGCCGTTAATCCTATACTTTCTCCTGTTAAAGCTCATTTGATCTTAGTTCTGTAATATTTTATACTATATTTATATATTTAGTCCTCACCATCAGCCTTTGTGTCTCTGTCTTTCTAGTGATTTTTATTCTCACTTATAGTATATTCTGCAGCTCATTTACAGTATATTCCTCAGGAAGGGCTCATGGGAGTAATGTTCCTTCAGTTCTTACGTGTTGATAGCAATTTGCTTATTCTCTTCATATCTGAAAGTCAGTTTTGCTGGATAAAAAATCCTTTTCTTTATATTTCCTTTAGACATTTCTTGAGTACATTAATTAGGTTGCTGTGTTTTTCTTTTGTCATAAAACATTGCTGTTGTAAAGTATGATAGTAGTTTAATTTTCCCCCTTATAAGTCACTTGCCTTTAGCCCCTAGATGCTCAAATATTTTTTTTTCTTTAAAACCCTATGATTTTATTAGAATATGCCTTGGCATTTGTCATGCTGAGTTGATAATCGCAAATGTGTGGTGTGTTCTTTCAATACATAGTCTCAATTCCTTTTTTAATTGTAAGAAAGTTTCTTGAATTACTATTTTAGTGTTTGTTCTCTTCCTTGTTTTGGTTTTTCTTCCTCAGGGATTTCTGTATTACGGAATTTGAATCTTCTTTGTCTATCTTTTTGTCATGTCTTTTTTCATCCTTTTTATCTCTTTATTTCTTTTTGATTTTTAAAATCTTTCTCCTTTTCACCTTCTATTTTCTTGAGGCATATTTTGTGCTTATTTGCTTTTGTGTTCCTTCTAATGTAGTCTTCATTTCTGAAATGTCTTTTCATTTATTTATAATACTTTCCTATGCTCTGTCACCTAATTTCCGAGTTTTTCTAATTCTGACTTATATTGTTCTTTTACATCTTGTATCATTTCTTAATGTTTTAGCTCATTTTGAAATAAGTTACAGTTTTGATCTGTCCCTGTCTTTCTGATATGCTTTTATTATCTGTAGTGATGTTATTCTGCTCTTTATTCTCTTTTATCTTATAATAACTTTGCATAGGACTTGACTTCGATACTTTTCTGCTGCTCCTTTTTGTGTGAAATCAGATTTCTGAAATTTTAAAGGCCTGGCTTGGAGTCGATTTTCTGGCTCAGAAAGTTCACTCTTCTGTTGTTTTTTCCAAGACTTCCAAGGCTTTTCCAATGCTTCTGTTCTCCTCCTCCACTTTTATTTGTATCTTTTCTTTCTTTTGTCTCTATCGGGCCTATTCCGTTCAATTTGATTACATTCCAGCAACGTTTCCTTATTGCAGGTCTCTTTCCTGAAAGTGAACCTTGTCATGGAAGAAAGCTTAAAAGTGCTAGATTCCTCCAGGGTCTCTAGTCCTCACAGAGAGCGCTCTTTGCACTCACCCGATTACTGGATTGGATAAAACTCTCTTGGATTCGGTGGCTATCGCCAAATGTGTTCACAGTGTTTTGTCTTTGCTTATATCTACTTTCTTCTGCACAGACCCTGATACCATACTTACTGGTGTTGCGACTGTGGTAGTTTATCCCTACCAGCTGGTATTCTGAGGTTTGTAAAGAAATGTAATTATCTAGTTTCATTGTAAATATTGAATTTTGGTTTGCGTTTCGGTTTGCTGTTTAATTGATTTATCTGTTTTAATGTAGATATAAAAGAAAAGTAGAGGGGCACCTGGGTCTGTTGAGCGTCCGACTTTGGCTCAGGTTATGATATCGCAGTTTGTGAGTTCAGGCGCGTCGGGCTCTGTGCTGCCAGCTCAGAGCCTGGAGCCTGCTTCAGATTCTGTGTCTCCTTCTCTCTCTGCCCCTCCCCTGCTCATGCTCTGTCTCTTTCTGTCTCTCAATAATAAATAAACGTTAAGAAAAATAAAATTAAAAAAAAAAAGTAGACCATGTCAACTGCCATCCTCTTCTCCCTAGCACTAAATATTTGCCAAGCACTCTACATATATCGTCTCATTCCATTTTCAGGATGTTCCAGTGGCATAGGAATAATTATTCTTATTTCGCATACAAGAAAACTCAGGGTCAAGGTGTCAAATGGTTTTGTAAGGTCCCCTGATCAGCAACTGGTAGTGTTAGAATTTAGACCTATGTCTGCTTGATTCCTAAGTCAGGTAACCTTTATGTAAAAAATATTTTAAAATCATGGGGCATCTGGGTGGCTCAGTTGGTTAAGTGGCCAACTTTGGCTCAGGTCATGATCTCACGGTTTGTTAGTTTGAGCCCTGCGTGGGGCTCTGTGCTGATAGCTTGGAGCCTGGAGCCTGCTTTGGATTCTGTGTCCCCCTATCTCTCTGTCCCTCCCATGCTTGCACTCTGTTTCTCTCTCTCAAAAATAAATAAACAATAAAAAAATAAAAAAATTTTAAAAATCAATTCTTTAAAATATGCATTCCTACAGAATGTTTTCCTAACCAAATGGTTGTAATTAATGGTAAAAAAAATATCAGAAAATGTTCATCTTTGAATTTTATTTCATGTTTATTTATTTTTGAGAGACAGAGTGCAAGCAAGGGAGGTGCAGAGAGAGAGGGAGACATAGAACCCAAAGCAGGCTCCAGGCTCTGAGCTGTCAGCATAGAGCCTGATGCGGGGCCTCCAACTCATGAACTGTGAGATCGTGAGCTGAGCCAGAGACAGAGGCTTGAGTGACAGCCACACAGGCACCCCAGAAAATGTTCATCTTTAAACATAAGAATTAGATGATGTTTTTCTTTGGTGCACATTCCCAAATTTCTCTAATGAATATATGTTATATTCAAATTGAAAACTCCAATACACCCTATTTTAAAAATTAATGCGAGCATAGTTGAAAGATTCCTTGGCTAGTGTCAAAAATTTAGGGGCACCTGGGTGGCTCAATATGTTAAGCATCTGACTTCGGCTCAGGTCGTGATCTCATGGTCCGTGAGTTCAAGCCCTGCATTGGGCTCTGTGCTGACAACTTGGAGCCTGGAGCCTGCTTCGGG
This sequence comes from Panthera onca, assembly GCF_046562875.1. Lineage (NCBI taxonomy): Eukaryota > Metazoa > Chordata > Mammalia > Carnivora > Felidae > Panthera > Panthera onca. The sequence continues at coordinate 49,531,359 of NC_138345.1, forward strand.
TTCTGTGTCTTCCTCTCTCTCTGCCTCTCCTCTCCTCGCACTCTGTCTCTCCCTCTCAAAAAAAATAAACATTAAAGAAAAGTTTATTTAACCCATGATGTACCGGAAATACAGTACAAATATGTGTATGCATGTATATATAAATATATAAGTATGTATACATACACACATTTGATTAAAGCAGTGAACCATGCATCTGCAATACTAAGATTTGGCTTAATTGTTTAGATGCATAATGGTCAAAGATGGAGGGTCTGTGTTCAAGATAAACTTCAATTTGAATTCTAGATCTTATTTTGGTTACCTTGTCCAAATTTTTCAGCTCATTCAAAATTCAGTTTCCTTATTTATAAAATAGAGATCATTTTATAGGGTTTTCCTGAATATAAAATGACATAATGCATGTGAAACAAAGCACTCAAGACAGGGACCAGAAAGACTAGGCATTCACTAAATATGAATAGTTGTTAAACACAACAAAAGCAATAAATAAATTAGACTTAGGGGAAATAGATGGAGGATTATAGCCATCCTGAAAATAAATTTTGTATAATACCAAGGCTTTTAGAGATAGATCACTCTTTTGTTTGTTTTAGAGTTGAGATTTTTAGAAGACTTATCAAAGATCAATGAATGCCTTTAAAAAATTTTTCACAACGGGGAAAAACAAGAGTTACAGCAAGTAGCCTAGAGTAGGTGGTCCAGTGTGGACATGCAGCTCATACAGAACCTAAAAAGCATGTAGGGTTCATATATTTGGTTTGTAGGAATCAAGGGCAGGCTGCCCCAAGACAGGCCACTTTGCCATGAACATTATTTTGAATTAAAAGTAATCAAAACCCAGCAGATGCAGGAAAAGCTCTCTTCCTGGTCCTCAAACTGCCTAAATTTGCATTGGAAAAGAGAGCCTGTACCAGGAAGAGAGCAACTAATAGGGAACCTTTACCTAAGAAACTTATCTGTTCAATAAGGCAAACTTTGTTTTTCTAAACCATTCCTTTCACCTTCTTGCTAATGAGTGAGCATTCTCCTCTTTGTATCCTCAGACTCTACCCCTCTCCTTAGCTCATATTAGCTGCAGGTTGCCTCATTGTCTTTAGAATTTCTGTGTCTGTGTGGATTCCCCACACATATGCCTATTAAATTTGACTTTTTTTCTGTTAATCTGTCTCATGTCAACTTGAGTCTAAGTCCAGCTAGAAGGATCTTGAAGAGCATAGGAATGTCTTCTTCCCCAACCAGTATCACTAGGAAATTGACTTCCTGTAGTGTTGTGAGGCCAAATTGGAAATTGCCTACCGGGCCAGTATGTACTTGACAGAAAACTTTGTCAGTCCTCCCCAGGACATGATTTGGAAGGCCCTTTGTAATACCAATAATTTAAACAAATTGTACTGAAGTGGTAACTTGAAATGTGCATTGGTGAGAATTGTTAGAATATTCACCTGCAATGAGTTTAACTGGATATAAAAGTGTGGTTCTGAAAAGAATGATAATGTAATACACTCTCTGTTCTCCCACTGGGTTTGTTATTTTGTGATGTTTGCTCTAGAGATAATAGAAGCATTTAATTTTATTGAGCAAAAATATGTGATTTGAAATGTATACATGTCATGGCTCTTTCTCTAATTTCTGACTATAACATCATTTGTTCAATGATAGGATGCCTGTTAACATATAGAAGCCAACATAGAGGCCATTTTCTGTGTCTAGAGCCTGTCTAGATCCAGTAATAAAATCATCACTTATTGAAGAAGATGAAGTTGCAAGGATTTCATATGGTCTGTTCCATTTACTGTCTTACAAAAATTTTTTTAAATATTTATTTATTTTTGAGAGAGAGAGAGCATGAGAGGGGGAGGGGCAGAGAGAGAGGGAGACAAAGAATCCGAAGCAGGCTCCAGGCTCTCAGCTGTCAGCACAGAGCCCAATGCAGGGCTCAAACCCATGAGCCATGAGATCATGACCTCAGACAAAGTCGGATGCTTAACTGACTGAGTCACCAAGGTGCCACCCCCCATTTACTGTCTTTTGAAGACAAAAAAAAAAAAAATACTTTCTTGCTCATTTAATTGTTATTGTCAGTAATTACATCTTTATCAAATAAAGAATTTGTAGGATCCTGTTTCTGAATTCTATGTGTGGTGTAATATAGTTTTTAAAAATTCTGTTTAGGCCTAGTTTTGAGCCCCTGGCTAGAGGCTGGAAGTTCCCCATCTTGAGTGGCTAAGTTCACATCCACAATCACCTGCTGTATATGGGTCTGTCACACTCTAGACCACTATATACGTGGTTTAATTGCCCCAAGGCTGGATGCCACATAACCAGAGATAGCCTATCTGCCCCAGAGCCTGAAGAATTTATTCAAATTAGCAAATCCGAAATCAGCTTGTCCCTCCTCATGCTTTCCTTCCCACAGAAACCACAAGAAGGTGCTCGTTTCCAATATCCCCCTTAGACCACATGATTGACCTGGTTAGTTCTCCTCTGGGGTCCTCTGTGGCATGCTGCACTCTCCCCAGGGAACTGTGTAGCAAAACTGTAAACTCTTCTTGGTTTATCTCTCTTAATCTGCATCTGGCCTTACCATACCTCACTCAAAATGGTAAGGTTAAAACGGTGAGTGATATTTAACAGACGTCTACTCACTTTCATTGTTCCTCGTTGTAAAAAATTTAAGCAGTCTACCTTTTAAAGATTTTCTCTTTATGTTTTTAGGCTTTTGTTTCATTTTCTGAGATTTGCTTTGGTATTTTCTATTTTTATCATTTTTTCAATTAACTTAAAAGATTAACAATAAAATGTAATCCATATAAGGCACACTTCAATATATTTTTATCAAAAAATATAAATTCAAGTGAATGTATAAAACAAAAATTAAAACTTTTTTCATATATGCTTGCAAAAAACTATATTCTCCTAAAATATTAAAAACCTATTAAAATCAAAAGACAAAACACAAATTATAATGAATGGATATCAAAATTTAAAATGTTACTTAGTAGTGCTGACATTTTAAATTTAATTTTTAAAATATTTAATTAAATATTATTAAGTATTTTTAGACAGAACTATTCCCAATCCTGGAGTTCAATATCCTTCAGGTTGCAAATGTAATGAAACAACGTCATGTTGCATGTGCATAATGTCTAGCCTAGGGGTTCTCAACTGGGGAGATTTGGCAGTATCTGTAGACATTTTTGGTGTGGGGCTAGAGAGAAACTACTGGCTTCTAGTGGATGGAAACTTGAGATGCTGCTAAATCTAGATATCTTACAATGCACAGAAAAGTAACCCCTTCTCTGTTAATAAATAAATAAATAAATAAAAGACTAAAAACAACTAAAAGAAATATCCTATCCCAAATGTAAATAGCTCAAGGGTTGAGAAATCTTGGTGTATGTCTATTTCTACAGCTGTGTGTGTGTGTATGTTTATATTAATTATACACACACAGATGGAAGAGTAATATGCATCGTTTAAGACTGTTTCTCAGCTATCATGTACAATGGTTGCCTATATTGTACTAATTTGTGAGTACCTCTGGAACCATGAATTGGAACACAAAGAAAATCAAGAAAACACTTAGCATTACTGAGAAATAATACTTTGTTATGCAATAATCTTTGGTGTTCACACTACCTCAGAGGAAACATCTGACAGGTTAATTAATTTGTCTTGTCTTGTCAGCACCTCTGCCACTGAAATCTTCATACTCCAAAGCAAAGCCTATTCATCAGCAGTGGCATAACCCACAAACTTCATTTATTTATTTATTAAAAAATTTTTTTAAATCTTTATTTATTTTTGAGAGACAGAGAGACAGAGAGTGTGAGCAGGGGAGGGGCGGAGAGAAGAGGAAACAGGCTCCAGGCTCTGAGCTGTCAGCACAGAGCCTGACGTGGGGTTCGAATTCACCAACGGTGAGATCACGATCTGAGCCAAAGTTGGATGCTTAACTGACTGAGCCACCCAGGTGCCCCTATTTATTTATTTATTTATTTATTTAATGTTTATTTATATTGAGAGAGAGAGACACATAGAGAGAGAGAGAGAGAGAGAGAGAGCACACAAGTGGGGGAAGGGCAGAGAGAGAGGGAGAGAATCCCAAGCAGCCTCCACATTGTCAGCACAGAGCCTGATGCAGGGCTCGATCCCACGATGGTAAGATCATGACCTGAGCTGAAATCAAGAGTCAGACGCTTCACTGACTGAGCCATCCAGATGCCCCAACCCACAAACTTTTATAGCAAGTGAACGAAGTTACTGTATGTGTGGCAGATATGGTGGATGAAGGGTGTTTCTCTGGGGTCTTAAAAGTGTTGGTCATGCAGGTGGAAGTTTAGGATATAAGAGGTGCTATGCCCATGCCAGATCCCAAGGGACAGAAAGGCACCCACGCAGCCCTTAAAACATTTATTTGTACGTGAGCACAGTGTGCTATGGGGACTCTCTAATGCACCTACCCAGCACAGAAGCCCCTAGCTCACATCTAAAGGCAGTACTGAAATAAATACTTAAAAAAAAAAAAAAGTGTAAAATTTGAGGCCTTGGATTCTCAGCTTGAAACCACAAGGTGTTTAGGTGCGAACCAAGTCAGAAATGAATGGAGCATATGGTAATATTAGAAGAATTTGGTTTACATTTCTACTTGAATATTGTAATAAAGGCAAACATTTCTGTACATCTGACAGACTCCTGAATACAGGGTAGAGCATGTGTAGACTAATCCCAGGCAAAGTTGTTTGTGCCTAGAGCAAGCTTAGAAGTGAAAAAGCCTGATGTGGGCGAGGCCTGGGGGCATGGGGACCCTTGATCCTGACTGTCTTTGCTCGATTCTACCCAGGGGATCACAGTGAAAGAAAACTTAGGTTTAAATTCTTTCACTTTGCTGGATCTTATTTCCCTTCCCCACTCCAATTTCCCTGGTTCATTTTCTCTTAATTGGTCCTGATTGGAAGCCATCATAAATCAGAATAATTTCTCTTTCATGCTCTTCAAATTTTAACTTACCAAAAAAAGTCTTTAGCTGGAAATGTCCATAAAAGATGAATGTCAGTGGTTTCATCTCTAACAGGGAGAAAATGAAACTCAGACATTTTGGAGTCACAGTCAAACTACCTCAGTATGATTGTGAATTGATTTATACAGGGCCTTTAAGAAACTTCATGTCCTTTTTGGAATATACTAAGCAGGAATCACTCTCTCACAAATCCAGAAATTATAGCCACCCGTGAAGTTAAATGCTATATCTGTCTTAGCCTGGGTCTGTACTAGGCTGATAATTTACTTCAAGATTCAAAAAAGCGATTTGACTCTGCTATCTAGTTCTCAAAATGACTTATTTAATACTGAGTATTTAGATAAAGGTTGGAGATTTCTTTCCTTCCTTCCTTCCTTCCTACCTTCCTTCCTTCCTTCCTTCTTTCCTCTCCCTCCCTTCGGCCCTCATTCTTTCCTTCCTTTTCCCTCTCTCCCTCCCTCCTTCTTTTCTTCCTTTCTAGATTGCCTTCTATATTGTTGAAATAGTCACTAAATTTCTCTTATCTATTCATTAACTTCCTCAATTAGTAGAATCTGGGCATACACCTCAGGGAAAATTGAGAAGTTTTAACAAAACAAATCCAAGTTCCCAACTTAAATCATGGGCTAGTATATTTTTAGAATTTTTTTTTTTTTTTAAGTTTTATGTATTTATTTTGAGAGAAAGAGAGAGCCTGAGTGGGGAATGGGCAGAGAGAGAGGGAGAGAGAGACAATCCCAATAGGCTCCACACTGTCAGCTCAGAGCCCAATGTGAGGCTCAATCCTACGAACTGTGAGGTTATGAGCTGAGTTGAAATCAAGAGTCAGACACTTAACTGACTGAGCCACCCTGGCACCCCATGGGATAGTCTATTTTTTGGAGTATTATAAAGAATTCTCAAAATTCAGTATACTAGTGCTATATAGATAAATCATGAAGGTCAACCAGAAATATCCAGAAAAGATTAATGCCAAGAGAGTAGAACTTTCATTTTGGAGCCATGTCTCAGTATTTCTCTCTGTTCAATAGAGACACTTCCAAATAGCACCCCTGTCATGTTGTCATCTTCGTTGAGGCCAATAGGAAGGCTGCTTTACATTATTTTTTTCTTTATGGCCACATGACCTTGAAACTCTGAGCTTCAGTTCATCTATTTGTAAAATGATACAACCACTTTACTTGCTTTGCAGAGCTGTGAAGCCTACAAGTGGTAAATATCAGTTATAATGCTGGTCAAACTCCAAAGCTTTATGCTGATGCAAGGCAGTAGTACTGTGGCAAACATCAGTGGTTTTAAAGAATGAAGTAGGACAGTTGTTATTTGATGGCGAACAAATTGCTCAGGATAGACTCCTGGGATCAGGCAGGTGGAAAGGGTAAGGTTATACCTCTAACAGGAGGGGTAAAAAGGCAACATATAAGTTTTCCGCACTTCCAGTTTTGCTCAGTCTTTGTCTAGTGTTTAATTCCTCTCACCTGATAGGGCCAGTCGCATTTAGTCTACTGAAGAAAAAAGTGATTTTAGAGTTTTCAGATTTGGGGAGTGGCACCTATTTGAGATGTAGAAATATTTTCTTCCATGGGATGTATAAAAGACTACCTGGGCAGAAAACCATATTCCTTCCTTTAGCCTTCCAACATTTCTGGAAAAAAACATGGAGACTTCTAACTATTCATGTCTTGAATAGGATTTCCTATTTGACTAAAGTAATTGGGTTTATAAGATACACATCTGCCTATTTTTTATTCCTGTATATGTACAGTACATGTACAATAAGGTGGTAATAGAAACAGATGGGAAGGGAAGGAAAGGGAGGGGACAGAGAAGGAAGGGATGGAAGGTGAGAGAAAAGACAGTAACATTTATTGGACATCTGCTGTTTGTCAAACACTGCCTCAGACATTTTACATTTTAGAAAATTAAACCGTATAGTCTGGTTCTTTCTTTTCCAACTCCAGTGATTGCTGGACATTGAGATTAATTTATTGTTTTCAGATTAAGTGGTAATAATTTTAAAAATCACTTTGTATTTCTCTGAGCTGGGCGATATCTTTCGGTGGTATTGTAGTCATTTTGGGCTGCTATAACAAAAGCACCAAAGAATGGATGGCTTAAACAGCAAACATGTTTCTTACAGTTCTGGAGGCTGAGAGGTCTAAGATCAAGGAGGCGGCGGCTTTGGTATCTGATGAGGGCCTGTTTCCTGGCTCATAGACACCCATCTTTACACTGTGTCCTCACAGGTGGGAGCAGTGGGAAAGCTCACTGGGGTCTCTTCTATTAGAGCAGTAAACCCATTTGTGAGGGCTCCTCTTGACCGAATCATCTCCCCAAAGCCCTACTTCCTAATACCATTACGTTGGGGGTTAGGATTTCAGCATATGACTGGGAGAGGGGGAGACACAAACATTCAGTCTATAACAGACGGGAAAAGAAATGCCTTCTGCCTCACTAAAGAGATTCAGCATCATCCCATACTTTTAAATCAAAGTTTGGTACTCTACAGTTTAGCCCAGCAGCTGAGTATCAAAGGCTTGGACAGAATGCTAAAAGACCTGATGCAGCTACTCACCAGCTCTTGAGAATTTTTTCTGTTTTTCCTTCTTAGGAACAGCAAGTTTAGTGATAAGAGATAGATGAATAAAGCCTAGAGACCAATTAACAGGCTAGATGTGTCTTATCTAATCAGACTGTGACAGTCAAACAAAAGCTTTCCTTGAGTGCCTGCCTAGAAGGTGTTTTGTGAAGAACACAGATGCTTAAAATGAGCACCTGGATGTTAGGTGAACACACTGGGATTACAGATCTGATTTTTCCGGGATTGGTTTTTTTTTTTTTAAGAGTCTTATCTTTGGGTGAAAGGGATTTGAGGTCTTCAGCGAAACTTTATGTTTCCACATTTTAGATAGACTTGACTCATCTGGCATGCTGGAATTCATAGAATTCATAGCAAAACAAGGGAAACAAAGAGAGGGATTGTGCTGAATGTGGTAGTCCAAAGGATTTTTTCCAGTAAGCATGCGAGGTGCTTTTGCTTGGTGGTCGACATGGTCTGCTATTGAAAGGGTCTGATACAACCTGCTCTCTGGATCAAAAGTCCTAAATCTCCCCCTCTCACATGAGGATGAGCAGTTTCTGTTAGGGCAATTCTGGGACGGTGGCTATTTTGACTTCTATCTCTTTACTGTAAAACACCTCTCCCCTCCAATTAACTAAGATTAAGAATGCAAAAGATGGAACAATTTTAGGGTGGTACATTGGGAGAGGCGCATGAAAAATGAATTCTGTCTGGACATCCTGAAATTGAAGTGCTCCATGAGGAGATATCTAGTAGATGGGTTAAGAAATAGCTCCGGGAACTCAGAAGAGAGGTATAAGCTGAAGACAGAGACTTGGCTCTTATGGGTGTAGATGGCAGTTGACATTATATGACCAATAATGCACCAAGTTCTTGTGGTGGTGTTCACACGAAAATCAGTACAAGAAATTCACCACCAGAACACATGGTTCCCCACTGCAATTGAGATAGAAACTTCCTGCTGGTCTAAGCCATGATAACATTTCAGCCATCTTCATAAATTATACTCTAAGACAGACGGTTCAATTAGTGGTGGTCGGTGGCAAAATAGGGAATATTTCAGAGTCCAAGATTGCTTAGAAATTTGTGTGTGAGGGAGTCAGGGGACCAGACTGTGGGAAAATGAAAGAGAAAAATATGCTGAAAAGGAGGGAAAGATAGAGGTGTGTGTGTGTGTGTGTGTGTGTGTGTGTATGCATTTGGAGCTGCAGAATATTCAGTGAGTATCCCTTATACTTAGCAGTCATTTATAAACAAACTAATACAGTGAACAGAAATATACTCCAAAAATAACTGGTTATGGACTTGATTCTTTGATCACATGCATCATCCACCTAGTAAAAGCATTACTATGAAGTTTAAAATTATACCTCCAACGTTTCTCTTCACCATCAGTATGCATTTAAAATTTGAGAAATTTAACACATGAGAGTACATTTCCTTCTTTGGGTTCATTTATTAATTTTCCATCAAACATTTATCGACTTCACTGTTTGTCCAACTCTTGCATAAACACATATACAAGATCAGGGAAAAGTATTTCCTCCTCTTGTGGGGCAGCGAGGTCACACCAGTGAGAAGTGTGGAGCTGCCTCTTGTGGATCCAGCAAATCCTCTATAGATAAACCTCCCTGGAAGGTCAGCTATAGGAGCCAAAGTCAGGCCATCAGGCAATTGTATTGCAACAAAAACAGCCTCGGCAAGTTTTAGTCCCCTACAAGCAACATATCTGAAACTTGATTCTTCATCATTCCTCCTTCCTTTCAACTTCTCATCTTGTATTTACTTCTCTATGATAGCATCACCACCCCTCAGTGAGTGATTTTCTAAGTGCTTCTTCAGTTGTGACCCATTAATGGCTGTAAAATCAATTTGGCAGGGGATGGCTCAGTCGGTTAAGTGTCCAACTTCGGCTCAGGTCATGATCTCACGGTTTGTGAGCTCGAGACCCACATCAGGCTCTATGCTGACAGCTCAGAGCCTGGAGCCTACTTTGGATTCTGTGTCTCCCTCTCTCTCTGTCCCCCCCCCCCCCCACTCACACGCTGTCTTTCTCTCTCTCTCAATAATAAGTAAACAACAAAAAAAAATCAATTTGGTGGGTTGTGATGTGAATTTAAAACAAAACTAGAGAAGAACAAACACACCACAGTGCCTTGCATATAGTAAGGTTAAATGTTGTTCCATGAAACCCCTGTATCTGTCCTACATGGGTGTGTATATGTGTGTGTACACTGGGTCTCAATGTAAAATATTTTTAGTGGGTCACAATAAAAAAATTTTTTTTTGAAAGCTTCTGTTCTTTGTTATCCAGCTGAGAAATCTGGGAGTCCCATTAACTTTCTTCTTCTGATTAGCTACATTTCCTTTCCATCCCTTCCACCACTGCTTTCATTCAGGTCTCCATTGTTTTAGTGAGATTAATTGCAGTAATATGCTCACTAATCTCTGTCTCCTGGAGTGTCTTTCTCACACCCTCCTTCATGTATTTGCTGGAGCCATCCTGCTGACATGAATGGTTTAGCTGCAGCGCACTTCTCTGGCCCCAGCTCACTTCTCTGGCCCCACTTCCTTCTACTCCTTCTACTTCTCATACAGCTCTTCCATCAGTCTTACTAAAAGAATGTCAGTGCCCTGGATGCTCTTTCTTGCCTCTGTGTCCAAGGTCATGTCCTCTGCCTGGAAGCCTCTTGTATTTTTTTAAATCCCTCATTGCTATGTATTTAATTATTATTCTTCTTATGGGGTTTGAGTCAAGACTGCTTCTGATAAACAGTCCCAAGCCCATCACTCTGGTTTCCCTGATATTCTCTGGGGTCCAAAAATACTTTTTACACCTCCTCAAATGTATTGCATTGTCTGAATTTCCTTTCCTAAGAAAGGAAAAAGTATACATATGGTGCACCTTAATTTATATATTAAGACCCATCCTCCCAAGGAAGACAGACAATTAATGTCAGTCAACTTGAGATTTATTCTATTGTCCCTGGAGTAGAGGCTGACTTTTAGGGGCTTATATGGTACTAAAGCTTGATCAGAGGGGAGGGTCTGGAGAGGGACAAAAAAGGATCCCTGATGTTCTCTCTAAAAACCAGCATCTACTAAACATCTATCACCCTGTGTTCTGGGTTGAATTGTGCCCCCCCAAAAGATATGTTAAAGTCATAACCCATAGTAGCTGTGAGCGTGACCTAATTTGGAAATAGGATCTTTACAGATACAAGTCAAATTAAAATGGGGTCATACTGGATTAGGGTGGGACCTAAATCCTTACAAAAAGAGAGAAATTTGAAGACACAGGGAAGAAAGCCATGTGAAAATAGGGGCAGATTTTGGAGTGAAGTGTCTACAAACGAAGATATGCCAAAGATTGCCGGCAACCATCAGAAGCTAGGAGAGAGCATGGACCAGATCTTCCTTAGAGCCTTCAGAGGAAGCATGGCCCTGCTGAGACTCTGATTTTAGACTTCTGGTGTCCAGAACCATGATAGAATGCATTTCTGTTGTTGTAAGTCACCTTGTCTGTGGTGTGTAGTTACGGGATCCCCAGGAAATGAATCTACTCCATCATCCACATGGACCCTTCAGGCCCCTGCTACTACCAGGCCTTGCTAGATAGGAAATCTTTCTGGTTTCTGTAGGCTCTCACTGTCTCCCTTTTCTCCTTCTGCACTGTCCTTCAGTTTGGCAAAGTTATTTAACAAATAACATCCTGCCACATGATTAACACACTCTTCATAGTCCATGATTTACTTGACTGTTTCTTAAACAGAGTGATTATAACATTCTGATTTCATATCTGTGGTGCCCAATCATGTGTGTTTAATAAGTGAGTCTGGTGACAGTGTGTCCAAAGGAGAGAATAATGAGCAGAGGTTGTCAGACATCTGTGTGTCAACACCCTTTGCAATACAAGAATTTCTGGCAATGCACTGAAAGGGATTAAAACAAAAAGTTGTTCAAATAAGCAAATTGGGAAAACTGAGAAAAAAAAATGCTCATCGTTATCATGCTATTCACTTGGTGCCATTCAACAACAGGACTGTTTCCTGCCCTTACTGTGTTTTCTTATTTACGTATGAAGCAAGGAAAGTTCTGACAATTTTGGGAGTCACATGATGTGAAGTCACAAATATATTTAGATATGCAAAGAAAACATAAATTCTTAAATTTACGATAGTAATCTGTTCTTCACAAGCTTTCTGTCCACTGGATTGTGGCAGGGAAAAACCCACCTATATTTTAGTCTAGTGTTTAGAGTCTCCATGGAAATTGACCTCTGTATAGATGACTCAAATAAAATGCCCCATCTTTTGGAATTCCATCTCTATACCCGTTATTTTAGTTTTCTAGGACCACCATGACAATGCGCCACAAACTGGGTGCTTTAAAACATAGAAAGGTATTGGTTCACTTGGGGCACCGGGCTGTCTCTTGATTTAGGCTCAGGTCATGATCTCATGGTTTGTGATATAGAGCCCCTCACTGGGCTCTGTATTGACAGTGCAGAGCTTGCTTGGGATCCTCTCCCTCCCTCTCTCTCTGCCCCTCCCATACTCCATCTCTCTTTCCTCAAAATAAATACATAAACTTTTTTTTTAAAGAAATGTATTGGGTCACGGTTCTGAAGGCCCAAATCAAGGTGCTAGCAGGGCCATGCTCCATCTGTAACTTTAGGGGACTCCTTCCAGGCTTATTCCTAATTTCTGGTCATATGTTAGCAGCCTTTTGGCATTCCTCAGCTTGCAGCTCATAATTCCAATCTGTGCTTCGTCATCACATGGTGTTCTACCTGTGTGTCTCTGTCCTCACAGGGCTGTCTTCTTATAAGGACACCATTCAAATTATAGTAGGGGTTCAACCTATTCCAACATCACTTCAACTTAAACAATTACTATGCAATGACTTTATTTCCAAAAAAGGTCATATTCAGAGGTACTGGGTGGGGGGGTAGGAATTCAACATATCTTTCTTGGGGGAGACACAACTGAAACCACAATACCCATCTTTTCTTGAAGATGGAATTGAGGTACATGAAAGAGGGTAATTGCTTACCTGACGGTGGGTCACTATCTTTTGCATCCTTGCTGGTGTCGGCTGAGGGGTGGCTGTTCACAGTTGCCTTTGGGCCTGTGTGCTAAAGTACAGCTTTTCCTATTTTCTTGTCCTAATGGTGTCCTCTGCTGAAATGTGGTATTGGTTTGACCCATTCTCTCTCTGTTTGGGTAAAACTCAACTAATATCCTGGTTTTCCTTTGGGACCATGTGGAACATTTGCAGTCCAGCTTCTCAATCCCATCTCTATCATCAGAGACTGAGGGTTCTCTGATGAGACTGAGGGTTCTCTCAGGAGAACTGAATTCTGGCTTTCCTTTTGGCTAGCTGTGATGAGTCATTGACATTACATTACCGCAGGCACTCACAGACAAAAGGCAATGCATAAGGCAGTTTCTTCCCAGACTCATAAATAGGAGGCAGAGTAAAAAACCTCTCTACTCTTGGGCTCTTACATAACTAACTATGGGTTTCTCCAGAAGGTTTTGAGAAGGCAGAGGTAGGAGAAGAAAATAATAAAGGGTTCTGTTATCTGCTGTCCTTTTCTACCTCAGTCTTCCGAATTCTTTCCACAATTCCTTAGTCTGAAAGGGATGGACCTTTTTTCCCTATGTGTCAAATAGGCCTTCTACCTTAGTGGGCAATAAACCCCATTGCCTGATGATCACGGAGGAAGGGGTATGCCCTTTTCAGTTTGGAAGGAATCCCTGTGATTTGTGTCCCCCAGGCATGGGTTTAATATGGGGGCCACAAGATGTCTTTAAATGGAGCATAACCAAACATAACCAAGTAGATTGGTTTCATATGACAAGAAATGCTATCTTATGCCCTAATAACTTGAATTGCAATGTATAAGTTAAGAGAATGGGCTTTGGAGTGAGCTAGCCTGGGTTCAATCCTTAGCTCTACCATTTTCTGTTTGAAATTGGGAAAGTTACTTAATCTTTCTGAGCCTCTATTTCCTGATCTTGAAAATAAGAATAATATAAATACCTCCCAGAGGGTTCTTGTGAAGATTTAAGGAAGTAGTCAAAGTGTTTCAAGAGCACCAGGCACATAGTGATTGCTCAGTAAATGTTGTCAGACATTACTAGTAGCATTTGTGTGGCATAACCTGCTTTGTTATTATTCTATACCTTTTACTTTTTTTTTTTTTTTTACTCCCAGTAAATTGCAGTTCTCTACGGCATTTTATCTGACAAGACATTGCCTGTCACACAATAGTATATATCTTCAGTTTTAATACAGATGCTTCTCACATTTGGATCACATATTGCTGTTATGCCCATGGAGGGTTGGCAGTCCATCAGCATGTGGTGAAAGACCGATTAAGAAGCACTGATCCAGGGATGCATGGGTGGCTCAGTTAGGTTACACAGCCGACTCCGGCTCAGGTCATGATCTTGCAGTTCGTGAGTTCGAGCCCCAAGCCGGGCTCTGTGCTGACAGCTGAGAGCCTGGAGCCTGCTTTGGATTCTATGTCTCTCTCTCTCTCCCTCTCTCCCTCTCTCTCTCTGCCCCTCCCCTGCTCACACTCTGTCTCTCTCTCAAAAATAAATAAACATTAAAGAATTAAAAAAAAAAGAAGCACTGATCCAGTGATGGATAACCCCATGCCCAAACGTAGGCATGAACTTTCTAGCTGAAGAGGACAAATGGTTAGCCTCTTAAATGCTAAAATAGACGTGACATCATTTATTATTTTTTGACATCATTTACTTTTTGTTTTATATTTAACTGGTGTTTTCATTTGTATTCTGAATATATAGGAAAGATGATATTGTAGGGCAATTTTCATCTTTCTATATGATCTATATATCAGTGTCAAATACATATAATGGAAAATGTTACAAAACAAACCTTATCCTTCCTGATGGAAAGAGGATACTTTGATATCTGATTTTTAATTCATACTGCGATATGGAAACCTGCCCGATGATTTATTGATTTTTGAGAATAAGAGCTCAACGAGAGGGAAAGTTCTATAAGAACAGAAGACTGCCATAACCAAATTTATGTTCATCTTATTACTTTTGATATAGGACTTCCTTTACTAGACACATTACATAGGACTCTATCTAGCAAATGTTCATGTAGTATAATTTGGAGAGTAATGGAACCTAATTCACCAGAGCTCTCCATCTACCTTTGCGCTTTTAAATGTTTATTGAAACATAACTAAGACTACCAGTTTTCTTTCTGGAAATTATAGGGTTGAAAATTATTGAAGTGAGAATTAGTGAGGTTCTGCTCTATTTAACCCAAGTTTTTCTACTATAGCTTAAAAGCCATTACTTCTTGTTCTGTCTTTTTGACTAATGAGAATAATTGATTCCTGTCTTCTTTATACATTATGTATTTTTTGTCCATTAAGCTTTCTCTTTTAAAGTGATGTTTGCAAAAAATGCCATATAGATGATCTGTGAATAGAAGTTCCTGGTTATACTAATATGAAAGGGTGAGTAACCTTATTTCTGGGTCATTAAACCAATTGGTGGAATTGGAATTAGACAAACAGATCTTTTCCATCTCTAACTTTAGAATGTCTATCAGATTGGAGTAAAATGCTTTGCTTAATGCTTTTCATTTCCCTACTTACCCACTAATTACTCGAGTCTGTTCTTTATAGAATTTGAGAGCAGGAAGTATCATTTAAAACCATGTAGCTCAATTTCATCATTTTACAGATGGCCCAGGATGGTTAGGTTCTTTCCAGATTCAGGTTTTCTTACATGCCTGAAGCACTTTCCTCCTCATTCTTTATATGGCTATTGTCTTCTTACCTTTAGCTGATAGCTTAGATGTTAAATGTCATCACTTTAAAAAGACGTTCTCTGGGGAACCTGGGTGGCTTTGTCGGTTAAGCATCCGGCTTTGGATTGTGTCATGATCTCGCGGTTCGTGAGTTCGAGCCCCACGTGGGGCTCTGTGCTGACAGCTGGGTGCCTGGAGCCTGCTTCGGATTCTGTGTCTCCCTCTTTCTCTGCCCCTTCCCTGCTCACACTGTCTCTCTTTGTCTCTCAAAAATAAATAAAAGTTAAAAAAAAAAAATTAAAAAAAAAAAAAGACATTCTCTGACTCTCCTTTCTGGGAAGGCCCTTTGTCCTTCCCCATCAGGGTACATTCTTGATTTTCTTCCCAGCCCTTGTTGTATGAGTCAGAATATGCTGTGAACTACTTCATTTTCTGCCTTTTCTGCTACACTGTAAGATTCATGAGGGCAAGGTTGGTAATAGAACCAGCCATCACCCAGTGCTCAGCAAGGTGCCTGATGCTGTGTGGGCATTTGATATAAGAGCTTCAACCAGAACTTTCTCTTGTCTCTTCTTTAGTTACACACACATGTGCATGCGTGCACACACATGTGCATGCGTGCACACACACATGTGCATGCGTGCACACACACACATTCTTTTTTTGGCTCCCCCTTCACACATTCCTGATATAAACTAGCAACATTGTTTATCTAAAATTCTTGGTCATGTGACTGCCATTAGGCTTTTGCAAATAGTGTTATATACTCAGACCACATAGGGGTTCTCACGTTAGTGTTATTTGCAAGGGACTGATACACTTATGCAGAAATCATTAGCTGTAGCATCTGGGAAGTGGAGCGGTCACTATTTTTCCTTTCCTGATGGGGAATGTAGATTCTGAAAATGGAAAACTGATGGTAAGCTAAAGAACCAACTTTCAAAACAGTATGTGAACATGGCTCATGTAGTAAGCTGAAGCTGGGTATTTTGGATCTTGGTTGTGATAAGAGACTGTGCTGAGCCATAGTCCGCAATTGTGGTGCAATTTAGGATCGTCTGCAGAGTTTTTGAAAAACACAGATGTCCTGGTTCTACCCCTGGATCTGTCGGAGGAGAAACTCCGTGGTGAGGGGCACTTGGGTGGCTCAGTTGGTCAAGCATCTGACTGGCTTAGGTCATGATCTTACTGTCTGTGAGTTTGAGCCCCGTGTCAGGCTCTGTGCTGCCAGCTCAGAGCCTGGAGCCTGTTTCAGATTCTGTGTCTTCCTCTCTCTCTGCCCCTCCCCCGCTCACACCCTGTCTCTCTCTCTCAAAAATAAATAAACATAGGGATGCCTGGGTGGCTCAGTTGGTTAGGCATCTGACTTTGGCTCAGGTCATGATCTCACAGTTCGTGAGTTCGAGCCCCGCGTCGGGCTCTGTGCTGACAGCTCAGAGCCTGGACCCTGCTTCCGATTCTGTGTCTCCCTCCCTCTCTGCCCCTACCCTGCTCACGCTGTCTCTCTCTCTCTCTCTCTCTCTCTCTTTCAAAAATAAAATAAACATTTAGAAAAAAAGATTAAAAAAAAATAAATAAACATACAAAAAAAGAAAGAAAGAAACTCCAGGGGTGGTTTCTGGGAGTACATATGTTTAAAAATTGCCACTTGTCATTTGTTGTATACCAGAATTTAGAAAAAAATAGGGAAAGAACTTTGGTCCTGGATAACCAAATTTGTGTTCAAGGTGTTAAGCATGTCCTTTTGAAAGTCAATAAGCCAGTAACTGCAGTGAACACAGGATTATGCCCATTGTTTAACTGAAGATATTTTGTAGAAAATCGCTGATAGTATTACTTTCGGCTACCGTCTGGATGATAGGTTATAGTCAGAACAGCTCTAACGTTTCTGACTTATGTCAGAACTGTCTAAAATTTCTCTTAACCAGAAATGGTTCTGACTTATTTTAAACGTGGTCCATCTACGTGGTAATTTTGTTGCAGCGATGACTTTTCCTGGAAGTATGCCAATTGTGCCTTCATGTAGATTTGTCCCCTCTCTCTGCCCACTCACCATATGGATTTCTTCTCCTGTTGTAAGTCAGGGTTCAGGACTTGTCTCCTTCAGAAAGATTTCCATAAATAGCTCTCTAAGCATACGGTTTGTCAAACTGATTCTGGTCCACCTTTGTCAATTGCAATGTCTTGTGCACATACTTTTATGAGTCGCTTACTAGTCACCACGGCTGCCTTTACAGCAGCTCAGCAACTTTTTAATAGGGATGACAGGGGCTCAGAGATGTATGGCCGGCTGATGAAGGTTCAGTAAATATGTGTTGAGTAAATGAATGGCCAGTCCTGCTCATTTCAGGCAAGTGTTTTTATAAGGGAAATTTGAAAGAAAAAATCAGGGCAGAGGGTTGTTGGCAGTTTGTTCCTGTTAAATAAAAATGAAATAGAGTTTTCTTTTTTATTGTGGCTGATTCCCTTTCACAGGTTTCTTTACCAATTGGCTAGTGTCCAACTTTGTCAGAGCTGAAACATCAGACAGCTAGAAAAGAGGTTCTCAGTTGATAAATATTTGATTTACAAGGTATTGAGAGGTTTAAAGGAATGGAAGGGAGTTTGCCTAATGGGAGATGTATTTAATACAGTGAGGAAGATCACCAATAACCAGGTCTGTGTTTCTTTCCAATGGCCAGTGGGTACCTAACTTTATCAGCCCTGTTGCACTACAGATTGTTCTGGACCAAGCTGACAACGAAGCAAAACGAAGAGGACTGGGATGCTCCTGGTTCCACAACAGAAATACAGCTGAAGGGAATATTCTTAGATTTTTCTTTTCTTCTCTTCTATAACCTGTGATAAATATTGTATGTCTCTGCAGCATAGGGGAAAAAAATGATTGATCCTTTCTCAGTAATATAGATATGTGGCTGTGTATGTTATATGCAGAATGAATGATTGAGAGAGAATGGGGAGGGGGCAGAGTGAGAAATGCAAGAGACTATGTATAGAACTGCCAATAGCAATCTATCAAAGGCATGTCGGGAGTGCTAGAATAGATGGCAAATTTCATCTCTAATTTAATCATTTGTTGTTTTTCTGTTCTCAAAGTTTTGTTTCCTTTGTAAATGTTACTTCTCACTCTGCCTCCTCAAAGTTTCAAAGAAATAGGAACGATTAGGGGGAAAAATAATGAACTGACTGGATCAAATGCTTAAGAAAATCATGTGCTGCCTTTTACATGCTCTGTAAATCTTTCATACAAAGATAACCCTACATATCCAGTGCTCCATTTTAAGACCATTGCACTTTAAATTGCTTCCCCCCCCCCCCATAGGAATAGTGCAGACTATTCATTCTCAGTGGGGATGATATTGTCCCCAAGGGAGTAAAAATTGTCTTGGGGGGGAGCAAAAATAATATCGGATATTATAGTTTATGATTCTTCAAAGGGCTATGGTACATATATAGATATACAGTGTCTTTTATTTTAATTTCACCTTAACTATTGAAATTTTTCTTTGTTGAATATGTCATATTGCAGGATATTCCACCAGGTAATTTTACAAAGACTGTGCTCTGTTGAAAACCTTGGTTTCAAGACTAACAACTCAACAAAAGAAGAGTGTGTATAGGCTTGAAGGTGTAAGTCAGAATTCTTCATGGATTACTTAGCTATGTTCCTCTCCTCAAACTGCTGGAGTGAATAAGAGTATGAGTGGAAGATGTTCATCTTTTTGGACAAATGTGCTGTCCTTTTATTGTAAATGCTATGTAACTGTTGGAAGATTAGTGGTTAATATTCTTAGGTCTGTTTACTCAAACAGTGGAGATGGGTTTATGAGTTTTCATCAAGACATTTTCTTGCGCACCCCCTCCCTCGTTTCCCCATAGTATGAACATAATTCAGTACTTTATTGTAACTTTCAGGGTTGTCTGCACTGAGCCTCCAGCAATTTGTCAATTACAGTTCAGATTTTCCTTTCTGGCGCTTGTTCCCATGATTTCTGCTTGTGAGTCTGTGCTCTGGGAAGCTCTGACTCCCTCTGTTTACCTATCTGTCTTTGTAATCTTGGGGCAGCTGTTTGCCCTGTGTCCTCCCCTCTCTAACAGATTTGAGAAGAGTTGTTGATGTTTCAGTCTGTTCAGCTTTTTTACTTTTTGTTAGGATAGACAGGCAACTTTCAAGCTGTTTACATGCAGAACCGGAAACCAGAAGTCAGTACTTCACTGTAGAGTGTTCTTTTGTTCACTGTTACTATCTGTGTTTACCTTGTCTCCCCATTTAAATTATATACTCTGAAAGAGAAAAGATCGTGTAGAATCACAGAGCATTAGAAGAAAAGAAAGGGGATTTCACCAAGCCAAAACTCACTTGTTCATTCATTTATTTATTCATCATTCAACAAATATCTGTTGTGCAGTTATCACATGGAAGATTCTGTGCTGGAACTCTGGGAGGTACAAATATAAATCAGTCATCAACTAACCATGTTGTTAGAGAGCTGAAGTCCAGCAACAAGGAATAACACATTTTCCCATGCCTTACCGTTTCCTCAAAACAACAAGTTTTAATGGTTGTATTTTGTATGAATATACCATGATTTATTCAATTATTCTTTTATCATTGGATGTTTTAATTTTTTATTATAAACTATACTGCAAGAAACACCCCTACAGATAAGACTTAATTCATTAATTGCTATTTCTAGCATAAACTTCTAGAAGTGAATTACTAGCCTTGAAAGTATAGATTCTTTAAAATGTCTTGACTTTAATACTCTTTTTATGTTGCTTTCCAGAAATTTTTTTTTATCAGTTTGTGCACCTAGTACTTATGTGTGAATGTGACTATATTACTATGCCCTCAGTGGCATTGAGTATTATTACTGTGAAAATCTTACTTAATTTAATATAAAGGAGAAAAAAGTGTTACTTAAAGTCAGAACTAATCGCACCAGATCCTGCTTTTTAAAGGAAGTGGCATAATTCAAATGGATGAGAAAACAAACATCTAACCCTTCCATTCTTTTCAGAGAACCTTGTGGAGTTGACAGAAAGGCATGGCAGGAAATTGTAAAGTCTCTGTCAGTTGGTTTTTCTGTGAAGGTGGGACACAGAATAGAGATTTATTATTTAGGAAAAAATCAGTGACTCAGGATGCCTTGAGCCAAGTAGGGGGTGAACAACTGCAGGAAAAATTGGGGGAAGTTGAGTTTTAATGTATGTAGGTAGAAGATTCAGGGCAGGGGAGGAGGGGTATGGGTTAAGGAGTGGGGGTTGGGTTGAGTTTGAGGATAGGGATTCGGAAAATAGATGGAGTATGTAGGGCTTAGAAAAATAGTGACTCACAACCTCTCTGTCCCTACGAATCTTCAGTAAATCTGTTCTTTATGTGAAAATTAAGAAAAGAGGATATGGTCCATGCCTGTGGCACATTGTTTGCAAAAAAAGACAGCATTATGAAATGGCAAGATGCTCCATTCATGCACTGAATTCGTGGAGGCAAAGTGGAATGAGATTTATAAAGAATTGTAAGTGATTCTGAAGAAATTCAAAGGCATTAGGAAGGATTTAGGCTTTCCCCTGTGAAGACTAAATTGGGTTATATATCATTGATGCTCAAAGTTGGATTTTTTTATTAGTTATGAGGCTGAACATTTTTTTCATACGGTTTTTAATTTTTTTGGCTGTTCAATTTTCTTCCGTGAATTATCTACTCAGATCCTGTTCCACTGGCATTCACAACTTACATGAAAATATTGCAACTGGGCTATATGGGAACAGGACAAAGCAAACTTTTCTCCTGTAAACACCAGAACAGGATTTATAAGTGGTAAATAATATTCAGTCAATAATACTGTTCCTGATGTTCTTTCTTAAGTCTGAGGGCTAATGAATGTCTGTACAATTATGGGTCTCCAACAGTTACTTGTTAAATGTGTAAGAACACTACTTCGATTCTGCTGAATGCCTCTTGCTATGGAAAGGCTAGGAATATCCCACTTATATTCCAATAGCAGCAAGAAATTCTTTCTCTACCCACTTCCTCCTGAAGCATTATCTCTTATTTTCAAATTAGTCACGAGGGTTAGGAAATAAAACAAACATTTTCTCAATAGGCTGAGCTATAACATACATTTTTCTAGAGAGCAGGAGTGGAGGAAAAGCACTGCTGGTAGATTAGACAATGCTTGGGACTGTGTCCAATGGCATACACTAAAGTTTGGACAGACTTTCTTATGGAGACCATCAAGCTGTACCACTAGGGCTACCTGATTTTGGAGCTAAATGCCAGACTACCTTGTTGGTCTCTTCTTGAACTGAGGTGTTTAGTTTTCAGTGAAATACACTTCTCAAAAAAAGAAATCCAAAGGTGACTTTGTTTTGCTTCTGATTTGAACACTATCAGAATATCCATGAGAGAAAAAAAAAAAGCCAATCTCAAAAGGGCTTATCAGCATAATAGCAATATTTTAAAAGTGATAAACTTCAAAAGCAGGATGGGCTTTTGTGTGTTTTCCTGCTGGGATAGATAGTGTCCCACAGGATCTTCCTTTGGGAATCCTTGTCAGAGGATGAAAAGAACAAGGTTGATGTAGGCAGTGCCCAGCTTCTATTTCCTTCAAAAAAACAAAAACAAAAACAAAACAAAAAACAAATAAACAAACCACAAAAAAAACCCCACAAAGTTACCTCTTCCAGTAGTTTGTCATATATGTATAGTGAAATTTTAGCTGACCTGCTATTAATTGATCTGTATAAAAAGATAACAGATTTATTTGAAAAACCTATTTAATCAACACATTTCCTTAATTTTCTGCTTAAATGAGAGGAAGCTGAAGCAGGATAAGATTGAGATCAAAATCCCTTTGGTCCCAGATCGTTGATAAATTGATTATGACACTAATCAAACCTCCAAGCTGGAAAGCAGGAAACCTGGGGAAAAGTTTATTAAGTTTGCTTAAATAAACCCTAGGTCCTGGAATTGCAATGGCATTGCTCATAGCCACAAATTATTCTAAGAAGTAAAATAGAGCTGGACAACCCGATTCAAATCGTCTTCCCATCTCTAAGGAAATCCTGAGATTGTACTCCCTGGAACCGTGAGAGCTGAACAAATCTCGCCTCTACTAGATGGGGCAGATTTAAGTGTCAATTGCACCTGAAAACAATAAAGAAACTGAGAGGCAGATTCAGAGTTCATGTGTAGCCCTGTTCTAGATGGGGCTATGGGCACGATGCAAGAGTTTTATCTCCCCACAGACCATCTACAGATTGATTGTGGTCTGGAATTTTCTTCCTATGAGTATCTTAATTCTGATTATCTTCTCTGTATTAGATTCTTTGATTTATAAATAACAGAAAACCCAATTCAAGTCAACTTAAACAGAGGGAAAAGAATTTATTGGCCTGGGAACTGAAAAATGTCAGACTAGAACTAACTTTTGATATACCTTGATCCAGAGGCTAAAATGATGCTACCAATATTCCCATCATTTCTTCATTCTGCCTTCTTTATTAGCTTCATTCATAGCTCTTTTTAAAAGCCAGTGGGAAACTTGTAGCTCCAGATCAACTCCTACTTCTTCTCCTCCTCCTCCTCCTCCTCCTCCTGTTCCTGCTGCTGCTTCTTCTTCTTTTTATTTATTTATTTTTTAATTTACATCCAAATTAGTTAGCATATAGTGCAACAATGATTTCATGAATAGATTCCTTAATGCCCCTTAACCATTTAGCCCATCCCCCCTCCCACATCCTCTCCATTAACCCTCTGTTTGTTCTCCGTATTTATGAGTCTCTTATGTTTTGTCCCCCTCTCTGTTTTGACATTATTTTTGTTTCCCTTCCCTTCTGTTAACCTGTTTTGTCTCTTAAAGTCTTCATATGAGTGAAGTCATATGGTATTTGTCTTTCTCTGACTAATTTCACTTAGCATAATACCCTCCAGTTCCATCCACACAGTTGTAAATGGCAAGATTTCATTCTTTTTGACTGCCGAGTAATACTCCATTGTATTACTCCATATTATGGAGTAATACTCCATATATATATATACACACACACACACACACACACACACACACACACAACATCTTCTTTATCCATTCATCCATAAATGGACATTTGGGCTTTTTCCAACTTTGGCTATTGTTGATAGTGCTGCTATAAACATTGGGGTACATGTGTCCCTTTGAAACAGCACACCTGTATCCCATGGATAAATGTCTAGTAGTGCAATTGCTGGGTCATAGCGTAGTTCCATTTTTAGTTTTTTGAGGAACCTCCATACTGTTTTCCAGGGTGGCTGCACCAGCTTGCATTCCCATAGATCAGCATCTTCTAAAGCTCATGTCTCACAGAGAAATAGAACTCCATTCACTAAATAGACTAGACACAAGTTTTGGGACCAACGGATGGAATTTTCTTCTTGTGTAGTCTGAATCACATGCTCATCCCTGGGCCGGGTGATGTCAACTACATAAGAATTTAATACTAGGAGAATGGAGAAGGGAGTGAAGTAAAAGAAATGAGCAAACACTGATACCACAGAGGCATAGTGGAAGATGCATGGCCAAAAGACCACAATGTCTAATACACAGTTGTGTAGGCTTATTGAAGAGATCATGAAGCCCAGCTCCCTCCAAAGACTAAAGACATAGATTTAATTGGAATAGGAATTAACTCACTAAGTTATTCATTGAAAGACCCAGTGTGCCATACCGGGTCTAATTGCACTAATTGGAAGACCTTTTCTTGTCAGCTCCTTGGAGAATAGAAATTTCAACTCTGTGAAATGAGCTGCTAACCTGAAAATATATAAATGTATGAAACGCTATCATTTCCTATACTACACTTTCCTTTTTCTTTTTTGTTTTGTAGCCATCAAGAAAGTTGAAGGCCTGGTATCAGCTTATTGGGATGTTGTCCATTGGGGAGTTATCCTGGTTTCAGAGTCAGAGTTGGACCTAAGATAAACATGATACCACCATAAGGATAGTTTTAGGCACAAGGGACATCATTAATCTGGCACCAATATCAGTAAATGGTTGGTTTCTTATGGTCTTTCTTGGTCTTTGTGTGACAGGAGATCATCCACTTCTAAAACTTTGAATAAAGTCATATGTGGAGAGATGCTATTCACATGTTTCTCCACAAGAGATTTATTTTCTAGATCCAAGCTATAATTTAATTCTTACTGGCATCTCAAACCCATTATATTTAATACTATACTCATTATCTCTGGTCCTGTTCCACTTACTGTGTTCTCTATCTTGGTTTACTGTATCATCATCATTAACCCAATTACCCAAGTCATAAACTCCTTTCCTCCTGATGACTTCCTTCCATCTTTTAAACCATCTGTTATAGGGCCATACTCCTGGTCACAGTGTTTCATTTGGAAGTGAGCTTATGACCCTATCTGGGCTGATGAGAGTCCCAAAATTTGTGTCTAGTCTATTTAGTGAATGGAGTTCTATTTCTCCATGATACATGAGCCTGGAATATTCATTTACTCATTCAAATAACATTTCATGTGCCTAACTTTCAAATCTACAAAGTGCCAGGTCTCTTTTGGGTGCTGAGGATACTAGAGTGAATAAAACAAATGTCTTTCTTTTATAAAGACTATATTTTAGTCTTTAGAGAGAAACTGTACATATAAAGAAATGTCAATAAGACAGGTAAAGGGTAGATAGAAAGCTGGGAGTGGGGCATTACTTTTTTCTGTATGGTAGTCATGGAAAGTTTCTTTAATAAAATAATATTTGATCATTGAGTTTAAGGAAGGGAAGGAACCAGCAGTGTGGATATTTGGGTAAAATGAGATTAAGTTTAATGGAATAGCAGAAAGTAGAGAGGTGAGAATATGTACAAAGAATAAGGAGTCCCTTGCTGCTAGAGTGGTGGGAACAAGGGACATAATGGTAGAAAATGAGATCAGAGGAAATAATGGGGGTAGGGTAGGATCAGCTCAGGGGAGAGCATTGTAAAGTTTTGGCTTTTATGGAGATAAAAATCCATTAGAGAGCTTCCAACCAAAGATTGACTGACAGATTAAAAGGAATACTCTGAAAACTCTGTGGAAAGTAGATGATAGTTTTAGGGTTGTTATGTACTGAATTGTATCATCCAAACTTATACATTGAAGCCTTAAATGACTGTATTTGGAGTTAGGGCTTTTAAGGAGGTAATTAAAGTTAAATGAGGTCATAAGAGTGGTTGCTGTGGACTAGTGTCCTGATGGGAAGAGGAAGAGACAAAACAAACCTCTTTCTCCTTGTAGGCATTGTGGAAAGACTATATGATGACACAGCAAGAAGGCAGGCTTCAACAAGCCAGGAAAAGATGCCTCACCAAAAATCAACTCTAATACCACCTTGATCTTGAACTTCTAGCCTCCAGAACTATGAGAAAAGAAATTTCTGTGGTTTAAGCCACAGTGTGGTATTTTATCATGGTAGCCCTAGTAGGCTGATGCAAGAGGTAATGTCAGCTGCTAAAGCAAAGGGAAGAAGTGGCAGACTATGTCAGATGTTGCTGATATATCAATGAAGTTGAAACTGACACTGACTGGCAATGTGGTGATTGGTCACTGGTGACCTTGACAAAGCTGTTTCATTGGACTGGGGTGAGTTGAAGAGAGAATGGGAAAAGTGAAAGTAAAGACTAAACAGACAAAGTTTCCCTAAACCCCTTGTCCTTCTGATAAGGACACTAGTCCACAGCACCCGCTCTTATGACCTCATTTAAATTTTACTTCCTTAAAAGCCCTAACTTCAAATACAGTTGGAATATAAAGGGGAGTGGTGAACTGGGGTTGTAACTGGAGGGAGACTGTAGGAACATGAGAAGGGTCTTGTAAGGTGAGAGATATCAAAACAGGTCTTACGTTGACAGGAATGTTTTGGTAGAAAAAAAATATCATGATGTATAAGAAGGAAAGATAATTGTTAGTGTGGCCATAGAAAATGAGACCTCGTGTTCAAGTGTGGATCTTGGTCTTAAATAGGAAGACAGTTCATCCATCATAACAGAGACAACTGCAGGATAAATGGAATTAGATGGAAGTAAGTTGACAGACATTGAGAGTAGAAGTGTGGGCATTCTCTTCTGATGGCTTCTGCTTTATCAACATAGAAAGCAGGATCATCATCTGAGAGTGAGGACCAGGAGAAAGGCATTGGGGTTGTGGAGAGATGGCAAGACTTAAAATAGGCATCTAGAAGATGAGGCTATAAAGGGAGTCACCCAATGTAGAATTGTTTCTTGATATAGGTGATTATGGATTTAGAGTGAGATAGTAAAAAGAATTCAATGCTTTCAACAACTTTGTTCAGCTTTGAGGTTCTAGGTGCAAATTAGACAGAGTTGGTTTAATTAGCACTGGAGGCAGGGTTCAGTCAGAAGACGAACCACACCAGGAACTAGAACATAGAAAAGTTAATATAAACACCAATACTTAGGTGAACAATGGCTAACTATTACAAAGGAGTAAAAGGATCATTCTATACAGAGTTAGCATCTGCAGAGAGTGGCTTCCAGTTCTCTGGAAGAAGGAAAAGTGAAGGTGGAAGCGATCTGGAAACCTGGAGGAAGGCCACACACATGAGGGAGATTCCAATCTCTGGGAAGGCACGTGGCCACTGGAGGAGTTATGTGCTGAAAAGTGACGCCTGCTGGCGAACCATGCCATGTGATGGAGGCTGCTGGGAGGCCAACATGCCAATACACTTGTATCTGGGTGTCGACACAGCCCCAAAAGAAGAAAAAGTGCCTCCCTTCTCCTCCAACCCTGCAGTCTCCCTCCAGCACCCTCCATTGGCAGAGCCCATCCTGGAGTAAGAGGCGAAGAGGAAATGATGTCCGCAGAATCCAGCTCCAGTATCACAAAGCAAAGCAAAGAAGGGTGGGTTTGGAGCTGAAAGTCAACAACAGTAATTGGCACAACAATCCCAAGTGAGCCCAAGGTAGACGGAAGGGGGCAAGAAAGTTGAGGGTGTATGTCAGAGGTAATTTTAATAATGAATCATGGAATCTCATCTGGAAAAGGAGGGAAGAGAGGAAAAAGGAAGTGAGGGGAGTAAAAAGAAGTAGGATGAAGGCCACCATATACTGTAGTCCATGTGAATGACACTCTCTGGAGGTGTGCGGGGCATGACCTGCACAACTGTTTGCCAAGGCCCAGGAATGCACTGCAGGATCCACTGGAACCAAAGAAAGGTTGGGGGAAGGTTCTAGGCGTGAGCAAATGCGATCTTGCTCTGCCACTTTTCCGAATCATCATAGAGCTCCACTAGGGTGATCCTGTTGAAGAAAGTTAAGTAGATCAACTAATTACTCCTGAGGCATTTCCATTCGTTCGTGGGACCACGGAGAAGGCAAATTTCTACCTAAATTATTATCATTCAACAATGCAAAACTCTGGTGTCTTTCAGTGCTTTTCTCCTATATTTTCTAAGCTAAGAAAGATAAAACCAAGAGATTTAGTTCTAGTACTTGTGCAACCAAACAATGAACTATTAGCTGTGCTTTCCAAACTACATGAAGATGTTCATATTGTCTTTCTCCCTCATTGCCTCCTGAGGTCCCCCTTCCCACCTTCTTGAGAATCATTGACCTAAACATATAAATGTCTCATAGGGGAATTTCAGGTGTCTGCTAAAAGCAACACAGGAAGAAATCGCAGGCATGAAGCATTTTACCCCACTAAAATCATACTAGTAACTGACAGTCAATGCTGCCTGCCAGTAATTATAGCCTGTCAGAGTTCACAGGCATTTGCTTCTCACAAGGATGTGTGAAGTGCACATGTCTTACATTTCTCAGGAGGGGCCGGCCCTACGGCAAGATTTTTACAAAATGACAGTTTTCAGGAAGGTAGAGGATCTTATTTAAGTAAGTAAGTAAGTAAGTAAATAAATAAATAAATAAATAAATAAAAGTTATTCTCCACCTATAGGACTATAAATGAGGCTTTAATTAATGAACTTGCAGAGTCAGGAACACAGCTGAAGGCATTTGCTCAAGTTTGGTTTAGAGCTATTGATTTACTCATCATGAGGAGACCCCAGACCTATTTGGGGCAACAGGCAGTATGGTCTTAATTCCTT
Organism: Panthera onca; assembly: GCF_046562875.1. Lineage (NCBI taxonomy): Eukaryota > Metazoa > Chordata > Mammalia > Carnivora > Felidae > Panthera > Panthera onca. The sequence goes on from NC_138345.1 coordinate 49,559,872, forward strand.
TATCTCCCTTTTTTTTTTTTAAACCTATTCATCCAGATCTCTCGAGGGTAAGCTGCCTCTTTTTAATCTACCTATGCAATATAAAATTAAGAGCCAATTACAGCACCGTCAAACAGAGGAGGGCTTTTAAAGGATAACTGGAGAGTGATATATAAGGTTTTCTAATCACTACACCTAATTGCAAAGAGGAGTAAAGAATTTTTCATGAGTAGCTGAACTATAATTAAGTACAAATAATCAACTATGAACTTTCCATTATTTTAGCAGTGTGTTCTCTGAGGCAACCACACTTTTCCCAGGAGGAAATAGATTACTGTTTGTGGTAAATCAACTTGTGTATGAAAAAAAAAGGGTATACAACAAAGTGGGAAAGAAGGGAGATAAGACTCCAAGAAAGTTGCTGTAAGGATTCCCGAGTCAGGAAAAGGTGGGGGAATTTTGGAAGAAGAACTAAATAAAAGAAAGACCTGGGGTGCCTGGGTGGCTCAGTCAGTTAAGCATCCGACTCTTGACTTCGGCTCAGGTCTTGAACTCACGGTTCATGAATAAGTTTGAGCCCCACTTTGGGCTCTGTGCTGGTAGAGCGAAGTGTGCTTGGGATTCTGTTTCTGTCTCTGCCCCTCCCTAGTTTGCTCTGTATCTCTTTCTCAAAATAAATAAAAAATAAAATTAAAAAAAAATAAAAAGAGAAAAGAAAGACCCAAATAAATGTGAAATGAGAGGAAGGGGTAGATAGAGAATCAGCGCTGAAAAGGAGAGCTAGGAGGGGTGCCTGGATGGAGCAGTAGGTTAAGCATCTGACTCTTGGTTTCGGCTCAGGTCATGATCTCAGTTTCGTTTGTGAGATCGAGCCCCACGTCTGGCTCTGTGCTCTCTCTGCCCCTCTCTGGCTCATGCTTGTGCTCTCTCTCTCTCTCTCTCTCTCTCTCAAACTAACTAAATAAATAAACTTAAAAAAAATGCTTAAAAAAAAAAAAAAAAGGAGGGATAAGGATTATATCACCAACCTGGTAGGGGAAGTCCAGTCAAAAGCAATCAATTTCCAACATGGACTTCACTAGAAAATCCTTCACTCAATGGGGAGAAATTCAGCTTTTAGGTTGTTTTACACCTCAGTTGATTACTGGGCAAACAGGATATACTCAGAGTAGGCTGCCTTACTGTGGTGGGAGTAAAAATTCTGGAAGGAAGTCTGTTTGTTCTGGATAATTGTGCAAAGTGGAAAAGTGTTCTTGTCCTTCTAAAGGCAGGGGATTTATTCATTTTTCTTTAATTTCACATTTCTTTGGTATTTCACAGGTTCTAGGCAAAACCACTCTTTCAAAATTGTGAGTCAGACCAACAAGTTTGCTTCTCTCATCATCCTTACTTTTTGGTTAAGGAGAAAGATAATCACGCAAATAACCAAGGCAATGTGAGGAAATAACCTCTGCTATAAAGAGATTACAGTGGACTGTTGGGACAGAGTAGACACTTTCCCATATAGAATGAATTATTAGACAGTTTTATTTTTTCTCCCTCCCTTTCTCTTGCTGTCCTTTTCTTCTTTCCTTTCTTCACACATTTTATTGAGCCGATACTATATGCCAGGTATGTCTGGTTCATCTTTTAGTACTTCCCTGCCCCCACCTAAGATAACAAGTATAGTGCTTTGCACCTAACAGACACTCAGTAAGTTGTTTGGAAGATACAGTCGTTCACAAACTTAGATTCTATTAAATGAGGCACATAATATGTCCAAAGAAAGGAAAGACAAAAATTGAGCATAATTAACACAGACACAGGTTAAAATTAGATGACAGTGAGCCTTATTGGCACAAATAATGACTATATCAATATGGCACTTGAAATAGCAGGACTGTGTCACTTATCTCACTTTTGTGTCTCATCTGTCTTATGAATTTGGAGAAAGCAAGGCATTTTGCCAAATTTAGAAGCAATTCAAATTTTACGTATTGAGAGTTTCGACTGAAACTTGTGTATGTCTGTATTTGAGCTCTGATTGCTGGCAAGATAAAATTTCCCAGTTAAAGGAAAATCAGTTCTTAAGACTTGAGAGAAGGAGGAAGAAAGCTGGGGTGGGGGGAGGGGAGAGGGAAGGAGGAGGGGAGAGGGAAGGAGGAGGGGAGAGGGAAGGAGGAGGGGAGAGGGAAGGAGGAGGGGAGAGGGAAGGAGGAGGGGAGAGGGAGGGAGGAGGGGAAATGGAGCGCGCGCCAATGTGCGGAGTTAACTGTAAAGAATCAGAAACAGATGGACTGATGTCTTAAGAGGTGGAAGGGAAAACAAAGGGAAAACAGTGATTGGCAGAATGCAATTTGGAGGTTGTTGCCTTTGATCAAAGAGCCTTAGTGTGTTGGGTGACTAACAAGCTTAGGCCGATTTCCCCTGGTAAAGAAGCTTTGGATGACATAAGCCAAACATTTTTCCTCTTAATTCTCCTGGTAATAGCAATTTATCTTTTTCAAGCAGTGGTGGAAACGGAGGAATGTACATGAATGCAGATGCCAGACCTCTCTGCCCACCTCCTATGTAAATGTTATAATAGGATTTACCTGACTTAGCAGTACAGTATAGTGGAGGTGCCCAGAATTCATTTTGGTTCCCATCCCTGCTCACGGAGACTACTACATAGGTTTGTAAAAAAGATCAGTATTAAGCAGAGAAAGTTACAGCCACACTAACGCTTTTGGAAAGTATGTGGGTTTACCATAAAATACAAACCAATCTGAAATCCTAGTAAGAAAGTTATGGATGTCTTAGGGTGGCAGATGTTGGAACCGGTATTCTCTTGCATTTCAACATTCGTGAATACATTCCCTCAACCTAAGGCATATAAACACACATTCATGAAAGAACCCACACGACTTTTTATTTTTAGGAGATTACATAAAATATTTATGTCCCACTGTCCTCCTAACCAATTACTTTCCCTTAGAAAAAAAATAGTACGTATGAAATGTGATTAAAAATTTACCTTGTAACAAATAACTGGCAATTAACTAATTCATTTCCACATTTCTTCATTCTCAGTTACAGTCAGGATGATTTACTATCACTTTGGAACCTTTCAAACTGGAAATACACCATATCAATGGTGGCAGGCAAGTCAAAACACAGTGTAGATTTCGTATCAATCAGAATGTCAAATGATCTCATTAGAGTTTCAGGTCTATATGTGGGTGCATTTCAACGACTCCGCTTTTCCTGCATGAAAGTTTAGCAAAGATTAAGTCATTTACCAGCGACAGTTGGCTAAGGCAGCTGAGTGGAAGCTTTGATGAAATGTGTCAGTCATTTTCCAGCAACCCTGCCTTCGACAGTAGGCTATCAGGAGTAACCGCTGTCACTGAGCTACTGCCAATGTGGCTGGAATTCTTTTGACAGAATATTCCTACTCTAAATTTTGTCTTTAGCTTGTTTGTGAACCTTTTATGCCTGTGACTGTATTTACGATTAACATTCACTTTCCAAACCTCATAGCCTGGAATTATCATTTCCCTTTTGAAAATAGTTTTGGGGAGTAATGAATGGAAGTGATAGACTTGAGAATTTCTGTTCAGAAATTGTACAAAGGTAGCGCACAACGAAACAATGAATGCCACATACTATCCTAATTATGTAATACTTTGTTCCAAGTTTTACTTCAAATTAACTACAAGTTTACTTAGCTCAATTCGGAGAGTCAAATATTGTTTCTGGGCTTGTCCCTCTCATAAGCCCCAAGCAAATCCAAATGTCTAGAGATGCCAGTACTCAGCATAAACTCTAAACATCTGCTTGTGGTGTATTTATGTAAAGCAGAAAAATCTTGGCCTTGCAAGGGTCTGAGTAGCAGATCACTCTAGGAAATATTCCAACTATTTCAGATCCCGAGCTTCCGAGATATTGCTCCTTCTCTTTTTCTGAGGAATCGGCAGTAATCAGATCCTAACAAAATTTGGAGTCTCTGAGCATATGTACACAAATATTACATAAAACGATAAGCAAATCCAGCACATAAGAAAATGAACTTGAACTAATGGCCATCTCTTATTAAAACAGTGGGTTTTACCCAATCTTTCACTATTTTTCTTAAATTAAAAGAAGTTACTTTATTTAAAGTATTTACGTCTTGTAGAAAAAAAAATCAGCAGAAGGTCCATGACTTCTGTTTGAAAGTGCCTTGTGGAATTCTTAGCCATACAATACCAATTTTAACTAGCAACTCGGTAATTACTGAGTAGACTGACCTTTTATAGTGAAATATATTAGCCTGGGCATCATTACCACCAGTTGGAAGCAGAGGGCCTTCTAGTTCAAAACTAGCCTCTCAAATCAGCTTGTGTGTGTTTCAAAAATTGAATATTCATTTTACGATGTTACATATTGATTTAAGACTTTAGTGAAAGACGTATATTAAGGAAATGGAATCAAATGGTGAAACATTATTAAATATTTCTAAATATTAAGGAACTTTGTTTTGGGTTAATTCTTTCGGGAGAAAATTTTACTTAAAAGGAATCTGAGTTGTGTTTTGAGATCTTGAAAACTTTTAGTAGGTGAATAATCAAGTGGCATTGATTTGAGGGTGAAAAAGACATGTCAACAGATAATTACAATAAAATGTGATAAGTGCTATTATAAGGATTTGTGCCAAGTCCTCTGAGAGGACTCCTCCCCTTCCATATGGGAATTTTGGCAATGACAGAATCAGGGTGTGGGTGAATTTACTGAAGTGATTGCAATCAGGTCAGAGAATTAAAGAACTCTTGAAGTAGAGACTTAAAACAGTCTTCCTACTGATGGTATGTTGAATATGAAGGAAATAATGTTAAATAGGATAAAAAAGGACAGTATTAAGATTATCTAAGAACTCACTGTGGCATTCTAATTGAAATTAAAATTCCACCTAAAATTGACTACCGTTATAATGCTTAAAATTTAGGTAGCACTTTGTGCTTTACAGAGTAATTTCTCATTGTATTAGCATTTGCCTTAAAAAGTAACTCAATATTTAATATATTCATTCATATACCATTCATTCACTCAAAAGATATGCTCTGTGCCAGATACTGTATCAGGAGTTGATAATTCCAAGATGAATAAGAAACAGCTCCTATGTTTATAGAATTGTGTTCTTGCTATACGGTGAACATCTTTGAAGGGAAAGGTATTTATAGCATATAGGTACTCACTAAACGTTTTCTGAATGAATAAATAAATGTGTGTTTTGGTCAAGTTGGCAAATAAAGGATTCTTTTACCAAATAGAAGTTTGGGTATGATAAATCCATAGGTGCGGGGGTCAGAAGCCCTGGTTTTAAGTTTTAGCTTAGATATATAATATGATACTGAAAATTCACTTAACCTTTTCCAGTCTCAATTTTTCTCACCATGGGCATAAAATATCTTTCTTATAAGGTTGCTATTAGGATGGATGTGAAAGTGCTTTCTAATCTGAAATACTATTTAGATGTTAGTCATTATTACAAATATGATCCCAATATTCCTCATTATACAGCAACATTTAAAGGTAAGTGGCTCTGTCAGGAACAAAGCAACGTAGCCTTTCCAGAATGGGTAAATCAAGAGTGCTAGTCATGGCAAAATGCCAGCTACCCTGAGGGAAATTACATCAATGATTTGAATCAGAGGTCAAGACAGAAGTCTCTGTATAGTTGGACAGACCAAAGAAGACTGGAAGTGTTTTGGCTTGGAGGCAGTGCAGATCCCAAGCGATTGTAAGAATCCCCAAGGTACGGGGTTCTGAATCTGACCAGCAACAAATAAACTTGTTCCAAGGTCAATGAACGGTCCTAGCAGTCACCATGCAGGCATCTGAATCTTTGTTCTGGTGTTCTGACAATAGTTGGAGTTTCACTGAATGGGAGCTAAGGAACAGGATGAGTTTATAGATAAAGTGTTATCATGGTTGTTGCTAAAACCATGTGAAGACAGAAGTAATTGATTTGAGGTAGGGCACATAGACAAAGGGCTGGGTGACAAAGATGATAATTATGATACTATTACTACAACTACCATTACCAACAGCACCAATAACTATATGTTGACAGTTTACCAAGTATTCCCCATTATCTCTGTTAATACTCATTAAAAAGTTGTAAAGCACTTACTCCATTTTACAGATAAAAAGTATACATTCAGTTAAATCTAGTCACTAGTCTAAGGCCATGATTACAAATAAATTGACTTAGCTCCTGTAAAATCCACATCCTCTGTCATTTTGTACAAGATGATTAACCCTTTAGTCAGCGTCCCAGGATAGCAGGGTGCTGTGCAGAGTGGACTGGGGGGCAGAAATTGTTTCTGGGTAATCAACAGCATTTGCTACAGGATGCTTTGAATTGTTGTTTTGCACGTGTGTGTTTTCTTCCTTATGAAGTGAACCCTCCTTGAGAGCAATAAACATGATCTTATTATTCTCCCTTTTCATTGATACAGCTCCAAGGGCAGTATTTGTACCTGGTAGACTAGATAAATACATTTTAGTAATTATTAGTACTATAATAAAAGTATCTACTAAGATTTGCTTTCCATTCAAATAGCTTATTCATGAATGGCTGTCATTCCTTCTCTCTCTAACAGATATATGCAGGTTTCATTACAAAGCTCATTTCTTTTCCATGCTGCTAGATTCCTCTGCTGTATCCTATGACCAGCACATCATGGCAAAACTCTGCAGGCATGGAAATTCCTGAGCATGGCTCCTTGCTGACTTGTCACCCAGGACCATGATCCTCTTTTCTCTCGAATTAGCACATGGCGCCTCTAATCTGCAATTCACTATCCCATTTCTTTTTCTTGTTACCTTCCCCACTCTTCATATTCTTCAAACTTTGTATTTCAAAACTAAATATTTAGCTTATTAAAGAAAGGAGAGACTGGAGGCAAAATAAAGTAGGTTAAAGTGGAATGAGTGAAGTGAAATAAATTAAATAATTGTTAGATTTTAAAACATTGCGTGTATTTAAAATTAGATTGCATGTCTCATCTCTAATGACTAGACTATAAACTTATTCACAGAATAGAAGCTTAGGTGAGACCAGAATGTGGGAGCAACACCTATTTTGCTGTTTATGAAGCTACATAGTGTAAGATCTGTCTGGCTCTCCAGTCATACAGAATCGTTCTCTCCTGGCCTAATCAAGTAGGCCAGGAGAGAAACCAAATCGGATGGGATTCAAATGGTGGCCAGCTGAGATTGACCATGCTGAGACTGAAGAATGCAAAAAAGCCTTACTCAGTAGTTCTCAACCAGCAGGTTCTAACAGAAAGCATCTTGGGAGATTTTTAACCTATCCGGGCCCACTTTTCCTTTCTCTAATGAGTTATCAGGATGTCTAGCGGGGCAATGGGCATGTAAGGTTTGAAAAAGCTTCCTGGTTGGCCCAACTCCTATCTTTGTTCTGAAAATTGCTGGCCTAGTGGTTAAGAACATCGTCTTTAGATTCAGTCACTTCTCGATTCAACCAGTTGCTAGATCTGTGACTTTGGATGAACTGCATAACCTCTTTGATCATCTCGTTCTCTCATTTGCAAAAGTTTAGTTAATAATTTCTGCAATACTTAGACAAAATTTGATGAAATATGTACTAGGCCTGTTTGGTAAAAATCAAAGAACACTGATAAAAGATATTAAAGAAAACCTGAATAAGAGGAAAGATATATCACATTTATAGATTGGAAGATTTAATGTAGTTAGGAGCAATTCTCCTTAAATTGATATATAGAGTCAATCCAGTGTTAATAAAAATCTTACTCTATGATTTTTATAGAAAATGACAAATTGATTCTAAAATTTATAAGGAGATGCAAAAGATCTGGACTAGATAAAAACAATTTTGAAAAACAGAAAGGAAGACAGACAACTTACACCACCTGGTTTTAAGACTTACTATAAAACTGTAGTAATCCATACACTGTGATATTGGTGTAAGGATAGATATATAGATCAACGGAGCAACATAGAGTCCAGACATATATTGTCAATTGATTTTTGACAAAGGTGCCAAGATAATTCAAGGGAGAAAAAAAATCAGTCTTTTTAACAAATGGTGCTGGAAGAGTGGTTATCTGTATGGAGAGAAAAATGAAGCTCCTCCCTTATTTTGCAACATATACTGAAATAAACTGGAGATGGAGCATAGATCTAAAGACAAGTAATAAAACTATAAAACACCTAGAGGAAAACATACAAAAAAATCTTTTAAACATTGAGTAGACAAAGATTTCTTAGGACACAAAAAACATACAAGAAAATATATAATAAATTGGACTGCATCAAAAGTAAAAGTTTCTGCTCTTCAAAAGACATCACTGAGTGAATGAAAAGGAAAGCAACAAAAGAAGGAAAAATATTTGCAATTTCTAACAAAGAACTAGAATCCAGAATAGATTGATTACTCTTATAACTCACTAAGAGACAAACAACCCTTCAAAATGAGCAAAGACTTGAACAAATGTTTTTTTTTTTTTTTAAAGAAGATATATAATGGTTAATAAACACATGCAAATATACTGGCATCATTATTTATTAGGGAAATTCAAATTAAAACTGAAATTAATATGATTTCACACCCATCTGAGTGGTTAAAATGAAAAAGACTGATAATTCCTAGTGTTGGTAAGGATGTGCAGCAACAGAAAAAACAAAAACTGAAAACGAAAACAAAGAAAACCTCAAAAACCCAAACCTGTTTTGTGGGAATGTAAAATGGTACAACCACTTTGGAAAACAGTTTGACAGTTTTGTATAAAGTTAAATATACACTAACCATATACCCTAAAATACCACACCTTAGGTATATGTCCAAGAGAAATAAAAACAGATGTCCACAAAATGTTCATACACAAGTGCTCATAAGAACCTTTTTTGGTAATAGCCCTCACCTGGGAAAAAACTCAAATATCTATCCACAGATAAATGAAAAAAGTAATTGTGTTATAGCCATACAATGAGCAAGTACCCAACAGGTGAAAGGACTAAAGTACTCATACAGCAACATTGATGACTCTTAAAAATAATACTGAGAAAAAGAAAACAGACACAAAAGAGTTTGGAATTGTATAATTCCGTTTAAGTGAAATTCTAGAACCAGCAAACATAATCTATGTGACAGAAATCAGATCAGCGATTGCCTGGATGTGAAATTGAGTTAAGCGGGGTCCAAGGGAATATTTTGATATGTTTTATACTTTGATTTAGATGGTGGCCACCTGATGCATTCATTTATCAACACTCATCAAACTCTACACTTAAAATGAATACATATTATTGTTTGAAATTATCTCTCAATATAGTTAACTTCAAAAAAATCCTGCCTCTTATAACTGCTGTGAGATAATAATTATACACACATGCAGTATAAGTATATATTATATAAATATATAGCAAGTGTCTTGCATATAGCAACAAAATACAAATAAATGAATGAAATGTGTATTTTGTCATTTCTTACAGTTATCATTAGGGCACTTTGAATGAAATACAAGAATATGAGCAATGATCATTATAAAATGCCAGCAATTATGGACAGACTTTGGTTAAAACAAACAAACCCCCACATAAATGAACAAACATATATTTTGTTAGCATAACAATATTTAAGTTCTTCACAGAAAGCTGGTCAACATTAGCAAAAAAAGAGGTTTATCTGTCCTTTTTAAATTTTATTTTATTCCAGTGTAGTTAACATACAGTGTTATATTAGTTTCAGATGTGCAATATAGTAAATCAACAATTCCATATATTACCCCGTGCTCATCACAATCGCACTCCTTAATCCCAATGGCCTAATTAACCCATCTCCCCGCCTACCTCCCCTTTGGTAACCATCATTTTGTTCTCTATAGTTGAGAGCCAGTTTCTTAGTTTGTCTCTCTTTCTTTTTTCATTTGCTCATTTGTTTTATTTCTTAAATTCCACATATAAGGGAAATCTTATGGTATTTGTCTTTCTCTGACTGATTTATTTCACTTAGCATTGTAATCTCTAGATCCATCCATATTGTTGCAAATGGCAAGATTTCATTCTTTTTTTATGGCTGAATAATATTCCATGTTTTTCCATGTGTGTGTGTGTGTGCGTGTGTGTGTGTGTACATATCACATCTTCTTTATCCATTCATCTATTGATAGATTCTTGGGCTGCTTCTATATCTTGGCTATTGTAAGTAATGCTGCTATAAATATAGGGTACATGTATCCCTTTGAATTAGTGGTTTTTTTTCCTTTCTTTCTTTCTTTCTTTCTTTCTTTCTTTCTTTCTTTCTTTCGTTAAATATCCAGGAGTATGATTATCAGATCACAGAGTAGTATTGTTTTTAGCTTTTTGAGAGATCTCCATATTATTTCCCACAGTGGCTGTACCAGTTTGCATTTCTACCAATAGTGTAAGAGGGTTCCTTTTTCTCTACATCCTTGCCAACACTTATTGTTTCTTGTATTTTTTATTTTAGCCATTCTGACAGGTGTGAGGTGATATCTCATTATAGTTTGGAGATAAATAAAATAGCTTTTATTTCCCTTGCCTCAAGAAACATATCCAGAAAAATGTTGTGTATAGCTAATGTCAGAGACATTTTTGCCTATGCTCTCTTCTAGGCTTTTCATGATTGCAGGTCTCAGATTTAGGTCTTTAATCCATTCTGAATTTATTTTTGTGTAGGGTGTAAGAAAGTGGGTCAGTTTCATTGTTTTGCATGTTGCTGACCAGTTTTCCCAACACCATTTGTTTAAAACTGTCTTTTTTCCATGGAATATTCTTTCCTGCTTTGTCAAAGATTAATTGACTATATTACTTTTCCTTCAGATGCTTCATTTTGAAGAATCTGGAAGACATCCTTTACTATGTACTGGTGCCATATCCATACTATGAGTATGATTATTATGACCTCAGGTACAGAGGTATTACCAAAATGGAGGTAGAAACTTGGGAGTGGGCCAGTGGTAAGAAGTGATGCTGGACAGCTTTCTGAGGCAGACTTGGAATGAATTAGAAGGCAATCCATCCAAAAAAATAGCATTATGGATTCCTACCATCTTCTGGGTTCTAAATGTTTATGATAGGCTAACAATGACATTATTCTGAATCTGGTAACAGACTTGACTCATGTGCCTTTCCAAGTACTACTGAGGTCTTACACTTAGGTAAAGAACAAAACTCTACAAAATGTTTATAGGGTTGGATGACTTGAAAAATATTTGTAGTTTTTGTAATTCAATGTTTGATATATTTTCAGTATTAATTTTTCTAGTTAAAGTCATATAATCAATCAACCACACACCAACCAACCACACCATAAAAACTAGATGCTATCTTACATTGCAAAGATAATAGTCTCTGAACTAAAATGGTGAGGTAGGGACTGGGGAGGTTGTGGAGATTTCATTAGGAGGCTGATCAGATTAGTGAAGAACATCAAAAGTATACTGACTGAAGAATGAATGCGAAGAGAAAATGGTTAAATATTTGAAAGTTTGTCATGTAGAAAAGAATACAGAATTTTTCTTTGCAGCCCTCATGCTAGAAACAAAGCCAATGGGTAGAAATTACAGTGTGGGGGGTTTGGGCTTAACCCATTATGTTATGTGGGTTTTCAGATGTTTTGCTTCTGCTGGAGTATTTCTGGGGAAGAGGGAGAACTCACCTCACCATAGGGTAGCTCAATCTTCAATGAATGGATCTAATTATTAACAGGGAGTACTGGTTCATAGTTAAGAGAGTAGACTGTAGAGTTTGAATTCTGTCTCTGTCATGTACTGCTAGCTACATGACTTCGGACATGTTGCTTAACCTGAAGCTCATTTCCCCCAACTTTCGAATTGCACTTACCTTATAATATTTTTGTGAAGAACTAATTCACAGATGGTACTTAGAACAGGATCTAGCACTTAGTAAATGTATGTTAAATGGTAGCTACTAGTTACAATTATTACCTTTCTGGGGAACTGAGGTGGAGATTTCTGTGTGAAGTAGGAGGCTGGACAAGATGATCTCTACAATTTCTTCCAATCCTGTATTTCATAGATTCACCATAGTGGGGAAACAACCTTCTTTTTAGAGGTTTACAGATCATTGGAAAGTGACATCTGGCCTTGAAATGGAATTCTCTTCCATGAAGATTTTGAAATCATAAGTCTCACGTGGGTCTGATTTCACATGACTCTTCAGGCTAAAATACTTACAGATGAGGTTGGCTTTTCTCTCCAACAAGTCCTTTATCCATTGTTCCTGGGTTACTTTTCATGTGTGCTATTCTCAGTGAGAAAAAGAGTGGGACACAATACCTTTTTGTTGTTGTTGTTTCCCAAGCATTGTACAAAAAAGCATAGCTACATGCTATGACAGTTTATTAGGATATATTGACTAACAGTCTAAAATAAAGAAATCTCCACTCAACTATGACTTAGTAAATACTTGTAGGATGCATGCTGACATGAACATTGTGCAAAGCATTGGAAACCTACTCCTCATTTAAAGTCCGAGTTAAATACTAAAAACAAAACAAAACAAAACAAAACAAAACCGAATCCAGAAATGTATCATTACCCATTGTGGTATAACAAAGCACCCTCAAATTAATGATTTGTTTTGTACTCAGGCAGTTCTTCTTGTGTCAGTTGGGGTTAGCTTTATCTTGGCTAGGAAGCTCTGCTTCTGGATGTAGTTGGACTGTCGATAGGAGTTATGGGTGACAGAGTCACATATCTCTCATTTTACATCAGACCAGCCTGGGCTTTCAGCTCTGCAGAATCAGAGTTCATGAGAAGGACCTCCAGAGCCTAGGCTTAGAACTGACACATCATTCTTTTCACCAGACTCTGTTGACCAAATCAAATCACAAGCCCGGCCCAGATTCAAGACATGGAGAAACAGATTCCACCACTTCATGGGAAGATCTGCAAATTCACATCGAAAACGGCATAGATACGAGCGAAGCCAATGATTGGGGCCATCAGTACATTCGGTCCACCAGAAGATGCCATCATCAAATAGATAAGAAATGCTCATATAACATGACCTGTTATAGAGTCAGACACTGCAAGACATTGTAAGAGATTAGCCATATTCACTGTACAAAGCTTCTCGGAAGCAATGGAAAGGTAAGTCACACTGGGGCTCTTCCAGTCTGATTGTTTTTTTACTCATACAGTGCTTCTGAGAGATGTCCAAGAAGCTGACAAATATATAAAAATTTTAAAACAGCAGATGATATCAACTGTAGAATTATAGTGCCCAGAGTAATTTAACCGGAGGTGCCAGAGTAAATAGCCAGCAATGTGAATGTTCTAGAGGTGTGCCGATTAATTATATAGCGTGAGAACCAGGGACCTCTGTTTACAGACAAAGAGTTAAACTCTCACAGCAGCACTAGAGAAGACTTTTGAATTAATGGCTAATTTCAAACAAAGCATTTAATGTCACCACTTGAAATGTTTCAGTAATAATTCAAATGGTTTAATTCTAAGCCACTTATGATTAAATTTCAAATATGCTAAGGTATTATTAGACATTTATGGGAAAAATCATTTTTCCCCTGCAAATTAAATGTTCTTCTGTGACAACGATTCAAGTTATGATGGGGGGGTTCTTGTTTCCTTTTAATTATAGCCCAAACACTTACATGGATAAAGCGGCAGGACGATCACTATTTCATTTCGGAGCCATTATTACTGAAATGCAAAATATCTCAATATCTCTCCCTCTCCCCCTCCCCCTCGGTTTTCTTTTTAATCCCATAAAAGCATCTGTCTTTGATTTCAAGTGGAGTACCTGCTGTGCAGGATGCAATGCAAATCCAATTTGTGTGTAACACAACCAAATGGGCTGGAATGAACTCTGCATTTTAAAGATGTTTTTGTTTAATCATTGCCATCACTCGCCTTTAATGAATGCATAATCAAGTTAAACTTCAGGCAAGAAATGGAATGGTTCTTCTTAAAACAGAGAAAGCAAATTCCTGTGATAGCCCTCCTTGCTGATCTGCCTCCTATTCCTGTGTCGGCAGGAAAAAAAAAATAAGGAAAGATCTTCAAATGCATATGATGGCGCACTGTGGAGAACCATGGCGTGAGCGGCAGCGCCGCTCATTTGCTCATTTTTTCTGCTGTCTTCAGAAAGCATTATAATTACTTTTTAGAGCAGAAAATGAGATGTAAGATTCCTGGGTTCGCATTTCATCCTCCCCTTTTCTACATCTCACAGAAATAGGAGGGAAAATAAAGTACTTTGGGAGTTTAGAGGTAGGATCTGGGGCATTTCTGTGCCACGCGTCATCCAGCCTAAATGTTGGCATATAATTAACTAAGTACAGAGTTTTTTTGTGTTAGTGAAACTTTGGGTGGTTGTTTCTTCTGGAAGGAGAGAATCAGCTACAAAAACCTCAAGGTGTCAGATGACTTTTGCCTGGTCATAACACTGGATGAACAGATCAATTACAAACAACGAAATGGTATGAGGAAATTTTCACTCATTTCACAGATGGGAAAGCCAGACTTGAAGTGTGCATTGACTAATGTGGGCTCAGATGATTTGTAAGTGAGAGAATCAGAGCTGGAACACTGGTCTCTTGATGTTCGTCCTTCCAAAGCAACCCCAGAATATAACACTATGTTACTACAAAACAGATGACAGAGTTCAAAAAGGGAATACTAGGGAGAATCATTAGGTGATCAACTGTGTACATGAGCTTTGTATTCAAGGTAAATGTGAGTGACGTATGGTTAAACACAGTGTATGTATGTATATTTTTTGGTTGTCAAACAACAATCTAGAGATTTATGAGGATGCCAGAATGCAGGATTTCATTTCTTCTGATTACTTTTAATGGATAAAAATCAGGATTGGTTTTATTTATAGCTGAGATTCTACATGGTAGGATTTACAAAACTCTGAGATGGACAGCTTGAACACCTGCCATTATGTTTGAAATTTCAACTTTGCAAGTTATTTTTATAGATAAGGCATTGTCTTCTGTTAGGGAAAAATTCTTTGGGAATAGTAACACTGTGAACTAGCATCTCTGCCTTTTACCCTTAAATTACCAAAGAGGCATTAATTTCCTTTCTTCTTAGGAGCATCTCACCTGGAGCAGGTTCCTGCGATGGTATACCATGGTTTGTTGATGATTGATGGAAAAGTTAAGGAAGGTTGGAGAACAGCTTACAGACCTGCAGTGACTATTGTAGAAAGCCAGGACATAGACCAGGACTGAGGAAGCCTCAAAGCTAGATGCACCCATATGCAACTTTTTTGAGGGTGACTTCTGCTGAGTTAAGCAGCTTGGGGGACAGTTATAACAATGCACGATCCAAAGATTCCATCTTAGGAATTCACTTGTACTTGTCCTTGATCTGTACACCTTGTCCTCCACCTTTACCTGTTCTATTCAGATAAGAATATGAATGTTGAGTTTTAAGTGGGTTTAAAATTTTCCATGTGATGGGAAGAAAAATTACAAGCATAATAATTAAATTGCATTCTAGGAGAACAATATTATTTGGTATTTTTTATCGGCCAAACTCTTTCATCTCATGTCAGGACAACGCCAAGTAACTTTCAATAATATTATTCTAGCGAGGTTAAAAGACACATGTGTTCTTTCCTCTCTGAAAAAATTTCAATTCCCAAATTGCACTAGCTGGTCAATGAGACCTCTTGATCCCTCCAACTTTTTAATTTTTCTTCCGACTGCCAAAAAGAAGACTTCGTCAGTATAGGTATACCATGCATACCCCGAGGCCAGAAGGCCATCCATGGAAATGGACTGAGTCAAACGGTTTCTTATGTTCGGAATCTTTTTTATTTTTTGGAAGTTAACGTAATCATGTACTTTGGCTTAATGTGGTAGATAATTTGGGCGGTGGCCTATGACCCAGGTATACAAAACTAAATTTATTTGGGGGAAATATACAAGTAGCTGACTACCAAAGGATCCCATTCATAATAGTTTAAAAATTGTTAAAACCAGAAATCTTTTAACAGTCTTTGCAGCACAAGAGTTTATATCAAATTCATCATAACGTGTCGTTGTAGTGATAATTCAGTTGTTATCAACGTAGGTGGCCACTGGATGTCCCCAGTCCTCCTCAAATGCAGCCAAGGCATCACTTAACTGGCAGTTATAAAAACAATGTATTTTGCAGGGAACCTTTAGAAAGATCCTGCAAGAGTTCTGGTGTGCTTAGTAGCATTGTTTGCCCCAGGCAACAGCAAGGTGGACTAGAAATGGTGACTTAAGAGACTGAGTTGAGTAGAAGGAATTCTTTGGGTCATGTCACTCTGTGTCATGCATATTTACTTCCATATCCTCTCCAATGACTTGTTTTTCTAAAAAGCCTTAAAAAGGAAGTAAGTCTATGGATACTTCTATTATAATTCCTGCAGGTGAAACAAGTATGACTTGGGAAGGGTGAGAACATGGGGGCATGCCCACCTTGCAAAATACATGAAAAACTGCCTCATGGGAGTGCAAGATATAAAGCATATGAGATTCTTTGGCACGCTAGAAACTCTAAATTTTGATCACTCATTTATTCGGAGCAGTTGTACTTAACCAGGTATAGCTATGGGACAACTGCCTGAACTTTAAATTTGGAGTTAGGAGACCAGGATTTGAATCTTATTTCTATTACTTACTAGCTCAATGACATTAGACAAGTATGCTTTATTTTTCTGAACCCCAGGATTTTGTTTGTAAAATGGAGATAATAGTACTGTCCTCAGATTTGTTGAGAAGCTTAAATGATATGTTATATATATGAAGGAGCCTAGGACATGGTGGTTACAGAATAAATGTCAAATATATTAGAAATTTGAGATGCAATTGAAAGTTAAAAAGGGACTTTAAATCTTCAAAAGATCTAGGTTGAGTTAAAATGGAAAACAGAAGGATTTAGTTTTACTTACAATACATTTTATTATCTACTTGGAATTAATGAAAATTTGTTTAACCACATCAGCTCTCCCTTTAAAGTGTCAGGGAAGGAGAATCATGCAAACTACTTAATGTTTCACCTAGAAAAAGTCCTTGGAAAGTAGAACCCTCTTTTTAAAAAACTGCTGTAGATACTTAGTTAATTCTTAGGATTCTATAGAGAGAGAAGGGGAGTGAAAATGAAATGAGTTTTTTTTTTTTTTTTTTTTTTTTTTAACGGTAAGAAGCTGAAGCACAGAATGCTGTGCAAAATTGAGGCATGCTTTTGCACCATTAATCACACGACTGTGTCAAAGTCAAATTGAGGGAATGAAGTGCGGTAGAATTTATGAACGTTTGTTCTGGAACCACGGTCTGAAACGTCCAGAGAATACTATGGAACATCGGGAACTTTCCTCTCTGAACTGGGTTTGGAAAGGCTCCCCAACGAAGTTCCATTTCTCTAATTCCATTCTACCACCAGACTATTTTATTTTCGTTTAGGGAAAACAATAAAACTTGCTTGTAACTAAAGAGCAGTCCTGGCACACGGTTCCTGCTGGGAAAACAGTATCGGAGCTCATCTACTGGGAGACACTTTCTTGTGCTCACTTCCAAGCACTGACTACCAGGCTACTAATTAGGATTTCTCAAAGGAGGAAATGGACTCTTTTTTTTTTTTTTTTTGTTATATATTCTTTACAATAGTACCAGTGTTTCTATGTAGTGAAGCCAAAAAAAAAAAAAAAAATCCGATAGTATTTCTGGCATTGGCAGCTTAAGTAAAAGTTATTTCAGAGATACTGTCTGATTTGAATGACTGAGAGTAAGATTCAAGGGCTTTTATTAACTTTGGCTTGGTTGAAAGTGCTTCTGAACTGCTGAGAGGTTCGCTAGTTCAGGAGTTAGGCGGATGAAGAAATACTACTACCCAGTGTTTACCGCCAAGATGTAACTTTGTAAATTGGCTTTGTTTAGCCCTTTGAGAGCTTTTACTGACCATATTTATAAAAATCCACCCACAATGTAACTATACGAGATGCTCAAGATCTTTGGACCTAAGCCCCAGACATGAATTAGCCAAGAACTGGGATAAGTCTTACTGATGGTTTTTTTCTTGTTTATTTTTTGGAAACTATGTCTTGATTATTAGTTGGGCATTGTTACTCATTCACGAAATACCCATGGAAAAAAATATTGCCCATTGTGAATAAAAATGATGCCCTTGAAATTAGTTTTCCAGTTGGGGTTATAAGCTTGAGGTAGTAAGTTTGGGTAATAATCTATCCAGACTGTTTCCTGTTTCCCCATATTGTTTAGCTGTTTGTAGCTGGGAATTTTTTTATTCAGCTGGAATGCTGACTAAATAAGGAAAGGATAGAAGTAGAACCGTGGAGCAAAGTTGGCTCTTGTCTCTGAGAACTGAACTGCAGTCTAATTAGCTCTAACTAGCTGAGCTAACCAATCATAGATGCCTAAACTAAACTCGAACTTTTGTATGTATCAGAATCATCTAAGGAGCTGTTTAAAGTACAGCTTTGGGCATCATCCTTCAAAATTGTAATTCAGCGGATCTATGGTAGGACCTAAGAATCTGCATTTTTAGTAAGTACTACTGGTGATTCATCCTCAGGTGGCTCTTGGGCCAAACTTCGAGGGCCTAAAATTCAAATGATACCCGAATCATTTGAATTCACTGAAAACTAGTCAGGATGTAATAAAGAAACAAAGCTTTACCTTCCTCCTAAGAGAAAGGAGGTGATAAGGGACATGGCAACTGAGGGAGAAAGGGGGACACGGAGTTAAGGTAGTTGGTTAGATGTCTCTAGTATTGACTGTGAAAATCATACATCTTGGAAATGTATGACTTTCTATGGGAAATGACTACTACCCATTGTCTGGTTAGGACTGTGGACCACACATAGTTTGGATGGTAAAGGGGTCAAAGAGCATGAGCTCTGACACCAGCCTGTCTGAGTTTGACTCTTGGTTCTGCCACGTTTTAGCTGTGTGACTTTGAGAAAGTTACTTACTCTCTTAATGTCTCCTTATCTGTAAAGTGGGAATAATAATATCTATGCCATAGAGCTGCTATGAGGAAGACATGGGAGAGTGTAAGTAAAAGCGTTCAGAACAGTGCCCAGAATTAAGGCCTGGCCCTTAGTCAGTGCCAGATAGAAGTTAGCTCTTACTACTCTTACTTCCAACTCAGTGCTTCTTTGGGAAGGAAAGGGGATGCAGGTAGAGCTGGGAAAATGAGGTTACTCAGAATAGAAGAAAAAAGTATAGAGCTTGTGAACTCTTAAATTGTGCCAAACCATTTTGTGACTAGATTTCAGTTATTTTAAGATATCTCTATCTTGTAAACTTGTCTGTGTTTGAACTACATTTGAAGTATTTGGGTTTTTTAAATTTTTTATTTTGCTTCTTGGCAAAGTCCGGCATGAAATAATTTTAACATTGATGTAAAGAAATTAATGCCCTACAGCTTTAGTTCTTGGGCTTGAGGGGGTCTCTGAAGTAAAATTTTACCTATATGTACTTATATGCTTTGGTGGATTCCAGGTAAGAAATTTTCCCCTATCAAATTCAGGGAGAGTACTAGGATGCCAGAAAGGTTAACAATAATCCTCTGAGAGTCAGCTTACCTGTGACTTCTTCCTCACCCCACTTTCTGTGACTCTAGATGAGTGGTTGTCAACCAAGGGTAGCTTTGCTCCCTCTGCCTGGTGGCAATATCTTGAGATAGTTTTGGTTTTACAAGTAGTGGGTGCTACTAGCATGCAGTGGGTAGAGACCAGGGATGCTACAAAATATCCTAACTGAATAGGACAGCCACTCACAACAAAGAATTATCCAATCTGAAGTGTCAATAATGTCAAGGTTGAGAAACATTGTCTTAGAGTTAAGATCAAAGGAAGCCCAGCTGGGGACTGGAGGCAGATCTGGTGGAGCTGGGTACTTAGTGAGAAGCAGCAGAGTTGAGGACAAGTTCGTTTCCTTTTGGGCTGTTCCTTTAACAATAGTATGGGGTTCCTGTCAGCACAATGCTAGATGCCAATGGCAGCTAATATTTGTTTATGTATAGAATACTCCTGTCAACACTGTCTTTGGGTCTTCGGAGACTTGGTGCTATCGGGGTACACTCCCGCCATGTTGTCTTACTATTTACTCCGCTCATAGGTCAGGTGTTAGGATCACTAAAAATTTGGATGTTTGATTCAGAAGCAGGAAAGTTTAAATTTCTTTTTTATAGCATGGATTTTATCAGGGGAGACATTTCCTCACTTGGGTAATGGAGTCCCTATAATAATTAGCACTAATTGAGATCCAGGTAGGAGCTTTAGTAGAAAGGCTGACAACTCAATCACTCATGGTGGTGACCTGGGGACTAGTCTCACAGGTCCTTGTTTAGTCTTATGAATGAAGAAGAGGGAGGCAGAATTGAATGAGATTATTATTAGTTTTCAGGAAGCATTACATTTGTTGTAAGCAGTTGGAAAACTATTTATCTGGGCTAAATGCCATGAGCCAAACACACACACACACACACACACACACACACACACACACACTTCTCTTAAGGAGAATCTGAGCTCTACCTAATTATACACAGAGATCAGAGGGTCAGCAGGATTATTCTTTGAATAATATATAGGTTCTGTTTAGTAGCCTGGGGACAAGATCACATGTGTCTCAGTTGGGTCCCTAGAGTGTTTTTGTGTGACTCTTACTTAACTTTTCTTCAGTTTCTCCATTATTAAAATGACCTAAGCCTTTATTGTTTTCTGTTCTGTGAAAACTCTCCCATACCTCTGCAGAACTACATTTTGAGGGGAGGCTAACATTAGAGAGAACTGTGAAGTTTAAAGAGACATGAGTTCATTAGCTTTCTAGAGTTCTATCCTGGTTTTCTGGGGGAAATAAAGTATGGGAGAGAAAGTCATTTAGATGATGAGAACATTCCTTTTAGATGGATCACAGATGAGAAAAAATTCAGTGAAAAAAGCTTGCAAGAGCCAGGGTACCTGCTATGGAAAATAAGATGTAAGACTTTGGCTTTGTCATATAAAGCTAGGGAATAGATGCCAATCAAAGTTCACAGAATTTTGACAGTTTCTCTCTAACATTTCTCATGAGAGTACAGAATAAGAAGTCATCTGGATTGTATGAGGGCAAGTTTTCCATAATCTGGGACAAATGTGGTAGATGCCAAGGCTATAAGAGTGTCAGTAATCTTTGCCCTGTTGTTTTGTGATTTTTCCATGAGGAGACTAAAGAAAGAATTATCTGGATTCTAGCTCCAGCTTTGCCACTCGCTAGCTGGAAAAAAAAAAGGTTCTTCATATGCCAAGAAGAATCCCAAACAACTTTCTGTGACAGAAATTTCTGTGAGAAATAGAGTAACATTTCTGTAATCCATACCTCTGGGACTCCCCAATTTTGAGCTTGGACCTTCTTTTGGCTGAATTCATCATCAGAATTAATCTACTGCTAGTGAGTTCCAAGCTTAAGTCCAAGCTGCTGTCACTCCAAGACAGTAGGACACATCCGCTCCTTTTGGCGAAACGTAGCCAGTGAGGTCACCCACTCATTAGAAGCCTATTTGCATAGAGACCTGTAAACTCTATGTATTCTCTGTCTAGGGAGAAAATTCTTGGAGAAGAGAGCTCTAGGCACCCACGCTTGTTTTATTAGCCTTGGTAGTTGAAAAGGTTTTGAGTACCTAATGGTGTTCATTATTTTTTCTCTTCTGTTCCCACTAACAACTCCATGAGAACTAAGAATGCCTGACTGCTCTGCTTTGGTATTTGTGTGGCAGAGTGTAACACAAAATGCGCAAGGCCTTTGGTAGGGAACTGAAGTGGGATTTCTGTGAATCGAGGGAGTCAGAATACAGGCTCTAGCAGTTACACTCTCAGGAGCTGTCAAGACACCCAGGGGCTCTGACAAGGGGATCTGGCAGTGGTGATACCTGGAGTGATCTTCGGTACTCTGGGAAGGAGGACCTTTGTGGTTGGTGGCCTCTCTGTGGGTACATGCTGCAGCTGTGCCAGTGAGATCTTCTTGAGTGGCCTTTTAAGGGGTATGTGTGTACGGAAGAGATGTTACACAACAATGTGTACTCCACATAAGGTGGATAATCTGTCAGGCCCCTTGGCGGGGGGGACTTTGAATAGGGAAGAAGCTCCAACAATCACAGGTCCAGGGGGCGATTGGACAACGTAGTGTATAACTGTAAATGTGCCCCCCTGTTTTCATTCTCCCTCCTTTCCCTCCAATAGCACCCCTCCACACCAGCCTCCTCCTTCTAACCACCTCCTATTCTCCGAGCTGAAAACCACTCGGTCGGAAGTCTGAAGAGAACCGAGTTAAAGTAGTTGCATTGTTGGTTACTGCATGTATGAAGGCATTTCTTATATAATAGTGAGAAATAGAAATGCTTTTGGGGAGTATAAGATAATTTGATTGTAAGTTTTGGATGATAATGGTAGAATGCAGGGAGAATGCTGAAAGAAGCATCCAAATGGAATATCCTAGAATAGAACTTGTACACATCATAGCTTCTTGGAAAAGAACCATAATATGTGGTGTGCTATACAACCTTACCTGGTGGTCCTAGCTTGCAACAGAAAAATAATCAACCTAGGTTCTGTGACTTCCAGTTTCAAAATCAAGTATGGTTTCTTAATTGCACTGAGCTTTCTACACTGACATCCTAGATCAGGACCACTAGAATGGTCTCTGACCTTTATTTTATTTTTGCTTTTTTGAATCCATTTATCCTTCTTTTGGTGACCGTACCCCAATTTTCCTCTGACAGACTACTCTATTCTTGACTTTCTGTACATGTCCTTCATTCTAATTGAGTGGTCTCAATCTCCAGCTTCAGCGATGGGGAATGGGATAGAGCTCAGGTAATTAGACAATTGTATTACTCTAGTTGCAGTGATTGGCTCAGAAATGGGCATATGATCCAATGGAATCAATGAGATGTACTGAGAAAAATCGTTGGAGTATTTGAGAAAGAACTCTATCTGGCTTGTTTTCTGCAGCCATCTAGTAACCATGAATGAAATAAGAGCCTGGCTGAGAGTAAAGCCAACATGGGGGCAAGTAGAAGCAGATAATGGAAGAAGAGACATTGACTTTTGATGCTATCTTGAGCTTTCTATAGCATCATATCAAAGGACTAGGACTAGTTTTATGGGCATATGTCCTGTGCAGGTGCACAGGGCCCCATGCTCAGAAGGATGATGAGCTTGATTTAATGCACTGCTGTTGCCTTGAAAAAATTCATTTTGTTCTTGAACTTGTATTCTGTGAGTAAAGTCCAGTGGAACAATGGAACATATGTGTGAACACAGGAGTGCTTGTACACCTGTCTGCTTCCCTTGCCCCCCACTTGCATACAGCATTCACGATGAGCCAGAAGCACAGAGTTCCAGTGAACTCCACAATGTGTAGAGGCTCAGTGAGACTCAAAGTGAGTACAAGGTAAGCCTGACATGTCTCTGACTGAGTAAGCAGGGGCGCTGACCGTCCAGGGAGGCCATGTCTTCCCTCTGAATCAGAACTGGCTTGGAATGCAGAAAGTAAACAAGAGCATTCTAAAAAAAAAGAAAGAAAGAAGGAAGGAAAAGAAAGAAAGAAAGAAAGAAAGAAAGAAAGAAAGAAAGAAAGAAAAGAAAAAAACCCCACAAACAACCAAACGACTCCGTCAGAACTTTTCTTGCTTGTGTTGTTACTTCCCCATATTAGTTAACCACTTTGAAAATAATCACTAGAAGGAAAGGGAAAGAAAGAGCAACTTTTAGTTGCTTTTCCTTTCAGTTCTTCCATACTTATCAATAAATGTAGGATAGAGTGTTGGTAGAATTTATGTGTCTCAAGAAGTGAAATAAAAACAGTTGAGTTAGTTTCTGTCATGTTTCCACTATTCACCTAAGATTGATGTGTCTATGTGTGTATAGGCTACGAAATAGGAGTTGTGCAATTTTGGTGATCCTGCATGTGAGATAAGTGCTCTTACATTTGCATTTAAAACTGGCATTGCACAATACAGAGATGAATGGTAAAATTCATGCTAATAATTTAACATTTCGATTTTCCTCTGCTTAGAATTACTGAAATAGCAAAAAGTAGGAACAAAAATACCCCCCAAACCTAAACAACAAAACAACTATGACAAGTCAGAGGGACACTAGAGAAGGGAAAAAAAGCCTCATGTTTAGTATCATTAGTGACACTTTTTTTTCTTGCTTTTTGAACCCGGGGCACCACATTTTTTTTCTCACGAGGATTTGCAAATGATATATCCAGCCCTGCAAGAGACTGGTATTAGTTAGCTAGGGCTGCTGTAACAAAACACTGGATTTGGTGGCTTAAACTACAGAAATTATTTTCTTACAGTTCTGGAGTCTGAAAGTCCAAGGTCAAGGTGTTATTATGGTTGGTTTCCTCTGAGGCCTTTTCCCTTGGTTTGCAGATGGCCACCCTCTTGCTGCCTCTTCATGTGATTGGCCCTCTGTGCATGTGTCGTCCTGGTGTCTCTTTGTGTATCCAAATTTCCTCTTCTTATAAAGACACCAGTCAAGTTGGATTAAGGCCCATTAACCTAATGACCTCATTTAACCTTAAAGACCCCTGTAAACCACCTCTCCAAATATAGTCACATTCTGAGATGCTGAGGGTCAAGGCTTCAGTGTATGAATTTTGAAAGGCTACAATTCAATCCAGAGCTAGACTTTTCAATGACATGAGCAATAAATTCCACCACCACCCCCCCGTTTTTTTTTATGTCAAGTGTGCTGGAGGGTGCTTGGAGCCAGTATATTAAATTAAGAATACGTAGATTATGGCCTGCTGAATGAGGAGAGATCGGCTTCACACATGGGGGTCGCAGGTAGCTTCCTCAGCATCTGAGCTCCCACTTAAGGGAAGTAAAAACCCCAGAGTCATTTTGATTGAAGGTTCAGTTTCCATATACTCACTCAAAAGAAATAAAGTCACAAGATTTGTTATACAGAAATCCCAGAAGAGGAGCAGAGCGCATGAGCCTGGGGAAGAGCAGGCCTCCATCCCAGGTCATGAGCAAGCAGGGGATAGAGAGCAGAGAAGCAAGCACCCATTACTTCTAAGGTGGTCAGGGCAGAGGTCAGCTTTTCGTGGGCTCAACCATAGTGATTATTTGAACAGATGTCCTGGGAAAACCAAAGCAGGAACTTGTGGCGGGAATCCTAAGCTCAGATACTTATCCAAATGTCCAGACTCTGGGTATGAGCTGGTCATACAGTAAATGCCAAGGCAGCACCTCAAAGTAGCTGTTTGCTCATCACATCAAGTTAGGTTTTGTTGTTGTTGTTGTTTTGTTTTGTTTTTTTGGTCACTAAGAACTTAAGAGAGCCTAATTGAGACTGCTTCCCAGTGCAAACTCTCGGGTCCTTCTCCTCAGTATTCTGTTCTCCGTGGACAAAATAATTTTAGTGTTCTTAAGGGACTTGGAAATGAGGGAGCAGAGACAGATAATGTTGCCATAAAGTGCAACCAGCTGTTTATGAAAATACACCTTCACACTTCGTGCATGAAGCCCAGAAAAGACTAATGGTAGTGGAGATCAGGTATCAGCTCCTTCATTTTCATAGATAGTAGAATCAGAGTTTGTGGAAGTCAAATTAAATCCAGATAGCTTGGTAAGCGAATACTAGAACCCACATCTCCTGATGCCTAGGTCAGGATTCTTTCCATCCTGCTCAGTGATACTCACCTTCAACGTCTATAAACAGAGATGAAGCATATAACTCTGATCCCTGCCTGAATTGGCTCACCTACTTGATAAAAACCTCACCTCCCAGGTGGCCTTTGGAAATTTTTAAAACAAACAATCATTTGAATGAAAAAATGTGTCAAGTGTACAAAAATGTACCAAGATCTCCGGCTAAATTCTAACTAGCTAAATATGTGCAATAAAAGAGTTTTTTCTCATTTTTTTAAAAAAACAACTTCTTTTATAGAAGTAATGCAAATAAATGAATTTCTCATCGAGGAAAAATCATAAGAGCTACAATCTAAACTGAGATCTTTGTAGATGTGACTTCAATTACAGTATGTGCAAGGTAATCAATAATTATAGAAGGCAACTTCTCTAAGGCAATATTGGGCTTCAGAACTAGGATTGAGATTTGAAATTTAGAACACCCTCTACTCATCCCCTGGAGTTAATTCCACATGCAGGGCATAGACTTTGGTCTCAAGAACGAACAGGGAGCAGAAAAACACTATTTTACTTGCACAATTTTTAAAGAGGAATCACGTACAGGGTGGATGGATATTTTTTATTTATTGAATGTTCTCAGCATTTCTCATTGGTGTCTCTAAGCAGCAGCACTTAGATCAATAGGAAGGCATAAAGTTGCAAGATGGGAATGAAAAATGAGATTAAGAGTAATGTTTGTAAAAATACTAAGATAGCTGCTTGAGAGACAGTGGAGGCTGCGTGACTGACTCTTTCAAGCTCCCTCACTTCTTGCATGATGGCACTAATGCTGTGGACTCCTTAAAGGAGCTCTTTCTAAAGTACAGAATAATATATGGCATTGTGGAAAGTGAGACAGTGATGGAATGTGATTTCAAGGGAAATGACCATTTGGTCAAAGTTGAGATATTTGTCATTGTCCTAAATACGTCTGACTATAAAGTAATCTTTTTTTTTTTTTTTTTTTTTTGGCTTAGGTCTGGTTTTCCACAAATATGTTAATACATCCAAATTAATGTTTTAATTCAAAATAGTCACCTTAACAATGTGTGCATGATAACATAGTAGCCATTGCTTAAAACATCTTTGGGATTGTCTTTATTCCTTGAATATATTCAGAACTAATAAACATGTGTCTGTTGATTTCTGGAAACTGCCACAAGCTTACAAATGCCAAGTTTGGTGAATAAAGTCATGATTTAAGCAAATCATATTTTTTCTTGTTTTTTTTATTGTACAATTGCTAATTAAACATGGAAAGTCAATGTAAACTAATGGAATTGATATTCTTATATGGTTCACAAAACGATGCTGAAAGCTTAAGAAAGAGTTGAACGATGACAACAGCAAAAATAGAACTTCTGAAGGTGGCTATTACGAAGGGTCTAATATTCAAGTACATTTGGTTATTTTTGCAAACACACACATATATATACAAATACACACAGAGCTTGCATACAGGTTGTACCATTTTCAATTGTCTTAGTTGTGTAAAAAAATGTAAGTTTATATGATTCGACTAAATATACATTCAAGGACACCATTACTCCCTGGTTATAAACATTACAAGCTAAGTCAATTCTGAGTTTTCTCCATTTCTAGTCTAAGCGCCATCCAGTCATAATTTCTGTTTTTCCCTGGGGCTAATCTAAGCTGTGATGTTTCAACAGTCTGATAGCGATAGAGATGCTATTTACGTGTTGGTCTTTACCTGTCCTGCACTGGTCTCTCCTGAAATATGCAGTTGTCCTATTCCGTCTTCCATGCTGCTTCATACTTCTGTGCCCTACCATCAGACTGCAGGATCCATTTGGGGACCCTTGTTCTCTCTCTTTCTCTCTCTCTCACATTCTCTTCTCTCTTTCAGAGCTAACATCAGTATCCTGAAAAGGTAAGGAAGAAGCAAGAGTCAGTGTACCTCCCACACCTTTTGGAGTGTTGCAGACTTGGAGAAATCTGGGACCCTCTACCCCAGGCATCCCATGAAACCATTTAGCTCCACTGCTGTCTTGCTTTAGTGGTGTGGGGAGGAAAAAGCCATATAAAGATGTGCCTGCCCCAAAGCAAGGATCCCTATGAAACCACTGACTGAATGAATGCAGATGTTGTTTCCCAGAGTTCCAGAAGGGAAGTAGGGAATATGTTTTCTCTTCTTTTGGATTCCCCAAACTAAACACAGGTTCTATTCTTTTCTGCATTCTCTTTGTAACTATTTCTGAAATGGGAATAGAGGGAAGAGGATGAGGGCCCTTCTAAGAAACCTGGAAAGAATAATTCTAGATCTCCAAGGACTCTCTGGATCAATGTAGTCATTTGAGGAGGCTGCCAAGAGTCCCATCTTGTTTGCTTAAAGGATACTTACCTTTTAAGGTCTAGATGAGGCCTATCCCTTAGTTCCCCTCTAGACTGTATGTTCCATGAGACTTTTCTGTTCTTATCACCTTTGTATTACCAGGTACTGTACTTGGCATATGAGCAGCCAATACACATCTTTGAAATAATTAATGTAAATATGAATAACTGAACTATTTGAACCAGTATATTTGGACATTTCAGAGGTTGGTGGTATTTTCTAGATTTGGTAGTTCAGTTATATAAGAAGACTGGAATTATTGTCTTAGTCCTGGCTACATCTTTGCAAATCTGGAGATAGTGGATTAAGAGGGAAGTGTTACTATTCCCAAGTTAATACCCCTTATTGAGCTCAAAACTCAGGGACATGATCCGGTTTTAAGATGCCATTTATTTAACTTTTCAGGTAGTTAGTTAACAAATTTATTTTTGCATACATTTAAGGTCTTATTAGAGTGCTCTGGGACAACTTGAGATCTGATAAAGTCAGTAATCATATGTAAATTTTTGGTTATATAACCAACAATCCATTTCTTACAGTCCAGATTCCTCAGTGACAATAAATGACTTTGAAAGGAAGAGTAATCCTCACCAACTAGTACAGGGAAATCTCCAATGGACACTTTGCACAGTGAAGATTAGGAATGGCTGGTAAATCTTTAATGGGCAATTGGCTGCACTCTTCATGGGTTTATGAAGAACAGCTGCACCACGCTTACTAAATTGAAATGTTCTGCATTTTGCTAAGAAGGGTCAACTTTTGTCTTTCTTCCTTCCTCGGTTTCTTCTTTTCTTTCTCCCTCCCTCCTTTCCTCCCTCTAGTTTTTCTTTCATTTGTTCCTTTCTTCTTTATTTTTATTTTCCCTATCATACTTGTAGCCACTGTGTCTTTAGCCTAGTTAACAAGATTTGCACAGAAGTAATTCTACGTGATTGGCATATGATGGGGAGAGAATAGTGCTTATATCCACTTGTTTAAACCACATCCATATTCAACTCAGCTATACATGGGAGCTAAATTTTTTTAAGGATAAAGATTATATTTCAAGGAAGATAACTGTTGTCTGGGATTTTCTTCCTTTTATCAGTTACCAAAGTCAGAGAGTTATTATGTATCCTCAGAGTAAAGACAAAAATTTATTATTGGCATGCAATATTCCATCTTGATTAATTTGGGTCAATCACAATGACACAGCACAGTCAACATGAAGGATGGGAATTAGATGTCAGTCCTTTATCTTAGATTTGGGAAAGATTATTGAACTATAGTTTTGAAATCTGGAGCTTCTTTCACTGGGGCAGACATGCATTCAATTTTTTTTTCTTATTTCTTATTTTTTCTTATTTCTTTTCTTATTTCTTTTTTCTATTTCTTTTTGACAGAGGATCTACCAAGGAGATGAAAAAAAACCCAAAAACCTGGATTATCAAGAAGCACCTTTAGGCTACTAATTGTACATGTTGCTGACATACTGATAATATTTATAGCACACTTTAAACAAAAGTTTTAGGGGGCGCCTGGGTGGCTCAGTCGGTTAAGCGTCCGACTTTGGCTCAGGTCATGATCTCGCAGTCCACGAGTTCGAGCCCCGCGTCGGGCTCTGTGCTGACAGCTCAGAGCCTGGAGCCTGCTTCAGATTCTGTGTCTCCCTCTCTCTCTGACCCTCCCCCGTTCATGCTCTGTCTCTCTCTGTCTCAAAAATAAATAAAACGTTAAAAAAAAAATTAAAAAAATAAACAAAAGTTTTAGTTTGGAATATTTTAAACATACACAAAAATAGTGAGGATGGTGTAATGAACTCTTATGCACATAATCCCAGCTCCAATATATATCAACTGATAACCAAATTTGATTGATCTAAATTCTCACCATTTCCCCTCACCTTAAGTTATTTTGAAGCAAATACTAGACAATATGGCATTTCATCCATCTGTATTTCTATGTGGATATTTAAAAAGATAAGAATTATTTTTTAAAAATCACATCATGTCAATATTATACCTAAAAATTAACAATATTTCTTATATTATCAAATATTGTCAGTGTTCAGTTTACCTCATTTCTTTATATTTGTGTATTGAATCGGGATCTAAGTAAGTGCAAACACTGGAATTGATATGATTTTTAACTTTCTTTTTAAAACTTTTGTTGTAGTAAGAACACTAACATGGGACCTATCCTCTTAACAAATTAAGTGTACAATACATTATTGTTGATAATTGGTGCAGTGTTTGACAGCAGATCTCTAGAGAATATTCATCTGTTTAACTGAAATTTTATGCTGATTAATAACTCCCCACTTCCACTTCCCTCCATCCCTGGTAATCACCATTCCATTCTTTGTATTCTATGAGTTTGACTATTTTTGATACTCTATCCCATTCTGTAGGTTGCTTTTTCATTTTGTGTATAGTTTCCTTTGGTGTGTAGAAATTTAGTTTAATATGGTCCCATTTGTTTATTTTTGTTTTTGTTACCTGTGTTTTTGATGTCATTTCCATACAATTATTGCCAAAACAAATGTCATTAAACTGTTCCCATGTTTTTTCTTAGGATGTTTCACAGATAGAGGTCTTACATTTAAGTGTTTAATTCATTCTGAGTTGATTTTTGTGTTTACTGTAAGCTAAAAATCCAACTTCATTCTTTTGCATGTGGATACCCATTTGTTGAAGAGACTATCCTTTTCTCATTGTTTGCTATTGGCACCCTCGTCAAGGATCAGCTGACCCTAGATGTGTGGATTTATTTCTGGGCACTGTACTCAATTTCATGGGTGGGAATACTGTGGTTTTGTGACATATTTTGAAACCAGGAAGTGTGATGCCTCCAGGTTTGTTCTTTTTTTTAGTTTGATTTGGCTATTGATGGTATTTTGTGTTCCAGTAAATTTTAGATTTTTTTTTCTATTGCTGTAAAAATTGCTATTGGGATTTTGATAGGCATTACATTCAATAATATTAAGTTTTCCAATCCATGAATATGGTATTTCTTTCCATTTGTTTATTTTTTGTTTAATTTTTTCATCAATGTCTTGTTTTTAGTATACAAGTCTTTCCCTTCCTTAATTAAGTTTATTACTAAAAGTATCTTATTCTTTTTTTGTTATTGTAAATGGGACTGTTTTTCAAATTTCCTTTTCAGATAGTTTGTTGTTAGCATATGGAAACAGAACTAATTTTTATTTGTTGATTTTGTATCCTGCAAATTTATTGAATTGGTTTATTCTAAAAGTTTTTTTGTGGAGTCTTTGGGATTTTCCATATGTAAGAGCATTCCATCTGCAAACAAAAACAGTTTTACATCTTCTTTTTTGATTTAGATAATTTTATTACTCATTCTTTCCTATTTGGTCTGGCTACAATTTCTAATATTACATTGAATAGAAATGGTGAAAGTGAGCATCCTTGTCTCGTTCTTGATCTTAGAGGAAAAGTTTTCTGTGTTTCACCATGAATTGATGTTATCTGTGGACTTTTCATATATGGCTTTTATTTTGTTGAAGTAATTCCTTTCTATTCCTAGTTTGTTGAGAATTTTTATCATGAAAGGATGTTGAATTTTTTTCAAATGCTTTTGCTGCTTCTTTTGAGACAATCATGTCATTTTCATCCTTTATTATGCTAATGTGATATATCAAATTAATTCATTTTCATATGTTAAAGTATCCTTGTATCCCAGGGATAAATATCACTTTGTTATGGTGACCTTTTTAATGTTGCTCTTGGATTTGTCTTGCTAGTATTTTACTGAGGATTTTTGCATGTACATTTATTTGGAATATTGGCCTATAAATTTTTCTGTGCTCTTTGGCTTTGTTGACAGGGTAATTTGGCTCCATGAAATGAGTTTGACGTATTCTCTCCTCTGCAAGTATTTGAAAGTATAAGAAGCATTGGTGTTAATTCTTTAAATGTTTGGTGGATTTCACCAGTGAAACCATCTGGTCCTGAGCTTTTCTTTGTTGGGAAATTTTTGATTACTGATTCAACCTCCATACCAGTTATAGGTCTCTTCAGACTTTCTGTTTCTGTATGACTTAGTCTTGGTGGGTTGTATGTTTCTAGAAATGTATCCATTTCCTCTAGGTCATCCAGTTTGTTGGTGCATAATTATACATGATAATCTCTTATTTTGTCTTTATTTATGTGACCCCATTGGTAATGTGTCTTCATTATTTTCCCTGGCAGAGGCATCTGCCTTACTGTAGGCATTTGTTGCTATGAATTCCCCTTTGTGCTGCTTTTGTTGCATTCCCTAAGTTTGGGTATGTTGTGTTTTTGCTTTCATTTGTCTCGATATAGTTTCTAATTAAAAATTTTTTTTCTTTGACCCAATGGTTGTTCAAGATTGTGTTGTTTGTATAACATGATGTATAAAATTGTCAAATCACTATGTTGCACACCTTAAATTAATGTAACATTGTGTGTCAACTATACTTTAACAAAAAAGGACCTTGTTGTTTAATTTTTACATGTTTGTGAGTTTTCCAGTTTTCCTTCAGCTATTGATATCTAGTTTAATTCCATGCAGTCAGAAAACATATGGCAAAACTGTAATCATTTTTAAATTTGTTAAGACTTATTTTGTGACCTAACGTGATCTATCCTGTAAAAAGATCCACATGTGCACTTGAGAAAAATGTGTATTTTGCTGCTTTTGGGTTCAATGTTCTGTATAGGTCCAGTTAGTCAATAGGGTTACTCAACTACTTTGTTTCCTTATTGATCTTCTGTTTGGATATTCTATCCAGTATTGGAAGTAAGGTATTGAAGTATCCTACTATTATTGTATTGATGTCTGTTTTTCTTTTCAGTTCTGTCATTGTTTGTTTGATATATTTAAGTGCTCTGATGTTGGGTGCATATATATTTATAGTTGTTATATCTCTATGTTGAATTGACCCTTTTTTCACTATGAAATGTCATTCTTTGTTTCTTGTGACAGTTTTTGTCTTAAAATCTAATTTGACTGATATATGTATAGCCATCTCTGTTTTATTTTGCTTACCATTTGCATGTAATATCTTTTTCTAATAGACAGCATACAGTTGCATCTTGTTCTTTATCCATTCAGCTTCTCTATGTCTTTTGTTTGGAGAATTTAATCTATTTACATTTAAAGTAATTATTGAGTAGGAAGGATTTGTTACTGTCATTTAATTTTTTTTTCTGTCAGTCTTTTAGTTCTTTGTCTCCTTGTTCTTCTCTTGCCATATTCTTTTGTGTCTTGTTGATTTTTTTATATTGATATCTGTCTTTTGCACAGGACAAATAAGATAGTTGAATGAGGATGTGTTGGTAATCACCACACTGTGTCTTTCAAGTTCTTGATTGTGGCTCTAATTTCTTCAGTTCCTCTAGGAATGTAGTATTGCTTTTGGTTTACTATTTTCCTCCATAGAGGCCATTCTAATGGTTTCCACTTGGCCTTTCTCACCGTAATAACCCTTTCTCTACAAATCATAGACCTAATGTGGGCATTATGCCAGCTGGTAAGTATGTCTTTTCCAATTATGCATTCTGGTACTGGAGAAATACCACAGGATGGGCCTGGGGACTCACAGTTCCCACTGTGAGATAGACCTGAATTAAAAGCTCCATTGATCATCTGGCATCTGTTAGTCCCTACTCTGTCTTGTGGGCCAAAGTGATATTTTGGGTCTCTTGGACCAATCAATTCAAAGTCAGTATCCAGTAGTCCCCCTAGCGTGTGAGTATTTCCTTTTCCCTCATGTACAAGTACTCTGGTAAAAGGCAGTAAGTCCCTTTTTGGGAGAGCTGGAAGGGAGGAAAATTAACAGTGTTGCATTTCTGTAGTGTACTGTGGTTCTTTCTCAAGGGGACCTGGACTCCCCTTCATCCAAGTTCTTCCGAGTCCGTAAACTGGCTTAAGCCTGAAAATTGACTGAATGGCTGTGACTCTCTGTTTTACAATCCAGGTTAGATTTTTGTTCACTTGACCTAGAATTATAGAGGTTGAATATGTATTTGGCATTTAATGTATAAGAACATCATGAGATCAGTTACTCAGTGTCCCAATTGTTCAGGCTATTACGATTGTCACTTTGACTCTGCTGTCCGTTATGGTAACTATGCCCCTCTTGTCTTTGGTGGCATAGACACTGAGTGCTGCCACTTGGCCCCTGACATGCTGAAACCCAATCACTCCTATCACATTTAGGTTTCCCAATGACAGTTCTCACTGTAGATTTTTACCTACTGAGAAGAGTGATCACAGAGCCCTTCAAGGATATTGGAGCTCCCTCATAAACTTATTTCTCATAGTATTGGTGAAAGGTATGTATCCTGGATCCTTCCACTGTGTGTGAGTTGGTCTTAAATGACAAATCCACATTAATATTGCAGTCTCCCTAAGCCCTTGAATCCCTTCTTACACATTAAGCCAAAGCAGGCTGTACTTCTCCAGTTTGTTCATTATGGGCCATATTTGGTTTGTGTTTCAGCCAACTAACTGAAGAAACTGTTATAAAGCCTTTTCTAACTTTCTGAGATGCAACTTTCTGAGGTGCAACTTTCTGAGATGTATGCAGAATCTTGGCTGAGTGAACCCATATCAATAAATTCTACCTAACCCGACTTTATATTCCTTCTATCATTGTCTCATATCCTTAGTGTCCATAGCCACAGATGTGTCCTGATTTTCTGTCTGTATAAATTAGAAAACTCATGTAGTCCTTCTGGAATGTAGTGAATCTCTTCATGGGATACATATTATACCTCATCTTAAGGGGTCTACTGGTACTTGATATGCTTATAGATCTAGAAGTAGAGAGGGGCGGTTGGGCAGGTCTCGAGGATGCTCAGCATTAGCTTGCAAAGAAACTGCCTCAGGGGAGGCCATTGCAGTTTCTTCAGGCAATGCAGACTGAATGGGAAACGTCAATGCTCTTATGCTGAAGAGGTTGATTCCACTGAGGGTGGGGAGAAGCCCTCTTCCACTGGCAAAGACTTCAGACTTTGTTTCAATGTCCCCAGTTTCATCAAAGTCTTCCCACATGTCCCCATTTCAATCTACAGGATCTCATTCTTTCCCAATAAATGACCTCACATTAATAGTAGACACCCTGTGAGGCTCTGAGTTCCACTTGCTTTGTAACTCAATCATCAAAATCACAGGATGGTTCTGCATTTGATTTTCAGCAATTTCAGCTCTGCAGCTGCAGAATATAGAGGACTCCTTTGGGGGACATAAAGAAACTCTTAGGTCATTTATTGGATGCTTTAATTGGGAATTCGAACCTCTTAGCTCATCTTTTTCTTGTACTACTTTGTCCAGCAACATTAGGAGTAACCAACCAACATCATTATATTCATTAGTTTTTCAAAAATACTAAAAAATATCGTTACAGAGTTACCTCACTTCTTGATTCTTATAAGTGGTTGATTAGGTGTATCCTGTGCAGGTGTTTTGGGTAGGTCATGCTGTGGACTATCAGTGTTCTCTTTACTATTGGAAACAGAGTCATTTGCATCTTTAAATCTAGTCAGGTTAGAGAACCAATTCCAGAAAACCTGGGATCAATTCAAGAAACTCATTCTTAACATTCTGTTTCTCTAGAATCACTTTCAGTACTAAAATCTTTATTCGTCAGGGTTCTGTAGAGAAACAGAGCCAATAAGATATACATATGGAGATTTGTTATGAAGAACTGGCTCGCACAATTATGGAGGCTGAGAAATCCCACAACCTGTTGTCTATAAGTTGGAGACCCATGAAAGCCAGTGGTGTGATTCCAGTCCAAGTCCAAAGGCCCAAGAACCAGAGGTGCAATGGTGTATATCTCAGTCTGGAGGCAGGACCAATGTTCCAGCTCAGTAGGCAAGTAGGAAGGGAAGGAATCCTCCCCTTCTCCTTTTGTGTTTAATGTAGGCCCTCGATGGATTGAATGATGTCTATTCACATCAGGGAAGACAATCTACTTTACTAAGTCCACTGGTTTAAATGTTAATCTCATCTGAAAACATCCTCATAGACACGCCTAGAAATAATGTTCAATCTGGGCATTTTGTGACCCAGTCAAGTTGACACATAAAATTAACCATCACAGTTTCTTTCCATCTTATATACTGATTATCTGTATGACATTCCAACTCCATTTATAATTCAATTATGAGTACTGAGGAAGTGAAGACATGTTAATTGTGTATCTGGAGAAATTCCAAATTCCATGCAGTCTTGTTATGATGAATCAACAGGGCCTTTTTGTTCTGATAAATGAGATTTCTACTTCTCCATCTCTTCTAGCTCCCAAATTGGAAGAATTCAGGGTCTGGTATCAAGGTGATTGGTATTAATAATTTTATTTTCAATAAAATAAATAGGAAAGGTGGAATCCTTTTAATTTTCCTGAAATAATAGTGAGGAATATCATATTAATTAATACATATCTGTGAATGGTTTGGGGAGTATAGGAGATGTCCAGTAAATAATTGCTGGTTAAAGAGGAGGAAAAAATAGTAGGTAACTAATTTTTGTTGGTCATAGAAAGTATTGTGAAGTACTGTGAAGAATATGTTCTTACCCTATTATGCAGACATAGAAACTAAGGCTCAGGGAGATTAAATGACTTGTCAAAGGCTGCTCAGCTACTCACATATGGATACTTAGTTAATTCCAGTCCTAATTTCAAAGTCTATGTATTTTTTACCCTACCAGCATTTCCAATGTATAGAAAAGATCAGTGCTGAGAAGTGTTCTCTGAGTAACAGATTGTGTGGCTACATGAATTTAGAAAACTCTGGATAGAAAACTTGTTTCTTAGCAATTCCCAATGTGCATAATAACGCTTCTGAGAAGTCCTGAAGAAATCAAAGTAAATTGTTTGCTAAATCTAGCATTTGACAATGGACACTTTCGCTCTTTCATAATAATTCTTTGGGGATTCCATACTCTACTGAGCTAGACTAATTCTTTGGGGATTCCATACTCTACTGAGCTAGACCGAGAGTCAGAAGTCATGGAAGCTTTATATCTATATATCTATATCTATATCTATATCTATATCTATATCTATATCTATATCTATATCTATATCTATATCATCTATATCTATATTCAATCTATATCATCTATATATCTACATCTATCTATATCTACATATATCTAGATATTATATCTATATATGTTATAATTATACCTAGATATAATGTCTATCATCTATCATTTATCTATCATCTATCTATCATCTGTCTATCTCTACAGAGAGAGAGAGAATGGGAGAGAAAGAGAGAGTGTTCCAGCTAGCAGTTGATGCTGGCTACTGGCTAGGAGCCTCTGTTCCTCTCTATGTGGACTGTTTCATGCTGTCTCTCTACATGGGCTACTTTGGGCTTCTTTGGAGCTTGGTAGCTGATATCCAAAGGCAAGTATCCTCCCGTCCCAAAAAACAAAGCCAAACATAAATCCTATTGCCTTTTATGACCTATCCTCAGGGACTACACAGCATCACCTACACTGACTTTCTTTGTTGAGGATGTCAGAAAGTCCTGTCTATATTTAAAAAGAGAAGAAATAGACTCCATCTCTTTATGAGAAGTAGCAAGATCCTAGAAATTCACCTGCAACCAAAAATGTTGTTGTGGACATTTTCGGTTTAAAGTTGAACAGATATGTTTTAGGCAGAGGGCGGTGGCAGGAGCATTTCTGGTAACATGAGAAAGTGGCACAAGCAAATTACTGAAGTGTGAAACAGCACAGCTTATTCTGAAAACTACAAGTAGTTTGGACTTTTGACTGGAACAGTTGTTTGACTGGAGTGCAAGATGCAAGGGCAGAATAATATGACAGATTTGTGATTCAAAAAGAATACTCAGTCAGAAATGTAGAGGATAAACTGGTGAGAACTAGACGAGTTTGCCCAGATTGGACTATCTATATCTATACCTATATCTATCTATATTTATCTATATCATCAATTATAGATATACAGAGATAAATGAATATATATAGAAAGAGAGAAAGAGAAATATGTATAAGTATAGAGAAAGAGAGATATGATATGCATATATATGTATGTCATATATATGTCTGTCTGTTTGTATGTATATATGTGGAGATAATATAGCTCCACAAAAATCTCTGCCTTCATGGACCATATATTCCCCATAGCCTTGTGGCCGTGTATAGGAAATAAGGATATTATAGTAAAAGAGATGTCCTCAATGAAGCAAGAAGAGAGGAAAGTATCCTTTCACATAGATTTACTCATTAATGTGAAAAATCATTTACAGTTTAGCATGAATTAGAAGAGAAAGCTGGAAGGAGAGAAGCCCTTGGATTTTTTCCACCTGCTCATCTAGCCAGTGAACTTCATGGACAGTTATGCATTCAAGCTTCTTTGTAATTTAAGCCTTCTCTCGTGTGCTGCATATGGCGATCTGGGCTAGCCGTATGGGATGTGACTCCTGCTTCAAGAGTAATGCTGAAGTTTGTAGCACTCACTGCCGTTGTGGGAAGCAGACTGTTGTTGAAGTGTTATTATTAATGAGGATTACTGCTGGACAGCTTGAACTAGAGGATAATTTATTCTCCGTGAACTTCTAATTGCAGTAAAATGGTTCATTCACTGCCACACTTGTCCATCTTGTTTGTTCCTGTCTTTCAGGCACGGTTGGCTGCAATGAAATAAGGCAGAGCTGCACAGGCTGCACAAGAAACAAAAGTCTGCATTTCTGGAGACACCGTGGAAACTGGTCAGAGAGGGTTAGCTCATTTAAGAGAGGCATGGGAAAATGATGAAAGGCATGCTGGCATTCTCAAGGGGGTGATAATCAATTCCTGTGAGCCAAGGCACCTACTATGTGCAATACATTATGCTAAAATGGGAAATGAGTTTCCAGATGGCCTTCCTCTGATCTCACTGTTGAAGCTCACACTTTCCCTCTGGCATTTCCAATCGAGAGCTCTTTCTCTTATTTTAAAATTTAGCATACCCTTTCCATTCTCTCATTTTGCTTCAAGAGATTGCTTTGGGAAAATGAAAACTGTCCATGATGATGACATGTGTACTTTCTTGGTAGTTTTTTTGATGTTATGGTGACTTCCTCCTGATTTGTGCTGAATTTCTGCCTCTCATTGATTCCATTTTTTCTCCATTTTTTATCCCTGGTAGAACTATAGCCTTGCTCTTTGCATAAATGTTGTTAAATGTGCTCCTGGATTGCTGCTACCATGGTAATAGACACTTGTCGTAGACTCATTACTGTATTTATAAAAGATTTGGTCACTGGTGGTTTAGCATGCTTAAGAAACAACTGGATTCCCAGCCAGTAGAAGGATTCAAACCTGTCTAAGATGGATGAAAGATTAGGGTTTGGGTGCTATTATTATTTTATAGTTAGCAAGCTCTCTGAGTGGACTAGTGACAGTGTATCACCTAGGGAAGTGATCTGGGCTGTCAAATAGCATCTATTCTACTGTAGACAATCTTACTGAGACACTCAGCTAGAAAGAGACAGAAAAAGACAAGGAATAAGAGACAGAGAAAGACAGAGACAGAGATAGGTAGAGAAAGACAGAGAGATTGAGTCTTGCCATCACTGTCCTTGATTATCTTTGACAATTTCACACTTACTGGATAACAAGCCTGGAGGAATCCTCAAAATCTATACAGATGCTAAGGAAGTAGAGAGTCTAGTTGACCTCAGGTTCCAATCTTGACCTAGCAAGGGATGTTTTATGTGAGGAACAGATGGCTCACATGTGATTTAAGGATCACTGGGAAAGTAGCCATACAATAGTTATTAGATAGATGTACCAATCCACTGCCACAGTGCATGAAGTTCTTTTTTTCTTTTTAATGTTTATTTATTTATTTTGAGAGAGAGAGAGAGAGAGAGAGAGAGAGTACATGCGTGTGCGTGCACAAGCAGGGGAGGGGCAGAGAGAGAGAGAATCCCAAGCAGGCTCCACGCTGACAGCAGGGAGCCTGACTTGGGGCTTGACCTCACCAACTGTGAGATCATGACCTGAGTCAAAATTGAGAGTCGGACACTTAATCGACTAAGCCACCCAGTCTCAGTCCCCTGAAATTCTGCCCATAGAATCATGCCTTTGGGTTTAAGCAGAAGGCAGTAATTATTCACAGTGGTGGAGGATGAGAGCACAACTTAGGGGTGTTAAAAATTTCTCCTTAAGAATCAATCTGGCAATTACTTATGGAAGAAGTCATATTCTTATGTGTTGGGACAGAAAAGACTGAGATCCATTAGGCTAAGGCATTGCCTTCCCTGGAATCCCCTTGAGATTATTTAAAAATCTACTACAGACAACAGCTATACTGAGAGGCAGTATACAGAGAAGGCTAGACCCTGGATTTTGTAGCCAGACTCTCCAGGTCCAAATTTTTACTCTGTCCACAGTATATGTATAACCTTTGCAAAGTCATCACCTTCTCTATGCTTCCTATTTCTTATCTGTAAAATGGAGTTAATAATTGTACTTACCTCATAGAGTTATTGTGATGATTAAATGAACTAATATACCCCAAACACCTAGAGCAGTGCCTTACCCTTAACAAGTACTACCGGAGTCTTCACAATTATTAATAATATTTTTGGAGGTAAATTTGTTTTTCTCAAATTGTTTTCTAAGGCAGTTTGGAATGGATTGTAGCACATCCAGAGCATTTTGATGAAAGAAGGAAAGGATGTTTTTGAGCCCCAAATGTCACTGCCCCCATGGTCACTCTGGGTCTTTTCAGTGGGGTGCTTCTGACACCCTAAGCTCCACATGAAGACAACACATTGCTCCACAGAAGCTGAGTGAGGGGGAAGAGATGTTAGAAAGATCCTTGTTTTTTGTTAACCATTTTGTCAGGGTCTCTAACCCCGCCATGGTCTTTCCTCTCATTCTCGTTTCCTTTTAGATGATGTAGAGAAGTGTTTCGCCTAAGGGGTTGGGGATGTGCCAGTGTTGGTGACATTATGAGTGCTGTTTGTAGAAGGAACTGGCACTTTAGAGACAGATAGACCCAGGTTCAAGTTCTGACTGTGACATCTACTATCTCTGTGAGTCTGGATAAATCACTTAATGTCTCAGAGCTGCAATTTCTCATTTATAAAACAGGCATGCCAAAATGTGCCCACCTCCCAAAGGGGTGGCGCTAAGCAAATGTGACGATATGCATGCCACCAACCTATAAACGGTAAAGGGTGACATAGATGTGAGTTGTCATTAGTCGTGGTTCCTTTAATATCGCTGTTCTCTACAAGCAGACCTACATTTCACACCTGCATTTCAGGTGTGCTGTCATCGCTTGGCTGTTGATTTTATTTGAGGCCTTCACTCAAATGAGTGAAGTGAGTCTGTGACTGGTAATTGTATGCGGCTTCTCTTGCCGTGGAGATGGTATATGCCCACTGCTGGACCGGTTCAGGGAACTAAGGCTGAAGCTCTGTTTCCATAAAACAATGAATCCTGACAGTGTTCAGAAGGGGTGCTTTTCTTTCCTCAATTTGTGAATCGCATGATATTAATAGGAAACTTTTTGGAATCATGAGCTGTTCTTTTTGGTGGTACTGTTACTCTGATGGTCGATTAAGCAAGTTCAGAAACCAAGAGAATCAGAGGTTGGCCGGGGTGGAATGAATGCTATAAATCAAGATTACCTGAAGGGATATGAGAGATAAGGGATTAAGTGGAGTAAAGAGATAACAAGGGGGAAATATCCAAGGAGCTTGGAGAAATTTAACAACTTGCAAGAGCAGATTTTGGGGTATTATTAAAAAAAGTCATTCTGGTGAAAACACTTTCACTAGCAAATTCATGAACTAAGGATATGGTTTTCTTAATGTTGTGTTCAATGTAGTGGCTGCGTTGGACTGAAGTGCTACAAGAAAAAAATGGAAGAGGAAAGAGATGTCACTGTTGTGGACAGAATCAGATGGGGTCAGACCTGTGCTCTGCGGGCCACAGAAAACATTTTCAAATACCTTGCCTTTCAGGTCTCACTCATGGACAAAAATAGAGCACAGAAGGTGCTTTTTAGGGAAGACTTCATTTTCTCAATCTTTCACAACTGAAAAATGGAGCAAATGAGTGTCTGGGTACAGACCCTTGGCACCAAGTGACTGGGAGTAAATGGAACACTGCAGGGACCCAGAACTTTGCCCGCCGCTGAGCATATTATGGGAGAAATACAGTACAGACCCAGCAGGCTTCTGCAAACAACACATCCCTTTAAGTTAATTGGTGTTATATAGAAGCTGAAATGCTCCGCTTATTTACAAAGCTACAGATTTATGTAAAGCAAAACCAATTACACTTAATGCCTAAACTATTCCAGGTGCTCAATGATAATGTTGCTAGGCTCTAGAGAAGAAACTGCCGTGTGAATGTATCCTGTTCCGAATGGAAGCATGTGTAGTTACTGCAATTTAGCTAATCGCAAGTGTCAACCCCAATGTGAGAATTCTAAGCTCTTTTGGTGTTTGCTTTGGGTCAACTTTATAAGTCTGTAGATCTCTTTTCATCTCTAAGGAGGAGTGAAAGCGTAATGAGCACTTTTTTCTATTACCGTGTAGAAATTGGGGAAATGAAGGCAAATTTTTTGGGGGAGGGAAAACACAACATAACAAAATAAAACAGACCCTTTTTTTCTAATAGTGGGAGAGACTGCCAGAGCTACTCACTTTGTACTAAGGTGAGGTGTTTAAAGGTTTCTTGATATTTTGGATGTTCACTAAACCCAGATTGCAAACGTGACATTTAACCTTTGCAGCAAAGAAAACCTGTAAGACGTATCCAAGGGTTGGCCTCACTATTTTTTCAGATCACACACACACACACACACACACACAAATAGAGAGAGAGAGAGAGAGAGAGAGAGAGAGAGAGAGAGAGAGAATGAGATTTGGAAAAGTTACAGGGCAAGAATTTATGTCTGCAAGAGCTAGTCGTTTTATTTGTCC
This sequence comes from Panthera onca, assembly GCF_046562875.1. Lineage (NCBI taxonomy): Eukaryota > Metazoa > Chordata > Mammalia > Carnivora > Felidae > Panthera > Panthera onca. The sequence continues at coordinate 49,602,828 of NC_138345.1, forward strand.
TCCAAACAAACAAGCAAACAAAAAATTGAGTATGAGAAACACCTGGTGCTTTACAGCTGCTCTTTTGCAATTAAAAATGCATATCATATCTAATCAAGATGAATAAATCTTTTATTCTACAGATCTAAAATATTTTAGGTATACACAAGGGAAGGTGCTTAATTGCAGAGTCGTTTGCAATCAGCTGATAAACCCAGCTATCCTATCTGCTGTGAACTGTCCTAGAAAGCAGTGGCACTTATACTTCAGGGAGAATGAGAATGATTGGGGTGTGTTTGTTAAACCCACTGATTCCTGGAAAAAGATTTGGATTAAAGCAGTCTTTGGTAGGAGCCAGAAAGATTCTCCTAAAGCAGGTGATCCTCAACCAAACTTTGACAAGCATTGCTACAAAGGTAGGGGGCATTAGTTTTTTTTGATATTGGTTTATTATTTTTTATATGAGTTTCCACATTTCTTTGTTTATTCAAAGGATAAATGTTATTTATGTCTTTTGGAAGACGATCTTCTGAATATATCTGAATTGGTAGCATTGAAGACCAAAAGGTGTCATTTGAGTTAGGGATCCTCTTTAAGCTTCTCTATTTGATTCATCAATTACTCTCTCAACACTCATTTAATCTTCCTCAATTTTCTTTTTTCCTTTAATCAGAATAATTCCATCACTTACCTTTATTTTATAATGTCTTCAGGATTGAATATTCTTTCTTTGTTAAGGGCCTCAGTTTTAGTTAACATTGCTTTTTAATTTCGAGAAAATTTCCTTCATATCTTGATAGGATAATATGAAGATCAAATATAGTAAAATCATGTATAGATTTATTATTTAGTCAGATATAGACAGCATATGATCACAAGGTCTGGCATTGTAATAAGTGCTCAATAAATGTATAGAAAGGAGGAATGTTAACATACTATTATTTTGATTCTATTGGCACATTAAAACTAAAAATAGCATTTATATTGCTTTTAATGGCTGAACCACCATTGTAAAAAGTTGTAAAATATACTAATGTTTAGGACCTAATCATTTTGTTGTCATGGAGGCAACACAGACTTTGAAATTACTTTATTAATTCTAATGTATAATGTGTTAATGCAAAAGCATAATAGTTCACCAGAAGAGTCATGATTAGTCTTTATAAATAAAGTACACCGATAATATTCCTGAAGTCACTGCCATGCATATTAGTTCTTAAACTAAAATGCATAAGGTGTTCAGGTGAAGAAAACGTGAATACTTTGCTCATAGGATGGGTAGAGTTAAATGTAGTTTCATAGGGCTGTCTCCCAAAGATCAATACTTGAAGAAAATTCTTGTGTACTGCCATAAAATTTCTGAGACTTTTCATGGAGGAGAAGTGTTTCTTCAAGATTACTTCCACTGATGTTCTGGGCATTAAAATGATTTAGATTACAATACCTAAAAAAGAAAGAAAGAAAGCTTTTTTTAGGACCAGATGTAGATGACTTGATAAATCATTTGCTTTCTTCCTGTGCTGTCTACCTTTTATTACGGGTCCATAGATACTGGCTCAACAGTGATGATTATTTAAGAGCACTGCGTACCAGAACAGTCTTTATAAAACGACAAAGGGAGTTTTAGGACATGTTAAGTTGTCTCATAAAGACCTTTAGATGGCGCTGTTTTACAACTTGCAATGACTGACAGAGCGAGATGGGGGAAAGTCTGAAACCCTCTCAACTTTACAGTTTTCATGGAGGCCAGGACTCATGAAATACTTCAGATGCACAGGAGATTTGTAAATTCAGTGTTGAACCCATATAGAAAACACCGTTGTCAAACAATCCATGAATACATTTCTAGAATGCATACCCTATACTCCTGACCCAAGGAACACGTGGTTTTCCTGAGTGTCTGTCTTCTAAGTGCCAGGCACCATGCTAGGGCACTATACCCACCCTCGCTTAGTGAATTCTCACTACAACCCTAGAAGGATGAAATCATCCCCATTTCACAGATAAGGAAACTAAAATTCTAAGAGGTTAAATGACTTCTTTGGGGTTCATATGAATAGTAGTTGGCAGACCCTAGGCTGGGAACTCTCTTATTCAAAATTCTGGCCTTTTCTCCCTGTAGCACACTACTTTTAAAGACACATTATTCTCTTGGGGCACCTGGGTGGCTAAGTCAGTTAAGCGTACAACTCTTGATTTCGGCTCAGGTCACGCTCTCATGGTTTTTGAGTTCAAGCCCCACATGAGGCTTTTTGCTGTCAGCACAGAGTCTGCTTTGGATCTTCTGTCCCCCCTCTGCTCCTCCCCTGCTCGTGCTCTCTCTCTCTCTCTCTCTCTCTCTCTCTCAAAAATAAATAAATAAACAAACATTAAAAAAAAAAGACACAAACACTTCTGAGAAAGTTTTAGGAGGATAGGAATTTCAAACTGCTTTATTCACTGCTGTGTTCCTAGTGCCTGGTGGACAGCACATGCTCAAAAATATTTGTTGAATGAACAAGTGAATATAGGCTATAAGTTCAGTTTTATCAGATACATGTAAGCTTCTGAGGTCAAACATCTACTTCTGATTTGTGAAAGTTTCCAAAGTGAATTTTACCTGCTTTTCCCTCTCAATATATTGCTAAAAGTAACTGTAAGGGAAGAATAATGCTTGAATAAGTGGTCTTTTGTCTCTGATTTATGTTGCTTACAATAATTATGACAAGTTATGCACAGAAGACTACTGGTATCATTGACAAAATTGGGGCAATGGTATCAACTTTAAGATGTGTTTTACAGAGTTGCCTGGGTGGCTCAGTTGGTTGAGTGTCTGACTTTGGCTCAGGTCATGATCTTGCAGTTTGTGAGTTCAAGCCCTGAATCAAGCTCTGTGCTAATAGTTCAGAGCCTGCACCCTGCCTTGGATTCTGTGTCTCCCTCTCTCTGCCCCTCCCCTGCTCTCTCTCTCTCTCTCTCTCTCAAAAATAAATAAACATTAAAAGTTTTTTTAAAAAAGATGTGTTTTACCACACTGGAAGGACAGTGGTGTTGAGATAAAAACAAACACCCTTTTGCCCTCCCTCCCTAAAATATCTGTAATATCTTTTTATTTCAGCATCTAATGTGGGATATCTATTTTTATCCAGCACTATAGAGATGTTTATGTAATACTTTTCAGCTAGGGAAAGACATTTCATCTACCTACATCCTTCACCCCCAACCTGAAGAGCCTCAGGTATGACATGTTACCATTGCTACTTTTAGATTTGATTGAGGAGGACTCTAAGACAGACAGAGGCAGAGGGCTTTTGTTTTGTTTTGTTTTTGTAGAAATGAAAAATAAATCTTGCCTGATATTCATATATAATTCCTAATGGTACTCAGGTGATAACTGAGTGACCCTGGCAAGATTCTTTTTGTTCTAGGACTTAAACTAGGATTGTTATCACACTAATATAAAAATCATGGTGGGGGTACCCTTAGGTGCCAACAGAGACCTAAGGTCAGCTGTGTGTTGGTGAAGATGCTGTTTCATAATTAATATGCTGTTCTCAAAACTTTAAGAACAAGAATAACTTGGGACTGTCTTGTTCTTGATAGATTTGTCACTGTTATCTGGCTCTGAACACCATTGGGTTTGGTAAAAATTGAATTGTGATGAAATGTTTATTGCAATCAAACACTGGCTCCTAAATAATATGTTTCAGTAATACTGTCTCTAGAACACCTGTGTTTTCTCCTGTTTCTTCACATACTTACTGTTTGTTAGTGTTTGACAATCACACAATCAGTATAGAACTAAATCAAAATCATTCATTCCTTACTAGAGACACTGATCTCCTACCATAAGTTCCATATAGTTTCTTGCCTAACTTCTGGCTTGGTCTGTCCCGCCCCAATGGGCAATAGATACCCAGGGTAATGTGTGACTTTGCACTAATGTAGTTGGTTTTAGCTGCTTGATCTCTGCTGGCAAATTTTCCACTCTCTTTTCTTCTGATATGTGACACCCATTCTTTCCCGGTGGAGTGGCTGATCGAGAGGTGATGGTGGGTATGGTTACTTTAACTGAAGGGATGGGTTTCTTCCCTACCCATCAGAGTCAAGGGGTTGTTATAGAGTAGGTAGAGAGCTCTTCTGTGGCACTTAGAAACAGTATGCTGGTAGGAGAAAGTGTGTGAGCTTTATAAAGAAACACACATGGGTTTGAATCCTAGGTGTGTGAACCTAGTCGATTTACTTACCTAGATTCTCACTTTAGTTTTCGTATTTATAAAAAGTGATAAGATTTCTGCAACAGGGAGGTGGTAGAGATTACACGAGGTTATGTGTGTGTGTGTGTTGCATACTGCCCAAGATAGGAGTGCTCAACACTTGGAAAATTAATTTCCTCCTCCCTTCTTGCTTTGTTTTATCCTGTCTCTATTTTTCCCTCTTTCCTCAAAAAGTAAACAGAAAAAAAGGAAAAGAAAATGTAGGGAAATAGAGAAGATTTGCTAAGAATCAGATTTATTTCTCAATAAATCTTCTATTATCACTTAGTCCCTTCCCACTTTTGGTTCCTCCAATATTTGGTGCTTTGTACCATTTTATTCTTGTCTCCTTCTCTGCACCCCACTCCACCATCTGTCACTTCTTTGTAGTAACTCACTTGTTCAACAATCACAGAGAAAGAATCACACTTAAATAATTGAATTTGAGTACTAAATAGTAGCTCATATAGACTGGTACTTTGCTGTCTTCAGTTTTGGTTTTTTTTTTTTTTTCTAGTGCCTGGAACAATGCTTAGTATATTGAATGAATGAGTGAGTGAATGAATGAATGAATGAGTAAATCCCAGAGCTAATAGAGTCTGGTTCCAGTGCTAGTTCTTCCATGAATTCAGCCCATAATCCTGGTCATTTTTGCCACACCTCTGCATGAGCCTAGAAGAAGAATTAAAAAGGAGGAAGAAGGAGGCATAAGGCAAAGCATGAGGTCATTATTATTACTATTGCTCACACTTCTGAGCATTTACTCATCCTCACAACAATTTTGCGGCACAATTGCTATTCTTACTGTTTTCACTTTACAATGAAAAAAATGGGCTTAACAAAGTTAAATAGCTTGCTGAAGTTTCTACAGCCAAGTAGTGGAAGTGGATTCAACCGGGCTGACTAAAAAAATTACCTTTCAAACTACTTTATGAAAAGACAAAGGTCAGATCTTACAGTGGGAGAAGATGTAGGAAGTGCAGTGTTTGTGAGAACTAGAAGATGAGCACCACTTATGTGTTTGGAGGCAACGAATGGAGGGGAAAGAGGCTTTGCCTTCACCTTTGGTTTTCATCGATGACTCTATTTTGCTCCAAAACTGAGGATATTCCCCTTGGATCCTTCTGCAAGACTCTTTGATATTCTAATTTGGCTTTCAATCCAAGAATGAGATAGGTATTTATATTGTGGAGGATCAATTCAACAACTTATATACTTTGGAAGGTAAGAAATATAAAAATTCAGGGAGCCATTAAAACTTTTGATTTTGTCATTAATTCTGCCTTGCATGAAATTTAAGTGCCTCTCTTTTATACTGAACCATAAGCTCCGTGAGAGCAGGAACATAATGGCACTAAACATTTATTGACTTACTGACTTTGTGTCCTTCTAGTTTACTATCGCATGTAGTACCTATCGCATGACTGGTGTTCCAACAGAGATTTATTCAATGAATGAAAGAATGATATAGGCAAGGGAGAAGTGACAGTGATGAGATAAAATATGACTAAATAGATAAGTGAATAGAGGGAAGTGAGAAAAATAAAGATCTCTGTAGTTTCCACAACATGGCAGGTACTATGCTCAGCCCTTTACCAAAATTCATATGCCTAAAGCCCACAAGATGTTGGTTTTCTTGATTTTATTTTACAAATATAAGAACAGAGGCTCAGAGAAGTTAGACAATTTGCTCAAAACTCCACAGTCATCCAAAAATACGTCAGTGAGAGAGAGAGGTGGGCTGGCAATGGATGGATGGTAGATGATACATAATAAGCCACTGACTGGTCTCAGGTGACTGACTAAATGATTTTGCAGTTTGTTATTGACCTTGAAATGGTCACTGCTGATTGAAAGGCCTGAATGGAATCCAAATCTTAAGCATCATTAGATTTCTAGCTATTTGTTTAATGATATTTGCTTTTAATGATAATGACTCATTCATTCTTATTATCAATATGGTTATTTCTAATTCTAAAGTGGTGCTATATAGTGGATAAAACATATCTTCTTTCAGAACATGTTTTAGAATCGAGTAAAGCACTATTTTATTATAAGGATCAATGGCAAAAGTGAAGTCTAAATTGAAATTTCTTGCTCTGAATAATCTGTTAAATTTCTCTAATATGCTAATTTGTCCAGTCATGGCATACAGGATTCCCGTTGGCTCAGTGATAGTTCCCAGATCAATATTTCATGGACTCAGAAATTGCTCATCTTACCACTAACTTACCTTTGTGAAACACTCCAGAATCCCAGGACGTTCAACAACGTTAATGATGCCAAAAAGAAGAAGAAGCTTTCTAAATTGCCTTTGTTTAATGTGTTTGGAAACCAATTGCCTGTTTGGAACAAAAGTAATTGTTATTCAACTGCAGAGTTGTAAGTTTCTGTGAATATTTTATCATTCCACTATTCATAGAGATTTATTCGCTTCAATAATATCTACAAAGCAAAAAAGCTCATCTGAAACTCATTGTCGAGACTCGTTTAATTCTGTAATTAATGGTAAAATAACAAGCAAAGTACCACAAATATTTTGAAGGTCAAAAAAACCTTAATTTGTATAACGCAATATAGGTTCAGAAGAACTGAGCTATAAAAGTAACCCTGATTATGCTAACTTAACTGGAACTGTGTACATATCTTATTCATCCTTATATATCTAGTACCTAGAGTGCCTGACACATAGGAATTATTCAGTAAATATACATTGAATAAAGGTAAAATATTTACCACAGTCAGTTCTAGCTGTAAGGTTAGTGACATAATAGACGTAGATGCCAGATGTTACATTATTTTGACATCTTAGATAAATCTAATATTACATTATTATAGTATCACAGAACCTATTTATCAAACTACTTGAAATCTCTAGTCGACATGAAAGTACTTTTTGACCTGATAACTAATTCCTTCAAATTAATACTTCTAAATAAGATATCCCCCTCTTTCTTATGATGTCAAACTTCTATACACAAAACTATTACATCAGTATATATGAAACTATTTAGGATTCAAGGCAATTGCTCTTACTTTGCTCCTAAGTTTTAACTTTTCTTTGGATCTTTGCTATAATTCTCTCTCTCTTTCTGTACCCAAATCCATATCTATATCTATATGCATTATCTCTATTTCTACACACACTCAATTTTCCTTCAGTGGGTTTTGATACATTATTATTTAATACATTATACGAAATAATGTGTTATATATGCAGCACTTATTTTTTGCAGTACTTTTAAAACAAGAATAGGATATTAGTATTAACAAATATGTTATAGATACATAGTATTAAAGAATATTAAAAAGATTGTTCAAAAGGCAAAACCTATCACCATGGACAAAACTTAAATTCAGTGGGAGTTCTGAATGGGCAGAGTCTTCCCCCAAAAAGTTATACATTATGAGAACAGGAATTTGAGCAGTCAGATGCCAAGGTTTGGACATTTTCTTGCTTTTTTATAGAAGTTCCTACAGTGGGTTGTAAAGAGAGGTGTGGGACGAGAGCAATCAGTCCATGTGCCGATACACTCGATCTTCAGTAACATCTTTGGCACATGGGTTGTGAGTTGCTTCCTGAGCTAGAAAATGGTTCTTGGCCTCTCCCTTGATAGTGCATACTTTTAAATGAGATTTGAATTAAATGTTCTGTTCAGGGTTGATAGTCAGCAAGTACATAAGTATGACAGCTGTGATTAATTGTGCCACTTCCCATTTAAAGCCGTTTCTCTTCTGTCATTTAACAATGACTATTATTACGGACCAACCATGAAAATTAGCTCGTGTCTTGGACCTATAATTGAAATCTGGTATTGAGTTTAAAGCTGTTTGGCAAGTTCTACTTCCCCATTTTATTAATTTGTGTTCCATTACAATAGAAGTGCATGGTGTTATTGCTATATTGACATAATGCCTTCATCTGATAGGAGTAATTTCACATAACGTTTCCGTCTGTGTCTGTCTATTGGGTATTGTGTAGCCCTCTTGTGTGTGTGTGTGTGTGTAGAAACCAAGCATTTGATTGTACTTGAACGGGGGTAGTTGGGGTGGAAGTCAAGGTAAGGTGAGATAACATCACACATATTTTCAGGAAGAACTAAACCACCCTGCTAACCTTATTCAAACAGTCCTATTTCCTTATTTCTCCTGAATTAATATCCCAATCATATTTCTGTCCTTTTCATTTCACATCAGCACTTTGCATGTGATGCGTTTAGACCATTTTATCACTGTGTTTCTCTGGCTAGAATGAGAGGAGTTTGTACAGAGTATGCGAAGCCTCAGAATTAACATGACATTAATTCTGCTTGGAGCATGAATTTTGGTCCATAATAAGTAATTGAAAAGGCTATCTTTATATTATAACAAAGTCAGATGAGGGAGAAGAATATAAATTTTGTAAGATCTTTAAAGGTAAAACATAATATTTCTAAAAAATTATGCAATTACAGCAAATAGCAGCCTATCAGGATAGGCTCCAGCCTATCAGGATAGCACCAGCTCCCCCTGCATGTGCCATTGTATCTGTCACTGGGGATACTGTGGTGGGCACAAATGAGAAGCACCGTGACTGGGAATTATGGGCATGTGGGGTGACAAGAGGATGTCATGCTAGAAAGGTTAGGGAAAGCAGCGGGAATTTATGAGTAACACAAAATATTTTGTGAGTGGAGTTATTTAAAAAAATAAAATGAATGATTGCCATATCACCAATTCAAACTCCTGATAACATTTCTGTAGTCCTTCTTGAACATCATTTTTAGTGTTCAACTTCCTTCCTAATGCTGATCTTCATGCTAGCCCCATATTTTTGCCTTACTTAGCTATAATTTTACATTCCCTGTGTAGCTAATCTATATGGTGAGCTCCATGGTAAGGGGAACAATCACCTGAATTGATAGCATAGGACACACACTAGCATCAAGTTGGACAGAGGGATACTTCATGAAACCTAAAATTTGTTTTATTTATATAGAGATTATAAGTCTATGTAAAGAGATAGCTTTGGGTGTGAGTTTCACCCAAAGCTATCTCTTTACATAGACTGATAGAAAGAGAATGGGCTTGGAGGTGGAGAGATTTTGAAGTCAAATATTATCTCTGTTATTTAATAGTTTTGTTTTTGGGCATTTGTTTAATTGAACCACTTCAGCCTCGGTTTCTCCTCTCTAAAATGACAGCAACACCTTTCTCACTGAGCTGTTATGAGAAGTTAGGATGTCAAGGGTTGGACACAGAGGAGGCGCTCCATAAAATTTAGATTATCACTCCCACCCACACACACTTTAGAAGTAGCTCATACAAAATCATGTAGCCTGAACTTGATCTCGGGCCCATTTCCTGTCAGATATTTCTTCATGTTCTGTGTGCCACTTTTTTTTTTTTTTTATCATTATCCCAGGACTGGTTGTAAAATGTTCCATTTAACATTGTCAGTTGACTCAGCTCTTAGGTACTATAACTTTATTTTAGTAGCTTATAAACTTTTATTGTCGTAATTCACATTTGTGCCATTTTTCACCTGACATTTCTAGTAGCTGATTGAAATCTGGGGCATCCTTGCCAAAGGAGACAAAGAGAAGACTTTAGGTCTAAAATGGAACAAACTAAACTTCTCCAGATCTTAGCTTGGGAAGGTAAGGAAGTTTAACAACATGAGAAAAGAATGTGCTACATAAACAGTGGTAAGTGCCATATGTCAATGCTCACAGTGAACCCAAGTTAAGTACTTTAGTAGAATAACCAGCTAGTTAGTAATGAATGTTAGACCACTCGGTAATAGAACATTCACGAAATATTTAGCATTGCTCAGAAGTTCTCCACATATTTCTTGTTCAGTTAGATTTATTCGTTCATTTGAAAATTATTTGTTAAGAAATTTTCATGTATCAAAAAATGGGCATTTCAAGTTGCTTAAGAAAACGAGCTCATAGATTTGTAGAAGAGACATGCAAACAGGTAATTACTCTGGAGTATTAGACCTTATAGACACTAAGTAAAATGTTTCTATTTATTTTAAATTATCATGGCCATTTTAGAGACAAAAGGACTATAGAATTTTACAGATTTTACAGATTAAAGAGTGAAGGTGCAGAGAGGTATGTTGAGGCATTGCTCAGTAGAATCCTCATCTTACAAACTGCACTACTAAAGCCCCAATGATGCTAATAGGCTTATGTTACTATAAACAGCACAAAGTCACTAATATGAAAGAAGAAAATGCTTTATTCTTGTCCCATATTATGCCTTGTATTGTAAAGCCCCAAATTTCATATGCTGTCTTTATGTCTTTGAGCCTCACAGGGCCCCAAAGGCCTAACCACATAGTTCTTTGCCCTTTCAGACACACTCCTCACCCCAGGGGAAGGCCTCCCTCACCTGGTTAGTTCCCCTATTAGTCAGCCCAGCTGCCTGCTACTGGTATTCACCCTAAAGCTCTCACCTCCTTCTCAGACCTCAACATCAAGCAAACAGGAAGTCACATCCTCCTGTGGGATCCAAGAGTCACTCCCTGTTTTGTTACTACCAGGCTTGCCCTCCACAGACCTTTGTTGCTCTATTCTCAAGTTAGCCCCCATATGGCCCTGTGTGACACGTTCTCCTCCCCTGACCTGTGAGCGTGTCTGACTAATAAGCTGCTGTTAGCCCATCTCTCCAGTGTCAGGTGTCATATTTTCAGCCACCTTACCCTATTTAGGTTGAGGACCCCTCCCACACTGACCAGGTGAATAGGAGGTGATGAGAACATGCCCCTACACAGAAATCAAGGTCAGTTCTACACAGAATTCTAGTAGCTTCTGTGGCTCTGATGCATGATTACTGTTTTGGGGAGAAGAAGGAGCAGTTCCATATTCCATTCTAATCAGTACCCAGTACCAAGTAGCTCTGCTTCTAAACTACATCAGGCGGTATGACTCCTTTAAAACAAGAAGACAGGAAGTAGTGGGTGCATGGCAGTCAAGGCACATTGCTTTCAGGTAGCGTAGCTCCCAAAGAAAAGCATTATAGGTGAATGTGGGCTCTAGGGAGCACTCAATAATCATGTATGCTTGAGACCAGTTTATAATCACATTATTTGATCAGATTGTTGGACAATCAGAAAATGGTGTCAAATTCTCACTCCAGCCCAGCAGTTTGCTTATCACGATTGCTTGGGTTTTAATGGGGGCACTTTCACAGAAAACTTCATTAAACATATGGAAAGTGACATAGGCTAAGGGAATCCATACACATTCTTAGTTGGTAAATATTGCCTATCAGTAAATTTCTCCTACTGAGGATGACTAAATACAAAAAAGGTCAAAATGAAGAAGGAAAAGGGACTGTATACATATTACAACTTTTGCTTATGAAAAAACACCCCTAACACACAACGACAAAAGTTAAAATAACAATAATGATAATAATAATAATAATAATATAGGAAATCATAAGGAAGAGACAAAAATAAAACAAAATAGTAATTTCAGGCAAAGTTGAATTCAAAGGAAAAATAGTGTCAAAGAGACACTGAGGATTTTTTTCTATTTATAAAAAGCACAGTCCAAATTGAAGATAGGTCAATGAACATCCTTTAAGTAATGAAAATATAACAAGTCTGTTGGAAACTTGGATAAAAACAGGTAGATCAATTTTTGTGAATGACTGTCACATTTTGCTCAAGTTTTGATAGAAAAAGCAACAAAGAAAATGATGTAGAGGATTAGAATAATGTGACTGATAAGAGTTTAATAAAGATTATACTATTGTTTAGTAAAAAAATACTCTCTTATAGAAGTTTAAATAACATCAATAGCAAACCAAATCTCCTAGAAATTAAGATACTGCCCCTACATAATCATTTGGTCAAAGAGAAAAATGAAACCCACAACCACAAAGTATTTGAAAATGAAGTGATGAGGAAATTGCATTTATAAATTTAGGGATACAGATTTAAATTCTATTCAGAGGTACATTTAAAGGCACATATGTTTTCAAATTGAAGGAATGCAAATAAATGAACTAAACATTCAGCACAAATGAACCCTAGAAAATAAATAAGAATTATAAGGAAAGTCAAAGAAAAAAATAAAGATGACAGCAGAAAATCAATATATTAAAGAATATTAGATTTAATAATTCTAAGGCCTGATTCATTGCAAGAAAAGGTAACAACAACAGAAACCCTGACAAATCCAAAGAGAATAGATAACAAAAGAGTCAGGGGCCATAACAATATTTATTTATAAGTGTGCTATATTAGTTTCAAAAATCTTATGGAAGAAGGAAGGTGTGGTGTATACGTGTGTGTGTATCTCATTATGTGTATGATGGAATATTACTCAGCCATAAAAAAAGAATGAGGAGCACTTGGGTGTCTCAGTGGGTTAAGTGTCCAACTTCGGCTCAGGTCATGATCTCACAGTTTGTGAATTTAAGCCTCTGTGCTGACAGTGCGGAGCCTGGAGCCTGCTTTGAGTTCTGTGTCTTCCTCTCCCTCTGTTCTTCTCCCACTCACACTTGGTTTCTCTCTCTCTCTCTCTCTCTCTCTCTCAAAAGTAAATAAACACTTTTAAAAAAATGAAATCTTGCCATCTGCCACAGCACGGGTCCATCTAGAGGGTCTAATGCTAAGTGAAATAAGTCAGCCAAAGAAAGACAAATAATATGATTTTACTCATATGTGGAATTTAAGAAACAAAACAAAGGAATAAGGAAAAAGACAAACTGAAAAACAGACTCCTAACTATAGAGAACAAATAGATGGTTCCCAGAAGGGAGGTCGGGGTGGGGGGGGGGGGGATTGGTGAAACAGGTGAAGGGGATTAAGACTACACTTGTCCTAATGAGCACTGAATAATGTATAGAATTGTTGAATCACTATATTGTACACCTAAAACTAATATAACACTGTATGTTAATATAATTGAATAAAAAAATAAAACTAAAAAAGTATATTATGGAAATGGGATGATTATCTAGGAAAACCTTAATTATCTAAATTGAACCAAGAAAAAAGAAAAATCTTACTGGCAAGAAACAATGGGGGAAAAGTTACCAGGAAGTATCTTCAAAAGAGATAATGCATCCTGAATGTACCTTTTAATTTTCATGGAAGAGATGACTCTTTCCCCTGGATCTTTCTAGAAAGCAAAGAACCATCAAATATTGCTACTGCCAGCTGTTGTCTATCTCATGTATGTGAAGATGATTTAATATTGAAAAATCTATTAATTAAATATACTATAATATCAGGAATAGTAAGAAAATCAAGAGGTGATCTCAAGAGCTACTTAAGAAGCATTCGATAAAATTTACTCTGATTTGTTTAGATCTTAGAAAACAAGAAATAGAAATTTTCTTATGATAAAGAATATCCTTTAACATTATAGACCTACAAATATGTTTAAAAAAATAGAGATTCAAATTAAGATTATGAACAGGGTAAAATGTGACTGTCTTCTGGTATTAACACTGTTCTGAAGTTCTTTGTCCTGATAAAGGTATAAAGCATCAGAGTTAATATTGGAAATAAGGATTTTTAAAAATTATATTTAAGATTAGATAATTTTTCTGTAAACTGAAAAAGATAAATACTCTCATAAATTTACTAAGAAAGTTTAAGAAGTTGGATGTAAGATATAGACATAAATATTAATACTCCCCCTATATGACACATAATTATTATCTCAGTGAATTTGGAAGGAGGGAAAGAAGTCAGTTCATAACAGCAAAATGAGAAAGAGCATAAAATGCCTACAATAAGTCCAACAGAAATGTTCAAGACATGGATGAAGAAAAGAAAATCTAACTGAACTGAATTTTTTAACATTGAATAAATAAAAAAAGTTATGTTATCTACTTAGAGGGAACACTAAATATTATAAAAGCTTTTATTTATTTATTTATTTATTTATTTATTTATTTAATTTTTAAAAATCTTTTATTTCTTTTTGAGAGAGAGAGACAGAGACAGAGACAGAGTGTGAGCAGGGGAGGAACAGAGAGAGAGGGAGACACAGAATCTGAAGCAGGCTCCAGGCTCTGAGCTGTTAGCACAGAGCCGGACACGGGGACCATGAGATCATGACCTGAGCCGAAGTCAGAGGCTTAACCAACTGAGCCACTCAGGCACCCCGAAAAGCTTTATTGTTTTAATTAACAAGTAGTACTTATTTCATTAACATAAACACGAGATTTGGGGAAAATTGATAAAATGATTCTAAAATTCACCTGGAAATGTACACTATAGGAAATAAGAATTTACAAATGAAGAGTAAACTATAAGGAGAAGTATGATTAGCAATAGTTGATACATATCATAAAGTCATAATAATTAAACAGAGGGTGATACTAAGCTAAAATCAAGAGGCAGCTGACAGGAACAAAATAGACAGTTCTAAAAAGCCCTACGATAGCCTAAGAACTAAGAATATATTAAAGTATATATTACTAACTGATTAGTTTCATTCCACTTATCCTATGGCTATGGGGTATTTATGGTTTAAGTAACTTTTCACAACAAATATCAAGTTATGCTGTGAAATTTGGTTATTTGAAGGAAATATGTATTTACCTAACATAAAAAAAAGTCCACATGGATAAAAATATGATTTTCAAAGTATTAAACTACTAAAATTTCCATAACCATAGATAAATGCAATGATATTGCATGTTCACAATGCATGAACATGTTATTCATGTTCACAATGAAAAAGGTTAATAGGTTTGATTACCTATATCAGCAAAACTTGTGCAAACCAAACTCATCTATGAAACTAAAATGTTGAGTTAAAATAGGAAAATATCAGCAATATATTTGACTAAGTGATAATATCCTTAAAGTTTAAAAAACATATAAATCAATAGGAAAAAATGACAAATAGACCAAAAGAAAAATGGGCAAAGAATATGATCAAGCATGTCATGAGTGAGTAAAGATAAAAGTGTTCATACATTAAAAATTTCAATTTTCCATTCTGAAAAATACAAATTAAAGTAATAATGGAATATAATTTTTGCCAATCATATTCACAAAGATCAAAATACTATTATGCTCAGGGTTGCAATTAACATCTTGAGACAAGTATTATTCTATCACAATGGTGGTATAATTGATGCAGCCTTTTAGAAAACAATAGTCTTTAAAATATTTATCCTTATTGAATGAGTAATTCCATTCCCAGGATTCTGGAAAAAAAAAAGAGTCTTTTTGATTGTTTGTTTTAGAAATTCAAATGACATGGAAAGATGCTCATGATATTTTCAAAGGAAAAAAAAGTGGGACTTGATATAATTTTTTATTGAGCATTCCTCGGGAGTTATTCAGACTACAATTTTGTTTAAAATATCTCTGTATATAATTTTTTTAAGTTTATTTTTGAGAGAGAAAGAGAGAGAGAGAGCAAGCAGAGGATGGGCAGCGAGAAGGGGACAGAGGATCTGAAGCAGGCTCTTGGTGGACAACAGTGAGCCTGATGCGGGGCTTAAACCCATGAACTGCAAGATCATGACCTGAGCTGAAGTAGGACCCTTGACAGATTGAGCCACCCAGGCGTCCCTCTCTATATAAATCTAATACCCCCTCCCCACATGCACACAAATAAAAAAAAATTGGAAAAAAATTTACCCCAATAATAATTGCCATCATCTTTTTGGCCTTTTCCCCTCCTCCTTTACAGTTTGGATTTATCTGGTCATACATTACCTTAGCAGCAAAAAAATAATATTTTAAAATGATTTCCTCAAGCATACTTCGGGAAAACTCTG
This sequence comes from Panthera onca, assembly GCF_046562875.1. Taxonomy (NCBI): domain Eukaryota; kingdom Metazoa; phylum Chordata; class Mammalia; order Carnivora; family Felidae; genus Panthera; species Panthera onca. The sequence continues at coordinate 49,618,793 of NC_138345.1, forward strand.
ACTTCTAAAAGTCATTTCTGGTTTATTATCAAACAACAGAAAAGGGTGGTTTTCTCTCACAACCTACTCTTCTTCAGCAATTGAAGTATTGAATAGCAGCCTGGATGTTGTAACTTGGAAGTTATGTGCTATTTATAAAACTGTCCTAAGATATCATTTTGGAAATCATAGTATCCCAAGTAACAATAACCAGTCTATTCTGAAACCTAAGATTCACTCACTTCAGTGATATGTCACTATATTCCCTACTGAAATCCTAGATTTACCAACTATCTCAAATATACATGGCATTATTTTAAGGGCTACGGCATGTTGCTTTTGATGAGAGGCAGATTTCTGCTATGTCTTTTTGGAGAAAGATTCAATATTTCCCCTTTTTACTAACTACTGTTTTATTTTGAATGTAGTGGACCTTTGAAAATATTAGATGGTGCCTTTTGGAATCTCTTCAAATTAGAGTTGAGCACAGTAAGCAATTATTTTCCCTGAGACTTTGGCAATATATTTTTAAAGTTATTTTTTGTAACACTGGTGATGTGGTAAACCTCCAAAATTGTTGAGACAAAACTGAAATGGCTTTTATACCTAACTTTATCTTAGGCACATCTATCACTTCACTATGTGCGAAGAAGTATGTAATTAAAGACATGTAACAGTCATTCTCCAGGGTGGATGTACTTCTGTGCCACGGGAAATAAACCCTGTGCAGCAAAAAGAGCTTGGGAATCAGGAATCCACCACTGTTGTAAGATTTGGACAACTTATATAACTTTCCGAGTTCATTTTCCTTTTACATGAGATGGGGCTACAAATATCCACCCCCAAAGAATTGTTGTGAAGATTTAATGAAATAATATCTTTGTGAAATACATATAGCAAGGTCTGCATATAACTGACACTTAATAAATGTTAATTTCTTTCCTTCCTCTATTCAGTAACCTGATTTAAATGCTTCATTTGAGATTCATAGCTCTCCTACCTGAGTTAATTTTTAAAACACATTAATTTTCATGATACCTGAAGGAAATAATATCTAACAACTATATTCTACTCTGGCTTTTCTACCACCTTTTCCTATTTGTCGAATAAGTACTCAAACTATTATTAGCCTCAATTTACAGACGAGGAAACAGAGGCATGGAGAGGCTAAAGTGTCTGCCTGAAGTCATGTAAAGGAGACAGAATAATTATTTGTTGATCGAATGGGTGAACTGAGGTTGGGCCCCAAATCTGCACATACTCAATTCCTGGCTCTCCTAACAATGTCTGCATGGAGACTTTAATTGGCATTTGTTCTTCCTGGGAATTGTGAATAAAAATGAAGTTAGGTTGCTGTTTCCAGGAAGGGATGCCGTGTCTTTCAAAATTGTAGAGAAAGCACTATGTGCATTGTTCACCTGATCTGCAAAAAGAATGAGCATGGGATGATATTTGGGAAAACAGGCTTTCTTATAAGGGTGAGTTCATTCTCTTGAAGAGCACTGGGAGGTAAAAACCCATCAAGATAGTGTGTTCTCATGATGATTTCAATGAATTATCATGGAAATGAGTTTTAGAAGAGAGGTAATGCTTTGTGATAATAGCCCGATAATGCCATTAGCTATGAACTGTAATTGTAATAGCATTAGTCAAATGAATATATCTGATATTAATTTGAGTGTCAAATATTTCTATAAGATTCTTCTTGTTAATTAAACATCAGCCGTGGTATTATTAATTCACTATCTAGCCAGTGCTCGCACATAGTAGGAACCCAATACGTATTTGTGAACTGAATTTATAAGTCAACCTCGAAGTGGAACTGTTTAAAATAGCAAAATACTGAATTTAAATAATATCATGGATATAGCAGGAACTGATTTTTCCCAATATCTGCTTTTTTGTACAGTCTGTTCTCTATTGTAACTTCAGTTAGCTAATGATGTAGACTTGTTTATTTCAGAATTTGAAAAGATATCCACCCCCCTCTTGCATATTTGGAGGGAAACCACATGTGAGGTTTACTTCAAATTGCTTTAATTCAAGAGTACGGTTTGTGCCTTTCTTCCTCTCTTGTGGTTTTCAGACCATTTTAAAATCTACCAGACAGCTTCATAACTGCATTGGATACCTGACTATCACTGGACAAAATCATGCTTTAGGTAATTTTGTATTGCTCTTTGTAATGACCAGTATCAACTGGGCCTTCAACACTGATGGCAATCCTAATTTTCTTCTTCTAAATCATCTCTCGCTCCTGTGACAACACGTTCTTAGCTCCCTGCTCTTCCTATTCCTCATTTTCATCCTAATCCCCCTTTGCTCTCATGAATGGCTTGCTGCATATGTCATAAAGAAAACTGAGAGCCTTGAACAGTAGGAGTCAGCATCTTGCCAATACCAGGACCACACCTCCCCATTCTCTCTTCTGTTTTAGTGCAGGAAAGAAGCATCCACCCTCCAGTAAGAAGTCAATCTCTCTTCTTTCTCTTGCATTTTTAGCTTCTCCATCTACACCAGATGTTCTTATCGGTTAAATATGGCCAAGTATCTCTGGAAATAAAAAAGTATCTTGAACTCACACCTAACGTCCCAGATAAAATACAGGACCCATCATTAAATTTGAATCTCAGAACAACAACGAGTTATTTTCTAGGATCAGCTCTGTCATAAATATCGTACAAATAATTTTTTGGTGCAAAGTATGCTCACAGTATTGCATGAGACGTGCTTATACTAAAAGCGAAGGATTCATTGTTTACCTGAAAGTTCAAAAGACTCTGTGCTTTTATTTATTAAATCTGGCAAATCTACCCACATGCCCATCTAGCTACCACTTTATCTCTTAAATCTTCTTTAGTGCCAAGTTCCTCAAAAAGGTTGTTAGAATGTGATACCTTTAATGTTTCACTTACTAGATATTCTTCACCCTATTCCAAACTTGTCTTCATTTCCTTCTTACCACTGAAATGACTCTTGTAAAGTTTTCAGTGATAATGATGTTGCCAAACCTGCAGATACTTTCCATTCTTCATTTTTATTTGATCTCACAGTAGCGTTTTACCCAGTTTGCCATTTCCTGTTTGAAACAATCCTCTCATATATATATATGCATATATATATATATATATGCATATATATATATATGCATATTTATTTATCTATGGTTATGGAAATTTTAGTAGTTTAATATTTTGATATATATATATGCATATATATATAATATATATATATGCATATATATATATATATGCATATTTATTTATCTATGGTTATGGAAATTTTAGTAGTTTAATATTTTGAAAATATTAGAAATATTGAAGATACAGAACTCAGGAAGGGAGTAAAGAATTTAGCTGTTTGATTCCTATCAAGATCATTTTAAGTTAAAAATGTGATCTTTTAAAATTCTCATTTAAACATCTGTGATTATTGAGACCACTGACAGCCGTGTTGCCATGAAACTCTGAGTCGCTCGTGAAACAGGAATTTGTAGTTGCAGTAAACTTGAAAGAAAATATTTATGCATCTGGAAAACTATTTAACTGGATCCCATAAGTCCATGCCTATTTTCTTAAAGATATGTTTCTTCAAATTCATATCAGTGCCTCAGGTCCAGCTTCATCTGGGTTTTGAAATGAGATTTTTAGACCTAGGAAGGGAAAATGGCCTGCTACCTCATAATTTATCTTTAGCCAGGCCATTCTCTACTTGTCTGTCAACTGGTCTAGTGCCAGCGCTCCCACAGCTTACTTGGTGGGCCCACAATTCTCACAGGCAAATCCTGCTCATGGTGTTCAGTCAGAATTAGATTCAGAATCCTCCTTGTACAATGGGGGTATGTATCTCAGATATAACTTGTTCTACATCCTCAACCTTTGGCTCCACAGAGACCTTTGAAGCTGCTCAGAGGCCTTAGAGTTCATAACAATATCAGGGCAGAGTTCAAAATATCTCTTAGACGATGGAAAGAACTATCCATTGTTATTGGCTCAAAAGAGATAGAAAGGACAGATCTTTGCGTCAGACAAATCTGACATTCAACTCAGTTCTTAATAAGCTGTGAGACCTTGAGCACAATACTTAACTTTTCTGAGTCTCAATTTCTCCTTCTCTAAAATGGTGTCACTAATAACTTCCAAGATTTCTATGAGAACTAGAGGAAATAGACATAAAGCACCACACTGATAAAAGTGCACAAAAGTAATGGTTTGTATTGTTATTGTACATCTACAATATACAATCAAACGGCTAAATTCCTTACTCCCTTCCTGAATTCTAAGAGGAAGGACTAACAGGGACAAGAAGATGTATTCCTTGACTTCTTGATTCTGCCCAATTATCCTTTTTCCCTTAGACATTTTGCTTTGGATCTTTCAATCATCTTCGCGTCCATAACTAAGATGTCACTTTTCACTGAATTCTATTTTGTTATTTTTTTTTTCAAAAGGTAAGCTTAGACTCATGAGTATGAGAAAATTGATCTGACTGCTAATGGCATATGGTGGAAATAAGCAGTTTGACTGACTTCTTCACCCCCTTATATTAGCATTGCTACTTTTAGATAAACTATTCCTGAAATGATTAGTGTAGGAGGATGGGTTTAGTCTTGTATCTTCTCCTTTAAAGCACTCAGAGTTAGAGATCCCAGAAGGATCAGTTTTCTCACTTGTACTGAAAATGTCACTCTAACAGTTATCTGTCTGCACAGTCAAGTTTTGAGAAATCTTTTGAATTTACCACATTCACACCATTCTCCATCATGGTGCTAAAAATGACTAATGCAGCTTGGAGACTGGGAGACTGTGATAGCTGATCGTCTCTTCCAATCATACACCAACACTCACACACACTCACATGCACACATGCTCAGCTGACATGAATCCTTAAAGGTTTAAAATATCTTATATGCTAAATGGAACGTGGAGGCATGTGGGATGCTTAAACACATAGTTACAGTGTTGGGGTCTTTATGGTCGGCTCTGTCATGAAAATTGGTCTGGCTGTTTGACTAAAAGACTGATCTTGTTTTAACAAAACAGGCCATGACAAGGTACGACTTCCTTTATATTTAAAGTAAGCTCTGACATTAAAATTATCATCATCTCTGAGAAAAGTGGAGTGCAGCATTCCCTTTTTTAAATAAAGGGAAAGTCTTAGAGAAGATAATGACCCACCCAATGTCATCCATATAAGATCATTCTTTTTTAGGGGCCTTAATTGGTCACATAAGCCAATTTAGGGTCACAAGACCTAATCCTCTAAATAAACTTCACTTCCTTTCTTGATGAATGCTATTCTGATGGCTAAAGGGAGTGTCACAAACACAGATATATCCTGCTCCCAGAAAAACATATGACAGTCTCCTGTGACATCATTCAGGGAATGATGAAATGCATGGGCTGAATGATAGTAATTAGATGAAGTGGGAGCTGATTACATCCAAAAGAGGAAGATTAGTTGATAACTTGCAGTGAGATCTTTAGGAACTTTCCATAAGGTTCTATTTTTGGTCCTGTCCAATTCAACAATTTTTTCAATTACCTGGAAGAAGTCTAGGAACTTGCTTACTAAATTTGCAGATGACACAAAGCGAGTAGAAGAGTAAAGATTAGTAACTCACTGGGTGACAGAATCAAGTTTTAAAAATGTCTGTTATTTAAGATGGTGAATTAACATTTATAAAGGATAAAGTCCTGAATTTAATTAGAAAAAAAAATTGGGATACGATGAGTGAAACTGAACTGAGAGCAACTGCTTAAAAAAACAAAACAAAACAAAACAAAACAAAACAAAAAACACCTCAGGTTTTAATTGACCATAAGCACAATGCAGCTACTAAAAAAGTCAATGCAATCTCTGTTGGCATTCAAAAAGAGAGAGGGTGAGAGAGTCACCAGGTTGATAAAAGTAACAACTTGAGTATTGTGTTTAATCCTAGAAACTGTAATACTAGACCATAACCATCTTTACTGAGCACATATTGTGTGTATTACGAACTTAACCCTGATAACAACACAATGAGCTATGTATTGTTGTTATTGATATGGAAACTGAGGACACATACCTAGACTGCCTGGATTTGAACATTGTACAGCATTATTTCTCCAAATCTTTATCAGATGTTGGAAGAGTTGATATGTGGATAGAAAATCACCTTTATTCTGTGGAACATAGTTGTCAGCAGATGGGCAGACTCAGGTTACATTTCAAAGCAGAGAATTTTTCTGGGTGTTAGATGACGCTGGTCCGTCTAGTCTGGGGTACAATGTTAGACTAGATGGGCTCTGACATAATATCCAATTGTAAAATTCTAATTTATTGGGATAAGACTTGATGCAAAACAATATTATTATGAGCAACAACAACAAAAACCTTTAAAGAAAAAGTAAATTGAATTAGTGGTAATTTAAATGGTGTTCTCTTGACTATAAGTTTAGAGAGCACCTCACTCACATTTATGTGGTGAAGACGTCCTCACCATTTGTCCTTGGTAAACCTCCTTTCATGGGCACCAAACTCTGATAAATTTATATCAACTTCTATTTATTCATCTTTTGCTATATCTAGAATATTATCAATGATATTCTACATGTAGACCTTATCCAAGGAGGTTGTATTGCAAAATAACAAATGTCTTTAAAAGGCTTTTACACTGGGTGACCCTTAATAGTTGTTTGGTGTATCAAAAGCAATGTTGATGTTGGTGTTAGAATGCTGAGAGGGTCAGATCTCTGTCATACTAGTTATGACCACTGAACCATTTTGCTTTCGTTTTTCTGTTTCAATTATTACATTTCAAAAATAAGGATAATAATATTGCCTTTATAAAATTCTTGCATTAAATACAATAATATACCATTCTATTCATATTCTCAACAGAAATTTAGGTTTTCAGTGAAATAGATTGCAAGAATAATGGTGTGTAATAAAGAGTTTGCCTGGCCTTTGTCAGGCAAAGGCCTGGTTGGTAAACACCAAACCCTTTGAGTTTTCTGAGTAACTGGAATGCCTTTGTTATTCATGGTGGTTCCCCAGGAGCCCCACCTGAGAGTTTATGCTAATGAGCTGACACCTAAGGGGCCTGGCCAGCCAGGAAGACCCAGCACTGATTAGACGGTTGGGGCTTTGAGCCAAGTGAAAGCCCAACCTCTGGAGGGAAGAGAGGCGGGAGACTGTGTTTAATCATATGGCCAATGGTTCAATCAATCTTGCCTACATAAATAATAAAACTTCAATGAAAATTCTGCATACTGAAGTTTAAGTAAGCTTCCCTGGTTGGCTATATTCTGTATATTGTCACACTGGTGAGCCAGTTGGCCACTGCATCACTGAGGATGAAGGTGCTTTCACTTTTGGAACCCTCGTAGACCCTGTCCTGATTTGTATTTTTTTTTTTCTATAATAAAGCTGTAATCATAAGTGTTGTGCTTTCCTGAGTTCTGTGAGTCTCTCTAGCAAATTGTCAAACTGGAGGGGATCTTGGGGACCTCGACATTTATTATAGCCAGCTTATCAGAAGCAATGGCAGTCCTGGGGACCTCTGAACTTGTGGCTGATGACTGAGGTTAGCACAGTCTTGTGAAGTTTGGCCTAACTGGGTAAGTTCCTCAAACATGCATATGAAAAATGTAGATTTATGTAAAAGATAAACTGATAATAATATTTGACTTTGTAATTCTTCTAGAATATGTCAAATGTGGTTTGATTATAGACCTTTTTTTAGACCTTTATTTGTTTATTTTGAGAGAGAGAGAGAAAGAGCTCAAGGAGGGGAGGGGCAGAGGGAGAGGAAGAGAGAGAAAGAATCCCAAGCAGGCTCTGTGTTGTCAGCACAGAACCCATGGTGGGGCTTGAACTCACAAACTGAGATCGTGACCTGAGAGCCAAAATCAAGAGCTGGACGCTCCACTGACTGCGCCACCCAGGTGCCCCTGATTATAGACATTTTTTAAGCAAATTTTCAGAGACATCTTCAGTGAGTAATGCTGAAGAAAATAAATATATGCTGAACACATGTGTATGTAAAGATATAGGTAAGACTTTCTCAGGTTATCCTCTAAAACTCTAATACCAGTGCTTTGTTCTGTGTTTATATGTATAAAGAACCTAACCATCAGAGAGGTTAACAGCTTGCTGCCGTGTACACGTGTTATTATGACTGGCTGGATTTTTGTCCTTTGAGAAATGGAACCAAATCTTAAATAATTCCATATAGCACAGAACCTAACACACAGTAAGCATTCAATACACACTTGTTGAACTTTCTCAGTTAACTAAGAAAAAGGCAGGGTTTGATCTTATTAAGAACCAATCAAGGGTTGTACATTTGCTCCCTAGAACTCTACTATACCTATCATCAAATTTATCACTCTTCATTTTATTGCTTCGCTATACCCGTGGAAACACTGAGAATGTGGAAGTGTGTATTTCTTTGCCATGGTGTCCCCAGTGTTCAATATGATGTCTAGAACAGAGTGGGTCACCTATAAATATTTTTGAATGAAAATAGTGTTAAAAGGAGTTTTTCACTCATAGAAATTAATTTTTCCCTAGTTTGAAAGCAAGTAAATTAAATTTGTTTGTTGCAAGAGAACACAAGCCAATGCTTTCTTTTAAGTGCACAACTGTATTTTTCAAAGTAGAGAAGAATAAGCTTGTAAGATTTTCATAAAATAAGCAAAATTAATTTCAAAAAAATGTGAAGCCGTATTAACATCTTAGAACAAATAAAGGAAAAAGTCTGTGGATTTAAAATACAGCCAAAGGTATTTCACCATGATATCTAATTACTGTTGTCATCCTGTTGATTTTTCTACCAGCACATATGAGTTGTACTTTTTTGTTGCACGTGAATTTTTCAGATGGGTTGTTTTTCCTAATCAATTTGTATGGGAAAAATTTTCCAAGACCATTTGCTATTCAATTTACAATTTCTCTTTGGTTGCGTAGACATGATTTCTGGGCAATCACAAGGAAAAAAGATCATCCAGATACCCCCCTCCTCCTACATTTACATAGGACTCACCTTTTCTGAGGATTATGTATGCCAGCTGTGAGACATTATTGAATATGCCCTCATTGAAAGATCTAATAAGAATATAATGACCGATTTGTTTTAAAATACGCTAAAGAAAGACAGCAGAAAGGGTCTCATGAGAAGTGACATTCTGTAATTACCTCCTCCTATCAAAAGAAAAACAATTCCCAGAAATTAATGAATACAGCAAGAGTCTATTTCCTATCTTAATTCTATCTTAATTGCAAAAGTGGATCAATTAAAAAAAGACTACCCTGGCAAAGCCCTTCTCTTAAGGTTTTGTCTCCCAATTCTCTAGTCATCAAATCAATATATATACATATATATATATAAGCAAACCGTGAATCTATTTTTACCTTCTGAGATGAGATATACCAACTCCACCAGCAGTGCCCCCATGAAACAACCAAATCCATTGAACAGTGTCAAAAGATTCATACAGGTTCCTCTGATGGTACTTGGAACAAATCTGTGTATTACAGAGACTGAGAGGAAAAGAGGTCAAAATTTAGAACATTCACTATAAAATACTTTCATAGATACTATTCAAATTCGTGTTGATCATACCTCAGAAAAAGTTTACCAATAAAGACAAAATTTGAGTTAGACTTTGTTAAAGTTACTATAGTAAGACATTGTGATGTTAGAATTTATGTATGTCTAAAAGGAATAAAATATGGCAAAATATACTCTTGTGCAGGTACATGGAAAATTTGATTACTTGGTGGTTTGAGTGTCCCAATATATTCACCCAAATTTTACTCCTTTTTGAATATTTCTTACTAATTTTAGATTGAGGTGAGGATTATACTAGGTAATATGACAATGTAATAATGAGGTCTACCACTCTGTGAGTGTATATACATCATTAGTTTCCGTGTAGAAAACTTGAATTTATCATATAAAATTAGCATGGAGATTAAGAGGATGGGTTCTGGAGTTAAGCAAGATTATGCTAAAATCCTAGGTCAACTATTTACTACTTCTGTGATTTTAAGTATGTTACTCAAACTTTCCAAGCCTCAGTGTTCTTCTCTATAAAATGGGAATAATATTATCACCCACTTGCAGAGGTCCTGTGGCTCTTACTTGCTGTACTGTATGTATAATACTATATTATTAGGAATGGAATCAGATTGGCTATTTTTTAACAGTATTAATCTTACCAAGTCAAATGTCCCCTACTTCCACAAAACCTCTTACATGCATTTGAATTATCCTATTCAAGGAGAGGTTACCTAGAGAGAGACAATAGCTTAAACTTTGGGTCTCCAAAATGGTTATCTTTTTTCTCCAAGTCATTGTTGGGGTAATGGTGGCGAGAGGTTTGGAAACAATCATGGAGAATTTTTTTTTTAATTTCAATTACAAATAATATATTTTAACAGACTCTATAGAGAACACACTGATGGTTACAGAGGGGAGGAGGTGGGAAGTGGGTGAAATAGGTGATGGGGATTAAGAAGGGCACTTGCCATCATGAGCAAAGGGTGATGTATGGAAGTACTGAATCACTATATTGTACACCTGAAACTAATATAACACTGTATGTTAACTAACTAGAATTACAGTAAAAACTTAAAAAGCCCCCCAATTTTTTTCTGATATCAGAAATAGATGAAAATGAGTATATCTGATTTTGTACATACGATATTAACTATCTTAAAATATGCATCGCAACCTTAGGGATACATGCTAAAATATTTACAACATTTATCATAATAGGGTATCTGGGATTTGCGTCAAAATTATACAAAGAGGAGGAAGAGAGTGTGCAAGTGAGAGTAGAGATGAGACAGGTTTGGCTAGGAGTTGAAAATTATTAAAGCTGGAATGTGAATACAGCAGGAGTTCATTACACTAATCTCTCTCTTTTGCATATGTGTGGCAAAAAATTGGAAGGGAATACATTAAATAACGTGAGCAATGTTAGCTCTGAGTGGTTGAATTATCAGATTTTTAATTTTCCTTCTTCTTACTTTTTCTGTACTTTGCAAATTTTTCTGCAGTGAGAGATCATAAATAAACATTAAAAGGAAAGTGGTTATAGAAAACCTATATACTGTAAAGGCTAAACCTTTAGTTTCCTTTTCTATAAAAAGAGATCTTATCATCTCTTCCCTTCTCTCTCAGGAAAATTTCACCCCTGATTTACTTGTACTTTAGCCCAGAAAAACTGCATTTGTTCAGCACTTTTAAAAAAATACTTATTTTTGAGAGAGAGAGAAAGAAGGGGAGGGGCAGAGAGACAGGGACAGAGGACCCCAAGCAGACTTTGTGCAGACAGCAGACAGCCAGATGCAGGGCTCGAACACAGGAACCACAAGATCATGACCAGATCCAAAGTTCAACACCTAACCAACTGAGCCACCCAGGCAGTCCTTCCTGTTCAGCACTTTGAAATAAACTTACTAATACATAATGTAAATGTATTCATGCTCCTTCCTGCAATTCATTTAACATTTCTCTTTTGTTTTCTGCATGTTTTTATTTATCATCCAATAAACATTTAAACGAATCCCTGTCTGTGGTCCAGGAAATGTGCTGAGTGTCGAAGGCATGAGTGGAAAAGGCACGGTGCATCTTTCCTAGATTTCCAACTCCAGGCAGGCAGAGAGCAGAGATGTGCACAACAGGAAGGAGAGTGCTAAACAGGCACTTAATACCAAAATACTTATTGGAGGTGAAGATAATGATGGTGATAAATAAAATACTGTGGAGAAGGGCTTCAAATGTTGGCTGCAAGGGGCCATATAGGTACCCTAGCTCTCTTGTGTAGTGCAAATCACCAGCAGGAGCCTGAGGCCAATCTCACAAGTTTCTTTCAGGACGATCCAGAGGAGAGTGGGAGTGAAATGCTGAAGAGGCTTTGGGAAGAAATGATTCACAGTTACAAAAAGGATTTGGCTTATGAACTTTCCTTTCTATAAATACGAGGAGACAAACAATGGGCAGAAAGACTAAGTAGGCCGATTTCTTTCACTGAGAAAAAGCAGAACGTACAAGCCCATTATTACTCTGCTAGTTAATTATTAATCCTATGCTTTTCTCTTGCTAGAACTTCTGGTGCGGTATATAATTCATGAGCACACTTTGCCAGCTCTCTGCCTGCTGGTTAATCTCTCTTTGGTGTCATTTTAGTCGTTTTGAAAGCCTCCGGTTCCCTTTTAGAGGACTTAGCTTTTCAAGCCCTCGGATCTCCATTTTCAGGCATCTTACTTGCATGTTCCGATCTCTTTCGACTTTAGTGATAATCAACCTGATTTTTTAGACTCTGTGGTACTTGTTTTAGCACATAATAGTATAGATAGTAGCAACAAGTCTGCCTCTATTCCAAAATTCTCATTTTACTATGAAGACACAGTAAAAAATATTCAGTGTATGTGAAAGCTGGTCTTGCCAAGGAGAGCTGAAATGTGCCTCCAGGTGGAGGCTGGTTAGTGTTTGCAAAGATGCCCCATCACAGCATCTGCGGAATCTACAAACCGTAGCGTTGTAATCCCCTTCCCGAGGCACCTGGTATTGGGGACTCATTGCTGGAAATTTCTTTTACTCCAATTGTTCTTAAACTGTTAAAGGTGCTTATTATGTCTGGGGAGAAGTTATTTTGTATATGTGCAGCAGAAGCTAGCACAGGGGAGAAGTTATTTTGAACATGTGTAAGAGAAGTACTGTAGTCCTAGAAAATGGAACTTCATTCTATTACTGCTTTCAGATCATCATTCCTTCCACATACTGAAAAGCTTCAGCTTATTGTTTCTGATTATATCAAAGTTATCTGATTGTATCATGTAATACTTCTCTTTTGTGATGTCATCTATCAATCTCTAGGACATTTTCCTCTGTTATTCAAAGTCATCACCTCCTCTCTCCTGGTCCTCTGTCCACTTCTATTCCTGCCTTAGTTCCTGGCAATTTTACCATCTACATAGATCATCCTTCCAACCTCCCTTCTTCCCAAATCTTGGTTTTTCAGTTCCTTTCTAATATCTAATGTTTCCTAACTCTACATTAGCCACTCATACCCATGGTCACACCCTGAACCTTGTCCCCCAGACCAGGAGTTGGTGAACTACCATTAGGTAAGGTTCAGCTTCCACCCATTTATAAATAAAGTTTTACTGGAACACAGCCACATCCATTCATTATATATACCTATGACTGCTCATACACCACAATGACAGAGTAGTTGTAAGAGAGACGGTATGAAAATCCTAACTATTTACTGTCTACCACTTTTTGGAAAAAGTTAACCCATACCTTAGACCAGTAATGGTAACCACTCCATAATCTCAACTTTGTGCATCCTCTGACTACCACCTTCTGTCTTCCCAGTTTACTGTGTGCTACTCAACCACAAAATGCTTATACTCCTTCAGGACCTCCACTCCATTGCTTTTTTCATTATTCTCACCTCTTTGATGCCCTTTATGTTCTTACTTCTCTTTTAGCCAAGTTCCATAGTCAATTGGTATGACCATATTCTTTTCTATACCCTCATCCCCTTGTCTTTCTCTTGCTTTTCTGGAAGTTCATTGGCCAAATAATTCACTCTCTGCCATCTCTGCTCTTAGATCCATGCAGCCTAGTGTTTCTGGAAGAAAACTGCAACCATGTTGACCAACTCCTTTGAAATTCCTGACCACAAACCTCAAATGGTCTCCTAATACTCCCTGCCAATATTCTATATCTCCTTAGTTCATTCACTCTCTCATCATTTAGACAACGATTTCATACCTCTCCCCTCTCCTCAAACCCCCAAATATCCTGCTTCACCTTCACTCAGAGTCATGGCCTGGAATCCTACTTTACTGAAAAAAATCAATTACCAGAAGAGAATTTCCACAGAAATCTCCACATCATATATATGCACCTATGAATTTCTGTACCCACATACTCAGATCTCTGAACTACCATTGATGAATTATTCTTGCCACATTCTCAACTTGTAAATTAGATCTCAACCTCACTCCCTCCAGTATTTCCCACTCCCAAATACCATCAATTTTCCCTCTTTCGAGTCATTCCCACCAACATGCTATATGATGCCATTATCTTTCCCTCCTTAAATATATATAAACAACTCTTTCTTAGCCCCAGTCTTTTGTCAGCTACCGTCGTTCCATTTGTTTTATCTCTTTTGCAGCAAAATCCTTCAAGTGAATTATCTACAGTTCTCTTCCCATTATCCTTTATTCATTTTTTTTAGTTTCTTTATTTAAATTCAAGTTAGTTAACATACAGCGTAGTATTGATTTTAGTAGAGCCCAGTGATTTTCACTTAGATATAGCACCCTGTGCTCATCCCAACAAGTGCCCTCCTTAATGCCCATCACCCATTTAGCCCATCCCCCCTGAACTTTCCTCCAGCAACCCTCAGTTTGTTCTCTGTATTTAAGAGTCTCTTATGGTTTGCCTCCTTCTCTGTTTTTATCTTACTTTTGCTTTCCTTCCCCTATGTTCCTTTGTTGTGTCTCCTAAATTCCATATATGAGTGAAATCATATGATTTTTGTCTTTCTTTGACTGACTTATTTGGCTTAGCATAATACACTCTAGTTCCATCCACGTTGTTGCAAATAGCAAGATTGCATTCTTTTTGATCACCTAGTAGCATTCCATTGCATGTATATACCACTCCTCTTTTTTTTTTAAATTTCATTTTTTTAAAATTTACATCCAAATTAGTTAGCATACAGTGCAACAATGATTTCAGTAGATTCCTTAATACCCCTTACCCATTTAGCCCATCCCCTCCAGTAACCCTCTGTCCTCCATATTTTGTCCCCCTCCCTGTTTTTATATTATTTTTGTTTCCTTTCCCTCTGTTCATCTGTTTTCTCTCTTGAAGTCCTCATATGAGTGAAGTCATATGATATTTGTCTTTCTCTGACTAATTTCGCTTAGCATAATACCCCCTAGTTCCATCCACATAGTTGCGAATGGCAAGATTTCAATCTTTTTGATTGCTGAGTAATACTCCATTGTATATGTATATACCCCATCTTCTTTATCCATTCATCCATCGATGGACATTTGGG
Source organism: Panthera onca (assembly GCF_046562875.1). NCBI lineage: Eukaryota > Metazoa > Chordata > Mammalia > Carnivora > Felidae > Panthera > Panthera onca. The sequence goes on from NC_138345.1 coordinate 49,633,852, forward strand.
TGCTTTCCATACTTTGGCTATTGTTGATAGTGCTGCTATACACATGGGGGTGCACGTGTCCCTTCAAAACAGCACACCTGTATCCCGTGGATGAATGCCTAGTAGTGCAATTACTGGGTCGTAGGGTAGTTCTATTTTTAGTTTTTTGAGGAACCTCCATACTGTTTTCCAGAGTGGCTGCACCAGCTTGCATTCCCACCAGCAATGCAAAAGAGATGCTCTTTCTCCGCATCCTTGCCAACATCTGTTGTTGCCTGAGTCCTTAATGTTAGCCATTCTGACAGGTGTGAGGTGGTATCTCATTGTGATTTGATTTGTATTTCTTTGATGATAAGTGACGTCGAGCATCTTTTCATGTGTCAGTTGGCCATCTGGATGTCTTCTTTGGGGAAGTGTCTATTCATGTCTTTTGCCCATTTCTTCACTGGATTATTTATGCAGGGGTGGCGAAGTGTCCAACTCTTGATCTCAGCTCAGGTCTTGATCTCAGGGTCATGAGTTCAAGCCCCACATTAGGCTCCATGCTGGGTGTGGAGCCTACTTAAAAAAAAAAAGAAACTACACGGACAGAAATTTTCATCTTTTTTTTTTAAATTGATGCATCTTAAGGTTCTAGAGTAGTGTCAGGCATATTGTAGGCATCCATGCAGTATTTTTTGAATAAATAAAACAAACACAGATTATGAGATAGCTGACATATACATTGGTATAATCAAAACATAATTTGAAAAGTTTTCTATGTGTTTTTTCTTTCTTGTAGATCATCTCTAAGATATAACATGACTTAGTATGGGAAACAATGTCCACTGAAATTTGGAATGTAATCCACTGTGTTTCCTTGCTCAATGTCATCAATGTAAGACACTGACAGTAATTTGAATAATATGTTTTATTGTGCTCACATAGAAATAGCTATAGATTTTATTAATTCATTTGTTTATTCAAAATGTAATTACTAATCATCTGCTCTGTACGTGCACTTTTAAGGAAGGAAGAACATTAGAACATAAGGATGGATAATGAGGATAAGAATCTTAACTTAAAGACTACACATTCTTATGGTAAGAGGCAGGCAATAAAGATACACATATAAATAAGATACTTTAGATCCTGACAAGTGCTATTAGAAAAAATGGAACACGGTAATGGTATAAAAGTGATAGCATCACCAGAGAAGCCTCTCTGAAGAGATAATCTTTGAGAAAACTTGATGATGAAGTGAAGCCAGACACTTAAAAACAGAGGAAAGGGGATTCTAGGCAGAGAGAAGAGCAAATACAAAGGCCTTGGGACAAAAATAAGTTTGACACTTTAGAAACACAGAATGAAGGTCATCACATTTCTAGTGAAGTGGTCAAAGAGAAGAATGTTATAATATGTAGATGGAGCAGTACAAGAGGCCCAATCATGTGCAGTCTCATTCACCATTTAAGGAATTTGTCTTCAAAATCCTACTGTGAAATGGTAGAGGAATGGTAGGACTTCTTCTGGAAAGAGTATGATAGCTGTTTTGAAGAGAATGGACTCACGGGCAGGAGAAGAAACAGCAAGACAAGTTAGGAAGCTCTGAAAGAAATGGCAGTAGAGACAATGGTGACAATGTAGACCAAGTGGGTAGCAAAGAAGATAATGAGACATGGCCAGATTTATATTCAATTTCAGAGTAAAGACTAAATCTTGCTGTTGGATTAAAAGTGAGAAGGGCAAAAAAGGATCTAGGATGATTCACGTAAGAAAGACACAATTTCATTCACACTACCAGATCCCTTGGTGTTCAAGTTGTGGTAGGTTTGGTAGAAAGAGATATGAGCAGGACATTGGTGCATGAGTCCGGTCTTGCCCTATTAATTCATGTGAAATATTAGAATAATAATAATAGCAGCACACATTATAGCTGCTAATTTTTGAGTGCTGTCTTATACCAGATACCTTGCTTTTTCCTCTACATAAAATATTTCACTTAGTCCTTACAACAACCTTTCCCCAGCTTATAGATGATGAGAAAGGCTCAGAAATGCAGAATAATTGAGAGTCACACATTTAGTCAATGGAAGAACTGGGGTTTAAACTCAGATTTGTTTGATTTTAAGGCCATAGATATTAACCCCTATGCTGTACTGCCTCCTAAAAGAGTAGTTTTTTTTGTTTTTTTTTTAAGTAATTATTGAATTTACAGTTCAAAATACCCTTTCACGTGTTGTCATTTAATTCTCAAGGAGTAGTCCCCATTCCCATTGATTCTTACACTGATGTTGTGATATAAAGAAGACTTATAATTATTTCCATTTTAAAGTTCAGGAAGGTGCTTCAAGTTTACTTGAATTATCAAGGTCACAAATATAAATGACAAAGCTGGAAATCAAAACAAAATCTTCTTGTCCCTACCTTATGGTCTATGTAACAGATCAGACCATTGACTTAGTTGGTTGTCAGTTTCCCTATCAGTAAATCAGGGAAGGGTAGATTGAGTGGTTTATATTACATGATCCACCTTTTTAATAGTCTGTTGTTTTAAGTAACTTTCTGGCTTTTACATAATGAACCACTATTGTTAAGTTGGCTGGGAATTTCCTGACTGCATTCACTCATCATCCACATTCATTACCTTTTTTCACTTCTAACCTACAACATTTTGGCTACCTCCAACAATTTTCTGCCAACAACATCGGGGAAGTCATAAATGTTTGTGTAGTGGCATTTTTCTTCATGGTTCTTTTGTGTTTCGTATAGTGTCAAACAGTGATATCCACATCTTAGACTCTCATAAAGTAATTTGTTTATATAAAATGTATTGAATGGAATGATTTAAAATTATAAGAAGAAGTGTAATACACATATATGATTATAATTCCACTAACTTACTTACTTTCTTTCTTTTTTCTTTCTTTCTTTCTTTCTTTCTTTCTTTCTTTCTTTCTTTCCTTCTTTCTTTCTTTCCTTCTTTCTTTCTTTCTTTCTTTCTTTCTTTCTTTCTTTCTTTCAGGCAGATTACCACATGCAGTGCCTCATTTGGATGTGTCTGGGGTCTTGGAAGCTTGACTACCCTAAATTCTCCTACAAATGGACCCTGAGACCTTGTTTGGAGGTTCTAGCAGGGGAATGCAGCTACTCATATACCCTTGACCAAAGAATGTTCCTCCTCTATGGGAAAGTCATCTTCCTTGACCGAGTGTGCAGCTCTGAGACAGAAGTACATGGAGCAGTGAGGGAGGAAGGGGACATATGCCTAGCCAGCCAGATCAGCTGAATGAACCCTGATGATCAATGGGGGTGACACATGTCACAGCCAGATTATTTTCACATCCTACACAAACTTTATTAATTGACTTTATTTTTATTACCTTTTTCAGTGAATTGCTTTGGTATCACATATATATGTGTATGTGTGCATACATATATATATCTTTATTAAATATGTATATTTAATGAATTTTGAATAACTGAAGATAATAGAATAATTAAAGACTTTAGACAAGTGAAATTATCAGAGATATCATTTAAGATGATTACCCTAAAAGTCATGTGTTGTTTGATTGAATGGGAGAGATAGTGGAGGTAGGAAAGTAGGAAGTTAAAAAAAATAATCTTTGTAAAGTATAATGGGTGTTTGAGTTATAATCATGGCTCCCACTGCAGGGAAATAAAAAGAAGGTAAAAAATAATTGCAATAGATTACACTGATAAATACACACACACACACACACACACACACACACACACACACACTGCTGTATTGCAAGAAGTTACTGAAATACCTTGATGAATTTTAAAGTGGCTAGTTTAATTAATATCAGCAATCTAGATAATCCAGAAAACCCTTGATATTTAATAAAGTTACTCTGAACTCATCTTATGAAACACTAGTGATCACACTTAATTTAGTGAAACTTAATTTAAAGACATTGAGTTATCTGGAAAATTGGCTCAAATTTTCATTTCATTTGCATGTTTATACACTCTCAAAGTACATTATAAGTGTCATTTTTGGAAGGAGTGTATATATGTGAGTTTTCTATGAGTGAGAAGGGAGGAGGTGGGAAGAAGAAGAGGAGAATTTTCATCTGAATGTATTGGACTTCTAGGTTTTAGCAGTTTTTTTTTAACTCTTGTTGTGTATCTGACCAAATAGTTACTGCCTTTAACAAATTCATAGATCTTTTATTCCATATACATTCAGGAAGAACTAATACTTGTTCTGTATCTGGCAGAGGAATGAAATGAAATTAAACACTTTTTTAAAACATAATAATAAAGGGTATGTGGTGGCTCAGTCGGTTAAATGTAGACTCTTGATTTTGGCTCAGGTTACGATCTCCCAGGTCATGAGTTTGAGCCCCTTGTTGGGCTGTGCACTGACAGCCTGGAGCCTGCTTGGGATTCTCTCCTCTCTCTCTCTCTCTCTCTCTCTCTCTCTCTCTCTCTCTCTCCTTCCCCAGCTTGTGCTCTCTCTCTCTCAAAATAAATAAATTAACATTTAATAAAACACGTTTGTTTAAAAAATGAGTGTAATTAATAGACTTGTCCTCAAGCATTATGGGAAATCTCCATGGAGTGAATAGGTTGCCAACCCCTTGAGGTGATGTGTTCTGTGTAAATACTCAGGGTATTCTTACATGAGGTGATGAAGGCTTTACTCACAGGCTGGGTTGACCAGTGTTTCAGCCACTCCAAGTAAAATGTACTGAAGAACCAGGTGGAAACAGGGCATGGAAGAAACGGTGAGAACTTTGCCTGAAAGAGGCTGCTCCATGGGAGGGAAGTGTTTTCTGTGTATTTCAAAGAAGCCAGCTACCATCACAGACAATGCAGCAGAAAGATTTCCAGTGACTGAAGGAAAATCAGGCAGGCAAAAAAAAAAAAAAAAAAAAGAATGAGTGAGCCCCCAAATCAGTGTATAGGCCATAGCATTTCTTACACATTGACACTAGGAGATGTTTCCTCAACATTTTTTGCCCTGGGAATATCCAGATGCCCACTAACTGTGTTGACTATACTGTGACTATACCCCAGTCTTTCAAAAATAGCTGCTCTGACTCGCTATTTCCTGACTTACTGCTTAGATGGCCTCTGGAAAGTTATTTAACCTCATTATCACTTTCCTCAGCTCTAATATGGGGTTAGTGATGCTGACTTTGTAGGGTGACAATGAGATTTAAAGCAGAGACTATATTGGTATTATTATAACAGTTCCTGGTAGCAATAGGAACCAATTATTAAAGATAAAGCGATAGTTTTGAATTTTTGTCCTCAGATAAGATAGATTGGTTTTGATGATTTTTAAAATTTATATGAATCAAAAATAGTTTGGAGAAAATTTAAAATAAAATTATCTCTTCATAAGGGTTGAATCATTTAAAAAATGGTTTTGAAATAATCTATAAGTATTTTCAGTCCTCAGTTTTCTGACATTTCTGTAATCTTTTCAGACAAAGTAAAGCAGCCATTAGAGAATTAAAAGCTAGAAACTTTTGTTTAGAGGGGCGCCTGGGTGGCTCAGTCGGTTGAGCGTCCGACTTCGGCTCAGGTCACGATCTCGCAGTCCGTGAGTTCGAGCCCCGCATTGGGCTCTGTGCTGACTGCTCAGAGCCTGGAGCCCGTTTCGGATTCTCTGTCTCCCTCTCTCTCTGACCCTCCCCCGTTCATGCTCTGTCTCTCTCTGTCTCAAAAATAAATAAATGTTAAAAAAAAAATTAAAAAAAAAAAAAGAAACTTTTGTTTAGAAAAAGAGATAGTAAAGGTGAATTAGCTAGTAAAGAGTGTAAATGGAAGCAATTATTCAAAAAGGAGCCTACCTCTTCTTTTCCTTTTACTCTTGAGGAATTAGCTACAAGAAGTTTGGCTGAAAATGAGTAGGGATTCTGTTACAATTTTGTTACAGGTTATATCCACTGCAACCATTCCATTTCTCAATTTATCATTCATATTACTGGACTTAATCCCATCGTTAGAGCAGAGGCAGACTTTAGCTTGATGGAGTTTACTTGAAATTTAGAGATAGTCACATTTTGCTAACTTGCATAAAATTTCAGATAAGGCAAAGCTTTCAATTCAAAAAAAATCAATCTAATGTTTAAATAGCTTAGTGTTTGTTCTGGTTGATAGAGAAACTGGTAGGTAAATTTTTTGATTATATCTCAGCATTTAAATGTATCCATAAAGTCTGCTCTTTACTGAGACCCTGAGAAATAGAAGGTGTAAAAGGGGGGGGGGGGATCTGAATAACAAAATATTTGAGGAATTTTTAATTCATTTTTATTTTAAATTAGTTCCATAAAGGCCCATTCATAGTGAAGTAGAGATTTTGGTTCTTTAAACAGCTCATATAAAAAGTTTGAATTTCAGATCTACTTTTATACTTTTCAGATTATCTACTTTTCAGATCACATTCACCACACAATTGCATTTATTTAGGTTACTTGGCACATTACAGACTCATCAGAAAAAGAGCTAATATGTCAATTCAATTTAATATTTACCCTCTTCTTGCTATATGCAAGGCAGTATATTAGGCACAGCTGAGGATACAGGATGAGAAAATATCTGTTCTTAGCCATTTCAGATTCATATTCGATTGGGGAATGTAGGAAAAACTTATTTCTAGTTGGGGAGGTGAGAGAAATAATTTTATGCTTTGAAGAAAGAAAGGCATCCATATGAAGAGGTGATGGCAGCATCATTGGCATGAGCAAAAGCACAGAGTTGTGAAGAGTCAGATTTTCAGAATAGTGAGAAACAAGTTATTTGGGAATCAAGGGACAAGATAGATTGAGGTCAGATCGTAAGAGGCATTAAATATATTTTAAAGGAATTTCTAAATTACTCTGAAGATAATGGAATCATTGAAGATATGAGACACAAGTGAAATGATTATAACTGTCATTTGGGATGATTACTCTAAAGGCTACATGCTAGTTCATAGGATGGGAGAGAGAGTGGAGGCAGAAGATAGTTAGGAAGTTTAAAAAATAATCTTGATAAAGTATAGTAGGGGATTGAGTTATAATCAGGGCTCCCACTTCCAGGAAACACTGCGAATAGAAATGTAAGATTCAATAGATTCCACGGATAAAACCATAGCAAGAGCAAGAAAGAAGCAGATGTCAAAGTTGAATATGAGTCCAGTTGACTAGAAAGATGATAGTGCCAATAATATAAATAAGATCCATGATAGATGGGGCATAACATGAATTTGATTTTGAGTTGAGTTGGAGATACAAAGAAATAATTTAAAGAGGAGTGCTCAGAAAACAATTGAAAATGTGAATCATAGGTCAGAAGCCTGGTTGAGTCAAAAGATAAAGATTAATGAATCATCTACATGGAATTGAAATTTAAGGTCAGGTGAAATTAAAAAATGACTGGGGAGAGAAGAGAACATCTAAGCAATGCCTTCAGACATATTTGCATTTGGGGGCAAGAAAAAGAGCTAAAACCACTGAAAGAAAGGTCAGAAAGATGGGTAATCTCTAAAGGAAGTTTTCAAAGAAGAGGTTACACAAAACAGAACTTTTGATCTTTCCCTACTTCTTCATTCTTCCCCATCTCTTCCAGTACCTTCACGCACTCAAGGCAGAAATTTGGGATCCTCTGTCTTTCCCAAATATATTATTAAGTTATCCAGATTCTATTTGAAAATATACTGTGAATGAACCTGCTTCTCTTCATAGCTACTGTCATCATTGTAGTCCAAGTCATTATTATTTTGAAACCAGACTATGTGCAATAGCATGATTAATGGTCTTCCTATTTTCACTCTTGCCCACCTGTAATCTATTAAGCACCGAACATTCAGGGTGATCTTATATAAATGCAAATTCAATGTTACTCTTCTGCTTCAATTCCTTCTCTAGGTTTCCATACAGTTAAGATGAAATCCCAAATCTTTCACATGGTCTTCATGATCTTTCTTGTACTTATCGCTTCACTCTCATTGCTTGCTACTTTCTCCTCTCGGACCATTTTTCAGCCAATTTTTTTGTTCTTCACTATCTTAAACTCTTTCCCATCTTAGAGATTTTGCTTTGCTCTTCACTCTATCTGAAACATTTTTTCCTACTGCTTACTTGCCCAGTCTCACCATTGATATTCAGTATATTACTGAAAATCCTAGCCAAAACAATTAGGCAAAAAGAAGAAATAAGAGTCATTCAAAGCAGGAAAAAAGTAAACAATTTGTTTGATTTCATATGTAGAAAATACTAAAGAATACATACACACAAATTGTTAGAATTAATCAACAAGTTCAGTAAAGTTTCATGATACAAAACCAACATAAAAAATCACTTGTGTTTCTACACACTATCAATGAACTATTTGAAAAAGAAATTAAGTGGGGTGCTGGGTGGCTCAGTAGGTTGAACATCTAACTCTTGATTTGGGTTCAGATCATGAACCCAGGGTCGTGGAATTGAGCCTCATGTCAGGCTCTGTGCTGAGCATGGAACCTACTTGGGACTCTCTCTCTCTCTCTCTCTCTCTCTCTCTCTCTCTCTCTCCCCCCTCTCCCTCTGCCCTTCTCCCCCACTCAAACATTCTCTTCTCTAAAATAAAAAAAAAAGAAAGAAAGAAAAGAAATTAAGAGAATGATCCCATTTACAATAACAACAAAAAGAATAAAATACTTTGGAATAAATTTAACCAAAGTGACAAAAGACTTATACACTGAAAGCTCTAAAACATGGATCAAAAAAATTAGAGTTGCTATAAATAAATAGAAAGACATCATATGTTCATGGATTGGAAGAATTAATATTGTTAAAATATCCATATTACCTAAAGTGATTTACAAATTCAATTCAATCTTCATTAAAATCCCAATGACATTTTTTTTATAGACACCAAAGTCAACAATTCTAAAATTCATATGTAACCACAAAAGACCCCAAATAGCCAAAGTAATTTTAAGCAAGAACTACCCTGGTGCCCTCACACTTCCTGATTTTGAAATATATTACAAATGTACAATAACCAAAGCAATATGGTAGTGGCATAAAAACAGACATATAGACCAATGGAACAGAATAGAGAACCCAGAAATAAACCCATGTGTATGTGGCTATCTGATCTTTGACAAAGGTGCCAGAAATATACAATGGGGATAAGATAGTCTCATGTGGTATTGGGAAAACAGAATATCCACCTGCAGAAAAAATGAAATTTGACCTTTATCTTATATCACACAAAAAATTAAATGAAAATGGATTAGACTTAAACATAAGACCTGCAATTGTAAAACTCCTAGAAGAAAATATAGAGAAAAAGCAATGGTCTTGGTGATTTCTTTGACATGATACCAAAAGCACAAGGCACAAAAAAAAAAAAAAAAAAAAAAAAAAGCAAAATTGACAAATGGGACTACATCAAAGTAAAAAGCTTTTTCATAACAAAGGAAACAAAATGAAGAGGAAATCTATGAAAAGGGTGAAAGTATTTGCAAACCGTATATCTGATAAAGAGTTAAAACCCAAAATATATAGAGAACTTCTACAACTCAATGTCAAAAAACTCAAATAATCTGATTTAAAAATGGGCAAAGGAACTGATCAGACACTTATCCAAAGACAGAAAAAGTCAACAGGTATATGAAAAGGTACTCAACATCACTAATCATCAGACAAATGCAAATCAAAACTACAATGAGATATCAGCTTCCACCAGTCAAGACAGCTATTATGAAAAACAGAAGATAACAAGTGTTGGTAAGGATGTGGAGAATAACCTGGTATAGCCACTATGGAAAACAATATGGAGATTCACAAAAATTAAAAAAGGAACTACCGTATGATCTAGCAATCCCAACTCTGGGTATATATCCAAAGGAATTGAAATCAGAATCTTGAGATATCTCCATTTTCATGTTCACTGCAGCATTATTCACAATAGTCAAGACACGGATGCAAACTAAATGTCCATGAATGGGCAAATGGATAAAGAAAATGTGTCATAGACATGCAACAGAATATTATTCAATCTTAAAAAAGAGAGAAATCCCACCATTTGTGTAATGTGAATGAACCTGGAGATCATTACACTATGTGAAATAAACCAGACACAGAATGACAAATACTACATAATATCACATATATATGCAATATAAAATAATCATGCTATGAGCTTAAAGAGGCAGAGAGTAGAATGAAGTTGCCATGGTCTGGAATGAGGAAGATATGGGAAAGTATTTGTCACAGGGTACAAAGTTTCAGTTATTCTAGGTGAGGAAGTCCTGGAGATCTATCATACAGCATAGTGCCTATAGTTTATAATACTCTGTTGCATACTTAAAATTTACTAAGAAGACAGAGCTTGTGTTCTTATCACACACACAAAACTATAATTAGTATCTATATATTTTATTTTATAAATATAATTATATTTTATCACCTATAATAAATATTATACATAATAAGTAATATATTTTAGAAGTCTAATATATGCTTTATATTATTATTACAAATTAATAAATAAAGAAGGCAGAAGGAAACTTTTAGAGATGATCTACATGTGTATGGCATAGATTATGTGATGGATTCATAGACGTATACTTATCTCCAAACTCATCAAACAGTGACCATTATATATGTACAGCTTCTGTGGGTCAATCGTACCTCAATAAAGTTTTTTTTTAAAAGGGACTTATTGGATTATTTTAGGAGGATCCAACACCTATTGTAATTAATAGGAGTTGAAAACAAAAATACAGAGAAAATGAAGGAGAGGAAATTCTATTTTAAAAATAAAAGAAAATTTCTCTGATTAAGAGAACAATGAGAATACCTGGTGAATAGTGTGATGGTTGAAAAGACCTTTATCAGGGCACAATAACATGGCAACTTAGAATATCACTGATAGAACACTCCACTTAGGAAAAGAGGTCATAAACACAGGAAAGAGCATCGGAAGGGCACGAGGCCTTTCAACAGTCCTTCAAGTGTGTGGATCACAATAGAGCAATAGCTTTAAAATTCTGAAGAAGGGTGCCTGGGTGGCTCAGTCGGTTGAGCAGTCGACTCTTGATTTCAGCTCAGGTCATGGTCTCATAGTTTGCAGGTTCCAACCCCACATCTGGCTCTGTGCTGAGAGTGTGGAGCCTGCTTGGATTCTCTCTCTGTTGCTCTCTCTCTCCTCTCCCTGCCTTTCTTTCTCTCTCTGTCTCAAAATAAATAAGTAAGTAAACTTAAAAAAATTAAAAATAAATAAATAAAATTTTGAAGAAAAATTCTTTTCAACCTACAATTCTATGTACAGTGAATTAATCAAGGGTAAGGGTAAAAAGAAGGCTTTTCAAGCCATATAAATTCTTGGAAAACTTGCTTCCCATATACCTTTCATAGGGAGTTGCTAAAAGATAAATGGTAATGAAAAAGGAAGTAAGTCAAGAAAGAGGAAGAGGTAATTAGAAATCTAACAACAAAGAGCACCATGCTGCTGTTCCTAAGGGCCACAGTCAAGACAGAATGAGGACATAGAAGTCTGTGAGAAGATCACCAGAGGAAAAAGAGCCTTTAGTATATTATCTTATATGTTTTAGCACTGGGACAAAGCTGGTGATGGGATGATGAAATTGGTAGAGCAGTCTGAGAATTAACAAAACAATTTTGGAGGCACCTGGGTGGCTTACTCGGTTATGTGTCTGACTTCAGCTCAGGTCATGATCTCGCGGTTTGTGAGTTTGAGCCCCATGTTAGGTTCTGTGCTGACAGCTAGGAGCCCGAAGCCTGTCCAGGCTGTTTAAAAAAACAAATAATTTAAAAAAATTTTTGATGTGTTTTATTTTATTTTTAAGAGAGAGAGAGAGAGGGAGAGAGAGCATGAGCGGGGAAAGGGCAGAGAGAGAGGGAGACACAGGATCTGAAGCAGGTGCTTGACTCTGAACTGTCAGCACAGAGCCCCATGCAGGGCTCGACTCGCAAACTGTGAGATCATGACCTGAGCTGAAGTTGGACGCTTAACCAACTGAGCCACCCAGGTGCCCCTCATATACTTTTTAAATATAGAAAATAAATGTTTATATGAGGCAATTTAATTCTTTGATTTTGCCATGAGTGTGTGTGTGTGTGTGTGTGTGTGTGTGTAAAACTGATAGCTGATTTAAATAAAAATATTCTATAATCATATTATTTAGCAATATTAACTTAGACAAACAACACCTAAAGATCTGCCTCTGGGAACCTTGAGTGGATGGTGGAGAAAGCCAGAGCTAGAGACCGGTACTTACTATTATAAGGCTTTCAGTATTATTTGTTTACTAACCTACACGTTTCCCTGAATCAAAGATAAATTCAACTATAAGAAGAAACACTTTTTTATGTATCACTGAGATAGGAAGAAATGCTTATGTAACACAATTTCAGAGATGACTTTATACATATATATGGTATTGCCATGGACTGAATTATGTTCCTTCAAAATTCATTTATTGAAGTCCTAACCTCCAATGTGACTATTTGGATACAGGTTTTTAGAGAGCTAATTAAGGTTAAAAGAAGTCAGAAGGGTGGGGCCCTAATCCAATAAAACTAGTGTCCTTAGAAGAAGAGGAAAAGACATGATGTCTGTGCATGAGTAGAGGAAAGGCCATATGAGGACATATCGAGAACAGGGCCATCTGCAAGCCAAGAATAGAGGCCTCAGGAAAAACCAAATCTTCCTACACCTTGATCTTGGACTTTTACCATCCAGAACTGTGAGAAAAAAATTTCTGTTATTTAAGCCACCCATTCTGTGGTATTTTGTTATGGCAGCTATAGCAAACTAATGCATGTATGTTCAGGCATCACATAAAAATTCAGTTGTTCAAATTGCACAAATTATATTGTCCATGATAATCATGTCAACTGTAAAGAAAGTGTTGAGGTAGGTAAGAATAAGTTTTCAAACTTTCTTGTTTTAGAATTTGAATTCTATGAGAATCTTCGATGATACCCTTCATCCTCACTAATTTAGGATCATCCAGAGAAAAAAACATCATGTCTGCCCCCTCACTACTCTTTTTTTGGTTATCTCCTTGTACTATGTAAAAAAGGTTATATTTTATTCAGAAAAGTTTATAACATTAGAGGCAATAGCTTAGACAAGATATTAGCAATTTTTTTCTGTAAAGGCTCAGTAATAAACATTTTAGATTTTGTAAGGCAAAGGGCAAAATTTTGGAGATACGTCTGCAACAAGAGATAGAATATGTTTCTACAAATTTCTATTGATGAAATTCAAAATAATAATTCTTTTGGGGAGGTGATGGAATTTCACTTAATTGGTGTTTAGTTATCGTTTCTTAGGGCACCTGGTGGCTTAGTCAGTTAACCGTCTGACTCTTGATTTCAGCTCAGGTCACAATTTCATGGTTTGTGAGTTTGAGCCCTGCTTTGGGCTCTGTGTTGACAGCGTTAAGCCTGCTTGGGATCCTCTCTCACTCTCTCTCTCTCTCTCTCTCTCTTTCTGCCCCTCCCCTGCTCTCTGTCTTTCTCTCACACAAAATAAATAAATAAACATTAAAATTTTTTTTAAATGTTATTGTTTCTTATCATGAGATGAATAGCAAATGTTCATCTGTGAAAATAATTCTTAGTTTGCAGGCAGTGTAAAAACAAATGGTGGGCCAGATTTGGCCCTGGATTAGTCATCAGCTTTTATTGTCTACTCTGGCCTGACGAGAAATTAGGGCAGTTTTCTCTGGGATCCTGCTCCCTGTACACAGGCATGAAGCACGACAGAGTGGTCTTTTGGTCTCTTTCTCTGTCCTTGATACTCAAAGAGTAGCCTCTGGCCAGCAGCACTTGGTATTACTTGGGAACTTGCTAGACACACAGAATCTCCAGCTCCACCCTAGAAGGACTGTATCAGATCTGTGTTTAAATAAGAACCTCAGAGATGCCCGTACACATTAAATTTTGAGAAGTATGACTCTAGCATAAAGCACTATGAGACCTAATGTAGCAAAATCCAATGAAAGACGGTTCTCCAGACAATTTTGAGCAAAAGACAAATATTTAACTCATTTACCCAGATATTTTAGGGCAAAGCATATTTTTACCTGAAGGATCTAGATAACTACATTTGCTTTTTATTTGGCACTGCTCTCTGATGCTAGTGAAAAATGACTTTCTTAAAATTCAAAACAAAGTTTGATTCTAACCTAAATTTAATCCATTCCATTTTATTCTTAACTTGTATGAGATCATAACTCGTCTGAAGCACAGTGCAGTTTATCAGAATGTACACATTTAAAACTTCTAGCAGATCTGTATTTACAAGATAAAGCACATGGTTCCAAAGGAGATATTATATTCAGATAAATAATGTATGTTTTAATATTGGCTGTGTGGTTGTAGACAAGTCCATAAGAGTCTTGAAGCTCTTATAGTTTATTCTATTATCCTGCCATGTAATAATTTTCCAAATTAGACAACAATGAAATAAAGGAAAGTCAGAATTTATTCAAACATTGCCATTTCACACTGAAGCAAAATCTAATACTAAAAAACAGATATGTTAAGTTTCTTCAGTTATTGGTTAAATTTACTGACTGAGGAAACTATGGGTGTTTTTTTATGGGTAGTCTGATATATGAGTCTCTGATATGTAACACAACTGTGTGTATGAAATTCTATTGAGCCTTGATCCATGATTTTGGCAAATTTCCAGAATAAGAAATTTGCTCATGTGAGGACGTACTGGTGTCCATAAACCACTCTCACAGAGACAACTATAATTTTATTGTCATATGTATCTTCTGCCTTTGCAGAAGATATTACTTACCCACTATAAGAATGGCATGTTTTTTACATTTATTGTTCCTATTCCTGGTATGTTCCTATATTTGAACTGAGCTACTCATATTGTGTCTTTTGTTGCTCTGTAGACCACTGGAACTCAATTCAGGAGATTCAGCTTCAGTTTGTGTTTTAATTTCTAAGTATGGAGCAGGTAACTCATTATATAGAGATCAGATATACACATGTATCTATTAAGATATCAATTATCACTTCAGATGGTGTATTAGATGGTCTATGTTACCTCAAATATAATCCATTGTTGATGTCCACTCTAAAAGTAAGAATGCGAGAACATTAATGTGTGTTATTTTTTTTTTAGAGAGAGAAAGAGAGCATGAGTGGGGGAGAGGGGCAGAGAATCTTAAGCAGACTCCACGCCTGATGTGGAGCTTGATCCCACGACCCTGGGTTATTTAAAAAAAAATTTTTTTTTAATGTTTATTCATTTTTTGAGAGAGAGAGAGAGACAGAGCATGAGTGAGGGAGAGGCAGAGAGAGAGGGAGACACAGAATCTGAAGCAGGCTCCAGGCTCTGAGCTGTCAGCAGAGAGCCCGATGTGGAGCTCGAACTCATGAACCGTGAGATCATGACCTGGCCAAAGTCGGATGCTCAACTGACTGAGCCACCCATGTATGAAACAAATGAACAGTCGAATGAATGAATTATTCAGGCTAGATATTTATACATTACTTCTTTTAGTATTTACAGTTCCTCTCATCAGGTATTTTCAATGAGTATGTACTGTGATTGTTTTGAAAAACATGCATCAGTTCTAAAACTACAACAACAAAAACGTGGTTTTGCTAAAATAATCCTACTTTCAATGAAGGTGATTGGACCCCTGACTCAATTTTTAATTTATCAAGCGCTTTGGCTCCAGTCAGAAAAGGAGTCTTTCATCACTGCTAATTATTAGAACAAGGAGAGTCGCTGGTTATGTAAAAAGTGACCAAAACCTTGGCTGTCCCTACATCATAAAGGACTTGGAGTTAATTTGAATTTTCAAGTTTTTATTTTAAGGAGCAAGGTCTGGGAGATATTTGAATATACTTCATCCACATTTCAAATTAAATGTTATTTAAAAGCCAAGATAATTGCTACCTACTGTGTTGCACACTTCTGCTTTATGTAAGACTTAATAACAATCTTAATTAGGCTAATTTTAGTCAGATTAATACTTGTGTATGTCAGCACTAACTACTAAATACCACATACTGCAGGATTTTAATTAATGCTAGGGAAAGGAAATGCTCACAGTGTAAACATTTTTGAACTGAAAAAGGCTAAAATGAAGTATGCCCAATTATGACGAGGATAAATCACAATATCCCTGATTTTAGATTTTAGGTAAATTACGGTTGACTTTTAAACAGATACATCTGCTCACATGTCGTGTTAGGAAGATACAGGGGAAGATATTAGGAAGATAAAACTCAGAGCATATCAAGACTTTGCCTTTCACAGTTCCGGAAGGGTTTGAGATTTTTTTATTGTTAATACTGTGATATACTTTTTGATGGCTGTAGGTGATAAACTCAAGACTGTCGTATCTTGAATCAGAAACCCTTCTTTCGTTGCATTGTTTATGAGCTAGATAGAGAAAGTAAGTTTATTTTTTTCCTTTATTAAATTTCTAGCTTGACCAACTGAGATTTCCCCATCCCTCACCCTTGTCCTGGGCTGTGATGATCCACGTCAAACACGAGGCATCTGCACTGTCTGTACCATCTGCCTCCTTCAGTAGGACAGTCCCTTTAAGGGGAATGACTGGATGTGGAAGAGAGTTGGGTGTCTAAGCAGTAACTGCCCGTTGTAGTGATGAAAGGATTTTTTTCATTCATATCATAGCCTTAATTAGAAATAGCAGTAAGGATTCCAAATTAACAATGGTAATGTAACTACTATAATCTAGCAGTCATTTATAGCTCGTAAGTAGAATAATAATAATAATAATAATAATAATGCAATGGCCTTGAATTAGAAGACTTGAATTCAAATGGAACTTACTCTCTTTGAGACTCTTGATTTATTAAATGACGGTTTATCATGAGGCTAAATGGGATATGTATAGGAAGTGCCTAGGTTCAAATTAGGAACTCATACATATTTGTTCACAATGGGTGTACTTATATATTTCACTCACATTTTCAAGGAACTTGGGTTTAAAGTGAAAGGAAATTTTAATATTAGACTAACTCAGTTATGTACATTACCACAAAAAAATGTACCCAAGACTTGTGCTTGTATGTCCTGATAAAACTTGTTAATCTTCCATAATCATAAGCAGAAATATGGAGAACTTCAGCAAACATCTAGTTTTAAAAAATGCATATCATCACACTTTTTTTATACTCCCATAGCAAAATATTATGCAAATAAATGAACAAGTATGTAAATGAACAAATGAATGGAGCCTGGCTTAGAAACAACTGAATTCAGTATGCTGTACTCAAAGGAACATATCTTAGTTGTTTTTTTTTTTTTTTTAATGAGTCTAGTTTTTCCTTTTTTCCCATCCAACAAGTCTGCTACCAATCTTGAAGGGGAATATTTAGTTCATATACATGAGATATGTTAGATAACTCTGCCTAACTTTCCTCCATCCATAAAAAACATACCCCTTTTAAAGAATAGACATGATTAAATATGCAAGAGTGGAGAATTGTCCAAGAGAAATTTGCTCATATTTAAAATGAATTTAAGATATCTTATTTTCAGGAAGGACTTCTAACATAGTTCTTTCAGCCATGTTGCATAGCATATTTTCCTAAAATGGCCCAAATTTTTTTTAATTAGTAATTAAGCATAATTTGGGAGCCCAGACTGGTTTTACATTATACTAGACAAGACTGCCAAAGTTTTTGGCATTTTGCAATATAAATTTATCCCCATTTTGTCCTGTATTCATTCTGTTTTAATAGTGTTCTTGCTGAAGGTATGTACAATCTCTTGTTTCTTGTTTTATCTTGAAATAGTGTTGGGCAGTCACTAAATATTGGTTTTGGAATTTCTACATTGGCAAACCAAAAAGCACTTTTTAAGATTTAAGGATTGTCAAAACCTATTAAGATGTATAGTTTGCCTAAACCTATTACAATAAATAATGTTGGGGTTAGCCTCTTAAGAACTAAATCAAAAAAAGGTTATTTGCTAAAGGCCTCTATAACTGGAGATAACAAAATAAACCAAGGTAAATTACAAATCTACCTTGACATGTGATCTGAAGTGATCTTGTCGATGGCTTTGGTAAATAACAGGAAGCGTGCTCCCTAAAAGTAACTTCTACAAACAGAGAAACAGCCGAAAAATATAGTAACGGATGACTAAAAGGCTGCATGGTCTCCACTGATCTCTAAAGAGGAAGAATTATTAATAAAAATAGGTTAACCAAGAGAAGAGAATCTTCTAGATGCCTGACCCTGAATAGTTCAATGGAGTTATTTCTTAAGTAGACACTAAAACATTAGGTTACCATCATATGATATTTCTTAAGAGTTTAAAGTGCCTTTGCTTTCTGTTTATGCCCACCAATTAGGCCTGTCCCCTACACATGATGATTCAATACTACTTAACATTTATGGAACTTTCACTATGTGTCAGGATACGCTTCAGGCACTGATGTCATTCAGAGTGATTCTGAAAGTCTTCCAGAACAAAGGGACCCCAAATTTATGGAGGATATGCCCCTCAGTGAACGAAAGAAGTGAACTAGAGGACAAGAAAGGTTAAGTGGATTTTCAAGGTCACCCACGTCTAGCTTAGCCACAGAGCACAGGCTGAGACCCAGATCTCCTGTTCTGGGGTTCAGCCTGGTTTTGCTGTACCAATGCCTCTTCCTGTTTCATGGCAGTGCTTGAGGGACAGGAGCAAGGCAGAGGAGAGTGTGATCCGAACGGTCTTCATCTCCTTCTCTCCCACTGCAGTCAGAGAAATTTTGTTTTATGGTTCTACTGATTGTGTTCTGGGTAAGATGACCTAATTTTTTTTCACTTTAAAAAATGAGAGTAGAACTTTAGTGTTCTCACCATAACAACAAGAAAGCAGCAGTAATGTGAGGTAAAGGATGAGTTAACTAACCTTATTGTGGTAAACACTTTGCAATATATCGATGTATCAAATCATTACATTGCGCACCTCAAATTTACACAATCTTATATGTCAAGTGAGCTGGAAGATCAATAAAACTGGAAAAAAATGTTTGAAAATTATTGCTATATACCTTACTATTTGAATAAGTGCAATGAGAACCTGTGAGTCACAGTATTAATCTTTAGGAAATTTTGCTACTGGTTCACAGGCTAATGCCTCCCAAGAACAGCCAGACATTATTTTTGGGTTTCATCACCTGTGTTAATTTTTTAAAGCTTGTTTGTTAATTAACTAATTTTAACTATTTAGTTTTGAGAGAGAGATTGAGAGAGAGAGAGTGCGAACGAGCATGGGGGGGCGGGCGGGAGGGGAACGAGAGAGGGAGACAGAAGACCCAAAGCAGGCTCTGTGCTGACAGCAGAGAGCCCAGTGCAGGGCTTGAACTCACAAACTGTGAGATCATGACCTGACCCAAAGTCAAGAGTTGCACACTTAACTGACTGAGCCACCCAGGCACCCCTTCCTGTGTTAAGTTTTAAAAACATAGTCAGCACTGATTTAGGAATAAAGACCGCCTCAATCGAGGAAAGATAGGCCATTCGGTAGTCTTGGAAGTTTCACCATGTCTTTATATCAGCTGTGTCCTCTGAGGAGGTATAAAAGGATGGGAAGAAAATGGGGCACTGATGTCCGCAGAGAGACTTGAGAAGCTGCATGTTATGACTCTCGCATTCACTTTCCTCCCAATTTGTCAAAATCGGTCTCTACTCCGCAACATATAGCTAGCTTAGACCTTAGCAGAGTGTTGTGTATTTTACAAAGTTGCAAACAATTCACCTGAGATGGTCAGTTGTACTTACTAATGCATGCCAACAGAAATGATCCATCTCTCTTAGAAGGAAAGAGGCAGGTACTGAAATACTCCATAAAAGGAGCCAGAATTAGTAGTGGGAGAATGCTGACGACATTCATTGCTGCAATTGGCAGGAGAAATCCATCCAAATTCAGGTTAGAATTCATGGTCTGCACATAATATCCTGAAGGAATCTGTATTTGAGGGGGAAAGGAACTGGCATCAAGATAGTGATTTAACTTTGCAGACAGCATCCTGCAGATGATGTCCTTGCCCCTTACACATACTCTGGGGCAGATGAGCTGGATGTTCCCCAGATCTTCAACGTCCCAACTATGAGCTGAGAAAAGGCAGTATGAGTTCTATTTAGTCTTTGGCAAAACTACTGATTCTTTATGGAGGAAGCTTTTGTCCTTCAGTCTAACTTCTTACTTCTCCTATGGAAAGTGCTTAGGATGACACATAAGAAATCAAATGACGTATAAAAAAATATATAATTTTCCATATAAACAAATAGACTTTTTTCCCCAAACAACAAACTAAAAACCAGTAGAAAGTATTAAGGATGTTTCTTTTTAACCTGATGAAAAAAATTGGGGGCTAGAAAAAAAATCCTTCAAATAGCATGTAGTTTGGTGACAAAATAGATAGGAATGATTTTTTACTAAGAAGAGGGGCCCAGGGTAGAAACATAGCACTCGTAGCAGGTTGCCTTTGTGGGCTCCTTGGATTGGTTTCACTTCTACAATGAGAAGAGAACACAAAAAAAGAGAAAAAATATATACTTGTGTTTACACTCTCGTTTTAAACTAAGTATGTGACACTGGAGGACCACAAAGGGAGCTGCATGAAAAAGATCTGCATAATAAACTAGCAGATAAGAAATGAAAACACAAACAAAAACCCCCAAAAAACAAAAAGCAAAACAAAGAAAACTTCTACCCCATCCCAAACTCTCAGTGTAGTGTCTGAATTTCTTCATTTTTAAAATAACCCTGGGACACCTGGGTGGCTCAGTTGGTTAAGTGTCCGATTTCAGCTTGGGTCATGATCTCACGGTTCATGAGTTCGAACCCCGCGTTGGACTCTGTGCTGGCAGCTCAGAGCCTGGAGCCTGCTTCGAATTCTGTGTCTCCCTCTCTCTCTGCCTCTCCCCTGCTCATGCTCTGTCTCTGTCTCTCTCTGAAAAATAAATAAACACTAAAAAAAAAAATTTAAATAACCCTAATAATTTTCACTGAAAGCCTAACCCTAACTTGGAGCCTGTTCACATGTTCCAAACCTCTTGTTAATAAGCACAGTGTCACAGGAAAGAGGGCGTCTCTTCACTTTTCTAGTTTGTGAACTTTGTTGCAATCACTCACTATTATTCACAGTGCATAGTATTTCTTTAATTCCCACTGGAACACAAAGCTGCTAAGTGGCTTGGAGAGGAAGTCACCCCAAATCTGTCCTCAAGAAATGGATTCTCCAAACCATTTTTCTGGCCGTGCATTCACCGCAGTAAGAGTTCTGCCTTATCGCTGTATTGGGAGAACAGCACTACTCAAATACCCGAATGATAACTTCCTGTTTGAAACTTTCACTGACTCCTTCTCTGTTATCAATTGCACTATTTCAGAGGGCAGAAGAGTCAGAGTCATAAGTGCAGCTGTTAACGAGCCCACCGCTTGTAAAATGAGCCTATTGCAACGTTAACTGCCTAAACCCAGGAATGGACCGTATTTTCAGGGACATTCTTTCTATCTCTATAAAATTTGTCCTGGTGATAATTTATCTTCCAATCTTTAATTTGACCTTTAGGATTATAAACAAAGATTGCTTTGGTTGAATTCAGATGGCAAGACTGAAGGGAAAAATTAGCTAGTTCTGCCCTAGTTTAATAAAATTATTAAGCACGTATCCCCCAATCAGAGGAAAATGAAAGATGTTTTTTAAAAAAAATGCTGGCAGCAGATCGGCTCTAAGACTGAAAGGCTCCCAGCATAACTTGGAAGTTTCTGTTACTGATTTCAAATGAGAATTATTGTTAATAGGAATAAAGTTATTATCGGCATGAATCACAGACACAGAAACCTGTTAACTTAATAATGTGGTGAATGTACTATTAATCTTTAGTGAAGCAATATTAATATATTGCCTAATTTAAGAAAAGGCTCCAGTGTCTTGAAAGCTTGAAATCATTTCTGCTTCTGCCTCAAGTTCTGAAATCATCCCCTTTTAAAATTTTAAATACTTTTATTTCATACAAGCCTCTGAGTATTCAGAAATAATTGCTGTCAATAGAGATTCATTTTCACCTTTGAGTGGCCAGTAATGTCAAATGGCAACATCATGAGCCTTAATATCAACATATTTTAAATGTATGCCTTGGAACTGAAGGTCAATAATGGCTACTAAATTTAAAATATGGAATTCGAGGATGTTTTA
Organism: Panthera onca; assembly: GCF_046562875.1. Taxonomy (NCBI): domain Eukaryota; kingdom Metazoa; phylum Chordata; class Mammalia; order Carnivora; family Felidae; genus Panthera; species Panthera onca. The sequence continues at coordinate 49,655,996 of NC_138345.1, forward strand.
TTCTTGGTGCTTTGATCGCCTTTATGCTGGTGATTATTTCATCTGAAGGTAAAAATCTAATTTCAGCCTGTCCCGTTGGAAGTTTCCTCCACCTCCCTTGAGAAATACATTCTAAACTTTTTGAAAAATCTTTCTGGCATGATATTACTGTGTATGATTCTGGCACCCGTACGTCTGTGTCAGGGGTTTTTAACCCGGCTGCAAGGGAGGCATTGTGGGGAACAGAAAAGCGTGGTTGTTGATCCCAGCCCTGAGTTGAAATGCCATTTTTAGTAGGGTGACTGTAAGCAAGGTGCAAGTTACTTAATGTCTCTGAGCCTCAGATTTAACATCATAATATCAGCCATCGTAAACTTGCTGTGGGAATTAAATGAGATACTATGATGTCATCTTTTAGGAGCTGTGACACATATAAGTGATCAATAACTGGGCCTCTAGATTTAGTGAGATAGTTAAAAGTTGGTTTATTGAAATATATGGTAATTTATGTCAGATTAAAAAATTATGTCAGTTTGCAAAAAAGGCTTGAATTTAATAAAAAAAATCAAGTGTCACTGCGTTATGAAGATAAATTTGTGCTGATTGCATAGAAGGTTTGAGGCTAGCTATGGACCACTTAGTAATTTTGTACTTTTTATTAATTTTATCATTTTAAGATGTATATGATATTAATGATCATTTATACTGGTAATATTTTTGTCTTTTTGTGCTAGTTCCTACTGTGGAGTCAGGAGGGAGGCTGAATCTACTAAATCAACTTAGCTTTCATGTATTGTTTACAGCAAGGGTTCTTGGGAAACTTTTTGCAAAGGGCCACACAGAAAAAATTTCCACATACTGATTCTATTGCAACCACTGGACCCTGCTGCTTCATACATAAGGAGACATAGAATGGCTGTGTTCAAATAAAACTTTATTTATTGACCCTGAATCTTGAATTTGATAGAATTTTCATGAGCCATAAAATAGTTTTTTATTTTTATTTTTTTTCAAGCATATGAAAATATAAAATCCATTTTATCTTGCATATAAAAAAATTTTATCTTGCAAAAAAAAAAAAAGCGGTGGGCTGGATTTGGCCTGCAGGCAGTAATTTGCTGACCCCTAGTCTATTAGAGCAAGCATTATACTACGAGCCAGCAGGTAGATTTGTTTTTCCTTTCATAATTGTGTGACTTAGCCATCCCTTCCAAAAATCGCTTAATTTTACTGAGCGTCGGTTTCTTCTTCAACAAACGAAGTAGTTGAGTAAATTAGTCTCTAAGTTTCTTTTCAGCTCTATTGCTCTAGGATTTGTGAATATAACTCAGATCATTAGCCATTTAAATTTCAAGTTGTGGGCTGACAGCAAATATAGTCCTGAATTTCTTCAAAGACTTTATAATCATTTATATTTCTTCCTAAGAAAGTTAGTCTTTGACCATTATCACATTGGAATTATTTTTTATCACATATATTTATAAAAGTTGCTTTGGCCTTGCTGTTTTTCCCTTTCATTTCTCCACCGCATAGGGACTGAATCACCAAGGAACTAAGGGTGGGTGGGGAAAGAATCACTTGTTCATTAGCACATGTACTTAAGAGTACAGTGGAGGTGGTACTTCAATCAGTCAAGTTAGCTACATGTGAGTACTGGCTTTTAAAGGTTTAATGAAGGAGGAAGGCAAAACCTTTGGTTAAAAAAAGGTGGGGGAATTGCCCATAGATTTCATTTTTTCATGCATTGCTCTTATGCCTTGTGACCATGCACTCCGAAATATCGTCCACAATTTCTGGAAGACATTTCTCGTTTTACATACTAGGTTCTCAGGTATACCTCTGCCTGACCCCACTTGTCTCTTCAAATTAGAGCCTGTAATGATGAGAAGCATTTATGGGATAACTGCCTGACAAAGTATATGAGAAGAGCTTGTTGGGATGAAAATAGTTACTGGTAAGTTTCACATGCAATCATTTTATTGTTTTGGGGGTAATATTAATTACCCCTCCTTACCTGCATGATGCATATTCTGTAAAGGAGCTGAAAAATGAGGAGAGGGAGACAGGTGAAGAAAAATTTTGTATCTTCCACGTGAAGCTCACTGTAGCAACCACCATTTTTTTTCTTGGCGTGGTCTAACCAGCTGGTCACATCTCTGGCAAGACGGCAATATTGCAGACAGCATGTTTTCAGTGCATTAACAAACACCCCAAAGGTTGTCAGGAGGGAGTAGCCTGCAATGAATTTGAAATGTTATGTATTAGTAAAGGAATTGTTCTTCAATTTTCCAAGATGTCAATCAGAAAGATGACAATTGCAAGGATGAAGGGCAGTAAAGTGAGCGAGAAGGTTTTAGCACTCAAGGGGCTGAATTCAAAGGAACAAGCTTCTGACAAGGGTTCTGGCATCCTGGTGACCAGCCCAAGGTGGTGCTTGACAGCTGATGTAAAAAATGAAAAAAGTAAGATCAATGGGAACATACTAAAAAGGGAAGAAAGGTGACAAAATAAAACACCAAAGTAAGAAATTCCAAAATCTCTTAGAAGTCTAACTCATTAATGAACAAGACAACCAGAACTTTCTTTTACAGCCTTAACACAAAGAACTATTACTATTTTTTTAATATAAACTCTTATATAAATAATCCTCACTTGTCAGGTAGAGGGTGGTTTCTTATTTTGACATGGAAATGAAGCAAAATGTATTCTCTGCTTTGACTTTATCCTTGAATTTCAGATGTAAGTTTAAACTTTGAACCCTTCAAATGACTTTATACATGTTGATAGTGTCACTAAAAGTTCAGATTGGATTAGCTGGCTTTTGACTTTTCCAGTAGTTTCCTCTGGGTTTATATGGCTGTCACTTTGGCATCAGAAGCATTTTATTGCTTCAGATGTTAGCAGTCACTTACTGCTCGTGATTTGCAACCTCATTGTTGCTTTTTTTTTTTTTTTATGATCTTTCAGATTCCACCTTTTCTTTGACTCCATTAGGACTTCCTGATACAAAACAGATAAGAGACTACTCCCCCTCCCCTCTGTTTAGTTAGCAATTCAGTGCGCCATCATAATTGTTACAATTTTTCATAGTACTCCCTTGACCAAATAAACCCTTCCACAAATTACATAGACACCAAACCATGGTTGAGGGATAAATGATATAATAAATGTAAAAATGTTTGAGTTTCTCCCAAGAAGGCCGCTATAAAAACGCAGAGTATAGTTTGATTGTCATTTTGTTTATGTTCAAGTTTCCCACAATAAAATGCTAGATGAAATACATTCTAACCAAATTCATTTAAATGCCACAGAGTATTGGTTTTTATATTTAAATAAAGAATATTTATTAATATTTCTTTTTATGGTTATAGAGTGATTATATTGATTTGATCTCTTTTAAGAGTTGTAATAGACCTATTATGTCAGGCTTTGATTAATTGAGGAAGCTGGGGGCCTGGTAATTGAATATGGAACCTTTAACCTCTAAGTCACTGAATCAAATCCAGCCCAAATTGGTAGTGACCAAGAATGATTACAGCAGTGGCTCTTTGGTGGCCTCTGTGAAGTGTGTTGAGGTCAAGTGGAAGTATGTCGGAATAATTGCATCTCCTATGAGCTCATATCTGTAGTCACTATTGCCAGACACAGATGAAAGCCCAGGGACTGAGAGGGCCAAGGGAACAGAAGCACCTGTGAGTGGTTGTGTCTCTTAGGAAAGAACAGAGACATCTTTTTATTATTGCAGGAAGAACTGCTCTATTATGAGACTTTCCTAGCTATTTCAATTAGTTGAGTTAAGATTTTAGTAAGACGAGAGCTGAGAATGTCTTGATGAACAGCCTGGAGACTGAATTTGAACAGTTCTGGGTGAGGAGGCTTAACTCCCTGACATTCCCTTGTGATCTCGCCTCTGTTGCTCATCAACCTGTTCTCTGCTCACCTTTTACAAAAGAGTGCTGTGCAGATAGTAGGGTTATTACTGGCATTAATCCAACATGTTCTATGCTTTCAAATAGGCTTTATGATGAAATGATAACTATTCACAAGAAGAAAGAGTATTTCCAAAAATATTCTCCCTAATTTTCTATTTTTTAAATTCAGGAAATTACATTAAATACGTTTTGAACTCATTATTCCTTTTTTGTTTAAGTAAGTCACTATTTGTTGCAAAATAAGCTTGCATCTGCTCTTAATGCATGGTAAGTTGATACCTGCAGTATTATTAAACAGTTAAATATCTTTATCATTTCTATTTTTTTTTTCATTTTTAAGAGTTAGAGAGTGCAAGTGAGGGAGAGGCAGAAAGAGAGCAGCCCTGTCTGTGCTGACAGCAGCCCTCCCGATGTGGGGCTTGAACTCATGAACTACAAGATCATGACCTGAGCTGAAGTCGAATGGTCAACCGATTGAGCCACCCAGGTACCCCGCATATTATTTCTAAGGAGAAGTAGTTTAGATTATTGCTTCTTAAACTAGTTGTGTTAAAAAAGGTTTTTAAAAAAAGTCTCAACTATTATGGTCAATACATTTTTAAAATATAATAAAATGGAATACCTAAAGAATAAAACAAAGACATATAAAATATAAATCCTGATATTTTTATTATTACATTCAACAGACATAAAATCTAACTTTCTGTAAATATTCCTACATGTTTTCTCTCAGTGTCTATATTTATTTTGTTGCACTCCAGTAACAAACAGTTCATTGATCAGCACTTCTCCGCGGGCAAGGCTTTGAGTAGCACTGGCTTCAACTGAATACACACTTTGAAAAATGAATTTATTTAAACAAGTAAAATTATATCTGATAGGGTGATATGAAACAACAAAAACAAAATGGTTAAGAACAAGAAATGACTGGGGCGCCCGGGTGGCTCAGTTGGTTAAGCATCCAACTTTGGCTCCGGTCATGATCTCACAGTTTGTGGGTTCGAGCCCCGCGTCGGTCTCTGTGCTGACAGCTCAGAACCTGGAGCCCCCTTCGGATTCTGTGTCTCCCTCTGTCTCTGCCTCTCCCCTGCTCATGCTCTGTCTCTGTCTCAAAAATAAATAAAACATTAAAAAATTAAAAAAAAAAAAGAACAAGAAATGATCGATAATGAATGAGGTCTAGAATTTTAGCTAGGCCAGCAAGGGCACATAATTGATTCCAAACAAATGTGAATGCAATAATTCATTCATTCAACATATTAAGTACCTACTATGTGCCCAGGACTTTCATTCTTGAGAATACAGTGGTGAACAAGACTCACAAATCCCTCAGTTATCTTTCTGGTGGGGGAGACACTAACCAAGCAGAAAAATATCAGGTGAGTTCAATGATGAAACCAAAATGGACTGATAAGACAGACACTCATTATGAGATACAGACACAACCAAAAGAGTGGAAATTTGAACTGAGGATTGAATGACTGGAAGTAGGGAAAAGACATGGAGGAAGCATATGCCAGGCATGTCATAGGGTAGAAATGAGCTGAGAGAGATTCAGGAATGGTACAGGTCGATGAGGCAATAGCTCAGTTAGTAAGAAGATTGGAAGGAAGTGAGGCCCAAGAGTTGGTCAGAGATCAGACTTTACAGGCTAAAGTATGGAGCTTGGAGTTTCCCCGCCTCAGTGTTATGGGAAACCATTAAAAAATTTTATGCAGAGGAGAGATATTATAGGATGTGTACTTGGATAATACATTTTGGAAAACAAGAAGGGAAGCTGAGAGAGGGCGAGAGGTAGTGGTGACTTGGATGTAGTGGTAGCAAAGAAGAGAAGCAGACAGGATAGGTTGTATGTTTGAACAACTGGCAGTATTTTCTGATGTGGGGGGAGTTTGAGCAAAAGAGAAAATTTGAGGATGACTACTTATTTTTCTCCTAAAAAACTGGGTGTGGGTGACTTACACTGAGACAGGGAACACAAGAAAGGGGCTCGGTTGCAGTTGAATGAATCAGGAGTTGAATTTTGGTCAGGTTAAGTTTGAGAGGACCATTAAAAAACCAAGTTAAAATGTTGAGCCTTGTCTTCAAGAAATGTACGAAAATCTCTTATCTTCTAATGACTTATTTTCTATTCATTTTTGAGAGCTCATATCTTTTTGTTTCTGTATTTGATTTTATTATTATCTATTTTTATTTTTTTTAAGTCAGCTTCATGCCCAGAGTGGAGCCCAACACAGGGCTTGAACTCACAACCCTGAGATCAAAACCTGAGCTGAGATCAACAGTCGGATGCTTAACTGACTGAGCCACCCAGGAGCCCCCTTTGTATTTTTATTTTGATGAGGTTTTGAGAGAGAGCAATGAATGCATGGTCAATCTACAATTTGATTAGAAGTCTTATTTCTGAATTTCACAATACATATATATGAATGGAAAAGGGAGAGAAACTGTGTAAGAATGTATTAAATTGAAAAGTAAAAGTTTTCCACCATAAAGAAAGGTCCAATAGAAGTTGGATATGTGAGTTTCAAGGTGAGGTCAATATGAACTTGAGTGTTTTGGGGTATAGTTGCCATTACAAACTGTGGGATTAGCGATCACTTAAGAAAAGAGTGTGGGAAGACATGGGGTCCCTGGAATGCATCCTAGGGCTCCACATCAGTTAGAAGACTATCATGGGAGAAAAGTTAGCCAAGGCAATTGAGAAGGAGTAGATAAGGTACTATACAGGTTTTAAGTCAGAGGGAAAGAAGGCAGGGATGTAGCAAGCATAAATTGATCAGCTGGACTGGGAGGGAGTCACAAGGTAGCTAGAGAAGGCAAGGGAAGGAACTGTACAGTAATCTGTCTGCCCAAGGAGAGCAGCGGTTGTCCCATCAAACCGTGGAGTTATCCCCGAATGTTAGGGATATCCTGTTGAAAACATCTACGTCTAGATATCGCACCATCTTCTTGGATTCATCCATTAGACTTAATAGAAAATTCAAGCCTTCTGTACAAATAATTTTGGGTGTCGTGTAGACTCAGCTTTTTTAAAAAATCCATTGTCATTATAATTTTCAAATTGCTTTTCTGCACCAGGAGCAGAAATGGGAAGTTGAAAAAAAAAAAACTGGAATGAAAATACAATGGAGACTTCAAGCTCTGGTTCAAATGTGCATGGCAAACACACCAGGCGTGCACATTTTAAAATAAAACAGATGAGCTATTTTAAATGTTTTATTGCAAAACTTAAAGATTGTAGCTATTACTATTTAAAAAAAACTTTAGAAAGCAATTTTTCTATTCTTTGTACCTTTAAGTCCTTGGCTCTGATGTTCTGCTCCTCTGACCTTGATCTAATCATGAATATCTATGCTACTTAATTATAATAAAAAAAGCCTACATTGCACTCTGATGGTAGATGCACATTTTTTCTTCTTTGGTCACCTGCCAGTTCTCAAAATTATAGCAGTGGGAAGAAATGCAAATGAAGGCCGTGCTTGACAGCTAAACATAATGGAATGCATGGTCCACATTTGAAAAGTTACCTTAAAATAAAAGGTAGCATATAAAAAATCATTTCTTTAAGGTCACCTATGGCTTTGAATTACAGCTTTGAGGAATTTCCAATTTAGTCATCAGAGAAGAAGAAGCCAAAATAAGGATTATATACTTTTCTAAGAGGGAAGACAGAGTTTTACCACATCATAGTTGGGTGATCTTATAACTCAAAAATAGAAAACAAAACAAAACTAAAAACAACGAGGTATTCACTTTATAGAGTATTGTGTAAAGTAAACTACCCGCGAACATTTTCTATTATACTTTTGGTTGCTGGTAATAAAATTTTTCCTTGTAAATTTCCAAAGAAGGGTTACTTTATCATATGTTAAAATATGTAACATATGGACTACAAATAGATTGGCGGTGAACAGTTGATTATATGTATCTGTTCTTACTTGAAGAATTGCATTTCTTAATTCAAATAAGTATATTCTCAAATAAGAAATCAGGAAGCAAATGGATGGATGGTGTATCGTTATTTAGAAAAATTTGCATCTAAAAATGTTATGTATATATAAAATTTTAAAAATTGTAAAGATATATATTCACAAAAATCCAGAAGTATTTGATAATTACACACTCCAAAAACGGCTAACATTGTCTTTCAATAAAACTCTATACTTTCCATTTTTCTCTTTTTTGCTATCTGGGGCTGACAAAGACTGTCTCTCAGACACCTTTTTTGCACATTGAACCCATTCCACAGACCATCAGGAGGATGTGCACTGCTTAGCTGTGATCCACAGACCATAGGACTCTGACAAACAGGGGCAGGGGCTTCTGTGTATGATATTTTCCATGCTCCCATATGTAGTATAATAAAGTGGGCTCCGGTCTGAGAAAAATAAGGCTTGGGTTCTGGTTCCACTTCAGCTATTTTCCACGAGGTCCTTGGTAAGTCTTTTATTTAATTATGCCTCAGTTTCTGCACTCAGTTTAATGATAACAGACACTGAACATTTACCATATTCCAAGCATTTATCAGACACGGGAATACCCAATTATAATTATAAGTAGATAGTTTCAAAATAATATGGTAGATAGGGGCGCCTGGGTGGCTCAGTCGTTATCCAACTTCGGCTCAGGTAGTGATCTCACGGTCTGTGAGTTTGAGCCCCACATCGGGCTCTGTGTTGACAGCTCAGAGCCTGGAGCCTGCTTCGGATTCTGTGTGTGTGTCTCTCTCTCTGACCCTCCGCCCACTCATGCTCTGTCTCTCTCTCGGTGTCAAAAATAAATAAACATTAGAAAAAATTTAAAAACAAAATAATATGGTAGATAAAATGGTAAAGATTCGAAGAGGTGCTGCTTCATATATTGCAGAGCAAAGCATATGGAGTCTGAGCTATGAAAGGATACATGGTACCCACCCTGCCCACGTCACAGGTATCGGGGAGGGGAGGATGAAGTAACATTGGTGAATGTATTTAATTTTTAAAAATACAACTCACTGCATCATTCTTAGTGATAGCAGCTGTATAGACAACTATACAGTAAAAAAAAAAATGTTAGAAATTAAGGCCACAGTCAGACAAGATAGATAAATAAATTGTCAGACTGACCAAAGGAACAGAATAGAAACTCCAGCAGTGCAAGTGACTGTATACAATGAAGGTGGCATCTCACATTAGTGGGGAAAATGTAGACTTTTAAATAAGTGAGGCTGGATAAGTTGAGAGTTACAAAGAAAAGTGATAAAGTTGAGTTCACTCTTAAAACCTATTTTAATATACTTCGAAATGGGTCAGAGATACAAAGGTAAAAAAAAAAAGAATATGAAAACTGACATAAAACATGAGAGCATTTCTTTATAATCTGAAAGTGAGGAAAACTTTTCCAACATGATTCAAAATATAGAAGCAATTAGGGAGAAGAATGATAAATTTTATTATAAACAAAGAAAAGACAAAACAGACTTAAAAATCTTGTGCATGGAAAATAACACAAGAATGGAAGTTAAGATATTTGATAAATGGGGAATAATATTTATAACTTTTATCATATACAAAGAGTTAACATCTCCACTATAGAAAAATCTTCTAAAAAATCAAAAGTGCACAATCCTATAGGGAAAAAAATGGACTAGATGTATGAATAGATAGTTCACTGAAAGACATACAAATTATTCTAAGCATTGAAAAGACATTGGTTCAACTTTTCTCATAATAAAGGAAATGTCAATTAAGACTTTAGTGAGATACCATTTTCCACACTCAAATTGGTAAAAATTCAAGAGTTTGACATTACTCTGTTGTAGAGACTGTGGGGAAGTGGGCATTCTCATGCATTTTGGTGGAAACACATATGGTACAACCACTATGGAAGGGAATTTGCCAAAATATAGCAAAATTGTATGTAAATTTACTTTTTTGGCTTAACAGTCCTACTTTTAAGTTAAGCTAGGGAAAAAATGCAAAGAGAGGATTGCATCAAGCTATTCAGTAGATTCTACTTAACAGCAAAAGCAAAAAAAAGAAACCAAAAGCAACCCAATGTCCGTCAACATGAGATTGGTAAAATAAACAATGGCTTACTACACCATGGAGTACCAGGCAGCTGTAAAAAGGAATGGGGCATATTTTCAAATACAATTATGACACGATCCCTAGGTCATATTAACTAAGAAATCAGGTGAGAAAAGTGAGTAGTAATACACTACTGCTTATATAAAGAGGGGAAAAATACATACATGGAGACATACACACACATATAAAATTTTAATATTTTCCCTTATTGCAAAAATGGGAGGATAATTCTTTACAAATGTGTAAACAGGGGCACCTGGGTGGCTCGGTTGGTTAAGCGTGAGACTTTGGCTTAGGTCATTATCTCATGGCTCATGGGTTTGAGCCCCATGTTGGGCTCCATGCTGACAGCTCAGAGCCTGGAGCCTGCTTCGGATTCTGTGTCTTCCTCTCTCTCTGCCCCTCCCCTGCTCCTGCTCTGTCTCTGTCTCTGTCTCTGTCTCTCAAAAATAAATACAAAAACATTAAAAAAAAATTTTTAATGTAAACAAACACCTAAGGGAATAGGAAGGTATATAGGAATATAAATAGACCTTGTTTTGTACATGAATTTAAGATACATGAAACTATTTCCATGACTTAAAACAAAATTAAATTTTAAAATTATGTCTAAGTATGAAGAAAAATGGAACAAATACAGTTAATTGTGTATAAAGTTAGTGACATAACCAGATGGAGAGAAACTATAATAAGTAACTTTAAAAATAATAATTTTGGTGTACATTCCTAGGGTTTATAACATAAAGAAAAACACCTGCAAGAGTATTGAAACTGTTCTCAACAACCATACTGGTGGTGGTAGTGTCAGTCTAAGACTACTAAGGGGGCATCTGGGTGGCTCAGTTGGTTGAGCATCTGACTTCAGCTCAGGTCATGATCTCACCATTTGTCAGTCTGAACCCTGTGTCAGGCTCTGCGCTGACAGCTTGGAGCCTGGAGCCTGCTTTGGATTCTCCCTTTCCCTCTCTCTGTCCTTCCCCTTCTCTCTCTCTCTCTCCCTCTCTCTCTCTCTGTCTCTCTCTGTCTCTCTCTGTCTCTCTCTCAGAATAAATAAATAAACTTAAAAATAAAAACAACAGATCACCTATGGAAGATATTGAAGCTCAACTCATTAATTTGAAAGTCTAAAAATAGAGGAAAAAATTGAACATTTGCTTTCTTTTTCTTATATAAACTGTACTTATGTATAATTAGTTAATGAGGAGACATTTCTCTTTATAGAATTATTTCAGCTAATAAAGGAGGAAACAGAATATCACCACCTTGCAACCTACAGTGGAGTATGGACTTGAGCAGAAATTTTCAGTGGGGACTGTTACTGCAAAAGCAGAGATAATCAGACATCACGCCTCTTGGCCAAAGTATATAACACCATCTATGAAGGAATTTTGCCCCCACTCCCAAATCTTAATGTGATCAAGCATCTAGGTCTTTCAGAGAATTTACAGGACATAAGAAGGAGAAATGTCTGACACATGTGGATGTAATGAGAGAAATCGAGAATATGAGAAATGCTCCATGGAATGTTTAAATTTCTCTAATAAATTGAAAAGAGACAGAAATGAAAGAGGAAGAGACAAATGAAAGGGGAATATAGTAGATTTAAGGAACGTATTTGCCATTTGGAATGTACACACCTTATTTGGATTTGATTTGAACAAAGCAAAAAATAAACAAATTTTTAAAATGGAAGCAGAGGGGTTCCTGGGGGCTCAGTTGGTTAATCGTCCAACTTCGGCTCAGCTCATGATCTCAAAGTTATCAAGTTCAAGTCCTGCATAGGCTCTGTGATGACAGCTCAGAGCCTGGAGTCTGATTCTGTCTCTGTCTCTGTCTCTGTCTCTCTCTCTCTCTCTTTCCCTGCTCTTCCCCTGATGTCTTCTGATTCTCTATCAAAAATAAAAACATTTTAAAAAATGAAAAGTAAATAAAAATTAAAAAATGATGACAGAGATTTTTAACAGTGACCAGATATTCAATGGTGTTAAATTCTCACTGTGTGTCTTTCATTGTGTGTGTGTATGTAATAATGACATCGTGAATATTTTTTAAAGTATGTAATTTACACACATATGCACAAATGAAATGCTATAATGTTTCATTATTGCTTCAAAATTACCAAGAGGGATGGGGAAAAGAGTGAGTGGAGTTGATAATAATTGAAGCTGAGAGCGCGATAGAGTGGTTACATGATTTTTTTCTACTTTTGTTTATGTTTAAAAATAACCCATTAGTAAACCTTTTTTAACAAGGGAAAAGTAAAAGAAATTAGAGACTGTTGATATTCTTGGAGACTTTGTTGCTCTCAAGTGTAGTAATTGGTAGAATCTACAAATTCTGTGAGTTGAAAGAGAAGTTACCGGGGATCAAAGAGGAAGAAATGTGTCGAGAAAACTATGAAAACCAAAAAATTAATGTAGAATGTGGTTTACTTACATTTTTCTGGCTGATGAATCAGGTTACAGTGCATCATATGAAGAGTTATCATAGCCATAAGTGTAGACATAGAAGGAATGAGTAAAACCAGGGCCCAGGCCCCTGAGTGCTGAATGTAAGATATTCCCAGAAAGACAATCGTTGCTTTCAGGTTCATGATCCAACAAAACCTGGGGTGCACAGATGGAATTGAAAATACCATTCAGTTACCTCAGACAACAATCACAAATTTTAATGCTTTTATATACATTTCTTTTTAATTTAATTTTTTATTTTTTTAAAATTTACTTCCAAATTAGCTAGCATACAGTGTAACAATGATTTCAGGAGTAGATTCCTTAGTGCCCCTTACCCATTTAGCCCATCCACCCTCCCACAACCCCTTCTGTAACCCTCAGTTTGTTCTCCATATTTATGAGTCTCTTCTGTTTTGTCCCCCTCCCTGTTTTTATATTATTTTTATTTCCCTTCCCTTATGTTCATCTGTTTTGTCTCTTAAAGTCCTCGTATGAGTGAAGTCATATGATTTTTGTCTTTCTTTGACTGACTAATTTCACTTAGCAAAAAACCCTCCAGATCCATCAACGTAGTTGCTAATGGCAAGACTTCATTCTTTTTGATTGCCGAGTAACACTCCATTGTATATATATACCACATCTTCTTTGTCCATTCATCCATCGATGGACATTTGGGCTCTTCCCATACTTTGACTATTGTTGATAGTGCTGCTATATACATGGGGGTGCATGTGTCCCTTTGAAACAGCACACCTGTATCCTGTGGATAAATGCCTAGTAGTGCAATTGCTGGGTCGTAAGGTAGTTCTATTTTTAGTTTTTGAGGAAACTCCATATTGTTTTCCAGAGTGGCTGCACCAGCTTGCATTGCCACCAACAATGCAAAAGAGATGCTCTTTCTCCGCATCCTCGCCAACATCTGTTGTTGCTTGAGTTGTTAATGTTAGCCATTCTGACAGGTGTAAGGTGGTATCTCATTGTGGTTTTGATCTGTATTTCCCTGATGATGAGGGATGTTGAGCATTTTTTCATGTGTCAGTTGGCCATCTGGATGTCTTCTTTGGAGAAGTGTCTATTCATGTCTTTCACCCATTTCTTCACTGGATTATTTGTTTTTTGGGTTCTGAGTTTGAGAAGTTCTTGATAGATTTTGGATACTAACCCTTTATCTGATATGTCATGGGCAAATATCATTTGCCCATTCCTTTGGTTGCCTTTTAGTTTTGCTGATTGTTTCTTTTGCTGCGCAGAAGCTTTTATTTTAATGAGGTCCCAGTAGTTCATTTTTGCTTTTGTTTTCCTTGCCTCTGGAAACATGTTGAGTAAGAAGTTGCTGAGGCCAAGATCAAAGAGGTTTTTGCCTGCTTTCTCCTCGAGGATTTTGATGGCTATGTCAGAGATCAGTTGGCCATATGTTTGTGGGTCCATTTGTGTGTTCTCTATTCTGTTCCATTAATCTGAGTGTCTGTTTTTGTGGCAGTACCATACTGTCTTGATGATTACAGCTTTGTAGTATAGCTTGAAGTCTGGGATTGTGATGCCTCCTGCTTTGGTTTTCTTTTTCAAGATTGCTTTGGCTATTTGGGGTCTTTTCTGGTTTCATACAGATTTTAGGATTATTTGTTCTAGCCCTGTGAAGAATGCTGGTGTTAGTTTGATAGGGATTACATTGAATATGTAGATTGCTTTGGGTAATATCGACATTTTAATAATATTTGTTCTTCCTAACCAGGAGCATGGAATCTTTTTTCATTTTTGTGTGTGTGTGTCTTCTTCAATTTCTTTCATAAGCTTTCTATAGTTTTCAGTATATAGATTTTTCACCTCTTTGGTTCGATTTATTCCTAGGTATTTTATGTTTTTTTGTGCAACTGTAAATGGGATCAATTGCTTGATTTCTCTTTCTGTCGCTTCATTGTTGGTGTATAGGAATGCAACGGATTTCTGTGTGTTGATTTTATATCCTACAACTTTGCTGAATTCATGAATCAATTCTAGCAGTTTTTTGGTGGAATCTTTTGGGTTTTCCATATAAACTATCATGTCATCTGTGAAGAGTGAAAGCTTGACCTCCTCCTGGCCGATTTGGATGCCTTTTATTTCTTTGTGTTGTCTGATTGCAGAGGCTAAGACTTCCAATAGTATGTTGAATAACAGTGGTGAGAGTGGACATCCCTGTCTTGTTCCTGTCCATAGGGGGAAAGGTCTCAGTTTTTTCCCATTGAGGATGATATTAGCGTTGAGTCATTCATATATGGCTTTTATGATCTTGAGGTATGCTCCTTCTATCCCTACTTCTTGAGGGTTTTTTCAAGAAAGGATGCGGTATTTTGTCAAATGTTTTCTCTGCATCTATTGAGAGGATCATATGGTTCCTGTCCTTTCTTTTATTGATGTGATTAATCACGTTAATTGTTTTGTGGATATTGAACCAGCCCTGCATCCCAGGTATAAATCCCACTTGATCGTGGTGAATAATTTTCTTTCTCCAACAATACATTTATTGTTGGAGCCGGTTGGCTAATATCTTGTTAAGGATTTTTGCATCCATGTTCATCAGAGAAATTGGTCTATAGTTTTCCTTTTTAGTGGGGTCTCTGTCTGGTTTTGGAATCAAGGTAATGCTGGCTTCATAGAAAGAGTTTGGAAGTTTTCCTTCCGTTTCTATTTTTTGGAGTAGCTTCAAGAGAATAAGTGTTAACTCTTCCTTAAATGTTTGGTAGAATTCCCCTGGAAAGTCATCTGGCCCTGGACTCTTGTTTTTTGGCAGATTTTTGATTACTAATTCGATTTCCTTACTGGTTACAGGTCTGTTCAAATTTTCTATTTCTTCCTGTTTCAGTGTTGGTAGTGTATATGTCTCTAGGAACTTGTCCATTTCTTCCAGATTGCCCATTTCATTGGTATATAATTGCTCATAATATTCTGTTGTTATTGTTTTTATTTCTGCTGTGTTGTTTGTGATCTCTCCTCTTTCATTCTTGAATTTATTTATTTGGGTCCTTTCCTTTTTCTTTTTGGTCATACTGTCTAGTGCTTTATCAATTTTGTTAATTCTTTCAAAGAACAAACTTCCGGTTTCATTGATCTGTTCTACTGTTTTTTTTTTTTTTTTTGGTTTTGATAGCATTAATTTCTGCTCTAATCTTTATTATTTCCTGTCTTCTGCTGGTTTGGGGTTTAATTTGCTGTTCTTTTTACGTCAGCTCCTTAAGGCATAAGGTTAGGTTGTGTATCTGAGATCTTTCTTCCTTCTTTAGGAAGGCCTGGATTGCTATATACTTTCCTTTTATGACTGCCTTTGCTGCGTCCCAGAGGTTTTGGGTTGTGGTGTTATCATTTTCATTGGCTTCCATATACTTTTTAACTTCCTCTTTAACTGCTTGTTTAGTCCATTCATTCTTTAGTAGGATGTTCTTCAGTCTGCAAGTATTTGTTACCTTTCTAAATTTTTTCTTGTGGTTGATTTCGAGTTTCATAGCATTGTGGTCTGAAAATATGCACGGTATGATCTCGATCTTTTTGTACTTACTTAGGGCTCATTTGTGTCCCAGTATATGGTCTATTCTGGAGAATGTTCCATGTGCACTGGAGAAGAATGTATATTCTGCTGCTTTAGGATGAAATGTTCTGAATATATCTGTTAAGTCCATCTGGTCCAGTGTGTCATTCAAAGCCATTGTTTCCTTGTTGATTTTTTGATTATGATCTGTCCATTGCTGTGAGTGGGGTGTTGAAGTCTCCTACTATTATGGTATTACTATCAATGAGTTTCTTTATGTTTGTGATTAATTGATTTATATATTTAGGTGCTTTCACATTTGGCACATAAATGTTTGCAATTGTTAGGTCTTCTTGGTGGATAGACTCCTTGATTATGATATAATGCCCTTCTGCATCTCTTAATATGGTTTTCATTTTAAAGTCTAGATTGTCTGATATACGTATGGCTACTCCAGCTTTCTTTTCTGGCCATTAGCATGATAGATGGTTCTCCATCCCCTTATTTTCAATCTGTAGGTGTCTTTAGGTCCAATGTGGGTCTCTTGTAAACAGCATATAGATGGATCTTGTTTTCTTATCCATTCTATTACCCTATGTGTTTTGATTGGAGCATTGAGTCTGTTGACATTTAGAGTGAATACTGAAAGATATGAATTTATTGCCATTATGATACTTTTAGAGTTGGAGTTTCTGATGGTGTTCTCTGGTCCTTTCTGATCTTTGTTGCTTTTGAGATATATTATATATATATATAAATTTTTTTTCATCTTTTCTCCCCTCATTGAGTCCCCCTTAAAATTTCTTGCAGGGCTGGTTTAGTGGTCACAAACTCCTTTAATTTTTGTTTGTCTGGGAAACTTTTATCTCTCGTTCATATTTTGAATGACAGCCTTGCTGGATAAAGAATTCTTGGCTGCATATTTTTCTGATTCAGCACATTGAATATATCCTGTCACTCCTTTCTGGCCTGCCAATTTTCTGTGCAGAGGTCTGCTGCAAACCTGATCTGTCTTCCCTTGTAGGTTAGGGACTTTTTTTCCCTTGCTGCTTTCATGATTCTCTCCTTGCCTTAGTATTTTGTGAATTTGACTATGATATGCCTTGTTGATGGTCTGTTTTTTTAATCTAATGGGGGTCGTCTGTGCTTCCTAGATTTTGATATCTGTGTCTTTCCCCAGGTTAGGAAACTTTTCCACTATGATTTGCTCACATAACCCTTCTACCCCTATTTCTGTCTCTGCCTCTTCTGGGACCCCTATGATTCTGATGTTGTTCCCTTTTAGTGAGTCACTGATTTCTCTAATTCTTAAATCATGCTCTTTTGCCTTAATGTCCCTCTTTTTTTCTGCTTCATTATTCTCTATAAGTTTGTCCTCTATATTGCTGATTCTCTGTTCTGCTCATCCATCCTTGCTTCCGCTGCATCCATCCGTAATTGCAGCTTAGTTATAGCATTTTTAATTTCATTCTTACTATTTTTTACTTCTTTTGTCTCTGCAGAAATGGTTTCTTATCTATTTTCAACTCCAGCTAGTATTCTTATTATCGTGATTCTAAATTCTGGTTCAGACATCTTGCTTGTATCTGTGTTGGTTAAATCCCTGGCTGTCATTTCTTTGTGCTCTTTCTTTTGGGGTGGATTCCCTCATTTTGTCATTTTGAAGGGAGAAAAGGAATTAATGAGGTAGAAAAATTAAAATTAAAAAATATTAAAATTAAGTAATTAAACACACACACACACACACAAATCGAATAAATGATGCTAGATCTTAGGTGTTTTTTTGTCTGGGTGTTGAAAGTGGTTTGACAGATTAGAGAAAAAAAGTGGGGCGGGGGAGAAGAAAGAAAAAAAAAAGGAAACCATTTGAGAATTTGAAAAATGAATACACTGAAGTAGACTAAAATGAGAGAATGGAAGTAAAATAGCATTTGAAAAAATATACACAGAGGTAGAGAATACATAGAAAAAAATTAAAGAAAAATATTTTTATTAAAAATTAAACATAAAAATAAATTTTTCTTTTTCTATATTCAAGAAAAAGGAAAGAAATGAGAGAAAAAAGAAAAAAGAATAAAAAGGAAAAAAGAAATCGTTTGAAAATTTGAAAAAGTGAATACACTGTAGTAGACCAAAATAAAATGATGGAAGTAAAATAGAATTTTAAAAAAATTTACATAAAAGCAAAAAATATAGTAAAAAATTAAAAAATATTTTTAATAGAAATTGAAGGTAAAAATGAAGTTTTTCTCTTTCTGCATTCAAGAAAAAGAAAAGAAAAGAAAAAGAGAAAAAAAAAGGCGATTGTTTGAAAATTTGAAAAGGTGAATAAGTGAAGTAGACTAAAAAAAAATGATGGATTTAAAATAGAATTAAAAAAATTTATACAAAAGTAAAAAATATAGTAATGAAAATTAAAGAAAAATATCTTTAATAAAAATTGAAAATAAAAATGAATTTTTTCTCTTTCTGTTTTCAAGAAAAAGAAGTGTGAAAGAGAAAAAAAAAAGAAAGAAAATTGAATTCAATCTGCTAACAGATTGAAGTAGGACTGAAATTACTTCTTTTTCCCCTAAAAGTCAGTCTAGGTATCGCTTTATAGTCCATATACTAAGTAGATGGTGAGACTTGTGTTCTTGAAGAGCAAGGTTGGCCCAGTTGGGCGGGGCTCAGTGTAACGGCTCTGCTTTCCACTAGATGGCGCTGCTAGCCTACTGAGGTGGATTATTGAAGTCCCTGTGGGTGCGTATGCGCATGTGCCGGAGGGGTGAAAATGGTGCCACCCAGCTACCCAGTCTGTTCTCCCAGATCAGCAATCATGCACCTGTCATCTGTCTTCAGCTTTCGTCCACTCCCTGCTTTTTCACTCTCTGTGACCAGGCCCCGGGCAGTACCTCTCTCCTGAGTTTTGTCTCATATGTGGCTGCTTTCCCAAGCCCCTTACTTCTGAAGGACTGCAGCTTTGACCCGTTCTGCCCCTCTGTGGAGGGTCTTGCCGAGCAATGGCCGAATGAACAATGGCTGAGTGTCGACTGCACCCTGGAACGCTTGCTGGACCCTGCTGCTGCCAGTGCCCCGAGACTGTAGCCAGGTGCCAGCCTGCCCCCGAAAATGTTCATGAGATGGTGTAGCAGCAGCTTTTCAGGGATTATAGAAGATCACAACACACATCTGGCACCAGGATTCACCCTTAATGACGTTGTTCCAGCACCAGAGAATGTGGCCACCCTCTGGGGTCTGCTGGGACCAGGTGGCTTCAACAGTCTCTACCAAATGTCCTTCCAGCAGTGAACCGTTTTTCCCCATGTGGCCCGAGATCCTCCCGGGTCCCACTCTGTTCCTGGTGATTCTCCCTTCCCACCAGAGCACCGCCACGTATGGAGCTGCGGAGTTGCAGACTCTGCACTCCCCTTGTTTACAGTCTTAATGGAATTTAAACCTTCTCCTTTCTCCTTTTTTTAGTTTAGTCCCTGCAGCTGTTTCCAATTTTCTACTTTCTCTCCAGCTGCTTTGGGGAGGGGTGCTTTTCCCGTATTCTCGCCCCCCCCCCCCAGTCTCCGTCCTCTCTCCGCTGGCAAAAGCACCTCCCTTCCTGCGCCTCTCGCTCCCCATGTTCACTTCTCTGCGCCGTGTACCTACTGAATTCTGTGGTTCAGGTTGTGCAGATCGTTGTGTTAATCCTCCAGTCAGTTTTCTAGGTGTGTAGGATGGTTTAGTGTTAGTCTGGCTGTATTTCATGGATGCGAAACACACAAAAAACTTCCATGCTGTTCTGCCATCTTCGCTCCTCCCGCTTGTATATACATTTAAGCTATAAAATTGTGGCATGTTGGCTAAACTAGAATTTTCTTTTTTTTTTTTTTGAATTTTTTTTTAATGTTTATTTACTTTTGAGACAGAGAGAGACAGAGGATGAACGGGGGAGGGTCAGAGAGAGAGAGGGAGACACAGAATCTGAAACAGGCTCCAGGCTCTGAGCTGTCAGCACAGAGCCCGACGTGGGGCTCAAACTCATGAGCCGTGAGATCATGACCTGAGCCGAAGTCGGACGCTTAACTGACTGAGCCACCCAGGCGCCCCTGAACTAGAATTTTCAAATATTGTTTATTAGATTTCTTAGTAAGTGTATACATATCAGCTATGGAGTCTTAACCAATTTTGTCATCTGTGTTTCATTCCTTTTGAGATTACATGTGGAAAGAATGCGTTCTCTTATCTAAAGTAGAAGTTGGCAAACTTTTTCTACAAAGGGCCTCATAGTAAATATTTTAGGCTTTGCAGGCCATATAGTCTCTACAGCAACGACTCATCTATGTGTTGTGGTGTTAGAGAAGCCATACACAATACTTCACTGAATATGCCTAATGAATCTGGAAAAGGTTGCATGGTTTAAGAGTTGAATCTTCCTATTTATTCCACTTTTCAGAGTATGGGCAAACTCAGGTTATATCTAGACAATGCATTAAACCAAAGACACGACTGTCATTTGAATAAAACTTTCGGTATTTCTTCCCAATGAATAGTATTACAAATAAGTACCTAAACTAGCAGTCTGGTTTGCTAGTTCTGGGGAAATAATCTCTGCCTGTCAACCTTGCATTGGGTCTAATGAATTATTAGAATGCATTGTTAGAGTCACATAGTAGAGGGGGGTCTTAACATTAAATTAAAACATTTACTGAGGTAGAATTAAATACAGTAAAATACCTGTTTAAATATATAGTTTTATGAGTTTGGGTAAGTGTTTCAATTGGGCAAACACTAATAGATCTAAGTTTTAGAACACTTAACATTATCATTAAGATTTAAAGGGCCTCCCTGATTAGATCAGGCCTATGCAGGATTCCGGGATAATCTCTTCCTTGATTACTTTAAAATCAAATGATTAGAAACTTTAATTACACCACACAATCCCTTCGCTTTTGCCATATAGCAACATAATCAAGGATTTATACCCTGTCATCTCTGCCATATTCTGTTGGGTGGAGTCAGGTCACAGGTTGTGCCCAAACTCTGGGGGATGGGTCTGTCAAGAGTATGACCACTATGGGTCATCCTCTGGCATTTCCTCTACTTGTTCTAATTGATCCACTCTTCCTTCCTTTTCCCTCCCTCGCTGTCTCCCTCCTGTTTTCCTCCCCTCCCCCCGCTCTTCCCTCGCCTCTCCTCTACTTCCTTTTTATCTCCTCTAAGTGAAAAGAGAGTCACCAGGCAGGACTGGCTATGGGAAAGGGATATTAAAGGTCTGAGGAGAAAGGAAAATGTTAGAACTAATCTAAAGGAGGAGGAGAGAGAGAAGACCGGATACTGGATACTTGCTATAGGTAATGCCAAGGGGGCCACACAGCTCTAGGCCCACAATAAAAGACTAGTAAATAAGTATTTGATGAATAACACAGCATCTCATAAAAAAATCAACTGATCAAACAACAACATAGAACAATAAACTGAATAATTGACCTAGGAAAGTAATCAAACATGAAACATGGCCATGCTGAGGAAACTGGTTCGCTATCGTCCACTAATGGAAACTTGTCACGATGCAGGTGAGACACACAGAGTTTTGTAGGACAACTGGGGAGAGTCCCTAGGCTCAGCCTCCGGTCATCCTTTCATGCTGCACACTTGAGCTGTGGCTGTCAGCAACCGAGAGAAGCTGGAGCCCGCAAGCAGTGTTATATTTCTTTCAATCTTTAGGAAACCCCCCTTTTTTTAAATGTTAAATGTTGCTGAGAAAATCCAAGAAGACATTGTGTGGCTCTTCTAAACACCACATGGTGATGTAAACGAAATTACTCTAAAGAAGGTCAAAGAAAATTACAATTATTCCAAGACTTAAATCTTGTGAAAGGTAGTTAGAAACAAAAGAATTATAGTGCTGAATATCTAGGTATAGGAAGAGATTTCACATAAAGTACTCCATGTATTTTAACAGATGCCATCCGACCTATTTGATTGTGTAATTTTCTGAAAGAATTACCTAGTACAGGCATGTTTTATATATGTCTTTATTGATCCATGGACAGGATAAGCCATAGATAATTAAGGGGGAAATTGTATATGTATCAACTGTAAAAAAAATAAGAGAAATAAAAATCTACCATGTTCAAACTCACCATTAAGACTCCTTTCATCTCATAGCTCACTAGCAAATTGAGTATATAAAGCACCTCTCACACAGAAAGTCAGAGAGCAAAGCACTAAAGCAAAATAAATACCAGTGATTAAGGAAAATTGAAAGCAGCAGTAAAAATATGTTTCTTTAGTCTACTTTTAAATACAGACTGGGAACTGCAAATAACGGGGAGTACATAGAAATCTGATTTTTTTTGTCTTCATGATCCTATGGTATTGAATACAAATAAGGGGGGAAAAACTTGTTGCTAAAACCTCAGCAATCCTTTTGAGATCATTTCTTTTAAATATTTGCCTTACCTTATTTAGTAATCATTATTAGAGTCGCTCGAATATTTTGTCATGTCTTAGACGGACCAAGTTTCACATACTTCAGTGTTATTGTAAGTGATTTTAGGGGAAATGGTTTGAAATGGTTTTTCTTAACCTGAGAATATACCAAGAGGGGAGGAAAGCTTTCAGTGTTCATGGTGGTAGTGGACAATTTACGGAGTTCAGGGAGAACGTTTTATTCTGTACTGAACAATATTGAGATAATTCACCAGGGGATTGGTGGCTCTTCAATGGGATAGAATTGAACTGTTCGGAAGCGTCAAGGAAACACTTGGGCGCTGAAACCCTGGTGGATGGCTGTTGTCAAAGGTTGCTTCTTTTAGTAGAAACATTGGCCCATTGAAGTACTTCAGAGAACACTCTGGTAGCCATGAATTTGGGGAAAGAAGGATCAAATGGAATTTTTACAGGTCTTACTGTTTATCCATACTTTTTTTTCAACGCTGCAGTTAAAGAAGAGGAAATTTAATAAAGGAAGATATTGATTTTGGTGAAGAGATAGTATGATTAAAGTAAAAGGTATATTTTTAAATAAGAAATTTAGGAGAATATTTCACTCTTTCTCTCCCTGCCTCTCCTTCTTTTAACTTACCCTCATTCACAGTTGCTCCTGTGTATCATTTTCTTATTTCCTTAAGAACTTTAGACTATCGCATATTTACTGATGGAAATAAGTCCCTAGTCATGTACCTACTAATTTTAAATGTGACCACTCAGGCTTTAAGAAAAAGCAGGAGCAGTAAGTCATGTAAGAAATCTGTCTTTCTTTTCCTCAATATTCTTTGGTTTCCACGATTGTATGTTGGAGAGGAATTCTGAGTGTATTTCCTGAAAGCTTACAACTTTGGCAAAGTTAAAGGCGGTGCCTATTGTTATAAGAGTAGGTAGGTAGCATTTGTTAAACTTGAGTAGGACCCGTGCAAATAGAAGTTTGGAAGATTTCTTTTGTATATTTTTTAAAACCTTTATTTATTTATTTTGAGAGATAGAGCATGCAAGTGTGCAGGGAAGGGTCAGAGAGAGAGAGAGAGAGAGAGAGAATCCCAAGCAGGCTCCCCTCCGTCAGCATGAAGCCTGATGCAGGGCTCAAACACAGGAGAACTGTGAGATCATGACTTGATCCAAAGCTGGATGCCTAACCAACTGAGCCATCCAGGCACCCAGTGATTCTCTTAAAGCTATTTACAGGCTATTTCTCAGTATGTAACTCACATGATATTTTGAATATTAATACAGTTATTCCACAAACTGCTTTGATTTTGATGGCTGAAATGTACTTCATAAATTATGATTTTACTACTGCAGAATTCAGTAGATTCATATTTTGTTTCTCTTCTCAAGGATCATGTAGATTTTCTCACTCAGATGGATTTTTAGGTGTGGTGAAAAATTGCTATGAATCATCAAAACTTTCCAAAGCCGCGTGGCATCCAGTGTGTGCACTCAATGTTTAGTTTCATATCTTTTCAAGGTATCCCTAGACCACATTGGAATTCCCTTCCCTCAAACTTCTGGAATTGTTTTCACAATTCCGAAGCACTTGATAAATGTGTACATTCCCTAGCGATGCTTTCAGGAAATTCTGATCTAAGTGGTTGTGGGTGGGGTCTGGAAAACATTTTTAAATAAAGCCCTTAAGTGATTCTTAAAAGTAGGCAGTTGCTTGAGAGCAGTTGTTCTTAAACCTGACTACTTAGGCAGATTAAAAAAAAAAAAATTCTGGTCTCTCAGTCTCACCTCAAACCAATGTATTTGGAACCTTTGATGTCAAGGCCCAGGAATCAGTATTTCTTTTTTTTTTAAGTTTATTTTTGAGAGAGAGAGAGAGAGAGAGAGAGAGAGAGAGAGAGAGAGAGAGAGAATGAGTGCGAGAGGGGCAGAGAGAGAGGGAGACACAGACTCCAGGCTCTGAGCTGACAGCACAGAACCCAGTGTGGGGCTCAAACTGGTAACGGTGAGATCATGACCTAGGCTAAAGTCAGAGACTTAACCAATTGAGCCACCCAGGCGCCCCAGGAATCAGTATTTTTAAGATTCCTCAGGTGGCTTTTATGTACATCTAGGATTGAGAATCGCTGCTTTCAAACAACACTCAAGTAAATATTAAACAGCTTCCGAAAAAACATTCCGTGGGATAACAAATTTTTACCTCTGGTGTTTCCCTAAGATAAAAGTTACTAAATTCAAGTAAGTATTAACATCAGAATATTTTAGTGGGAAACAAATATTATATAGAATCAATTTGAGTACTAGATATTCAAAATTTCTGGGATGGAATAAGTCAGTCTCTAGACTTTTTGAAGAACTCCACCAATATTCTATTTGGACTTTCAAATCATGTATAATTCACTCTGGTAACTGGTTAGCAACAGACTATGATATGCAGATAAGATGCAAATTATCAGGTGAAGTAACTAGAGAAATGTGGAAGCAAGATTTGAAGTTAATTGCAGTAGAATTTAAAATTATGGTTATAGACAGACTTAATTATCCACCTTTCTTTTTGCTTCCAGAAAAGATTCTGCACAGGTGTATTTACCTAGATGATCTCCAGTGTGGTGACTCTTAATTGCACATCTCAGATTTTGGAAAATGCTGGAAGAGCCAGGTTCTAATCTAGATAACAGCACAAGAATGTTGGCAGATTAGTATGCCTCTTGATTTCAGGGAGTTTAGCTATATTCTTTCAATAAGGTACATAGTTGAGGAAGATCCAGTACCAGATGGTGATGTTGGCTGGGAGTGGTTTTCTCACCTACACTTGGCAGCTCCACTCGGAAGTGGGGCTTTCAGTGCTCGAGACTTCCAGTCTATACTATTTAACATGATCATTGGGAAGCTTTAGGTGGTATAGATGCAATGACACGTCTCATTAAAGGTCCTGTAACTAGGAACATCTGACATCTGTGCTGAAAATAGAACTGGATGCAGCCTTCAAGTGGTTACACATTCAAGTGGTATGCTGGTTTTTAAAGATACTGCTGAAATTCATTATATTAATCAAGCTTGTAATTTCTCTACACACTTTTGACTTGGAGAAATAGATTTTAAATTAATGTGCTGCCCATTTAAAGATGGCCTCCTCCTAAACAGGTTCCCTCTTACCCAGAATTTAGACAACGATTTTAGCTGAGGACTTACTAGTCATTTAATTATAGTAACAGCTACCCTAATTTGAATACCTGTGATGTGCTAGGGTACTTTATATAAAATAAGCTATAAAACAGCCCTCCAAGGTAACCCCATTTTGTGGATGAGGGACTGGTGCTTTGAGAGGTTAAGGGACCCGCTGAAAAGCATAAAACTCCTCTGACAGAGCCAGGATCCCATCAGTTTGCCGGCTGCCCAGTTGGATCCCTGTCCATCTTGCCACCAGCCCCCGCAGTATATACAGCAATAGAGTTAACATTCTTTTCTATAAATTACAAAAAGCAGTTGCTCATAGTTTTCCCGTAGCTTGATTTTAGGAACTTAAAATCAAAAAAACAAAAATCAAAAAACTGAAACAACCAGATTCAGCCTTCAAGAAGCTTGCCTTCCAGGGGGGTCCTTTATAACATGAAAGAGTAACACCTTGATTCCTCATGCACATTTCTAGGTGCTTTAACTTTAGGTTTTAAAGATTCTGCATGATTCTTTCTATTAGAGATTTTAGTAAAATTAGGAAATAATAAGAAGCCAAATTGAAATGTGTTCTTCCTAAATTTGGCCTTGCTCCTCCCAGCTGCAGAAATTCATTTTCACCCTGCTCCCCATCCCCCTTTTAAAGGCCTAAAGTACAAACCCATTGGGAGTCCCCCCCTTTCCCAAAGGAAATATTTCATTCATATAATGTCTCCTTTGTAATCAACACTGAGAAATGTCACTTTGATTAAACACAACTCTGAATGACTAAGACCACAGTACAATAAATTCTCCAGAGCTATCTTTCAGAACAACTGATTGCTCTCCAGTCTTAATCCTCCAGAGTCTTATTTAATCAAAATGATGTTGCTAATTAAGGATTAAAACCTCCGAATAGAATAAAAAAGAAGGATTTTTCTTTCTCCTTTGGGCAGGTCAAGGAGGCAGAATTTGCTATAAGGAAGTAAAGAGTCCCTTCCACCCTTGGTAAAACTGCATTTTTTTCTGACGTTTGGACTGAATCCAAAACAGGCCTGAGTGCTTTGTAATATTAATATAACTGGGAAGAAAGAAAGAAAGAAAGAAAGAAAGGAAGAAAGAGGGAGGGAAGGAGGAAGGGAGGGAAGAGAAAGAGAGAAAGAAAAAGAGAGGGAGGAAGGAAGGAAGAAACTGCCTTGGATAGTTACATGGTTATATATACCTAGATTATTGATTCTAAATTTTTTCATTTAATGATTTTAATATGAATTTTCTTTAAATGTTTTGTCTGATTCTGTCTGTACATTGCTTTTTCCCATCGCTAACATTGATGGAAAGACAGAATATTTAGAAAAAATGTTGGCAAATCATTTCACAGAAACAGGGGAACAAAAGAATGTATCTCAGATCTACTTGATATTCCACTGATGAGTAATAATAACAACAAAATTTGCTAGTAAACGCTGAAATGCTCTACTTTAAGATCCAAATTTTATTTTTTTGAATCTGTATTCGATAACAAAATTGATTCTAAAACCACATAAAGCTGTGTAAGAACTCACTGAAAGAGAAAAAGATTTACAGAAAGTAGTTAGATTTTCATGGAATCCAAACTCTTTTAGGTGTTAGGGGTGAAGTGGATGCAAGACAGAGGTACTGGTTGATGTTTCAACAAGTTGCAAAATATAATTCAACAAATTGTATTCAAATTGTGTTCAACACATTTAAAAAAATTTACAATTTGTAGAATACAAAAATTGTAAACTGCAATTCAACAAATTGTAAAATACTTTTTATCTTCTCTGCACTAACCTGTGCATTTATAACCTCTGCCACATTAGTCTCTTACAGTGTAGACATAACTAACAACAGCTACCATTTATTGACCACCTACGATGTGCCAGGTTCTCTACCCACAATGCACACATTATTACCTCTAATAAAACCCAAGAAGAGGTATCATTATAACCTTCCATAAATGATTAAACTGAAACTTATAGAGAATAAATGACTTGACCAAGGTCAGATAGCTTGTGTTAAGTAGAGTTGAGACTTCTACCCAGGCCTGTTTGGCTCCAAAGCCACCTTGTATTTAATATGATAAGCCACTTGTTTATTTGGAAGATTAATTTATCATTGCATTTCAGGAAGGTGCTGGTAAGCTGTGGTGGTCTGTACCTGACTCACAGGCTCCCACAGTTCCTGGCTGAATCATTGTCACAGGCATTGTCACGTCCTCATTTACCCAACCCAGTCAATGACAAAAACTGAATTACTACCATCAACAGGGTACCAGAGAGCAAACAATGAGAAATCCCAGGAGGGAGAGGAACATCATAAGCCTTGTTTCTCTTCTAGCCAGTGCTACTTACCAGTTAAAAAAAGACATTTGTTTCTGGGATCCATACTCCTGAAGGCTATAAGCATCCGGTGGACAAATGATGGCTCGCATTCCTCCTGTGCCAAGGCAGATGAACAATAGTGCCATGTAAAACAGCCTGTTCTGCTCCTTTGTTGGTATATTGTTAATCATATGGTGTGTGCCTATATAGAAATCTTCCAAGGGAAAAGCAACCACGGATAATAAAACAGTGCCTGTAGAGAGAGAAAAAAGGAGAATAAATATGGCACAGACCAACTGAATCACCAGACCATGTTATAAATAAGGTTTTAACTCTGAAAGTAGCATCATTGTGTGATTGTCTTATCAAAATATTTGTTAGTCACTGCGATTCTGGAGATAGCATGATTTTTCTAAATGTGAAAACTCCCTTCAATATGTCTTTTAATGAATCCAGAAGCCTAGTTCTTTCCCCTCTCAAATTTGACGTATCTTTTCTCTCAGATGTATAAGGAAATCATGTCCATTTTAACAGAATTTGGAAATATGTCATATGAGAAGCTAGAGATGCCTGTAATCTCACGCCCCAGAGCCAACCACTGTTAGTAAGGGTTATTTGTTCTCGGTCACTAGAGTGATAGAAAACTCGAAGATCTCAGACATGTCAAAAGCCTGCTAAAGAAAATGTTTTAAGGAGAACATTATCAGAATTGTAAGAAGAACAGAGTCTCTTTTCCTTTTCTACTCTCTTTCTCCTTTTAATGCCCTTTGATTTCTCTCACTGAGGCAGCTGGGCAGAGCCATCTTGGCACACACAGAGGTAAGAAGGTGAGGTGGGTGAAGCAGTGCAAGCCTAGAGGAGGGAAAGACAGGAAATGACAGGGCTGGGGCCAGTCAAGCCTTCTCACTTCCATCTCGCAGGGACCACACTTGAGCACTTTCCTTGTTTGATAGAAATTTCATACTTTTGCTAAGCTCTTTAAATTCTGCAAAGCAATTATATGTATTATATTGTTTCATCCTGGAAAAGCTTTGTGATGTCAGAGGTAGATTTTCTCTTATTCCAATTTTTCAAAGAAAATAGATCAGATTTAGTGAGGTTAAGTGACTTGCCCAATGTTACAGAGTAACCGTGATGTTATCTGCCTCTTTTTGTAATTCCCATCAAGTGGTCAAATCATCTTATTTATTTATTTATTTATTTACTTATCAATTTGATTAGTGAAAAATGCTTCTCCCTGTTACTTTCGTCTTCCATATTTTAGATTAATTTGGCTTTCGTATTTTTGATATAAATTTTTACATGGTGGTTTTGTGTGGTTAATTTTCTCAATTAGACTATAAGCTCCTAAAGGCAAAACTTAGGTCTAATATTTTATCTCCCTCTTACAATGGCTTTTATAATGTGAAGAATATATGCACTCAATAGCTGCTTGGTAACAAATTGATTTATCATGACAGTGGGCCCTTTAGATTACTGAGGTTGAGATGTTTCCTGTCAAGTTTGGCCAGATGTGATACCAACTGCTTTTTCTCTGCCACTCAGTCCACTTGTCTCTGGAAGGGTGATGTGAGGCCTGGCTAGGCTAAGGGCACCCAAAGGGGATGGGCAGAGAAGTTACTTCTTGCAGCAACCATATATTTAAAGACAAACACTTTTAAAAATATACATTTGTTTACTTATTTTGAGAGAGAGAGAGAGAGAGAGAGAGAGCACTCACAAGCAGGGGAGGGGTAGAGAGAAAGGAGAGAGAGAATCCTATGCTGTCAGTGCAGAGACTGACCCGGGGCTCAAGCTCACAAAGCATGAAATCATCGCCTGAACTGAAATCAAGAGTTGGATGCTTAGCCAACTGAGCCACCCAGGCGTCCCTAAAGACAAAACACTTTTACCTTTGTGTACATTAGAAAGATGCTTTGCTTCCATCTTTTGAGAAAATGTAATATGTTGATTTCATTGGATCAAAACTTTATTTTTATCTGTTGTAAAATTGATGTAATAAAAATACAAGTCTATTACACGTATGATAGAAAGTCTCCTCTTTGATGTGTGCTATTGTGCACTACATAATCAGCACACATACTTCACAGGTCTTTGTAAAACACCAAGATGTGCTATCTCCTCTGCTAGGTCGTGGGGCCCCAGTGGATTTCCTCTCCAGAAGCTAATGAGTCCATCAGAGAAGACAGACATACAGGTGGAAATTATATTATAATGTGCTAAATGAAATTATAGAGGTTTGATTAGAGTATGGGTGAGCACAGAGAAGTGAACAACATGGGTCTTGAAGGAAGGACAGGATTTTTCAAGTCTTGGATATGGGGCAGAAACATAAAGGAAGGTTGAAAATTTCAGACATACGAAAAAGCATATGTAAAATTTTTAAAGAAGGGTAGTAGACAAGAAGTTCAGCATGGTTGAGGTCACATATTGACACAAAAGTCTGGAGAGGTAAATTTGGGACAGATTGTAGAGGTTCTTTTGTACTAAGTTGGATTTTGTTTTTTTAGACAATACAGCCAATATATAGATTTATTGGCTGAGGAAGTCAATGTTGTTAGTAGAAAGGTATATGGATTGGAGTCATACTGATAGACCAGTAAGTAGGCCATTGTAATGATCAAGAAAAAGCAATCTGGGGGCGCCTGGGTGGCGCAGTCGGTTAAGCGTCCGACTTCAGCCAGGTCACGATCTCGCGGTCTGTGAGTTCGAGCCCCGCGTCAGGCTCTGGGCTGATGGCTCGGAGCCTGGAGCCTGTTTCCGATTCTGTGTCTCCCTCTCTCTCTGCCCCTCCCCCGTTCATGCTCTGTCTCTCTCTGTCCCAAAAATAAAAAAAAAATTAAAAAAAAAAAAACGTTGAAAAAAAAAAAAAGAAAAAGCAATCTGCAGTTTTGAGCTAAGGTTTAACATTGGAAATAAAAGACACATTTTTGATAGAACCTCTGATACTCAGTGACTGGTTGGAATTTGATGGCAGCTGTTGAGTGGGGGCCAAGGAAATAGCTTTTAGTAAGAAAATGAATGGTTATGGAGTTGATGTAGGTCTTTTGTTGGTCAAATTCTAAAATTGGGACTTCAGTCCTAGTCTGATGGCTTACACAATAATTTAGACTGATAGGAATCACCATGTTAAATAAGAAGTTACCAAAATCTATGGGTGTGGTCTCTTACCAAATTCAGAAGAGAAACCATTCAGGTGCTTGCCTAAATGTCTCCTTATCAGAAAACATTCCCAGATACAGAATAGTAACCATGTCACTGTTTAGTCTCCCCTGTCCCCTTACTGAGCCATATTTTTCATCATAACAGTACTGAGCACCTGGCATAGTGTCATTTGCTTGTTTACATTTCTCTTTCTTTGGAAAGTCAACTCCAACAGAGAAGAGACTGCATTCTTCCTCTGTTGCATTCCCAGATCCTGGGACAATGCCTGGCACAAAGTGGTCACTGAGGAATGTTTGTTGAATGTTGACTGAATATTTGCCATGCAGTGGCTTTGTTTTTATTTAACAAAACTGGAGCAGTGAAGAAGTTATAAGTTTAAATCACACTCTATTGGATGAATGGTGAAGGTAATTGATCACCTGCTGGAAATTGGGTGATATGTTGCATACCTGATATCCACCCCTTCCTCATTTATCTCCTCCCCTGTTCCCCCATACCTGCATTTCTACTACACTTCTCAGTAATGGTGAATTGCATACTACCTTCCTAAGTTCCTCAGCTCAGAAACTTGGAGTTAATGTTTGTTTTTCCATCATATTTGTTCTCTTATTTAGTAGCCAAGTTTTAATGTGTTTTTTTTTTTTTTCCATGTTCTCTCCTGGATTGACATTTCTCCTAGACTGTCCTCTGAGGTGTTCTGGTCTCCCTGTATAAAACCTGTCACTGTGGTTGTCTATCCTTTTTATTGAAGAAAAACATTTCCCAACTGTTTTAATTATATCTTCAGTGACTCTGTTGTCCAGAAGAACAACATAACTTTTCAGCCCCAAGTTCCAGACTGTTCATCAACTTATTCTCTATACCGTATCAAACAATCTTGATATCTCCCCAACATTTCTCACAATCTCTTGACTCCCAAACTTGTGTAGATTATTTTTCTCTATATAAAGAAGCACAGTGTAGTGCTTAAATTCATTCATTTGTTTAGCATATAGCCATAGTTCATAACATAGAAATCATGCCTGCATATGCAATCTTAATTACTATATGGCTAATTAAGAACCACCTTTTGATGAAAACATCCTCAATTATTCTACGTGAACTTCAAAACCCTTCTTAGCACATTTCATTGTAGTTGTGAAGCAAGTGAACTTCAGGTTTCACATAGAATTTGTCACGAATTTCGGCTTGGGGCAGGAAGGGGGAAAGGAGCGCATTTGAAGCACAGAAGACAGACACGTAAAGAGGTAATTATTATAAAAGATAATCAGTGCAACGATATAGGTATCAAAGCATCCACACATCCACACTCACACATACGCACAGATGTTTACTAGCATCCCTCAATTAATACAAAGAATAGTATAAATTGAAACAATACTCTTCATTTATCACATTTTAGGCTAACAGCAAGATAAGGATAATAGAAAGTGAAAACTCTACCAAAAAGCTATTCAATTAAGTTGCAAAACAATCCAGTCAGAAGAGGACACTCACCTAGAAAATGTAGACATAAGCAAACATATACCAGTTTGTTTCTTCTTAGACGGACATCAGCAAGCCATCCCACAAACACAGGGGTAAGTATTGAAGTTCCAATAAAACACAAGTTCAAAATGGCTGCCTGGTAATTGAGGTAGCCAAGCTTGACAGTGCAAAAGGGGATCATATTGCAGACGACTTCAAAGAAAATGAACCTCTCACACAGCTCCACCAGAAACAAACAGATTCTAACCCGAATTTTTTTCACAGAGTATGATGAAGAGAAATAACCAATATGTCTTAGAGTTTTCTCCTTCTCAGTGCGGTGATTTAAGGATATTTCTTCATCCGTTATTTCAAAGTCTGTAACAGACATGACTACCCTCCTTGAATACAACTTTTGTTAGTGTTTTGAACTTGGTGATTTTTTTTACTCCCAACCCTCTAATGAAAAAATAAATAAGATCTTTGCTTTGAATTTCACAACTCCACGCTGAAGTTTCATACTCTTTTTGCACATTAATGTTGTTCATTTTGATGATCCGGGAGCATGGGGGAGGAGACACAAGTGTTTAAATGTTCATGGTAGACCAGCATAGCCAAATCTGATTTGTTTGTCTAATTATTTAGAGGCTAATTAGGCTTTTCCTCCAAACTTATATTGTATGACATGAATCCTGTTGCATACATGTAGAAACTCATCTGCCTCACACTGATAAAGGTTTAAATACTGAGGCAAAAGAAGCAGTTTTTCAGGAGAATTTGAGTACTAGATCAAGAAATAATTTGAGTCTAATAATTTCTGATACTTTAATTAAACAAGCCAGAACAGCACCAAGAGATAAAGCGCAAAAGGAAATCTATTTTTGAGGGGGCAGGATACCTTATCATTATTACATTTCTTGTTATTTTTGGTTGAAATTCTGATAAGAAAGCTAATTATGTAACAAAAGTGCTGGTACATTTAGGTAACAAGCAGAGTTTGCAAGAAAGTAATTTAAGTGCTCTAATGAAAGGAGAAAATATTAAACAAAAACCCTTTTCCTTTAAGTTGACCCAATGCTTGTAGAACAGCCTCTCGGAGGAAATCAGAATCAAAAGGTGCTTTTTGACTCCTTATTATTAGTCAGCAGCAGGGATACAGCAACCATCCTACACATGCTTTGGGGAATATTGGATCTGGTATCACCCTGACCCTCCTCCAGCTGGGTGAATGGATGTTAGCATTCTATGTTGGAAAGCAGGAGGGCACCAATTAAGCGAAAAAAGCAGCAGTAAAATAGAACACTTGAACATGTAGGGATTTAGCTGCAAGGACATAGGAAGACAAGGAGATGGAACTATTGGGTTAAAGTCATAATAATTCAACACATAGGCAATGAGTATAAGAATGTTAATTTTATGGTGGAGTCAGAAGCAAAAGACTGATAAGGGCTTTTGACTCTGATTCTTATCTTCCGACCTGAGAGATTGGGAGCAAACACTTTGCTTCAGCTCTTTCTAATAGTTTCATTCTAATGGTAACTATTTTCATCTGTTCAGCATCGCTTCGTCTTCTTTGGTAACAATGCCCTACTTTTCCTTTGTGTAGGGTGATCATGCAATTTATTATCCAAACTTGGCCTCTTCGGTGAGTGAAAATGAAGCTATTTATAGTTATTCCCCAAAACAGATATAAACTAGACCATCTAGGGCAAGGCCCAACATACATCTTACCTTTGGGAAATAGCTCCCATCTATTATGTGAGCTCCTGGTGGAGTTTTCTTCTGGCTAAAGGAATCAGCACATGGTCTCAGGCAGCCCTTTCATATTTTCCCCCCAAGAATTTTAATCACGAGTGAAATGACTGAAATTTGGACATGGAAGCTGAGTCATTCAGATGGCAGTTCTCAAAAAAAGGGATTGTTCAAGAGGTTCTGATGGAAAATTCAGGGCCATCCTGGTTGTTATCCTTCAGGAGGCATGATTAGCTTTTCTTCTGTAAAGGACTCACTTTCCAATCAATTTTGGTTGTTTGGTTCCTGTGGTTTACAAAGAACCCTGAGTGATCTTTATCTTTTTGTTTACCCCAGATGCAAGGGAAGAGTCTTTCCCCAGCCACTGGGTGTATATTTAACCAGCACCTGACAAAGGACTCCTGCAGGATTATATCATAAGAAGGGTAGCACTAATGATAATCATGTTTGAATTCTTTGGCTAAAATGTGTATCCTTGCCCCAAAACAGGCTATAGGTATTAGAAACCTGTGTTGGAGATGGTTGACTCAGGGAGAGCAACAGCATTTGCTGACGAGAGTTAGAGCAATAGGAAAACACCTCTTTTTCGTTATTATTTCTCGATACCAAGCTCAGAGGGAGCTTAAAGAACAAGTACAAATTCCACTTGAGAATAACACTTGGCAGGGAATATTGAATGCCATCCTCTTTGTCAACAGACTTGAGCCCTTGAGTGGGGGCCGATGCATACTTGAGCTTCATTCAAATTTCCCCCCACCCAAACCTTGGGCTTGTTCTCTTTCTTCCCCCACCTCCCTTAATAAAATGATATTTTCCCTCCATTTTAAGAGCAATGTGTGTACAGTGGATGCAATGTGGAAAATATCTAGAAATAGAAAAAAGTGAAAATTGATGCAGAATTTATTTTGCTGTTTTCCCTCATGACTATTTTTTATTAATAGGCTTTAAATATTTAAATTATATAATTATATACAACTACTGTATAATGCATTTTCCATTCCTTTTTTAGGTAATTTAACATTCCATTATGAAGTCTTTGTGAACATAAATTTTTATGGTTGTATTCATAGATACATCATTCCTTTAACTATTCCTCCATTTTTGGTTAGTTACATTTGTCTCAGATCAGTTATAAGCCAAATTTTCTTTAACTTTTGATTACAAATCCACATCTAAAAGAGAAAAACACCTTTATAAATAATGCTGGAATGATTATATATAAAAATTCCCTCAGTCCCACATTATATTATTTTTTAAGTTTTTATTTAAGGGACAACTGGGTGGCTCAGTTGGTCAAGCGTCCAACTCTTGATTTCAGCTCAGGTCATGATCTCGTGGTCATGACATGGAGCCTTCAGTTGGGCTCAGCACTGACAAGGTGGAGACTGCTTGCGATTTCCTCTCCTCTCTCTTTGCCCCTCTCCCGCTTGTGCACGCATGAACACACTCTCTTTCTCAAAATAAATAAGTAAACTTAAAAAGAAAGTTTTTATTTAAATTCCAGTTAGTATACAGTTAATATTCATTTCAGGTGTACAATTTAGTGTTTCAACACTTACATACAACACCCGGTGCTCATCACAAGTGCCCTCCTTTATCCCCATCCCCTATATAACCCCTACCCATGCCCACCTCCCCTCTGGTAACCCTTAGTTTGTTCTCTATAGTTAAGAGCCTTTTCTTGGCTTTCATTCCCCGCCCCCCCATGATTGTTTTGTGAACAAAAGCCAAGTTATAGAAAGAGCCCAAATGTCCATCGACAGATGAATGTATAAAGAAGATATGCTGTATATATTACACACACACACACACACACACACACACACACACACGCATGCATGCACACACACACAATGGAATATTAGTCATAAAAAAGAATGAAATCTTGCCATTTGCAACTATGTGGATGGAGCTAGAGAGTATTATGCTAAATGAAATAAGCCCATCAAAGAAAGACAAATACCATACGATTTCACTCATATGTGCAATTTAAGAAACCCATGATATATTCTTAGACCAGTATTTAACAGTATTACTGAGTTAAAATGTGGGAAAATTTTCAGACATGTTGACATATGTCAAATTGCAGTACAAACTTCAGGCATTTTTTTTTTTTTAATTGAAAAGCCCGTGTTGTTTTTGGAATGCAAAGACTATACTTAACACTAGAATTCTTCACTGGAAAAACAGAAGTCATAAGTCATTGTGTGGGGTAACAGTGTTGACCATACTTACAGGTATTGGAAAATGTATCTTACGTAAGATGGAATTAGTCAGAAGCTCATTTGAGGAACCAATGATCCTTCATGTTTTTTTTTTTCCGTTTTTTATTTATTTTCCCTTTATGGTTTTTACTAAGCATCTAGAGCCTTAATGCATCAGATCTCATGAGGGCTGCATTGGGAATGTACTAGAAACAGAAGCCCTGCTTTAGGGAGACTATTTTTAGCAATGCAAGATTATAAAGTATTTTTATAATCTCCAAGTTGATTATAAATTTTGAGAAAACTAGTATTTTCTAAAGTGGTTTTACAATGTGTTTCTGTAACACTTTCAAATTTTATGTGCATTTGCAGAATGGGTTTTCATAGGTCTTCTACACTCTTAATAAGCATTTTTTAATGGAAAAGCTTTTCTAGCTCAATAATTGTCTGTATGTGGTAAGGACAAAGGCCATTTGAAGATATTTATTCTTTTAGGTCTATCAATTCTGCTTTATTTCATTGACTATGAAGTTTGGTATAAAACCTGGTTTGACCGTTATCAAGAACATAGAAGATTGGTCTTAACTATAATTTAATTACTAAAAATTGTGCACCAAAGACTTGTTGGAGTGAAATTTCTGCTCCATTGTTCAAGCTGTAAAGTGGAAATGGAAAGGGACGTATGGGGCTGTAGTTTTGTTTTGGGAAAGACATTCTCTGTATTAATCCTTACTACTCCATTATACAGAGGCTTTGGCAATTGTATGTATTTCTATCCTGATCCTTCTATCTAGTGTGAAGGAGAATTACTTCCAACTCCAACAGGTAATAGCTCAAGTAGTCCCAAGAACACAGAAAATGTTCCATTCTTCTTTCTCTGAGGACAACTAAGAATGAAGGCCATTGCACTCCTAAGGGGATTTTCTTCCATACCACTAATGACTATTACGAATTTTGCTACTACATTGAGCTCTACATGCAAGATATATTTGTATAAAGTAAGACAAGAGTATGCACACACATACACTGTAATAATTTTGTGTGTCAACTTGGCTGGGCCACAGTGCCCAGATATTTGGCAAAACAATATTCTGGAATGTTTCTGTGAAGGCATTTTTGGATGAGATTTACATTTCAATCACTGACTTTGAGCAAAGCAGATTGCTTCATCCAATCAATTGAAAGCTAGAATAGAACAAAAAGCTCACTCCCCTGAGCAAAGGGGATCCTCTAACAGATTGCCTTTGGACTTCCCTACATCATCGGCTCTTCCTGGTTTTCCAGCAGACTGCCTTTGATCCAGAACTGTAACTCTTTCCTGAATCTGGAGCCTCCCAGCCTCCTTGATGAGATTTTGGACTCACAAAGCCTCCACAGTAAGGTGAGCCAATTCCTTAAAATAAATCTCTTACTGTATAAATCCATACCTTGTTGATTCTGTTTCTTTGGAGAATTCTGACTGATACACTATCTAAACCATCCCTATTTTTCTTTCTTTTCTTCCTGTTTCGTTCATGAAGGAAAAACAGACATGCTTAAGAACATGGAATTGAGACGTGCCTGGATGCCTCAGTTGGTTAAGCGCATGACTTCAGCTCATGTCATGATCTTGGAGTCCCTGAGTTTGAGCCTCATGTTGGGCTCTGTGCTGACAGCTCAGAGCCTGGAGCCTGTTTCAGATTCTGTGTTTCCCTCTCTCTCTGCCCCTTCCCCACTCATGTTCTGTCTCTCTCAAAAAAATAAATAAAACTTTTAAAAAATTTAAAAAATAATAAAAACATTAAGAAATTTTTTTAAAAATTTAAAAAAAGGAACATGGAATTAAAGATTGATAGCTTCCAAATCTCTATGTGTACCCAAGACATTTGTCCTGAGTTGCTGGTAAATTAACAGACATGTCTGTCTAGATTTTTACTGAAAAATTCAAACTCCTCACATCCTATGCTAACTCATTATCATCTTTCTGGGTCCTACTTCTCTTGCTCTACTTTCTTTAACGTCACCATCTACCCAAATATTCAAACTAGAAAACTATGAGATATCTTAGGCTTTTTCTTTATTGTTTCCTTACCTATTTTATTCACCTTTTCACAGAAAATATTTGTTGAGCTCTTACCACATGCCAGGTGCCATCCTAGATTTAGGGATCAAGGAAGTATTGTCAATTCAACCTTCTAAATATTTCATAAATCCTTTTCCTTCTTCACCTTTTCTACTCTGATCTTAATTTGAACTCTTAACCTTTCTCCCTTTCTCAATGCCTGCATCTAGTATCGCTTCTTTTTATCTCAATCCTTCATATATATATTATTTTCACCGATTTGCCATACCTGTGTATTCTTTGACTTTTTTGAAGTTTTCATGTTATATTATTTCCTTAGGAGTATTGTTTAGAATAATTTGCTCTTTAAAATCAAGTAAGTCTATTTAACAGGAAGTTTTATTTTTTTTTAATGTTTATTTATTATTGAGAGACAGAGCATGAGCAGGGGAGGGGCAGAGAGAGGGGGAGACACAGAATTGGAAGCAGGCTCAGGCTCTGAGCTGTCAGCAGAGGGCCCGACACGGAGCTCGAACTCAGTAACTGTGAGATCATGACCTGAGCTGAAGTCGGAGGCTTAACTGACTGAGCCACCCAGATGCCCCTTAACAGGAAGTTTTAAATTATTACTATACGTGGTTTCATTTGCCATAATAGAAGGTAAAAAAAAAAGGGGGGGGCACCTGGGTGGCTTAGTCATTAAAGTGTCTGACTTTTGATTTATGCTCAGGTCATGATCTCACCGTTCGTGGGATAAAGCCCCTCATTGGGCTCTGCACTGACAGTACAGAGCCTGCTTGAGTTTCTCTCTCTTCCTCTCTCTCTGCTTCTCCTCTGCTCATGCACACTCTTTCTTTCTCTCAAAATAAGCAAATCAACTTAAAAAAAATCAGTATAATAATACTAGTTAAAAATAATAGCTAACATTTATTAAATGCTTTTCTGGTCAGGTTCTGTTCTAAAATTTAATTCATTTATCTTTGTAACCATCTGATGAGGTAGATACTATTTTTATGAACCCCATCTTACAGTTATGGAAACTGAGGCACAGACTACAACTAACTTACTCAAGATAATTAATAATAGAGCAAAGACTTAAACCTAGGTGCTCTGACTCCAGAACCTACACTTAACAGATGCTTTTTCTTTTATTAATAAAAACATGGAAAGAGAATATGTAAAAAACAAACAAACAAAGCAAAAACATCTCCTCCCCCCCCCCCCCCAAAATTCTACATTATTCAATGCCCAAACTACATATCACTTGAAATAATTTCCAATTCCAAGATATTGGGAAACACTCTTCTATTTAAGTCTCCTTAAACCTTCCAGAGACTTTTTTTTTAATTTGAATTTGATTAATTTACTCCCATGTTTAAAGTCTGTGAAAAACTCCTTTAGACTAAGAGATTAAATTAAAAATTCCTTGCTGGCATGTAAGGCCTCTGATGATCAAGTTGTTGCCTTGTGACAAGAATCTTCCCTTGCCAGTCTGCCATGGAGCTGGTTAGCACACTCACAGTTTCATGACTACGCTATGCTCTTTTATCTTTTCATGCTTTTCACATGCTATTGCTTCTGCCTGGAACCCTTTTGCACTC
Organism: Panthera onca; assembly: GCF_046562875.1. Classification (NCBI taxonomy): domain Eukaryota; kingdom Metazoa; phylum Chordata; class Mammalia; order Carnivora; family Felidae; genus Panthera; species Panthera onca. The sequence continues at coordinate 49,696,075 of NC_138345.1, forward strand.
AGGGAGTCTTTTCTCATTCCTTAAAACTCCGCACAAGTATCACATCCTCAGTGAAGGCTCCTCTGATTCTCACATAGTCTTTTCTATGCTCTTAAAACACTATGTTTCTCTCTCTTTCTTTTAATACATATGCTATGTTATATTAATTAGTTTGCCTGACTGTTTTCCTCACGAACTATGAGATCTTGGAGAACAGGAGCAGTTTCCTACTTATCTTTATCCCCCCACTGCCTAGCACCCTGCCTGGAGTGTATTAGTTGTTTTGGTCTGTGTCTAGTGACTAAGGGTGTCTGTGCCACGTGCTATACTCAGTCATAAATAACATTTATGCAAAGTTCTGCAAGAAGTGCTATTTGTGTAGTTTTCCCCAATATGTTACCAGGATCTTGACTCTGATAACTGGGTAAAATCTACTTGATATCTATATATTAAAACATTTTAAATGGATAAATGGGTAGTTGACTTCTTGAATGAATAAGTGAAAAAGATATGGTTTAAGATTAGATGTTCTCAGGACATTATGAAGGAAACAAAAGCATTCATATGCACCAGTGGACCTTATCTGACTATGACCAAATATTTATTAAGCACCTAGTAGGAGCCAGGCTCTGAGGATCCCGTAATGACAAAATACCAGCCTTGGCTTTCTGGGGCTTACAATGTGGTAAGGAATATCAACAATCAAGCAAGAGCTAAGGTCCAGTGAGCTATGCGCCATGATGGAAGAAGAAGAAAGTGCCACAGAGCATACAGCAGTGCTTGTATCACAACCTCAGCAAGTTCACAATAAGGTTTCCATTGAAGCAATAGCTATGCTTGGGTGTCCTTTACAGGGATAGAATTCAGCTTGGGGAGAATATGTAAGGTGAGCGGTGTTCCTAACAGAGAGCATGTCTCTGTCATATAGAACATTTACTCTTGAAGGACCGAAGACGTTGTTTTTAATGGTTCTATGCAGGAGCAGATTCAGCAGGTCTGGATCAAGGAGTGACAAGGATCTGGGGAGAAATGAGCACTGACAGTGAAAAGACAAGAAAAAACCAGATCGTAAATGACTTTATGAGACAGAATTTTGACCGTTTCTCAAAGTCATTTTTCTTCTATATGCCAGACTTATCTAAGTAGAATGAATTTCTACCATAAAGCAAAGTATAAAGGACTAAGTATTTTCATACCAAATCATTTTTTGTTCCTACTCAAGATCAGAGGTATGGGCATCAGTTAAGAGGTGCTGGCAAGACTCAGTAATTTCTAGCTACTTTTTTTCTCCATCACCACCGCCATCAAGGATGATGTGTAGGTTTCTAGTGTAGACATCTCAGTGGATAATGGTGTTATTCGGCACAAAGGAACAGCTCTGGGGTAAAGGAAGATAACTTTACAATGTGACAGACTGAGTTCGAGACATCAATGGCATATTCGATAGGCGAGGAAACAGGGGAGTCAAATTCCCTCTTTTGGGGGGTGTGGAAAGAGTCACTTCTTACTCTGAACTGAGGTGAAACATATCTTCCAATGAAACTTAGTGTAACAATATTAAACATTCCAGAAGCAAAGAAAGCTTAGAACATTGCTTACTATTTAAACCACCTCTACTGAATACCATTCAAATTTCATGAGAATTTATGGGGCACTATGCCATTCCTATGGAAAGTGCCTAGAGAAGGTGTAGGAGACTGCAGCCAATGCTAAATATAAACTGTAGAACAATCATCTTTTTTGAGAAAAAGTTTTTATTAAAACAGGAAAATGGGTATGCTTGTTTTAAAATTAATTACAAAATACAAATCTAATTTACTTTTAATACTTTGAGTGACTTCCTTTTATTTCTTGAGGTAATCTAAACAATGTGGATGTTATTTTAACACTAGATTATAGTTCATTAAAAGAAAAATGCAAGCAGTTGGATCACGTACTATGTTAGTCAATAAGGAGGTAAAACTAATTCCCCGTCCTTGATCTCAGATTTGGGTTTTGCCTGCACCAATTTGGGCGAAAATATACAGGAAGAAATAATTAACCTCTATAGCACTGGTCTTGAAAACTTAAAATAATGATGAATGTTAAAGCCATCTATGCTCTTTTAAGCCAATCATTTGCTTAGGGACTCCTGGGTGGCTTAGTCAGTTAAACATACAACTTCGGCTCAGGTCATGATCTTGCGGTTCCTGAGTTCCAGCCCCACATTGGGCTCTGTGCTGACAGCTTGGAGCCTGGAGCCTGCTTCAGATTCTGTGTCTCCCTCGCTCTCTGCCCCTCCCCCACTCGGCTTCTGTCTCTCTCTGTCTCTCTCAAAAATAAATAAACATTAAAAAAAGTGCTTTAAAAAACCAATCATTTGCTTAGAATATGAGCTTGTCCATAAGTTAACAGACATGTAAAGGAATGATGGCTCCTTTAAGGAAGATAACTTACTATAGGGAGGGGGGAGGATTAGAGATCGTGGATATGCAGATAGGACTGGTGGTATATCATTCTAGAAACCCACAATTTTAGGGGTGCCTGTGTGGCTCAGTCAGTTAAGCATCTGACTCTTGATTTCAGCTCAGGGTATGATCTCATGAACCGTGAGATCAAGTCCTTTGTTGGTCTCTGTGCTGACAGCAGGAAGTCTGCTTGGGATTCTCTGTCTCCCTCTCTCCCTGCCCCTCCCCTGCTTGTGTGTGCCCCCTCTCTCTCTGAAAATTAAATAAATAAACTAAAATATAAAAAGAAAAGAAACCCCATAATTTTAGACTAACTATCCCCTAATTTCAAAATTGTATAATTTTAGATTTGGAAGAGGGTATTTTGGCCAAGCTCCTTGTTTTACAGTGTTTTATAACTGAAGGTCTGAGAGGTGAAATGACTGGTCTAAGCTATTTTAACTAATTAATAGCCTGTCCTGCCATAAATTCATGTCCTTTTGCTGCCAGTCTAATCGTATTTTTATAATATTGTATTTGGGTAAAATTTTCCCTTAGAGCTTTGAAGTTTGAGTACTTTGAAAATTAGAAATTGACCTGGAACAATCAATAGAGCTTATGCTTAATCAAATGTATAATATTGTAGAAATGCTTTTAGACTCAGTTCTTCCACTATCTACACAAATTTGTACAATAAAATTTTTAGGGCCCCAGTTTTCTTAAACAGTGACTAAGGGCCTTGGATTAGATATTTAAGATCCTTTCTGGTTCTCTGATTCTCATTTCCCTTGTTAAAGACCTTGAAAATTTACAAGAAATATATCCCTTTCAGAATGGTAATAGAATTGTCTTCCTATAAATTTTTCTTTTTGTATATGTAAACTATGCAGAGGGCATAAGTAAGATTTAACTATTTTAAAAGATGCAATTACCTTGGTTATGGCTAGATTTCTATCTTTGTAGTACAGTCCCTGTGGATCCAATTTGACAGGTGGGGAAGATGGAAAGCAAAGGAAGAGCTACTCCATCGCTCTCTTTCTCTGGACCCCAGAGTTAAAAATTATTATCCCTGCCCTTTCAAAATTTATACAGGAGAAAAAAAAACCAGAAAATTTAAAAATATATAGCTATAAATAGCACTTGGGTCCTGATTTTATTGTTTTTTCAAACTCTGCAAATTTTATTCTGGGAACTTTATTTGAACACATGTAATTACCTAAGCTAAGCAGTTTTTCATACTTTGAAAGCTCTTGCATTATTGCACCTGTACGACGGCTTTATAATTCAGTAGTAATTGAACAGCAATTATTTTTCATGATGCATGTACGTTTTTATATCAGATTGTTGGCAGATATTCTTTATGATGATGTCGTTTTCACTAATGAGGAAATTAGAGCGAGTTATCTCATAGAGTGAAATGTCTTTCTCTGACTCATTTCCTAGCTCTTGATACGGATTTCAGAAAAGTTTTTGTATTGTAAAGCAGCATCCACAAATGGGAACAATGTTATCTTTGAATGCATGGAGGGCAGAGGGAGTGTTGAACTATTTTATAGGACTCGTGAGATCTCACCTGTCTTGTTCATGTGATGGACTCTGATACTAAACATATATATGCAGCTATGTGTATATTTAGATTATAAAGTTCCAAAAGAACAAAGACCAAACCTTTTAAGGTTTTCACAGTATTTTGCCCAATTTCGGTCCTCAAATGACAGACTGACAGACGAACTTACTGATAGTTTGGCATAGAAAAAAAGAGCAGAGGGCTGGCATGGTTTTCTAATGAATTCAGGCACCAAATCAACTCAATCTAGAGCATTTAGGACCAACAAAAAATTAACATGTGTTGAATACTTTTTGTATGTCAGGCATTTTTCTTGATATTAGGCATTCAAAGGTGAATATGATCTGATGGTTAACTTTCAACTTCTTCCAATGAGTATATGTTTTAGATATGACATGTATACATATAACTATGACAAAATTACTTCATTCAACCAAGATATATTTACTTAATATTTGTCGTGTGCTAGAAAACTATAATAAGTAGAAAGGACGCGGGGGGCGGGGGGGGGAACATAGATCTGGCCTTCAAGGAATTCATAGTCTGATGGTACAGACTGAAATAAAAATAAAATTAGAAAACAGTGGCAATTGTTCTCAAAGAAGTGTGCACAGGACACTATGGGATAACAGATAAAATACACCTTAATGAGACTATATAGAAAAAACTTTGTGGAAGAGGTAGGCTCGAATGAAATCTCAGTGAGGGGCAATGGGTTATCCAGGCTAAGAAGGAAGGGAAGTGTATTCTGGGAAGAGGGAGGAGTGAGCCACAGGCAATGAATAGTATGCGAAACCAAACAGAGAGTTTGAGAACTGCAGGCATTTTGATAGTACCAGAGCACAATGTAAAGAGAAGGGGTGGTGAGAGATGAGTTAGATGAGGTGAAATTGTGGAAAGTCTTTTGTCATGATAAAGAGTATAGATTTTATTCGGAACTGCGTAAAATGCCATCAAAAGTGTCCACCTGTGGATTGAATGTAGTCAGAACTACATTCTAGGGAACAATGAGGATCACTTTTCTAGCAGCAATGGGGAGAATGGACAGGAGGCCGTAGAAACTGGCTAGCATAGAAACAATCCGGGTGATAAGTAATGGGAGTCTGTTTAAGGGTTTTAAAAAAAAATCTTTTTATACCAAGATGCCTTTTATTTCAGCAAAGCGGTTTTATTCATCTGATATTAATATGTATAGTAATAGAAGTGGCTGGGTAGGGTTGGTGCATCCTGCGCTGCCCTTGACAGAGGGCAGGGGGTGCGTGTCCAATCAAACACTGAATCCTGAACTCCCTGGTGCTGAGAGCCCAAAAGCCAACAGGTGACTGGCAAACTCACCATTACCGAGCTATATAGAGCACATGTGCATTCATGCAGGGGACTCCAGGGTGTGCTCAGTACAGAAAGAGCTTCATTTCCTCAGGACCTACCGGGGGGGTGCCGCAGTGGCTACTGGACAAGGTGAAGAAGCATCCAGTGTGGGAAATTCTCCCTGTCCCCATCCTAACCGATGGGAATGCTTCCTCCTTGTTGTTTTGAGGTTTCTAGGACTTTTTTGTTGTATTGAAGTATATAATTGATGTACAGGTTTATATTGGTTTCAGGTGTACAGTATAATGATCCCACATTTCTGTACATTACTTGGGGCTCATCACCAGTGTACTCTTAATCTCCTTTATCTGTTTTACCCATCTCCCCCACTCACCTCCCCTTTGATAACTACCAGTTTGTTCTCTGCATTTAAAAGTCTGGGGTTTTTTTGTTTCTTTTTTCTTTCTTTCTTTATTTTTTAAACACATGAGTGAAATCATATGGCATTTGTCTTTCTCTGTCTGACTTCTTTCACTTAACATTATACTCTTCAGGATCATCCATATTGTTACAAATGGCAAGGTCTCATTTTTTTTATGGCTAAGTAATAGTCCATTTCATATATGTGTGGTGTCTGTATCGTATAGTAATAGTCCATGATACATCTTCTTTATTCATTCAACTATGGATGGACAGTTGGGTTGCTTCCATATCTTGGCTGTTGCAAATAATGTTGCATAACTATAGGGTTGCATGTATCTTTTTAAATTCGTATTTTTGTTTTCTTTGGGTAAATAGTAGTAGAATTACAGATCATATGGTAATTCTATTTTTAACTTTTTAAGAAATCTTTATCTGTTTTCCAGAGTGGCCGCACCAATTTGCATTTCTACCAATGGTGCACCAGAGTTCCGTTTTCTCCACATCCTTGACAATACTTGTTATTTGTCTTTTTTTATTTTAGCCATTCTGACAAGTGTAAGGCGATATCTCATTGTAGTTTTTATTTGCATTTCCCTGATGATTGGCGATGTTGAGCATCTTATCATGTGTCTATTTAAGAGTGGTTTTTTAAAAAAAAATTTAATGTTTATTTTTGAGAGAGAGAGAGGCAGAGAATGATCCGGGGAGGGGCAGAGAGAGAGGGAGATACAGAATCTGAAGCAGGCTCCAGGCTCTGAGCTGTCAGCACAGAGCCTGACACGGGGCTCGAACTCACAAACCGTGAGATCATGACCCAAGCCGAAGCCGGACGCTTAACCAACTGAGCCATCCAGGCGCCCCTATTTAAGAGTGTTTTAATGAGAATAGAAAATGGGTTATAGATTAGTGAGTCATTAAAGAGGGAAAAGTTACAAATATTTTTGGCTGATTTAAATATTCGTACTAGGGGAGGAGAATTTGACTTCCAGGCTTCTGGCTGGAGAAATTTCACACTGATACTCCCTGAGACACAGGTTGGTGGAGGCAATTTGTGGTGGGAAACTTGATGGGATTGAGAAAGATAGTGAACTAAATTTGTTATGATGCCTTTGGGAAGCCCATGGATCAGGCAGAAAGAGATATCCAGAATATTCTTATCTGAAGTTAAGAAGGTAAACAAGGACCAAAGATACAGATTGAGTCATCTACTTACTGATGCTAGATGGAAACATAAAAGTAGTTGAAGCCATTCAAGATGGGTGGGGAGAGAAAAACAAAGGTAATACAAAGCACCTTGGAGAATTCTAATATTTAAGACAGAAAAGGAGTTGTGTACGTGGAAATGTAGAAAGAAAATGGGAATAGCAGCAGGGGTGGAATTGTCCAGCAGATTTAGAAAGACATATGTGTTTTGAACGTCTCTTTGAATGACAAATGTCAAGTTAGATAAGAAATAAAATGTACCTATGTGACTTAATAATATCTTTGATAAGGGACAATTTCATGGTTACCATAAGTGCTATACTGCAGTTGTTTTCAAAATGCTCAAAGTATGTTGTTGATGCCTATATTAGGTGCTTCCATAAGGGGTGAGGTGAGGAGACGATTTGATGGTATTTGAGCTGGGCCTGAAGAAAGTGGGAACTTGCTTTGTGGGAAAAAAAAATGGAAAAGACTTCTATTCAGAGTATGAGCAAAACCCTGAAGTCTGATAAACATGGAGTATTTGGGTCCCCGTGTTTCTGGGAATAACCTGATCCTCCCTCTTCTCCAGGCTTCCAATTTTCTACATGTGACACTTACCTTGATCAGATTGAAGCAGAAGACAATTGGTAAGGAAGCTTCAGAAACAGACGTTTCAGAGGGCAGTCCCCAGTGATGCAGAGCAAAGTAGATGAAAAGTTAGGAATGAGCGAGGAATAATAGAGATGGACAGAAAGAGAAACTCAAAAGGTATGTCTTAGGTATTGATGCCTAAATATGCTGACTGGTTGGGTTGGGCCAGGGATACTGGTCCCAGAGGGATGCATAAAAAGTGACTTCATTCCCCCTGTCCTGGGTCCCCACATGCATTTGGGTGAATGATGTTTAACTGGGATGGAAATACAGAAGAAATAGCAGATTGGGGCCAGATATTTAGTTTGAATATAGGCATATTGTTGAAGTTACTGGGAAAGATTCAGATACTGATAGAAGAAATACAGGCCTGGGGCACAAAAATATGAGCCATAATGATGTTGATTTGGGAATCATCAATGTATAGATTATCTTTAGAGCCAACAGAATAGACAAGGTCATCCAGGAAAGGTGTGTTTAGGAAGTAAAAGATCACCAAGGACACTTCATTGGGGGGCTTGACAATTCTGGATTAGATATTTGTAATATCTGTTTCCATCCATCATCCTTTTAGATACTGATGTCTTTGTTGCCAAGGGTAGCCACTGTAAGTGGGTTAGTGAAGTGTAAAGCTGAGGTTATTATAATATTGCTAAGTATTCTAATATTCTAATATTTTTTTAAAAAAAGAACTTCTAGTCTTGAGAGAAAGAAAATTTGGGCTGTTGAATTCTTTATTTGTTTGTGTTTTTATCATTTTTAACATTAATAACCACATAGATGATTTGGGTTGACTCACTTGATTTCATCCTCCAATTTCCAAATACCTCCTTTTTTTTGGCTTGTGTGTTTAGAGTCATACCCAGTTAATCGGCTTTAAAAAAAAAATCTAGTTTGGGCCTTACTCTGGCCACCTCTACTGAGAGAAATCAATGACTATTTCCTGAATCTCTTTGTGCTGTGCTGACAGTCTCCATTTAACACCCAGAGAGCACAGAACATTTAGTTGTTGCATTCCCTTACATTTGCAATTCATTTTCTGTGTCAATTCATGTGGCTGATATTATAAAAATCATTTTAAACCTAGTTTAACTTTTCTTTTTTAACGTTTGGCTTATTCATAATTTTATGAGCTATAAATTTTATTGCATTGTGAATTGCCTTTCCCATCTGCAGATAACTCTGAGGAAGTCCTTGGAGGAATTGCTTAGGATGTGGTAAAAGATGAAAAGAAAGAGACTTCTGTTGTGATTTGGTTCATGTTAGGCCAAAATGTATCCTTGAGTAGAAAATGACCAAGAAGGAAAGATTTGGGCTCTGTAAATCTAGTTTTACTTGAAGTATTCACTCTAGCTGAACAGGTAAATGCTGTCCACAACATGCAAAAGGAATATGAAATTTAATACAATTGCATGGTTTACTGAAAACAATAGCTCTAACTAATTCATATAAAGTTCTTCTCAGTGAAAGATTTTCTTCACTGTGAATTATCCAGATAGGCTGTCAACCAGAAGTAAAATGATGATAAAACGCAAATTTTTAGGATTTTTGTGTGTGTATGTGTGTGTGAAATACTGACCTAGGCTTGGTGTGGGTTAAGCTGGGGTTATAATGATCATACCAAATATTTGTTGAACATTTTGGGACTTCCACACCTATATTTTAGTATTAAGGTAAAGGCAGACATATGTAGGAGGAAAATTATATTGATTGGGTTAATGTTCAGTTTATGTTGGGTTTATTTATACTGACAGGGGTTAAGTGACTCAAAAGATATTAAAAAAACAGCTACAATGAATTTGGGGTCCAAGTTCTTTTGGTTTGTTGATTCGGCACAAATGTAATTTTATATGATCACTAACTATTTAAACCTATTGTTTTTATATTTCCAATAATTTATAATTGTTCCTCTAGAGAGTCTGGAGAGGTCCAATATCAGAGTACTACGAAGTAGTAGATTCTGGAGTCGCCTGGGTGACTCAGTTGTTTAAGCGTCTGACTTTGGCTCAGGTCATGATCTCACAGGTTGTGGGTTTGAGCCCTGTATCAGCTCTGTGCTGACAACTCAGAGCCTGGAGCCTGTTTTGGATTGTGTGTGTGTGTGTGTGTGTGTGTGTGTGTGTGTGTTTCTGTCCCTCCCCTGCTGGTGCTCTGTCTCTCTCCTTCTCAAAAATAAATAAACTTAAAAATAAATAAATAAATAAATAAATAAATAAATAAATAAAAGAAGTAGTAGATGCCGGATTTGAATATTGGTCTTTGGGCTCAATCCTCAGTCTTATAATTTTGCTGCCTTGTCGACATTTTCTGCCCATAATATATATTTTCACTATGTCCATAAACGCTAAACATGTCACCATTGTAGGACCTTTTCAGTTTTTTCCTCTGTCTAGAATGCTTTTCCCTTAGATGTCTACATGTCTAACTTCCTCGCTTCCATCAAGACTTTGCTCAGATACCATCTTTTCAATTAGGCATATACTAAGCTTGCTCATTAAAATTGCTTTCTGTTTCTCCACTCCCACATTAGGGTGATCAACTTGTTCTGGTATGCCTGGGATTTTTCTGGTTTTAACACTGCAAGTCCCACATCCTAGGAAACCCCTTCAGCCCAATATGCCTTACTCTGACTAAGTTTTTAACCTATCATCCATCCACCCATCCATCCATCCATTTATCTATCTATACACACAGATAGGACACACACACACTCACACACATATTTAATTGAATATTTCCCTATTGTAGGATTAAGTTCCATAACAGCAGGATGTTTTGCCGTTTTCCTCCACTACAGAAACATCCAGTGGCCTCAAAGTAGTGCTCAAAATACTTGTTCAATGAATGAAAAAATTTATATGTCGGGGCAGATTAGTAAAAATTAGAATAGAAAGGCCATGTTGATATTCCATCTGTCCAAATAGCTACCAGAATTATGTTTTGATTTTTATCATTTTCCTGGCTCACACTTACAGGTAAACTCTGAATGAGTCAGAATTTCCAAATGGCAGGAAATGTAATGCCTTAAATACTGGTTGTTTGAACTGAAAATTGAGATTTATATAATGAAAATGCTGATTCATATCAGAATTGTGCTACAGGATAATCAGATTGGATAGAAACTTTCAGTGTGTCTCAGTCTGTTGGAGACACTGATAGAAAAATAAAGAAAAGAGAAGGAAATAATGGGCCTAAAAGAACATTATAGAACTAGCTTGGCATCTGACTTTAAAGAAGGCACGGAACAGTAAGTATGAGCAGATTTAGATTCAAATTCAATCAACCAAAATGTGCTTGGGTATTTTTATATGTAGCATACAGATATATGTTATCTTGTAAAAAAACAAAACAAAAAACCAGAAAACAAATATAATAAACCCGGATGTGTTATTAGATGGTGTTGGGGAGAAAAATTTTCATTTACCCTTCAAAGACTCTTCCCACTTGTCTAAGAATTAAGTTGAGCCAGACTAACAGAAAAAAAAAATCAAATTTAATTTCATGTGTGGGAATCCCACATACATTAAGGGTTCAAAAACAGAAAGGCAAAATGAGGTATATATGCTATCCTGACCTAAGGAATGGGACAGGGGACTGGGGCTTCAAAGGGGAGAAGGGCAATTCACAGGGCAATAAGAAGACCAGATGTTCGGTAATTAGATGTTCACTCTGCCTTACAGATGGCTTGCTCAGATAAAATTTATTTCCGGTAATAACTCTAATTCTGAAAAAGATGTCCAATTTATATTATTTTAGGTAGTGAAGGGAGGGGCAAAAATTTCTCTTGAGACTGCAAAGTCTCCATATTTGAGCCTTCAGGTCAAAATAATCCACATTTTTGGATATTTTTGCTCAGAATCCCTTCAATGGCATCAATGCAAATACTAAAAGTAAAAACGAAGGCATCAGCCCAGGAAAATGGCATGATTTACCAGGATTAATCAGAGAGTCTCACTCTACATGTCTTTATCTTGTTTTCTTTTTAGCTTATGTTCCTGGCTCTGTGGCTAAGCATTGTTACTTTTCATTATTCCCCTTCCCCTTGTTTACACTTCTGTGGTTTGGGGTATTTCTCCTCTTTCACTTTCATATCAAATCAATCATCAGGCTGTATCCATATTACCTTCAGATATTTCTCAAATTGCTCTTTTTTATCCTTGATTGTTCCTTGATCAGGTCTTTATTATCCCTTGCCATAATTATTGTAAGAGATTTCCTATTGATTACCTTGTCTCTACTTTGATGATGTTGCAATCCTTTCTCTATTCAGTTGCCATGGTCCTCTCTTTACCATGTCACTAAGATAAAGACCTTGCTCCTTAAGAAGACTCACATTGCTCACCATAATCTGGCCTCTCTCTGTTTTTCATCCTTCAAGACTCTCTCTGCTTCAACCTTGAACTACTCATAGTTCCCAGCACAACTATGGCCTTACTTTCTTTCCTTTGGCTTAAGCCATTTCCTATTTTGTGAATACTATACTCTCGAACTGGCTAAGTTTTCTTCATATTTCAAGATTTATTTCAGCCTTCCTGTCCTCTAGGAAGATGTCCCTATGCTTCAGCCCATGGCAGGTGACATGTTCTTTCTCTATGCTTCTGTATCACTGTACTTCAAGATATTACATTTATTATTATCTATTTATATCTCTTCCCCACCCCCACTTTGTCCTTCTGTCTTGAAGGCATGGATGGAGTCCTATTCTTCTTCAAATTGGAGTCTTAGCAAAGTACTTGGTGATAAGACAACTGTTTATTGACCTATTGAATAAATGAATGAATGAATGTTTATATGACTTCATTGTTATCAGCATGACATCTATGGGCACACCTGAGTCATTCATCGATCAGCAAAGGACTTCCTTTTAACTCTCTTTTCAAAAGAATCTCTTTTGTTTCTCTTATGGAGAATCCTCTTTTACTTCGACACCTGACAAATGTGTCACACCTCAGCTGTAATGAAATTTTCCTTCTACTGCCAATTCTCTGTTCCTCATGGAAGGATCCATGTTAAAACTTTTTACTTTATTCCCTTCAGACTGTTGTAATAGTTTTTTGGCTGGTGTCCCAGCACACACATAATTAACAGACTTCAGTCTGTATAAAATATTGCTGCTAAAATCCAATCCAACACTGGATCAAATAAGCACATAACTCTGGTTTTTGTGTCATCAGAATTAGAGATGGAAAATTATTATTAGTTCCACATAGACCCATTCCTCTGGGGAATTAAGGCAAAATTATTCCCCTCTGGTGTTTTGTCCACTGAATTTAAGCGAAGCAAGCAACAGGTCCTCTACTATTTCCCTTGGGAGACTCTTTCACTGTCAAATAGAAGTGATTAAAAAGAAGAAGAAGAAAAAGCAGGAAAAAACCCTTTAACTTATATTAGATTTTCTTAACTTTTTTCTTTCTAGCCACTGCTCAGTTGAATTGTGAAGCATCTGTACCGGATAGAGTATATCTTTTGGCCAAGAGGTTTATTTTCCTTTGTGATGCTCATTGAAGGCATTGCCTTTATAATGACCCATTTAATCCCAGTCACTTGGAAATGAGTTAAATACTGCCTCCTTCACACAATCTAAATTGGTTTAACATCTTTCAATGCAAGTTATTTGTGTAATTCTCTGCACATGCTAATGTGTATACCTCCATCTCACTACATAGACATCAGGTCCAAATAAATGATTTCAGGGGCCCAGGAGTGAATTACTGTATTGATCTATTAAATAGACCTAAAATGCTTGTTTGGATTTGGAAGTCACTTGCAATCAGCAGCATTTTATTGAAAGGCTTAGGCTGGGAATGACTTAGTAGTAGGATGCAAAGCCATGTTGCCTATCTAGCTATAGGGATTAGTATTCCAGAAGTTTCCCTAAAGGTTTTCACTACTAGCAAGCATTGCTATGAGATTTGATGTCAATTTTATCCATTAAAATAATGCTTGAAATTAGGTTACGGTAACATGGGAGAATTTTCCCATTCTATCTCTTCAGAGTTATATACTACATTCATTAGGGAGGATTTTAACACAGGGGAAAGGAAGCTTGCTAGAATTTGAAGCCAGATGGACTTCCATTCAAATACCAATTCTTCCACATCCTAGTGAAACATTAAAAATGTTATTTGCCTTTCTAAATCTCTGATTTCTCATTTAAAAATTGGGAATGGCAATATAATACTCCTATGATTGTTGTGGGGATTAAGTGAAATAATATATGTAGTATATCTTGGCACACGGTAGACATTCAATAAAATTTTTATTTCTTCCTCCTCTTCCATTTTGTTAAGAAGACTATTCTACTACACAAATCAATGAGGATGTGTTGGAAAATGTAGATAAACATCTGGGATAAATTTAATATGTATTTTATAGAACTAGGAAATCAAAGTACAGTTTATGTTTAATTATTAATAAACTACCACAAATGACATTAAATAGAAAGTTCCAGGTAGGTTCAAGATACTACTGCTACTACTAATATTATCCACTTAGTGATTTGTCACATCCCTTACTAGGTTCCTCTTCACCAACAGAGGCCTTTAAACTTTTTTTCTAATGTATCTTTCTGTATCCTCAAATATTATTTGGGGCACCTCAGACTTGCCTGTTGTCAATAGTATGTAAATGTGTTGTACTAAAAAGTCATCTCGTGTTCTGGAGGCCTTTTTTCCCCTCTTGTTTATTGTTTATGATCCATTGGTCAATAATATTAATTCAGTTCTTGGAGCAAGCAAAGCATGTGTGTGTGTGTGTGTGTGTGTTTGTGTGTGTGTATTGTTTTGAGGAGGGTTGAGCAAAAAGTGAAAGAAATATGCCATTTAACTGGATCCTGTTTCCAAAGCTTCCATCATCCTCCAGGCTGATTTTTGGGGCCCTTGAAGCTTTATTATTTGTTTTGTATTACTGTATATCTTACTTTGTTGCTTAAATAAAAGGCAGTGGATTCTTTGGATTTAGGATGTCAGTGTGGTATGGGGATCCAGCATGAGTGTCCCAGCCTCAAACTACCGGATGGATTTCTTGTTAGTCTGGGCCAAGACTGCAGAAAGCCAATTTGGTGGAGGTCCTATAGAACCTGTGTGGATTGTGGTCTTGAGTGCATTAGCTGTGAAAAAGCTAGTAGTGTCGAGGATTTCTAGATTGTGTTTCAAGCTAAGTTATGATTCATTAAAGAGAATCCATCTTTTATTTTGCTCTCTGATTTGTTTTCCCAAAATCAACCCTGGTTGATTTTGAAGAAAAATAATTCCTAAAGACAGATGTTTACTTTACTTGTTTTTATCTAGAAACCAGCTCTGATCCCATTAAGAGAAGTGCCACAGCCGTATTAATTTTGTTATTTTTACATAAACCTGCATTAATATCCAAGACCCTACTCCAGGTGTGCAAAATAAAGTAGCATTAATTAATTAACGTTACTTCTGTCAACTATATTCAAGCCCAATATTCAAAGCATGAAAGTGGCTGAAACACACAACAGGTATATAAACAAACCAATTAGAGCTTACTCGTGCTTAGAGGAGACACACAAAGAAAGTTTGTACACACACACACACACACACACACACAAAAGGAGGATGTCACGAATAGATACTCTCATATGTGTAATTGGAACCATGGCCACTCCTTTTCAACTCCTCTCTGCCTCCCCTACCCCAAAAGGACATGTCACAAATAACAATAAACACCCACAAGCTGGAGGGACAAAGAGCCTTAGTCAAGAACTTGATAAAGCCTCCATATACAGGTTTTCAAATTCTCTTATTATTTCAGCATATCTAAAAAGATATGACCTGCTCTCAAAAAAATCGGTGCAAAATTAAATGAGGTCGGGGTAGAGAGCTGAGCTTCTCTCCGTTAGCATATTGTGGGTGTGGGGGAGTGGTTTGAGAGGGAGTTAGAGGGAAGAGAAGGGCACGGAGGGAAGGAGAGAGTAACGAGCAGGTCTAAACAGTAAGAGAGACTGAAGTTGCTGCAATGGCTGACTATGTACTTTGATTCACTGGAGTAGAGAATATTACACAGGGGGAGATTATGGAAGAAGAAGAAGGTAAAACTTTTGGGAGACATGGTAATGTATGAAAAAGAGGAAGAAAAAAAAAACCCATGGGAGAGATTAAAAGCAAGTTTTCTTTTTCCCAAATAAGCTCCATCTTCTTAATTTTCATAGTACAGACATAGCACATAGCTCATAGTGTGGTTACCTCCATCCTGGACTATCACTAACACCTTTTCTCTGGACTTTGGAGAAAAATTGAAAGCAGTCTAATTTTTACCAATTGTTGTATTACATTCACATATGAACATTATGCAGCAAGAAAACCGAGTGAACTAGAGCCACATGCATTAACAAGGAAAAATCTCAAAAACACGAGGATGAATGGGAAAAATATGCGAAATGATATATCCAGTGTGACATCATGTATATAAAGGTTAAAAACTAAAAAAAAAAAAAAACAATAATTGTCATGGATACACACATATGAACGGGAATGATAAACAGCAAATTCAGTAGAGGTTATGTTCAGAGAGAAGGTAAAGTGAATGGGATTGGGCAGATGTTGATACAGGGGCAACATCTCTATCTGCAATATCATATTACACCCTTTCCTTTCTATAGGAATACAACTTCCCGCCGAGTTTAAAAGGCCACATGGCTGCCTGGCTAGAGATTACGTTTTCCGGTTGTATGCTGTTGTATGCTCATATGACTAAATTTTTGGTAGTGTGATTAGAAGTGATGTGTGTGATTTCGCAGTCACTTCCTTAGAGGAAATTGCTTGTTTCTTCTCCTTTCCCAAGTACGGGAATATGGGCGTCATGCTGGCAATCTAGTCTTACCCCTGAGGACGTGTGGACAGTACTCTGTGGCAGGTGTCCTTGGGCCAATGGCCTCATTTGATTCCTATCATAGTAATTCATTAGCCTTCACTCCTGTCTTATTTTAGTGTGTGAATACACCATGGTTTATCCTGTTGATTGACATTTAGATCATTTCCTGTTTGGGGCTTTTAAGAATATCTTTCTAGGGGTGCCTGGTTGGCTCAGTCGGTTGAGGGTCCGACTTCAGCTCAGGTCATGATCTCACTGTCTGTGAGTTCGAGCCCCGCATCGGGATCTATGCCGACAGCTCAGAGCCTGGAGCCTGCTTCAGATTCTGTGTCTCCCTCTCTCTCTGACCCTCCCCTGTTCATGTTCTCTCTGTATCAAAAATAAATAAACATTAAAAAAAATTAAAAAAAAGAATATCCTTCTATAAGTCTCCTTCCTGATAGATTAGAGTTTCTCTGTGATATTTTCTGTCTTTGTCTGCTTGAGCTACTATAACAAAAATAGAATAATCTGGGTGGCTTTTAGACATATATTTATTTCTCACAGTTCTGGAGGCTGGGAAGTCCAAGATCAAGGTATCAGCAGAGTCAGTATCTGATGAGGACCCAGCTTCTAGATGACCACCTTTTCTCTCTGTCCTCACATGGCAGAAGGGGCAAGGGAGCTTTTTCTAGTAGCTTTCAAAAGGGCATTAATCACTGATAGCTCCAGCCTCATGACCTAAATCACCTCTCAAATGCCCTGCCTCCTAATATTATCACCTTGGGAATTAGGTTTCAACATATGAATTTGGGAGAGGCACAAACATTCAGACCATAGCGTATATATTTAGGAATGGAATTGATGAATCCTAGGATAGGTCTATGGTCAATTTTCCTTAGTACCATCAGAATAAACTTTTTTCCAAGTGGCTGTAAATCTATCATCTATTTATCTATCTATCTATCATCTATCTATTTAAAAAAAATTTAAGTTTATTTATTTTGAGAGAGACAGAGATAGCATGAGTAGGGGAGTGGTAGAGAGAGAGTGGGAGAGAGAGAATCCCAAGCAGGCTCTGCACCACCAGCACAGAGCCCAACACAGGGCCCAAACCCACAAAACAGTGAGATCATGACCTGAGCTGAAATCGAGAGTCACACACTTAACTGACTTAGCCACCCAGGCACCCCGAAGTGGCTATAATAATTTAAACCATCACCAGCAATGTGTTAGAGACTCTCACCTTGTTTTTGGTTGAATTTAAAATTTTTAATTTATCATCATTATAATTTTCACAAAATTATTCATTTTTTTCCCTGTGTTTTTAATTTACTAATAATGATAGGCATCTTGCATATGCTTTGGGCTCTTTGCCTTTGCTGTGAAATGCCCATTCACATTTTTGCCCATTTTGCTATTGCATTGTCTTTTTCTTATTAGTTCTGCATATAAATGCTTTGTTACAAATATGTGTAGCAAAAGTCTCCTGCTCTGTGATTTGTCTCTTTATCTCATGTCTTTTGATCAATGCAAGTTTTTAGATTCAATTTAACAATATAACTATCTTTTATATTGTTTTTTTTTTAAATTTTTTAGCATTGATTTATTATTGAGAGACAGAGTGTGAGTAGGGGAGGGGCAGGGAGAGAGGGAGACACAGAATCCAAACCAGGCTCCAGGCTCTGAACTGTCAGCACAGAGCCCGATGCGGGGCTCAAACCCACAAATGCAAGATTGTGACTTGAGCCGAAGTCCAACGCTTAACCCACTGAGTCACCCAGGTACCCCATCAGTTTTATAATTGTTTAAGAAATCCTCACAGTCTGAGGTTACAAAGATATTCTATATTTTATTCTATAATTTCTATAGTTTTACCTTTCATATTTGCCTTAAATCTACAACTAGTAATTTTTTGGGTATGGGTTAAGAATCAAATTTAATTAATTTCCATATAGATAACCAATTGTCCTAGACCCACTGATTTAATAACTATTATTTCCCCCACTGATCTCTTCCTGCTCCATGTTATTTGTGTGGGATTATTTTAGGACTCTATCTTCTCCATTATTCCACTTATCTAACACCATGCAAATGTTACATGTTCTTATTATAACTTTAATAGAAGTAAGTGTTGGTGGCAGATAGGCCAAATCTCCCTCTCCTCTTCTAATGGAAGATTATCTTGAAAAGTCTTGTTTCTCTGCTATTCTATCTTACCTCAGAGTCAGATTGTCAGCTTCTTCCCCTGTATCTGTAGATTCCATTGTTCCTATAGATTAATCTGGGGGGTAATTTTGGCTTCTGTTTTTAATTTGTTTTTAAGTTTACTTAAACATACTTCTTTTGCATAACTTTATCATAAGCCTGACTTTTATACTTTTTTGTTTTATATAGGTTTTATGTAGGTTGATTCAAAATTAGAGAAAGTAAAGAGGTAGTTGGGAAAGAATTGTTTAAAAAAGAAGAAAGGAAAAGAGTTTTGGTTGTTGCTTAAAGGAAAAATTTATACATTCAGGGGAAAAAACACCTTAGATGGAAACAATGGAAGTGCGGGTGGTAAAGGATAAACGTGAGGCGCAAAGCATGTGCTTGATCTTGAAGCATGAGATAAGGAAGTAGGGGCCATGCTGACTACCAGCTGGCCCAGATTGGTGTAGGATGGCTCAGCTGCATTTTGGAGCACTCCCTGAGGGAGAGAGCAGAGGATCCTGAGGTAAATAGTGAGGGTGGGAAAGAATGAGTTCATTATGTAAATAATAGTTGCAAGCCAGATGTTCATAGCTTGGGTATACCTTACTTGCCTAAGGCAGTTGTACAATGCATTTTGAGCAAGTTTTCATATCCTCAGGGGTCGTGCTATCAAATTCCAAAATTACTCCCTCTCCTCAGACAGCTTTCCTCGCAACTGCTGAAAAAAGAAACTGTTAGGAGCGCTTCACATTGAGGAGATGCTGGTAAAGTGTGTTGCATGCAAACAGGAACATAGTGGGAATTAAACAATTCAGATAATTATTGTCATGAATGCTGGACTGTGTGAAAAAAAAAGACTTTGCTTTTCCGTGTTTATATACTGAAGTACATAAAATGAAAAAAGAATGCCACGAACCTAATTTTTTAAAAAAACTGAGTAGGCTTTTAGCTGTTCAGATCCCATAAAAATCAAAAGGACGAATGTGACTTAAACTTGCTTTACTGAAGCAAATTTTCACAACCTGGCATTTCAATTGAGCTTTGGGGCCCTCAAATAATCCCACAGCCATGTAAAATCTGATACTATATCTGCATCTAACTATTCTGCTCTGGGATTTGGAATCCCAATTGGCAACCTGGGAAAACCATATTACTTACACTTGCTCAAATAGTCTCTAATTAGTTCTTCTGACCCTCTTGTATACTAATAAATGGCCCATTACGGAACATTAAAACTGAATTCTTTCCATTAAAAATGATTTCCTTGCTAGTGAACATGATCTAGGTTTAATGTACAATGTTGGGTAACATTAGATTGTTCTAATGTACAGTGAATGCTTTCTAGTATGAAGTGATTGTAGTACTAATTAGGCTTTCTGGTTCAGTCAATTAGCTGAGAGGGGGATGAGTCTTCCTACAGTGGTCTAAATATTGCTTATATTCTTAGTTTGTTTTTGGTCTATTACGTTTTGATCTAAAGAGCTGAAAACTCTAATGTGAAATTGTATAATGAGCCTTGGAAAATTATGAGCCTAAAGAGACTTTTAGATCACCTCATCAGGTCAATTTTCAAGTTTTATTTGGTTAGTGGTACAAACAGGCTGATGTAATAAGAACTCCTTATTCTGGCACACTCCTCAGACCATCCAAGGCCCTGTTGGCGCCTAGTGCAGTGTCCAATGACTACATGTTAGGTTAATGTTGTAAAATGCTTCTAAGTACTATTAATTAATATTTCTGACATTCTTATCTAATCAAGCAATATACAAATATTAATTGAGCACCTATATGTGGCAAGAATTGTGCCAGACAAGCCCTAAGGAAAATTTGAAAGGTGCATTAAATTTGGCTCTGTGAAACAATATCATAGGGATTATATTATATTTTATTCTTTTAGATAATTATAATGATCTTAGATTAGGAGTATCCCCCCAAAAAACTGGGCCATAGGCTTAATAACCACATGTTAGAATGTTGAGTAGGAGGTCAGGGAAGATTTTAATGCAACAAGCCCATTTTTTTTTTCTGAGTTAATACATTGGAAGTTTCACTCACTGAACTAATATTTATTGAGTACCTGGCATGTGCCTGGTGCCCTGCTAGGTTCTAGGTACATAGATGAAGCGTTATATCTGCCTTTCAGGAGAGAACGGTCAAATGGAAAAGAGGGAGACATGCAAACAAATATTATAGTTAAATGGAGTGAGCATGGCGATAGTTGTGATGGCAGTTTTGGACTGACGGATGCTACCTCCGTGCTGAGCTGGTCTTTGCTTATCCAGATCGAGAGGCAAGAATCCTGACTGGATAGGGATAGCAGGTGGAGCCAAAGGAATTGCTCAAAGGTGTTAGATTACTAGGACTGTATAGGAAATAGGAAGTTGATGAGGAAGGAGGAGATACTTGTTGAATGGCATGGAGTCAGCTAGAGCTATGGGGACTTAGTTGGCACCCAGCATTGCAAGTGCTTCCTGACTGCTCTTCCTGTTTTCAGCCCAAGCTCATAATTATCAAGTGCATTTTTCTCAGTATATAGCACATTTATGCCCCCCTTCAAAGGTCTCCCTATTTTTAAAAAAATTTTTAATGTTTATTTATTTTTGAGAGAGAGAGAGAGAGAGAGAGAGAGAGAGAGAGAGAGAACGAGTGGGGGAGGGGCAGAAAGAGAGGGAGAAATAGAATCCAAAGCAGCCTCCAGGCTCTGAGCTGTCAGCACAGAGCTTGATGTGGGGCTTGAACTCACAGACCTCGAGATCATGACCTGAGTTCCAGTTGGACACTTAATCAACTGAGCCACCCAAGTGCCCCAAAAGTCTCCCAATTTTTTAAGAAAATAAGTGCAATCTGCTTATTTTGGCTTTTGAGGTTATCTGCAGTTTGACGGCAACATGCAATTTTGACCTACATAAATAGTATGTTTATACATTTCAACCACATACCTTTGTCTCTACCTTCTCCATAAACATGCTTAACTTTAGTCAACCTTGACTCCTTTATTGTCTCTGTGCCTTTTAAAAAATTTTGCTCATTGCTAACAGCCCTTTGCTAATACTGCTCTTCGATGGTGCTCTTCCTGGTCCTCCTTCACTGCCATCCGCAAGGAGATTCTTCTTCACTTGAATACATACTGTGATTAATTTCTCTCTGTGGTATCTTCTGTTTTGTATTACAATTATTTATGTACATGCATGTTTTCAATCTGTTTGATTATAAGAGAATCTTATTGTACTCAACTTCTGGTCTTTCTTCTCACTCTGCTTATGAAGCCAATGTTCACCTCGTCATTTCAGATGAAAGAATGAACACTAGAGATCATATCACCCCAGGCACAGCTGGACTAACCAAGAAACCTATAGGAACGCAGCTCCACCAGCTTACAAGTTGCTAATCAGTCCCTAAAGATGTAGTCACCAGATATACCTAATTAAATCTCTAATGTAGTGAATAAAGGTCTTTTTCAGATTCCAAGTCTCCTGAGATGCAAAAGACTTCTGGGGACCAGATGAAGTGGCACCAGAGCATCTGCTGACATGACCTTATGGGCCTCCAATCAGTGGTGTCCACCTTCTCAGAAGACTCCTGCCCCAAATTTTGCCCTTAAAAACCCTCATTTCCAAGTCATTAGAGAGTTCGGGACTTTTGGGCATTGGCTCCCTGTTCTCCTGGGTGGCGCCACGCCAGTAAATAGCCTATCTTTCTTCATTGCAAAAGATCGGCATCCGTTTCTATTAGCTTGCTGTGCAAGGGGTAGAGGAACTCTCGTTTGATTCAGTTACACTCACAGCAATGTGCATAATGTAAGTCCGTGCATAACAGTTACAAAAGAAAAAATTGAGTGCCAGACAGAGTTGATAGTGAGAGACTTCAAAATCCCTGGCAGAAGATAGGAGAGATAGGAGAGATGTTGTGTTGTGCTCTGCCAGAGGACTGGTGGAAGAATCTTTCTTGTTCTTGCTCTCTCATTCTCTCTGTCACACGTGTGTGTGTGTGTGTGTGTGTGTGTGTGTGTGTGTGTGTGTAAGTGTGTGTGTGTGTTTGAGGGTCTTCTAAATATTTAAATCAAGATTAGGAAATCTCTACTAAAAGCATTAATAGCTGCAACTATGCAAAACCATTGTAACCTCCTTATTTATTGTGTAATGAGATTGACAGCCTCATTTAAACGTTGTGAATAATGCAAAATGCCTTTGTTGAGGATTCTAATGTACAATTTTCCAACAGTTTCAATTAATGAATACAAATTATTTTCAATGCCAG
The DNA here is from genome assembly GCF_046562875.1 of Panthera onca. Classification (NCBI taxonomy): domain Eukaryota; kingdom Metazoa; phylum Chordata; class Mammalia; order Carnivora; family Felidae; genus Panthera; species Panthera onca. The sequence goes on from NC_138345.1 coordinate 49,718,878, forward strand.
CAATTTCTGAGAATGATTTGACCCTAAAGATTTTTGTCCCTTACTTGCATAATAATTTTATAAAGACATATTATATATATACATATGCATATGTGTATATATATATATATATATATGTATATATATATACATATATTAAGAAAATTATTTAGAAGTGCAGCAGAATATTTGTGGATACAGACAGAAAATCTGTATTCAGTACTTGTATGATGAAATATATGTATGAAAAAAGTAAAAGGAAACATAAGGGAGAAATAGAACAGCATATTCAAATAAATAGTGCTAATCTATATCTGCTAACATTATTTCCAGATATAGCTAGCTTACAACTTAAGGTGCTCTTTTCATACCTGAAGGAGATAAGCATTTTTTCAGATTTGGAAATAGTCCTAGAAAGATCAAGTAATATGTTTTTTTTATTAAAATTTTTTTCTAAACTTACATCCAAGTAAGTGCATATAGTGCAATAACATATATAGTGCATATAGTGCAATATAGCGCAATATGCACTATAATATATATAATAGTGCAATAATGATTTAAGGAGTAGAATCCAGTGATTCATCCCCTACATAAAACAGCCAGTGCTCATCCCAGCGAGCGTCCTCCTTAATGTCCCTTGCCCATTTAGCCCATCCCTCAACCCACAACCCATTCAACAACCCTGTTTGTTCTCTATATTTAAGAGTCTCTTATGTTTTGTCCCCCTCCTTGTTTTTATATTGTTTTTGCTTCACTTTGCTTATGTTTCTCTGTTTTGTATCTTAAATTACACGTATGAGTGAAGTCATGATATTTGTCTTTCTCTGACTAATTTTGCTTAGCATAATACCCCCTAGTTCCATCCACATTGTTCCAAATGACAAGATTTCATTCTTTCTGATTGCTGAGTAATACTCCATTGTATATATATAGCACATCTTGTTTATCATGTAATGTGTTCTAATTTCCTTTCTTTCTTGCTCTAGCTTTTGCTCTTGATTTCCCCACCATTTAAAGAAAAACTCATCATGACTGAAGAACTCATGACTCTATGCTCATACTCTATACTCTTGCTCTATTCTATTTGCTGGCCAACATTTTAACCCCAGATTCTATTCTAAAATAGCAAGTTCTTCATGAGTGACCGGGTGGCTCAGTTTGTTAAGCATGTGACTCTTGATCTCAGATCTTGTCTCGGGGTCATGAGTTCAAACCCCACATTGGGCTCTGCTGGCTGTGAAGCCTACTTAAAAAAAAATAGCAAATTGTTCAGATGAGGACACTGTTACTGAAGTTAGGCAAAATTTCTTTGGTTTTAATCCCTTCTCTTTCTCTGCCATTCCACCTAGCAGCTCTAAAATACAGTTTTTATCTTCATTTAATCTAGGCTTTATATCTGTATTATTATTCCTGTTTTTCTGATAAGTAGAATGAGGCCAGAAAATTTATGAGTCTTCCCCAAAATCACCGGGATTCTGGGATTATAGGTTGAATTGTATCTCCCACCTCCTGCCCCTACACCCTTGCCTCCATCCATATGCTGCAGTCCTAACTAACTACTAATATTTCAGAACGTGACTTTATTTGGAAATAAGGTTGTTGCAGATATAGTTGGTTAAATTGAGATGCGGTCATACTGGAGTAGGATGGGATTATGACTGGTATCCTTATAAAGGAGGACGCAGACACACGTACAGGGAAATCACTATGTGAAGATGAAGAGAGATTGGGGTGATACTTGTATTAGCCAAGGAATTCCAAAGACTGACAGCAAACCTCCAAAAGTGAGGGGAGGCACAGATTCTTCCCCATAGTTCTCAGAAGCAACCAACCATGCCAACACCAAGAGTTTGGACTTGAAGCTTCTGGAGCTATGAGACAGTACGTTTCTGCTGTTGAAGATGCCCAGTTGGTGGTACTTTGTTATGAGAGCCCTGCAAATGAGTACAGACTCCAACCCAGACCACTCTGGCCCTGTGACCTTTCTACTACATCACAATTCCATTTTCTGAAGAGATGTCTCTGACATGGGCCTTAAGATTAGGTTAAATTACGGGGAAACACAGAAGAGGAAGTGACTTCTTTTGTCTGGGTGTTCTACAATGTTTTACTGAAAAGCTATCATTTGATGCCGGCTTTGATCACAGCATTGCAGTCTATCATATACAGGCAGATTGGGGTGAGGTTCGGGTAGCAGAAACAACAGATTTCACATTCAAAGATAGGAAAAGGGAAGGAGAGTAGATTAGAAAAAGATTAGGGAGGGTAGATCAATTAGGAAAATGTCCTAAAGACTTCTAGGCACGTAGAGTTTTAATATTTTAAGAAAATTTGTAGGGGATTGATGTGTTTCAGTAAAAACAGTTCTGACCATGAGGATGGACTTAAAAGAAGGTCAGGGGAGGCTGCTCTCCCAGTTACTGCAGTAGACCCAAGGTTATGCATCAGCCCACATCCACCTAGCTCTACCAGTCCCCAAACCCTGCCACTACTAACTGCCTTTCTCCCTGGCCTAGAAGTCTCAGCTATGTCCCTGAGCAGTCTCATGAGCCTCTAGAACAGCCACAATCATTTCATCTCCTAATACCACCAATTGGCTCAACCTCGTCTAGAGCAAGGACATCCTCTGGCACAACCTTCATAACTGCGTGAGATACAAATCTCCTTTAAAGCTGTCTGTGACTTGAGGGGCTCCTGGGTGGCTCAGTCGGTTAAGCGTCCGACTTTGGCTCATGTCATATCTCACAGTTCATGAGTCAAACCCAGCCTCTGTGCTGACAGCTCAAAGCCTGGAGACTGCTTCGGATGCTGTGTACCCCCTTCTCTCTGCCCCTCCCCTGCTCTCTCTCTCTCTCTCTCTCTCTCAAAAATAAATAAATATTTTAAAAATGTAAAAAAGAATAAAGCTGTCTGTGACTTTAATAGTGTGTTTTAACTTGGTAAGGAGGTGCCCAAGCCTATCATTTTCTTTTATTAAGGCCTTCTAAGCCCTCACAAATCCCTATCTTACACAACAGTCTTCATAACTGTCAATACCCCAAAGTATAACGGATACTTCCTTTCCTGGCAATACCTTGCTTTGCGTATGTATTCTTTCACCAATTAACCATAGGAGTAAACTTTAAGAACTGAGACCCTTCTCCATTCTTATACCATCAGACCAGTGGGTAATTCAATGTTAAAATTCCATTCTGAGTCTGCTGCCTAATATTCCCCCTTATATAGATGTGCTAACCTATCTCAGAAACTGAGGCAAAATAGGCATGCTGGTGTTTTATTTTGGGGGTGGGAGAGGGAAATGAGTCATGATAGTCTGAGAAAGAAGAAGTGAAGGAAAAAGAGAGTGAAGTAGGAAATGAAACAAAGCAAATGTAAAGTGAACTGGTTATGGTGTCTAACAAAAAAACCAAAAACCCACAGCTGACTGGCAAGCCTGAATGGCAACTCCACTCAGAACTTGTCAAAAATAGAAAGCAGTTCATTTGCCAATTCTTCCCTGTCTTCTGTCTTTAATTGACCAAAACCTGTGGGTGTTGATTCCCATTTACCTCTGGGTTGTGTTACCTGGCCCCTCTGGGAAGCTGAGGGCAAAGCCAAAGTCACCAGGTAAGGTTGGTTCCCACTATAATAGGAGAGGATGTAAATACAAGGTGGGATTAGTTGTGCTGTTCTGTGACTTTCACCCAGCATTGTCCTCGATACTCCAGTACTTCCCTAATGGGTTTATAAACAGAGTGACCATGGTGGCAGCAATGGAGTCTTAAGATGAGTTCAACAATAGGGTCTTTCACTTACTAAGGCAATCTCACAACTAGCCTTGTGGAATGCAAAATTCGCCAGCAGCTATGATTAACACCCTTTGTAAGCCACCAATTTTTTGGAGCCAGCCATATGATCAGAGACCAATTACATTGAACACCTTCCATCTTGGTGAAGACAGTAGCTCATCCTTACCAGAACTGATAATAGATTGAAGCATACAAATTTGTTAATATAGGACAATTTTTGTGCTACATAAATGACAATTTTATGTGGTTCAACAAAATGCATTATTCTGGATGTGGGTGTGGCAGGCAGAACAATGCTACCCTCTCCCCAAACACATCTATGTCCTTATTCCTGAAACCTAGGAGTATGTTAGTTTACATGACAAATGGGAATCAGAGTTGCAGATGGAATTAAAATTCCTCATTAGCTGCCGTTAAGATAGAGAGATTATCCTGGATTTTATAAATAGGCCCAACATTATAAGAGTTCTTAGAAGTGGAAAAAGAACCAGAAAGATGGCAGTGTGAGAAGGACTCAGCTCAACATTGATGGCTTGGAAGATAAAGGAAGAAGACCGTGAGCTAAGGAATGTGGGTAACTTCTAGAAACTGAAAAAGCAAGGAAACAGATTCCTCCCTAAAGCCCTCAGAAAAGAATTCATCTTGCCAAGACCTTGATTTTAGACCAGTGAAATCCATGTTGATTTTCTGATCTATAGAACTGTAAGATAATTAATTTGTGTTGTTGTAAGCCACTAATTGTGGTGATTCATTATAGCTGCAATAGGAAGCTAATATAGTGGGTTTATTCTCCACCCCGCGAAGTGCCCATGCCAGCATTACATTTCAGTCCTTTACAGAAAGGGTTATCCATTCACATGGTGTCTGACACAACATTGCCTTGGTGTAAGAGAGCCGTTGTTTAGCAAGGAAGGTACAACATTTGGCTCATGCCCAAGATATTAATGTGTGTTTCTCATAACCCACAAGGAAGCTTGACAAAATGTGGAAGAGCCTATTTGAGGGCTCAGGGCAACAGCTTCGGGGCAATCTTTGAGGGGGGTGGCCAGTATATTGATTATACCTGCAACAAGTAGGTGGAGCCATGTCCCTCCCTGATAGTAAAAATATTTAGAATAAAGAATGAAAGGATAGGAATAGGATTTGTCTATTACATATGTGTGTGTGTGTGTGTGTGTGTGTGTGTGTGTGTGTGATATATATATATATATATATATATATATATATATATCACATAATAAAGTTTGTTTATTTTGAGACAGAGACATCAAGAGTGGAGGAGGGGCAGAGAGAAAGAGAGAGAGAGATAGAGAGAACCCCAAGCAGGCTCCATGCTTCCAGTGCAGAGCCCAATGGAGGGCTCAAACCCATGAAACCACGAGATCATAATGGAAGCCAAAACCAAGAGTTGGACACTTAACCAACTGAGCCACTCAGGTACCCTGTCCATTTTTATGACACTTTCATTCTCCCACTTACCTCTTATCCTAGAAAATTCAGGCTCTGTGAGGTTAGAAGTGGAAGCTATAACTACTGCTTTGCCCCTATGGGGCTTTGTGCAGTAGACCACCAGGCAAAAAGGAGTTACTCTATAGGCCAGGGTAATTGACCCTGACTACTCTCAGGATCTAAGGATTCTACTACACGTGGAAGCAAGAAGGAACGTGCATGGAACTGAGGTGATTCGTTGGGTCTTTCCTTGATGCTTCTGTGCCCTATAATAACTGTGAACAGGTGACTGTAGCAATCACAATCACAACCTGACAAGGACAAGGACACCAGAGCTCAGACTCTTCCAGAAGGAAGATGTAGGTCACCCACCAGGTAAGAAATACAGACCAGCTAGAGTTCTGGCCAAGGATGAAGAAAATTGAAATGGATGAGAGAAGAGAGATAGGATACATGTCGATATGACTATAAGATTGGCTAAAGCAGCTGGGAATGTAGCTTGGGTTGCTAACCTCTTCAAGTTGTTTTAGGAGATGTCAACTGACACAATCTTAGATACCTGGATTTGTATGGCCAGGAAGTGAGGGCATCTTTTTTACATATAAGATCATATATTAGTAGAGGGTGAAAACAGAACTGAATTGCTCTGAGTGAGCTTTATCGGACTCGGTCAGTTGTGTCCCGACATTGGCTTGCCTCTTTACTCAACCTCAGTAAGTTGCCTTACTTTCCATCCAGATTCATCCCAGCAATGGCTCACACCATGCCGTGCTGCAGTCTTAGTCACCTTATTTCCTAATACCACCGAATGCTCACACCTTCCCCAGGAGATGAGGACTGGGCTTCTGCACAAACATCATGCCACCCACTGCAATGGGGGAGCCATAGTAGTTGTACTGTTAGGTCCTACTTGCTTGAATATATGGGGGCTCTGACTCCTCCAGTGGCTGTCCAGACAGATCCAGTAACCAAGATGGAAGCGTGGGGAAGTTAAAGTCGCAAGAGGTAGACTTTGACCAGTGAAAGATGGAAGATAATCTGCTTGCCCTTCCTTTCCCATAGAGCTTTCTTAGCAATGCTTTTATTCTGCCTTGTGTAACTGAAAGATTCCTTGGATTTCTTTGAGAAGCTGGGCCAGTTCCATAACAGATCATCTTGTATTTGCTTTTCCTTTTTCCCAGCCTCAACCTCTCCTTGTTCTTTATCCTTCCCCTCAATAAAATGTTGGTTAGCATTTGTGTTTTGCCTTAAACTCTGATTTTTAGAAAACCTGGGCTAAGATATTGCACTTTTGAGATATGTTGAAGACTTGGACTACATGAGTCACAATGCAGATGGCAAAGAGGAGTAGATGTGTGAGATAATTAGGGAGAATAAATTCCTGCATTTGCTGTTGCATTGGATTGGACTTAGAGAGCTGAGTGAGGGTAAGGGAGGCAATTATGAAAACTTTGAAGTTTATAGCATTGGCAACTGCTGAAATGATACATTAACTGAGATTTCAAATATTAAACGTTTGGGGAGAAGGTAATGAGCTGAATTTCGAATCCATTCTGCTTGAGATAGCTGTGGGACAGCCAAGTGTTGAAGTCTAGGAGGAAGTTGGAAATGTGTTCTTGGAGCAAAGGCAGTGGCTTTGGTAAATGAAAGGTTGAGGTCAGCTCACTACAGTGTAAATTTTTTATACACATAGATTTTTTATGGCCACATTTCTGGCAGACACGTAGGTGTGTTTCAGCAGTGAATATAACACCTTTTGGAAAATAAATCATCCAATAGCATTTATTTGAATGTCCCATGCCCTAAAACATTTTAACACTCCTGTCATTTATTTCTTCCAAATCATCTATCATTTATCCTTTCCTGGCTAAGGTTACATTTTTCCACAGGGCTGGCTATGATGTGCTATCACAGGAACCAGTAAGGCTGCTCTCTCAGGAAGCATCTCTCTACTGCCTTGCTCAAGCTTGATATTCACAATTAGTGGCTCTACTACTGAAATGAAAGATGTAATTCATCAAAACTCTGTAGGTCATTAGTGGGTTGGAGAGACTGAGATTTTTCCTAGATTTTTCCTGGGGGGAAGATTTTTATTGTAAAGAGAGATGTATGTGTGTGCATGTGTGTGTTAGGATTGGGGGAGCAGGAGGTGGGGAGTGAGAAAGAGAGAGAGAGAGAGAGAGTTAGGGGTGTCATGAACGATGTAAAATAGTGGTTCTATTTAGTGGTTAGGAGCTCAGGCTGCCTGGGTTCAATTCTAGCTATGGTGACCTTGGTTCTATCCTCTTGGAAAAGTTATTTTACTGAGATTTAATTTTTCCACACCTATAAAATTAAGCATAATCACTGTAAATGCCCGTAGGACTGTTGTGTGAATTACATGAGAATATGGATGAAAGGTACTTAGGTTATAGAAAGCTCTCAAAAATTATTAATAGTATTTTTGAAGTATAGATTGTGGAGCCAAGGACAAACATTACCTACTTTATAATTCTATGTGGAAAAGGCCTTTTTGGTCATGTATCTTCATTTATTAGTGACTTTAGATTCAGGATCCAATTTCCTTTCTCTCAATTCACTTACTGTGTAATTTAAATAAATAAATTTATTCCAGGCACCCCTTACTCCACCCCAGTAGAAGTCTCATCCACCTGCCTCACTTCTTGGTTCGCTGAGAATGCAGCCTCAAGGATTACAATGTTCACTCATTTACTTGGAAGGTGTACTATCTGCTTTACCTCCAAAATACACCGTAAATTTTCTCCTTTCATCATCTACACAGCCTTGACAATGTAAGTGACCTCCTGATGGCACCCTAATTTTCATTTTTTGCCCCTACCATCTGCTTTCCTCTCAAAACAGAGACCATGTTGGGAGTCATTCAGTTGATTCCTATTTTGATTAGAGTGAAAGCCAAACTTTTAAACATGGCCTCCAAGCTCTTCCATCAGTAGATTCCTGCCACACCTCCCACCTCATAATGTGTCACAAACGTGTCTTCACAAGTGATGTTCCTACTGTGATTGTTACCACAACATATCCTTCATTTTCTTCACAGCTCTTATATCACAGTTTTTTGTAATTATCTTGTTTATTTATTATTCCATTTGTATAAACCTCTCTCTCTGAGGCTAGATGCTTTATTCCTACCTTGTTTATCTTTGAATCTCTACTGTCAAAAGAGCCTGGCATGGAGAAGTTCCTCAATAAAGATTTGTCTAGTAAATGAATGAATGAATGAATGAACACAGGGACAAATACCGCCCATCCACGTCTCCATAAATAATGGTGTCAGAAAATGAAGTGACAAAGAAGACCACCCACATGACAGCAAATACAAAGTGGCTTTATGCCTATGGGTAGTTGAAAAGAAGTAAACGTGAAGGTTTTAACAGCTAAGAAAGCAGAGCATAATAATAGCAGACACATGGTTTTTGTTTGTTTACCAGGGATTATTCCAAGGAATTTAACCATATTAACTCATTTAGCTCTCACTACAACCTCACAGAGTAGAAACTGTTATTAGCATCCTTACTTTATAGATGAGGAAGAGTCACAAGGGAGTTGAGTAAATTGAGGCTCAAGATCACGCAGTTAACAAGTGTCAGGGCAGGGTGTGAACCCAAGCAGTCCGTTCCAGAACCCACACTCATGCGCACACTACTCTCTGACTCTCTAAAGTAGTCTAACAGACTCATCAGTGTGACACTGATGTGACGTGAAGAAAACAAGAAGCATATCTCATAAATGTTTATATCTACCCCAGCACTTAATCCATTGCCTTACCTGTGATGATTGTGTATCAAATGGAATCTGATATTAAAGTCCCTGAAAATGTCAGCAGGGCTGGTGAAGAAGTAAAGGCCCTAAGATAGACCTTAAAGATCAACAAGTTAGTTGGAAAAATGTTCTAGAGATTGGCAAAAAAAGTATGATTAAATAAAATTGGGAAGCATGGTGATAATAAATTCAAATAATAGACTGTTCATGGAATCCCGAAAAAAAAAGTAGGGTGAGAATGAATGTGTTTCTGGGGAAAAAATGGCATTCAAAAGAAAAAGGGTAACTTTACTAGAGAATACAAATATATGATTAAATTGGCAAACATAACCCTTCAGTGGAGAGGAATGACTCACCAGACTGCAGTTTGATGAAAATATCATCTCTTGAGGCCACACGATTTCCATTTCTCTGATTCCATATTTACCAAGCAACCTTTGAATTTAAATTCAGTTTCTCAATGTTTCCTAGCATGGATGAGAAACAAAAAACCAAACACGCAAGCAACCTGTCTGCTTTAAAGTAAAAATTTTCATGGGAAATTATTAGACTTTCTCCAGATTATCAATTCCAGCCACGCTGTTTGAGCACTTTGGAAAGACCTCTTTGAGCTGTGGTGTCATGTGGAGATGATTGGAACATCCTGCTCTCGGCTTACCTACGGTGGTTGTGAGGATGCCTGTTTTTGGTATAAATGTGGGCCTTATTATCATCTGGAGGAGGTGACCATTAAATTCCTTGGTCTGTAGCTGTGAGGATCATATACTGGATCCACATTGTCTTGTAGTAGTATATCTCCACCTTAAATGCTCATTTTTCTAGGAAGGAACGTCCCTTTGAGACAGTTTGCTTATTTGGCTCTGTTCGACCTTGATCCCTCCTCCTTCTCTATCCTGTGAACTAGCACTGATCTGGTGGACCAGCAATGGACATTTCCCCAACTGCAGACTAAAATAATAACTGGCCTTCCATGATAGTGGCATCCTGTAATATTGGTGCTGTGATCCCCTTTTTAGTTGTGGCCTTGGGAAAACCTAAGAGATAGAGGTTGTGTGAAATAACTTGGAAGATTTTTTTTATTATTCACTTGCATCAAAAAGCCACAGAAGAATGAAGCATTTAAGCCTGTTTTAAAAGTAATCACTTTCAGGGCACCTGAGTGGCTCAGTCAGCTGAGCGTGTCTGACTCTTGGTTTCAGCTCAGGTCATGATCTCACAGCTCATGAGTTCGAGCCCTGCGTTGGGCTCTGTGCTGACAGCACTGTCTCTGCCCCTCCCCTGCACTCTCCCTCTGTCAAAACAAACAAACAAACAAACAAACAAATAAACAAACTTAAAAATAATTTAAAAAATAAATAAAAATCATTTTCAATGAAGAATTATGTAGCATAATCTCTCTCTCTGTCTCTCTGTCTCTCTCTCTCTCTCTCACACACACACACACACACACACACACACACACTGAATATCATTACACAGTCTTTCAATTTTATCATCCCCCCAACACAGACAAGAACCACACATACCGTGTGGGGTGAAGATTTTGGAAAGAGGCATGGAAATAACATTAGCTTGAAAGACTTAAGTGAACTTGTTAACCACTGTGACCTTCACCTTTTGTCCTACTTCTAAGCTCCTAACATCTTCTGATTTTCAGCATCACTGCACAAGCTTTGGTGCATGGGTCCCCCCCAAGGTTAATGTTAATAAGTAGATACAAAAATACTCACAATTATGTAGATCTTAAATATGAACACACTCTAAGACAAAGGGAGTGGAGTTTATTACAGAATGGGTGTTTGATAGATAAGGAATATGGGCTGGATGGCTAGAACACTGCTTTGTACTCTTGCATCTGTGACCTTCAACCCCATACTTACATACCTAGGCCTCACCTCCACCTCCGGTCTTGACTGAAATCATCTATACTACGTATGAGGCTTTTTTCTTCCCACCCCCTTTCTCCTCTGTTCCATTACTTTTTCATACTTAATGTCTATGTGGAACTAACTCACTGCACTGTTTTTCAATTCGTACTCCCCAAAGCCTCCTCTGGAGTCATAAAACCATGAATAAGAGGAATTAGCAAACAGAAAGCCTATGATTTTAGAGTATCTGGGGTAAATGGGAATATAATTAGGCTGGTGCTGGTTTACAATTAGGAGAGGGATTATATCTGCTTTTACTCACTATCTCTGAAGGTAACCTGGAGAAATATGACTAATTTGGGGAAGAATTATCACGTTCGCCCATAGCTCTAGGTCAGGCTCTCTCTCCCCCAGCTGTGGTAACCCTACAGGCCCCTTCTTACAGAGAAAGCACCAGCTAGCACCCCTGCTGCTTTATAAATGCTCTCTCCAACCTGAAGGGATTGTGCTCACAGCACAGTGCAATTTTCATTTAGAAATGGGCTTCCAATTGTGTTGACACACCTCATTAGCTAAGCCCTACCTCTTAAGTCAGGGACTTTTGTGCAGGTGTTAAGTACTGGGGGAAAAAATAACAAGGAAAGGAAGAAAAGCATCATTCTTCACCTAAATAAATAAGGGACGACAGCATTCTTTGTCCCAAGTCCCTTGTACCATGTAATTCTAAACTTTATTATTGTTGTTGTTATTGTTTTATTCTTGCTCACTTTTCTTCACCCCAGGGCAAGAAGCCACATTATCTGTGGAGGATGAGGGTGAGATTAGATATGGGTTTAGCTTTTTAGAATTATAGAAAAATTGCTCAATATCGTTTTTCTCTAAAGGGCTTCCACCGCTGTGCATTCTCTTCATTGTCAGGTGTGCCATTTGGAAGTATTCAGTTAAATTTATTTAAATGTTTCATTTTATCAGCCTCTGCTGAGGGCATATTTGGCACTTTATTTTACTTATTGGTTTATTCGATGAGTTGTTTCTCAGTTGTCTACGGGAATATGTGTACTGATAACTGCAGCAGGTGTTTAAGCGTTTGGAAGAGAACCAAGCCAGCTTGGGCCACGTCCTGTGGTAGTAAATTTCAGCTCCACTGTAGGTTTCTCTTGCTCGTCGATGATTTACACGTCAGGAAGAGCATCAAGGAGGTTCTATTGAGTTAGATGACTCTGCCATCCTCAGAAATATTTAATGAATCAATTCTCGTTATAAGACCAGGCTAGAGACAATTGCTCGTTCACTTCACTCTTTTTCTTCCTGTTTCTTTCCAAACGCTTTCCCGAGAAAGGGAATTGCAGCATAAACCTGCTGTGTGCAATTAATATGCGATGCTTGCTTTTTTCTGGACCCCTTTGTATGTTTCATGATTAGCTTTTGTGAACAGCAGAAATAGGAGACAGAATGTCAAGAGAGAGAAGGGAATGAAAAGGCTTTTGTAACAAACCATATTGTCAAACATTACCAGGAAACACACGGCGGAACAGTGGCAACGTGTAGGGAGGAAATGCACCAATGGCCACCGCAGACAACAGAGTACATTTAATTTCCTTTAAGCTCTTTATTTACAGGTTATGGTTTTGCAGAACATATTCTGGAATGCTCTTTGGGCAAATTGATAGTTTTTGGAGCCACAACATTCATCTTCGTGAACTCAGCGCCCCCTTTCCAGGTTTCCTGGAATTATTTTTGTTTTGGCTCTCATTCTATGTCCTTTTCGTTTGACCTATTTTTAAACTGTACTCTTCCTTCATTCTAATTATTGGCTGCCTCTAATGATGTTTCCAGAGACACCAAAGCATGATTCTAGTTTTGAATTGCGCCACTCCACCAAAAACAATCAGCAAAGTAGCCCACCACTTGAAACACAGATCCTGTTCTGTTCAAAAACATTTCTTACAGTTCAGAAATTGTGTTAAAGTCTTCACTTGTTCATTGGAGACATGGAGACATCACAGTAATTCCAGTCAGTCTCCAGCTCTGTTCTGGAAAAATTGCCCTAGAGCGGTGTTCCAAAGCTTGAATAACCATAAGAATCAACTTCTTGAAAATACAGATTCCTGCCTAAAATTAGACTGGCTTAGATCGGAATCTCTAGGAAGAAAGTCTCAGGAAGCTGTGATTTTGACAAGAGTTTATTCTTACTATCAAACAAGTTTGGGAAATGCTTCTGTGTCTATGAGCTACTGGTCCAGAGGAAAGAGAATGATCTATGAACAGCAGACATAGGTTTAAGCCTCTGCTTTATCATTTACTAATTACATGGCCTTGAATGAGTGAACTTCTATGAATCTCAGTTATCTAATCTGTAGATTAAGGGTAATACTAAGAGTCAAGAGCTGATGTTAAAAATATTTGATAGCTAGAATGGGATGGCAGCAACCAATCAGCATCAACAGTGTCCCGAGCACTGGGCAGGGCACTAACTCTTTAACTGCTGGATCATGGATCATGGACCAGGGCAAGTGGTGGCAAGAGAACCGGGATAGCCAGGGACTCAGGTGGGGGCACTTGGAAGACTGAAGAAGTAGCTACTTACTAATCCATGAAAAAGTATTACAGGACTTTCACAATTGGGAAGGTTATGTTCATATGCCTTTCAGCAGGCTATCAGCCCTATTGACATGAAAATGTATGTACATTGTGACTAGTAAAATAATGCTTGAAAACACAGTGTCCGGTACTTTGTAGGTATTCAACAAATAGAAGTTATTATTATCAGTCATGCTTTTTTTATTATTTATATGGCACCTGTTCTACTTGGAGTACGAAGTTGAACCTGACCAAAGAAGGTTAGACCCAAGAGTCCATAGACACGCCAGGACTTCTAGAACAGGATAGCAACTGTATTATTGATCTAGACTTGAGGGGACAAGAATGTGAATATAAAAGGGAATTCGAAGTTGGGAGATGACTCCAGGAACAAAGAACAGCTGGCATATGAAGCGGGGTTAGAATGAATCTCATGTGTCACCCTAAGCAGAGACAGAGCAGGGACTTATTATGGGAACTGTCTGCCCCCAGAGAGATCTGGCACAGATCCAACGAAATAGCTATTCAGACATTCAGGAGTAGATGTCAAGAGCCTAGATGCAGAGATGGGGCATAAATTAGGTGAAACACCAGGTAATAAACATGGCTCAGGGACACGAACCCAGACTTGCAGAAACTTGGCTGCATTAATCACAGTGTCATGAAAACAAACAACTTGATTTAACATGGAGATAAAACTTCTCAAATACGAACACTTAAACTCCTCTGCCTAAGGACTGGGCTGATTGTATTGTATGGGTTAAGTCTTAGCCTATAGATGAAGGCTGAGTGTACATGTTCCCAAGCAATACTCTGATCTACATGGTGAGAGCCAAAGACATCATTGCAAACTCCAGGGAGGTACCAAGGAAGGAATACGTGAGAGACTATGGCAATGATTTGAAGAAAGACAGGCCTGGGAAACAGGAGTAGTCAGCAGGCATGGAAACTGTCTTTTGGTGACACATCAGTCTTTTTCTTCCTATAGTCACCAGCTCTGTCTACCTCTCACCAATTTTTCTTTCATCTATGGACATTTGTTCCCCAAATAATGTAATTGTGTGTGGAAGCATATCTCCATTGCCCTGGGGAAATATTATATACATTTATTAAATGAAAACAGAACTATATGTAGTAAGTAAACCTGGTTTTTTTTTAATTGAAAATACTACTTTTAAGGTAGTGACAGCAGTATAGCCTGCAACCCTGTCATTGAATTACTGTTGGAAGGAAGAATCTAGCAGCTGGCACCTCCGCGGGGCTGGGAGAACCATTGGAGCCAAAACTGAGAAAACTTCACGTTTTGTAACCCACAGCAGTATTGATTATTCTCTGCTGCCTTCTGTGGGAACCAGAAATAATTGCAGCAAGAAGGCTGGCCAGGGGCAAGTAGAAAAAGAGGTTTCCAAGTAGTTGAAGAAGCACCAGGGAGAGGAGTATCTATCGACTGGGATCTCCTGGTCCCAGGCTGCCTTTTGCAACCTGCCTCTTCCTCCATTTACCTCTGGCCAGTATTGATGTGGAGTAATTGGGAACATTTCTTCACTCCACTTAACCAGACTGCCTCCTGGCGCTCTCATTTCTAAATTTTGAGCTGGTGACTAGAGTTACTACAAGGTGGGTACCTGGTACCCAATGACTTAAATAATGCATATTTATTTATATCTTTGAATAAGTTTTTTTAGGCACTTACTGTTCTAAGAACTGTCACAGTGAAGCTGAAGGGGGGTGAGTTTGGGCTGGGAAGACACTTTCTGTTTTTTGAGTTTAAATTAAATCCTTGACATTATAAAACATTACAGATACATTACCATTGTCGATTGTGTACCGTTCATATGTTTTTGCTATTGCATTATTCAGAATTAAGTTAAAAATTCTTTTTATTGTGTCTTAATGTTTCTAGGATGTGGACAGATCAATATTTCTAGTCTGTGCACACACTCTACCTAAGGGCTGTGAGTCATATTTGCTTTGAAAGAAATAGCACTTAAGGACTGTCAGTCAAGTCAGTTGTAAGAAACATAGAGCTCTTTAAGAATTACTCTGCTTCCTCCTCACATCTAAATATAGCTAACCAGTTGGAGTATCTGAGAAAGATAGCTAAGCTGTATTTAAAAAATGGTATAATTACAATTAATCAATGCAAAGAAGAAACTCAAGGTCTTTGTCCCTATATGTATCGAATATAGAATCTTTATTAAATTAAAATTTGTACAACACTATGAGTGAGGAATATTTGTAAGGAAATGACCCAGTTTGCTATGGTCATTTGTATGTCAATATTATGGTGTTTTGTTTTAATAGGTCCCTATGCCCTGGTTGGGAAAGCACTGGGCAGTGTGTTCACACACTGGGATGGGATTTTTAGTCTCCATTTGGCTACTGCTTAACTTCATGGCTTTTAAAAGCCACTGCCTTCATTTCTTCCTCCCCAAGGTCTGAATCTCGTTTCACACTACAGGTTTTGAGGACTACTATTAAGAATTAACTGTATATCTTCAGCTTTACTTGCTGTGTCCCCATGAGAAGTTGACATTAATATCAGTACAGTTTGATATAGAAGAAATTCTCCTTTAGCACTAAAACTGGCTTGCCTAATTCAGATCTGTTTACTGTCCCTGATAGTAAATAAAAGCAAAATTGTCCCTTTGGTATCTAATAGACAAATAATGTGGCAACTGTTTATCCAGCGACTACTTACCTTTGCTTCGTCAATGTGTTAGGTGTGTGTATATTTAATCTTCTCCCTATATGAACTTCCATTTACCTACCACATAATTTATATTTGCAAAGTGATATTTGGATTCTTCTGGCATATTACTGTCACGGGTGCCAATAAAGGAACCATGCTGTGCCCTAATATCCTTGATTATATTTGTAGCAGTGTCTGTAGAGGTTGTATCAGCAGACGGAAGAATGGACTGTACCATTAAATTAGCACAATTTTGCAGCATTGCCTGGCAGACGCTCACGCTTAATCCAAGAGGTTATTCAACCCTATCCAATATGATTACTCTATAAATATTTGCCCAAGCTCAGCACCAGCCGTTATATCACTAATCACACACAGGTTTGTTATAGCGAAGACCCCCAGTGTCAGCAATTTGAAAAACAAAGCTAATTAGTTTTGATTTAGGGATGGGAAAACTTATTAAGTTGAAAGTGAAGAGTTTGCATAGGATGGCGGCTATTTAGAACACATATGAATAGGAAAGAGATTTACTATTGTTTGCATGGGATTTTGAGAAGGAATGGAAGGACTGCTAGGCTAAGGATAAGGGCATATGCGACAACAAGCAGTGATGACGGGGTGAGAGTGGGACAATAGCACAATCCCTTTAAAAATGCTACAGCAAATAAATATACATGAAATAAACTGTACTTTCCATGCAACCAGCTTTAGGACAAGTCTTTGCTTTCCTATACCAAACAGATCACTGCTTCTAAACTCCTCCAATAGAGAATTCTGGTACCAACAACAGAGTTGACCCATATAGTTTGATTCATGAGGAAGGTAGCAAAGGAAACCTTTACCTCTACATCCCTCAGTTACCAGTCTACTGTGGCACTGAGGTTGTTGTTATTGTTGTTGTTGTTGTTGTTGTTATTATAATGTTGGAATCCTTTAAAAAATATTTTGAATTGCAAAAATTTTCCATAGTAAAATATATCTTTTTTGAGAGAGAGAGAGAGAGAGAGAGAGAGCACGTGGGTGCAGGGGAGAGGCAGAGAGAGAGGAAGAGAGAGACTCCTAAGCAGTCTCCATGCTCAGTGCAGACCCAGATGTGGGCTTGATCCCACGACCCTGAGATCATGACCTGAACTGAAGTCAAGAGTTGGACACTTGACCAACTGAGCAACCCAGACGCCCCAACATGTATCTTTATTAGTACCAAATAATCCAGTACTACTTATTCCAGGTTTTGAAAGGCACTGTCATTCAATGGAAAGATCTCTATCCTGAGACATGAAACGAAGAGAACTCACACTGAGTCCTGACATTGGGTCATCCTCTGGACTGCCCTCTTTAATTTTTTTTTAAATGTTTATTTATTTTTGAGAGAGACAGAGACAGAATGCGAGTGGGTTAGGTGCAGAGAGAGAGGGAGACGCAGAATCCAAAGCAGGCTCCAGGTTCTGTCAGCACAGAGCCTGACGCGGGGCTCGAACCCACAAGCTATGAGATCATGACCTGAGCCAAAGTCTGACACTTAACTGACCGAACCACCCAGGCTCCCCTGTGCTACCCTCTTTAATACGCTTTCACTTAATTTAATACTCACAACAAGTTTACTTCGTAGGGCCCATAATTTCCCCTTTAAAGATGAGGAAACTCAGACCCCATGGGCTTAAATAACTTAGCTATGGTCATCTCACACTGTCTCCCATTGAAAACCAGATTCTTCTAATAATAGTTGAGATCTTGGTAAGCTGTTTCCTTCTTTGGGGTCACTTGCCTCCTCTGTGATCTCTTCTGTGAGATCACTGCTATCTCAACTTTTTTGATTACACTATTGTATCAGTAAAAAAATGGGCATTTACTCTCTAGCATATATGTATTATAAGATATACATATATACATATACATATACCATTATGAACCCATTCTTTAACTAGCAAGCTCATTTCTTTCTTAAATTACACATTTAAAATGCATAAAAATATAAATCCCAATATATTTCTCCCTCAACTGAATGAATCAAGACTCCTGTGCACCCTACTTTGGAAACTACTGGACTAGATGATCTCCGCAAGTTCTAAAAATCTATGATTTTAGGTTGTCTGTTCAGTTCTGTAAACTATAAAAAGAATGCACTGATAAAAAATCTTACAGCCATGGGTAAATTATGATAGAGGAGCCAGAAAGAACCTGGAAAAACTAGGCCAGGCAAGTTCAGCTGAGAGCAGCGAGAAATGTAATGTGGAAAAACTAGGAATTCAATACATAGGGGAGAAGTAGGGATCAAAGGAGATTATAATGAATAATAATAATAATAATAATAATAATAATAATAATTACAATAGCATACTTTCTCTGTTCCAGGCCCTGTTTTCATAATTTTACATGTATTTATTTATTACTATTTTTTTTAATGTTTATTTTTGACAGAGAGAGACAGAGCACGAGCGGGGGAGGGGCACAGAGAGAAGGAGACACAGAATCTGAAGCAGATTTCAGGCTCTGAGCTGTCAGCACAGAGCCCGACGTGGGGCTCGAATTCACAGACCATGAGATCATGACTTGAGCCAAGTTGGACGCTCAACCAACTGAGCCACCCAGGCACCCCTACATGTATTTATTTATTTAATCATCACAAAACCCTATGAGGTAGGAACTATTATTATCTCTATGAGAAACAGAGACAAAAATGAGGAACAGAGACAGAGGCCAAGTAACTTACCAAAGGTCATTTATCTAATAAGTGGCTGAACTGAGATTCAAACCTAATCACTTGTCCTAAAGAATGAGCTACAAAAGGAAGCAGAGAGGACAAAAAGTCATAAACAATTGTTAAGCCTTTGTGGGTATTTGTTCATTGTCTTATTAGAAGCCAAGCCTCCCTACTTCCTTCCTAAAACCATTCCCAGTCTCTCAATCAACATTTGGATGAAGCTCTCTCTTATCCCTACCTCTGGAGGTAGAGTCACTCACCAGTTGTATTAGTCAGGGGTCCCTGGGGTTTCCCAGAGAAACAGAACTAGTAGGATAAATAGATGAATAGATGGATAAGTAGTTAAATTAGCTAGGCAAAGAGGTAAATAGATTTATTATAAGGAATTGGCTTGTGTGATGATAGAAGCTAGGAAGTCCAAAATCTTCAGTATGGACTGGCAGCTTGGACACTAAGGAGAGCTGATAGTGTAGACGAACACCACTGGCAGTCTGCTGGAAGATTCCCTCTTGTTCTCAGAGGCTGGTCTTTTTGTTCCATTTAGGTCACCAACTGATTGGATGAGGCCCATTCACATTATATAGGACAATCTGCTTATTCAACGTTCACAAATTTAAATATTAATCTCATCTGAAAACACCTTCCATGTTGACACATGGACCACTCAACCACCACACGCATGACCAACTAACCACCACAACAGTGTAAGTATTTCAATGTAAGTTATTTTATCTACCCCTTTTCAGAGATGCATAAGTGACCTAATTAACACCAAATAAGGTCAGGAAAGCTTACCTCTACGACTTGATCTATTTCTGGGGACAGGACTACCTTGCAAACATGAGGGGAGAGGGTGCCTGCAATGCAGCCAACATCAAGCAAGCAAAGCTGAGTAATGGAGAGAGATTCCAAATTCATTTTATAAAACTTCATCTAAGTCCTTAAAGAAACTGAATATACTTGTGGACTAACCAATTGCGTGAGTTAATAAATCTCTTTTAATTGAATTTGGGTTGGGTATTCTGATACTTGGAAGGTAAAAAACAAACAAACAAATAAATAAATAATAATAAAAAAACCTCTAACAAGTAGAGAGAGAGAACTTGGGCAGGGGGATGAGTCCAAATTTTTTGACACTAACCTTAGAGTATAGGCAGCTGCCATGCTATCCCATAAAAGAATCAGGACAGCTGACTCTTAGATCCGGAACAGCACTGCAGACATTTTCATATATTTCTAGGTGCAGAGAAAAGACTGCATGACATTTTCTGCCAGATGAACTCTTGCCTACATTATGGTTTTACCTAAGGCTCACTTAATGACTAATAAACAAAGAGAAGGATGTGGCCATACATGAATTAAATCAAAGGCAGATACATGAAAGGATTTATGACTATAATTATCTTAATATACTCTACAAAATTATTCATCTTAAACTCCAGTGAAAAATAATCTTGCATGAATCCTTCTGCAAACATTTTACTTTTTTTTTTTTTTTTCAATCAGGTCAATCTCTATGTATTTGTAAACAATTTAAAAAAATTTATTGAGAAATAACTGACATACATCACTGTACCAGTTTAAAGCATACAGCCTTTGGGCACCTGGGTGGTTCAGTCAGTTAAGCGTCCGACTTCCGCTCAGGTCATGATCTTGCCGTCTGTGAGTTCAAGCCCCGTGTCAGGCTCTGTGCTGACAGCTCAGAGCCTGGAGCCTGCTTCGGATTTGTGTCACCCTTTCTCTCTGCACCTCCCCTGCTTGCTCTCTCTCTCTCTCTCTCTGTCTCTCAAAAATACAATAAACATTAAAAAAAAATAATAAAACTTTAAATATTTTTATTTTTGAGAACAAGAGAGACAGAACACATGCAGGGGAGGGGCAGAGAGAGAGGGAGACACAGAATCTGAAGCAGGCTCCAGGTTCTGAGCTTTCAGTACAGAGCCTGATGCGGGGCTCAAACCCACAAACCGCAAGATCATGACCTGAGCCAAAGTCAGACATTCAAAGGACTGAGCCACCCAGGTGCCCCATACTTTTTTGAGGATCCTCAATCCTGTTTCCCATAGTGGCTGCACCAATTTACATTTCCATCAAAAGTGCACAGGGGTTCCCTTTGCTCTGTATCCTCACCAACATTTGTTATCTGTTGTCTTTTTGACGACAGCCCTTCTAACAGGTGTGAGGTGATATACCTCATAGTGATTTTAGTTTGCATTTCCCTCATGACAAATGATGTGGAGCATCTTTTCATGCACCTGCTGGCCTTTCATATATCTTCTTTTGTGAAATGTCTATTCAGTCCCTTTGCCTATTTTTAAATTGGATTATTATTCTTACTTCCTTATGGAGTCTAAGGAGTTGTTTATATATATTTTTATTTAATTTCTTATCATATACATGGTTTGCAAATATTTTTTCCCATTCTTTATGTTGTCTTTTCACTTTATTGATGGTTTCTTTTGCTGCACAAATCCTTTTAGTTTGACATAATCCCACTTGTTTATTTTTATTCTGTGACTTATGCTTTCAGTGTAATATCCAAAACATCATTACCAGGACCCATGGTGAAGAGCTTATTACTATACCTTCCTCTAGGAATTTCAGTTTCAGGTCCTGCATTTAAGTCTTTAATCCATTTCGAGTTGATTTTTGTGAGTAGTGTAAGATACGGGTCCAGTTTCATTCTTGTATGTGGGAGTATGCAAATATCCCAACATCATACATTTAGACTATTTTTGGCTTCCTTGTCAAATATTGGCGACTCTATATGCTTAAGTTCATTTCTAGGCCCTTGGTTCTATTTCATTGGTCTATTTGTCTGTTTTTATGCCGGTACCACACTGTTTTGATGACTATAGCTTTATAGTATAGCTTGAAATCAGGAAGTGTGAATTCTCCTGTTTTGTTCTTCTTTCTCAGGATTTCTTTGGCTATTTGGAGTCTTCTGTGGTTCTTTATAAACTTTAGGAGTAATTTTTCTACTTCTGTAAAAAAATGTCATTGGAATCTTGATAGGGATTGCATTGAATCTATAGATGCCTTTTGGTAGTATTGACATTTTAACAATAATTTTCCAATCCATGAACACAGGCTACCTTTTCATTTATTTGTGTCTTCTTCAATTACTTTCATCCATGTGTTAGTTTTCAGCATAGAGATTTTTCACCTTCTTAGTTAAATTTATTCCTAAGTATTTTATTCTTTTTGATGCTGGTATAAATAGTATTGCCTTTTTAATTTTTTTCTCATAAAATTTGTTGTTAGTGTAGAGAAATACTACTGATTTTTATATGTTAATATATGAATTTTGTATACTGAAACTTTATTGAATTCATGAATTAGACCTCACAGTTTCTTGGTTGAGTCTTCAGGATTTTCTCTATAAAAATCATATCATCTGCAAATAGAAACAATTTTACTTTTTCCTTTCCAATTCTGTTAACTTTTGTTACTTTTTCTTGCCCGATTGCTTTAGGACTTCTAGAACTATGTTGAGAGGGGTGTGAGTGGGTACCCTTGTGTTGTTCCTGATTTTAGAGAAAAGCTTAGTCATTTGTTGTCTTATACCATTACTTTGTAGACTTGTGTGTATGAAAAAAAAAGAAGTTATATATCACTTCAATCATTCTTAGAAGACCAAGACAGAATGTACTCAAGGATTTTCTCTATGGGCTTGGCAAAAAAGAGAAAGCATAATAGCGGAAAAATCTGAATGTGTTGCTCAGCTTGGCGGTGGTAAGTTTAGAGAAAGGCACATGGAAGCTGAAGTGCTTTCAAAATGCAAGGTCAGCCCAAATGTGTAATAGAAAAGATGAACCTTCAGGTTCAAACAAATCCTGTCTGTCAAAAGAGGAACAATGTAGCAATGAGCATATGGTCAGATAACAGGCCAGGCATTAAGACAAGCCCTGGGAAATCCAATAAAAGCTATTGAGTATCAGATTTTTGGCAGGGAAACTATCTCTGAGGTCTCAAATGAAAGCAGGACTCTAGACATTGAAGACTAGCAAAGGGTAAGGAGCCAAGAATTCAAATCACATGTATGTCACAATCTAGAATTGAGTCAGAGAAATGTAATGCTCTAAAATAATTGCAATTAGGAATTAGGACATTATGGCATAATAGCCAGAACCTTAGACTTAGAAAGTGTAAGCTCTAGTAACCAGCTGAGTTATCTTGACAGATATTACAACCTCTCTGGATCTCATTTTCCTCTATGGTAAAAATAAGGGGATTGGACTAGAGGAACCCCAAGATTCCATGAAAGTGATTTAGGGATTTCCTAGCCAAGGAAATGCATATTTGCTCCAACCACTAGAGATTTAGGACCACCTGAGAAACCTGTACCTTGGTGTAAATTATTTAAATATTAAGAGTCTGTGTAAGATTTTGTGTAAAAACAGAATTATACTTAAAAAATAGTTTGAGGGGTGCTTGGGTGGCTTAGTTGGTTAAGCATCCAGCTCTTGATTTTGGCTCAGGTCATGATCTGACCATTCATGAGTTTGAGCCCTGTGTCAGTCTCCACACTGACAGTGTGGATCCTGCTTGGAATTCTCTCTCTCTCTTCCTCTGTCTTCCCCTACTCCTTGTGCATTCTCTCTCTCTCTCTGTCTCTCTCTGTCTCTCTCTGTCTCAAAAATAAATAAATAAACATTTAAAAAAGTAGTTTGAAAACCACTTGAACTGGTGCTACTTGAGTTTGTTTTCATTATTGAACATGAGAACTAAGATTATTTATCCTTCCTGCAAATAACCCTACGTGGTCAGTGGCTTGTATTTTATTGATATCATTTGAGAGTATTTTGTGGGGAAAAAAAGTTTGGAAAAGGGAGTACTCAAATATTTGAATTTCTGATAAAAAAATGTTTATTATTGTATTTTACATTAAAAAAAGTAATGGATATTATGATGGACATTTTTCAAAAATAGAGATAAATAAAAGGAAGAAAATGGAGATCATACAGATGCCTATAGGCCAGAAAGTACAATTATCACCATTTTGTTTATTTCCTTCTAGTTTGTGTGTCTGTGTATGTGTGCATGTGTGTGTCCACATGCATGTACACACATGCACATTGTTTCTCAACAAGCTTAGAGCCCTATATATTCACTGTGTATTTAAAGGTGAGTATGGGTAGTCTAGTGGGAGTGTTATAATGTTATGAAAGCAATCAAATCATAAGATAATGTAAACATACCATAAAAAAGGTAAAACAAAAGTTCAGTAGAGAATGAAATCACTTTTAATTTGGCAAAAGCCTCAAAATTAAGGGAAAATAGAAGTTAGGTTAAGCTATGTGAATTTTAGATAGACTGAAGTGAAAAAAGAAGATATTCTCAGATAAGACAACAGAGGAGAGGTACAGCAATGGAAACTGGTAGAACATATGTCGATTAACCAACCCCAAAGTAAGCAATGCATTTAGACTCTTTTCTCCCAGTCTTCTGATTTCTCTGCCTGTCCTGGAAATTCATATACAGTTAAGATATCAATCATTTGTACACTGGCCCCATAAGCTATTAAAGCATTTTGGCATTCCTAAGCCATCGCTGACAGAGATTAGGAAGGATAGAAGCTTCACAGTATTGACAGAAAGAGTCTTGTCACTGTCAATGTAGACCAATCTATTTTCAGATCTCATGTTAAGCAGGAAGCAACTTTATCCTACTAGAGGTTTTAAACTCCATCTCTAACTTGCTTGTTCATTGTGAGTAAGAGCTTAGATGGTCACTGATATTACAAAGAGATAGCAGACGTAGAGAATATTATTGTTTGCAGCCAGTCAGCACTTAAAGATCATATTGAAAAGAAAAACTTTTCCATAGAAGCTATAAATAGACTTCCATATATGTGGACTGCACTAAGGGCAAGTGCCCAAGTAAAGACCAAGATATCACAGTAAAATTTCTAAAGCAAGATGCAGCATGGGTTTTGCTGGACAAAAATAGAGTAGAATATATAGGGGGAAAAATCATTCTGGATCAACTTATTGCCAGTTATTGAGTGATTGAATCCAATTATTGCCATTTTCTTCCCAAGGAGGACTTGGAACTGTCATCAGAGTTGCTCTATATTCATTGTACGTTAGTGGTTTAAGCAAGACATGGCTGTGTTCAAGGGCCCTCTACATTCTCGATCTGTTTGTTGGAGGCCAACTCAGCACCTCTTAGGAGTTCCACAAAGAAAATCAACTCCCTAAGACTTTGGAGAGACTTGGATACTTTACTAAGGACTATATGGGGAATGAAAGAGAAGGAAGGTTACATTACACATTGTGCCTGAAATCCTGATGAGAATCCTCATTGGTTACATCTGTTCTTCTTCTGAAGCTCCTCTCTTCCCCAGCCACCTATCCCCATCTCAATCCTTTCTCCAATAGCTCCTGCTGACCTACTGGCTCTGGTTTGTAAAGTTTCTGCTCTAGCAACCCTTTCTTCTTTTTATCTCTCTTCTATCTTCTATAGAGTTATTTAAAATCTCTCTTTTTTAGTTGCCACCTCCTTTTGAGGGTTTCAGGAAAGGCATGAGTTTTAGTAAACTAAAAATTTTCCATAATGCAAATTTTATAGTTTCACATATGTATAACTAGGATTTATTGTCTATTTTCAAAATGTCTCGTTAGCAATTTCCAATGAGTCCTTTATGCTCTTTTCGAAGAGAAGCTCCTTTGGCTACTATTATAGCTGGGTGCAGGTCCAACTTATTTCCGTATTACATCAAGATTTAGATGTCCCAGAAGGTGACCAAATGAAGTAAGAAAGTCCAGTCCATTTCCCAACATTTTACTTTTACTGTAATATAATGCATCCTACAGATGAGATTGGAAAGGTAGGCCGGTTGAAATCATTGTTTCTTGAATCCTATCTTGAATTTCTTGTATAGGAGAGTGACTTTATCAGAGCTGTGTTCCAGAAAGTCCAAATAGGCAGAGCTGGGTAGGCTACACTGGTGGGGACATAAGATAAATTGGAGAATCCAGTTAAAAATTGTGGTAATATTTCTGTAGTCACGTGGAAGGTATCCCCTGAAGGGCACCTGAGATCATTTTCCAAGTTCTACTACAACCTGGTGAAGTATTTCCTTTGTTCTGGACAATTTGTTATTTCTCCATTGGTTTCCCACTTAGAAAAGGAGTACATTGTAATGTAGGTAGGACTAGTCTGGCCAAAGGGAAGGCAGAACTTCCTCTTTTTATTTAATATAAGAATTCTGATTTATAAATCAACAAAAATAGATTAGTATGAATTTATTTCGGAGATCCTGAACACTGGCCTGGGTCAATAAAAAGGAAATATTTAAAGACAGAGGCATCTGAGAGGCATCTTATCCATGTTCCCCATCCTTCCCTTTATTTTTTCAATGATCATAGCACATTTCAAGGTCATTTAACCTCTGTTCTTAAGTTTTTAAATCTATGCCAAGAAGGTAATACTTGTCCTAAAGTGCTGTTTTAAGAATCAAATTATCAGTGGAAGAAAAGACCTTTGGAAAAAAATTGAAGTGTTGTAAAAGTGTAAAGGGTAGAATGTCAACTTTTAAACAGAAATTGTTTGGCCTGTGTTCTTGATGGGTCATACCTGGCTGTGCTGAAAGAGTAAAATACATTTAATTTATAGAAAATCTATGTCCCTGTCTATGAATATTTGCTGTAATGTGCTCCATTCTTGCGCTTTTTAAAAAGTTGAGAAACATTTCTATTAGATTTATATGATTTCTAGGATAAAAATTTTAGTTCGTATAAACTGGTAACCCTCTGAATGTTTTCTGAAATGGTTGGAAAGATGTCCAACTAAGATGAGCCAAATCAGATGTTCTCAGTTTGAGGTATGTTGTTCTGTGCTCATCATAAATACAGTACTTCTTAGCATTTAATAATCTCAGTGCCCAAGTCTCCCGTTTCCAGCACTCATGCCATACCTGAGACTTGCTTGAAAATTTGTATTGTTGCTACCACTGATATATCTGTTCTAGAAAGAAACCAGCTTTCGTTTCTAGGACTGTCAAGTCAGGAGCGTTCACAAGAGCACAAAGATTCACTCTATTACTGCACATCATAGAACTCATGCCTGTAGCTTGAAAATAGAAGTCTTTGGTGTAGGCATTTGCTTGTTTGACAGTTCTGTTCTAAATTTTGAAACTACTGGTACCGTAAAGTGCCTGTCTGACAATGGTGTACCAGAGCTTAGTCATGCAAAATAATTATTGTTCACGGTTCCTTAGCTGAAGTCAATAGCTCCGTGCAAAACACAACATAATGCAGAGATCTAAAGTTACTAAATCAAAACTGAGAAAAAGAAGACTTTTAAACAGGTTTGGCAGGAAAAAAATGTAGGCTCTACGAGATTTGCCAAGTGATTTCTCTCAGCACATGGAAGGCTCTAATATTTGTAACAGAGGCTCCATGGTAGAAATGATGGGATTAGTACATTCTGTTTATTGCTGTCAGTAAGCTTATATGATGTGAAAGAAGCAAGAGCAATTACGGAGATATTAGCAAATGGTGCATAGTGCTTATTTTCTAAACTTGAAATATTTTCACGTTTGCTTCTGGGAATTCAGTGTTTTAAAGTCTCCAATATATCACCTACACTGAAGGGCTTGGTTAAATTAACCTAAATTATGTAACTAAACTGGAGTGTCAGGATGCCTTCCCTGGACTTATAGTAGCATCCATGAATGAGTGTAGTGGTATGTGCCCGAGAAGTTAGCATTAATCCTACAAATGAAGAATTATGTCTCCATGTTGCCGGCCACATTTGCCAGAGAATCTTGGCGGGATTAGGTGTTGCTATTTGACTGCTTCAGTGAAAGGGATGATGTCCTGCTTAATCCTTGGCAGACAACTGCACTTAAGAATATCCCTTTTCTGGGAAAAACAAGCAATACCTACTGTTTCTATGGAGGAGGGAGAAGCACAGAAATAAACAAGGAGTTCACAGTTTCCTCTGTAACATATTTACCTACATTTTCCTTCAATACTTTCAAACCAATATTAAGAAGGAACTGATAGAGGTGAATATGCAATTATTTTAGGTTTAGCCCATTGCCGCCTTTCGTAGAATTCATAAATTTAAAAAATGTTTATTTTTTTTTTTGAGAAAGAGAGAGAGGGAGGGAGAATGCATGTGCGAGTAGGGGAGAGGGACAGAGAGACAGGGAGAGAGAGAATTCCAAGCTGGGTCCACACTGCCAGCACAGAGCCCAACGTAGGGCTCAATCCCACAAACCATGAAATCATGGCTTGAGCTGAAACCAAGAGTTGGATACTTAACTGACTGAGCCACGCAGGTGCCCCAAGAATTCATAGTTTTTTAAAATTAATTTGTTATTGAGGGGTGCCTGGGTGGCTCGGTAGGTTTAGCATCTGACTTCGGCTCAGGTCATGATCTCATGGTCTGTGAGTTTGAGTCCCACATCAGTCTCTGAGCTGACAGCTCGGAGTCTGGAGCCTGCTTCGAGTTCTGTGTGTCTCTCTCTTTCTGCCCCTCCCCTGCTTGTGCTCTGTCCCTGTCTCTCTCTCAAAAAAATAAACACTAAAAACCTAAAAAATTAATTTGTTATTGAAGTATAATTTGTACACAGAGAATTATATATAATTTGTATATAGATTTTACATGTGTAGTTCATTGAGTTTTGATAAACGAGTACTCTCATGTAGATATCCTGAACATTTCCATCACTCCAAAAGTTTTCTTAGGTTCTTTTTCAGTCAATTGGTACCCCATCCGACTGCAAATAGCCACTTTTCTCATTTCTATTGTCACAGATTAGCTTTCCTTTTCTTTGAACTTCACATAAATAAAATTTTACAGGATACAGTCTTTTGTATTTTGCTTTCTTTTTTTAAATGTTTATTTATTTAATATTTATTTAAATGTTTATTTATTTTTGAGAGAGAGAGAGAGAGAGAGAGAGAGAGAGTATGCCCAAGCAGGGGAGGGGCAGAGAGGGGGACAGAGGATCTGAGGTGGGCTGCGTGCAGACAGCATAGAGACTGACATGGGGCTGGAACCTGAACCTGTGAACCATGAGATCATGACCTGAGCTGAAGTGGGATACTTAATCGACTGAGCCACTCAGGCACCCCGATGTGTTTTTTTCTGTGTTGGTTGTTTCTTTTTATTTTGTTTATATTGACCTAGTTAGTATTTTTATGTGAATGTTACCACAATTTGTTTTCCATTCTTCTGCTGATGGACATTTAATTTTCCCCAAGTTTCAGCAATTATAAATAAAGCTGCAAAAAAATTCTTAAACAATTCTTTTTGTGTCTATATGTCCTCATTTCTGTTGAATGATACCTCAGCATGGAATTATTGGATTATAGCCTGGATCTATGATTATAAGAAACTACAAGAGTTTTCCTAGTGTGGGTGTTACATTTTATACTCTCACAGTCAATTTATAAAAATCTCACTTGCTGGGGCACCTGGGTGGCTCAGTCGGTTAAGCATCCAACTTCGGCTCAGGTCATGATCTCATGGTTCATGAGTTCAAGCCCCGCGTCAAGCTCTGTGCTAACAGCACAGTGCCTGGAGCCTGCTTCAGATTCTGTGTCTCCCTCTCTCTACTGCTCCTCTCTGTCTGCCTCTCTCTCTCAAAAATAAATAAACATTAAAAAAATTTTTAAAAATCTCACTTGCTTCACACCGTGATCAATATTTTATTTTCTCTGTCTTTTTAATTCTTGCTGTTCTAATGTTTGGGAAGAAGTATCTCATCGTGGTTTTGATTTGCATATCTCTGAATACTAATGACATCAGGTACCTTTGTATATGACCCTGGGCATTTATATAACTTCTTTTGTGAATTGTCTATTTAAATCTCTTGCACATTTTTCTAGTTTTAATTGTATACTTCTGTCTCTTAATTATTGTTATAGGTATTCTTTGTATATTTTGCATACAAGTTCTTCATCAGATAAATGTTTTGAGAATATTTTTTTCCAGCCTATAGCTTGCCTATTCATTTTTCTTAATGATATTTTTTGATTAGAAGATTTTAATTTTGATGAAGTTCACCTTATCAATTTTTCTTCTCTTATAGATAGTGTTTTTTGTGCGTGGTCTAAGAAATCCTTGCTCACCCCCAAGGTATTTCCCTGTTTTCTTCTAGAAGTTTTATGGTGTTAGTTTTTAAGTCTATGATCCATCTTGAATTAATCTTTGTGTATGGTGTGAGCTAGAGTTAAAGTACATTATTTTTTTAAATATGGCTGTCTAGTTGTTACAGCTCCACTTGTTGAAAACATCCCTTTTTCCATTGAATTGCTTTGGCATCTTGTTGGAAATCAATTGACTGATTCAGTGTGATTCTATTTCTGGACTGTATTCCGTTCTTTTGACCTACTTGCCTATCCTATACCTTTGCCATATTCTCTTGATTAGTTTCATGAGTTTTGTTATTCTTTAGTCCTGTTTCTCTCATTGTAGCTACTTTTACCTTATGTAGGTAGTAGATTCAGAGTTTATGTCAGAAGTTGGTAAAACCCAAAATGCTCCGGAATTATCTCACAGTGTATATATATGTGTGTGTGTATATATATATATAGTAGGAAAAATAAAAAAAATAAGAACTCTGTTACAGGATTGTTGGAAGAAATAAACAATCTAGTATACTTTTATTTATTTATTTTTTAATTGTTTATTTATTTATTTTTGAGAGAGAGAGAACACGAGCAGGGGAGAGGCAGAGAGAGAGGGAGACGCAGAACATGATCCAGGCTCCAGGCTCTGAGCTGTCAGTGCAGAACCTAACACAGGGCTTGAACTCACAAACGGTGAGATAATGACATCAGCTAAAATCAAGAGTTGATCATGACCTGAGCTGAAGTGGGATGCTTAACTGACTGAGCCACCCCTCTAGTATAGTTTTAAAAAGCACATTATAATTCTAAAATAAAATTTGTATGCTTAGAATGTTGCTTATTTTTATTTCACTTTTCTTAAAAGTTCTCAGGCATGTTTACTCAAATCTTCAAGAAGGATATGCCCCATTAGTTTCAGATTATAGGGACACGTTTTCTGTGGATTTAGAAAAAAAAAATCTAAAATAATTACAAGAAATGATGGGCACCTGATCCCTTCCACTTACAGTAAGCCATGCCTTGTAGTGATGTCAGTCCTTTCTGATATTTCTCCTCTGTGGATTTTTTAAAAGGCAAGAACTGCAAGATTGCAAAAGCTTTATTCTTCTAGACCTTTCTGATTTGATTTCCTTTGTCTTTGCTGTGGCAGCTACTGTGCTGAATGACCACTGCTCTCCCCACCCCCAAATCACTGACCTTTTAAACTGTTTTAATATTTACTAGGGAATTACTTGTCCTGGAGCTTGGATAGGACTTCCCTGAAAGATTTTATTATAGACTTAAAACAATGATGAAGAGAAGGGTTCAAAGTCTGAACCCCTCCCTTTACCCAAGGTAAAACAAATTGGATAAAAACTTTATTTTCATTTTTTAAATGTTTGTTTATTTTTGAGAGAGACAGAGTGTGAGTAGGGGAGGGGCAGAGAGAGACACACACACATAGAATAGGAAGCAGATTGCAGGCTCTGAGATATTAGTGCAGAGCACGAGGGGGACTGAAACCCGGGGACTGGAACCCATGAGCCATGAGATTAGGACCTGAGCCAAAGTTGGAAGCTTAACCGACTGAGCCACCCAGGTGCCCCAAAGGTGTCAATTCTTTATTGCCCTAGTTCATACCCCAATTATCATTCTCATTTCTAAACGGAAATATTTTCTTCCTCAAGTCTGGTCGCCTTCTTACATTTTTGGCCATTGTCTTTGTTTTCTAGATTATAAACTCCTTGAGCAAAATTATCTGATGCTATTTATCTTAGTTTCAGATTTTAGCATCAAGCCAAGTGCTTTGAATTCACTTCATAAATGGCTTTTGAATTAAATTAATTACTGCCAAGGGTTGACATTGTACTAAAGACAGTGTCATATATATAACAGGCAATAATTGCTCATGGATTATTGATAGCAGGAGCTCACGGTTTCTTCATTGATTAGTTAAGTTTGGATACATTTTATAATTAGAGCATCAGATGAGTCAGGTGCTCCTTTCGCTCCTTTCTTTTCAAAAACATGTTAGAACTGCTCAACTGGAATTCTAGAGATAAAGTTACTTAATAATAGCTCTCTGTGCCTTTGTCTGTAATATTATGGTTTGGGCTGTATCACCTCCTAATAGATGAAAAGAGTACTAACCTCCTATGGTGAGAATTCATCTCAAAGTCCGTCCTACTCCTGTTAGTGTTATAGACAGGTTCCAGAACACTTTACTGAGATAAGTAAACAAGTATAATTTTCAAAGATACAGACCTGAAAATGAAGCACTGATGCTAGATTCCCAAATACTCCTACTGAGATGCTTGTACAGAAGTTGTTCTCAGACTTGTGATTAATTTCTGCTTCCTAGAGCAAACTGGTAAGTCTTACTTCCTTTTTTGGTAGAACAAGGACTTGTCCATCAAATCCTGGACAGCTAGTCCTGAGGGCACTCCTTAGAACCTGAAGTAGGTAAAATTAGGATGAAAAAAAAAGAAAAAAGAAAAGGCAGTATACTACACAGGAGGTGGTAAATGTGTGAGAAGTATTACCAGGAGAGAAGTAACATAGATTGCAAACATAAATCCTTAAACGGTTTTAGATAAAACCAGGGAAGCTAGATCCATAAATATTTTTGTGGGGACTAGGAAGCTTGGAAATATCCCTAATCTAGATATTGACGTTAGAATAACCATGCCTCCCTAAAATACTCCCTAAATGTCCCTGAAAAACCGTACTAAGCTGATTGTGTAATCAACTGATCCAATATAATCTCCTCTAAATCCAGTTTGGACCCTGAACAAGAGGGGACAGAGTGAGGAAGCAAGTTGCTTGGGATCCCAGATTTGGAAGACTATAGGTGCTCTTTACTAAATGTTATATGGTGTCCCTGCCAGCTTTTGCCTGCCACGTGCTCAGGCAAAGCGAAGTTCACTGGAAGGCAATTTTATCAATGATTTCTAATCAGGTTTTGTTTTCTCCCCCAGAGATTTAAATCTTCTATAAAGCTTTAAAGCTTTCAAAAACGCTACAGTAAAACCTTTAAAAACTGTTTTCAGCTAACTAGGACTCACCTGCCTTTTCCTTGCTTTCCACTCCCACATTGGAAAGGTCCGAGGAGACCAAGGTCCTATACTAACCGCTCACACCCCCCCCCCCCCCCCGAATAGGGGACACAGCGCGGGGGGGGGGGGCGGGGGGAGGGCAGGGCTTCGACCCGAGCGCAGCGGAGGAGGTCCCAGCGGGGAACGCATGGGCCGCGGTTCCTCCCTCGCACAACAATCGGGTGACTTGGGGGAGGTGCTTCGCAGGGCTGGGAGTCCTGCTTCTGGAGCTGCAGCGCGAGTACCAGGAAATTAGCAGAGTGGGTAGGGCGCCTGCCTGCTGTCCCGTCTGCCCGCGCTGTGAACGCCCCGAGGTGGCAGCGCAACACGCCCGCTGGGGACAGGTTTGTGGCTGGATTCCTACTCGGATTCACTGTACGTGCCGGGCAGGGGATGCGGAAGGAGAGGGCACCGAGAGGGTGGTGGGCGGGCAGGAGCCTTGCAGGAGGCGGGTGTGGGCTGGAGTGGTCTTTGCCCGCGTGAAACTCCTTTGCTCCATTTAGCTGCTACGCGCTGGCTTTTCAATCTGTCACCTCCGAAAGGGAGCTGAGCCCCTCCTCCCTTGTAGATAAGTTTTCCCCTTTGTCAAACTCCGGGAAAGAAACTTGAGTCAGTCTTGAGTTTCAGTGGTGAGTTACTCATGTTTTCTTCTCAAGCCAGAGGAACGTCCACTTTGAATGGGCCCCCTGGAATTTAGGGAGAATGAAAAGTAGGTGCAAGTTGTAGTTATATGTGAAGGTGCTACCGTTGAAGCAACGTCTGTTCACCCTGAGAGTGTGAATTCCTGCAGCCCTGGGCCAAGTTGGCTTTCCCACCTCCGGAAATACAGGAAAAACTTGCTCCTCGTGGTTCACTTTCACAGGCAAGAAAAACACCAGCAAGTCTAATGATAATGAGATAACCACAACGGCCACAGCAGCCGCAAAGTGCAGGAGGACATAGGTTAAACTTTGTAATGTTGTAGCCAGCTCCCCAGTCCAGAGGCAGAAGCCGTGGGAAACTCTGATTTGGGAGTTGAGGCCTCAGACAGTATTGCTATCACTGGACTGGGGCAGTGGAGAGAAGGGTGCATGTAAATCTCCCATCTCCTTGTTTCCTTTGAAATAGTCCCAAGGCCTCTTGGTAGTCTGGGCACTCTTATTTTCTCCTTTGCCTTCTGCCTGTTTTCTCTCCAAGGGAATGCCAAGTGGGTTGTAATCAAGCATTGTTGTACGGCAGATGGAAAATTCCCCCAGACCCTCAGGTTACAGCCTTTCAGCCATGTAAGACTAGAGTTCTTAGGGCCTTAGAATCAAGCTACACACACCTTTTGCATCCCCTGGCGGCTTCCTGCCCTGGGAGTTAGCGTAGATTATAATAGAGTTTATGGTCCTGTGCTGTTTCCAAAATAAGAGGACTATGTGTGTTCGTTGACCATCTTTGGTCATTTTTTAAAATGACAAATAGTCCAAATTTGAATATTGCTCTGTGGTGGACAAGTACAGTTTTTCTAAGGGTTTGTTTGAGAGCGGACTTTATTAGTCACTGAGGCTGGGAAGGGAGGTCAGCACTGGCCCCTGAGAACAGCCTTACCCCACATCCACCCAGATCCCTCAGCGTTTTCCTCCCGGCACCTGGGTTCTGAAGTATAGGAGGCCAGGGCTGCAGTTGCCTCAACCGGTCCAGAAATTCTAGAATTGATAACCAGCAAAAAGGCCATTGAATTATCTTTTTTCTTTATCTTGTGGTAGCGTTCTATTTGTTTTAGAAGGTGAAAAGTTGCGGAGTCATGGCTCCGGAGATGTATGCCCAGATTTTTTGTGTGTTTCGCAATATTGATGTTGCAAGGCCACCATAAATAAGAACTTTGTCCTTTTGGCCAAGAGCCTGTAAAGACAAGAGGAATAGTCCATAGTTGAGAGATAGACTCAACTGTAATAGATACAATGGGGGTAGGCATGGTGTTGGGTGGGGACAGCAAGGTAGGAAGATGAGATTGGGCAGAAAAAGACTCCCAGAAAACCAAAGTAGTCTAGAATTCTTAGCCTTGATGGTGGATAGCCCATGATGAGCTGAACACTTAAGAAAACTGGATTCTAGTCTTGGTCCCTCTACTGTGAATTTGGGTCAGATTACTCACTCTACCTCTCCAGGCCTCGGTTTCCTTATACCTTAAAGGCAGAGACAAATATGACTTGCTCCAACTACCTTAGAGTTTTCTAGATCAAGTGACATCATGTAAAAGCTTTTTGAAAACTCTAAAATGATCTCCTCAGCGCTTAGGACAGTGCCAAAGTAGGAACTTATTTACCAAATGCTTATATAGCACTTACCAGGTCCGAGTACTTTTCCAAGATCTTCAGACTTTACTCATTTGACACTCACAAGAATCCTGTGAGAAAGGAA
This sequence comes from Panthera onca, assembly GCF_046562875.1. Taxonomy (NCBI): domain Eukaryota; kingdom Metazoa; phylum Chordata; class Mammalia; order Carnivora; family Felidae; genus Panthera; species Panthera onca. The sequence continues at coordinate 49,754,267 of NC_138345.1, forward strand.
GTATTAACCTCATTATACAGGAGAGGTAAGTAAGTCCCCGAGAAGTTAAATCCCCACCAGTAAGTGGCAGAATCTAATTCACCTGGACTCTAGTCTAGTTCCAGAGTCTCTGTGTGCTCAACACTCTTCTCCTTGTCCCTTCAGAGGAGAAGCAGTCACCTCTACCTTAGGGGACCGAGCCCTACTCTCTGGCAAAAATGATGGAGGTATTCTCTGCTGTGCTGACCCATGATGGACAATGAAAGGAACAGTACACTATACAAATATGACATCATTGTAATATTTTATTTTCTTTTTTTAATGTTTATTTATTTATTTTGAGATAGAGAGTGGGGAAGGGACAGAGGGAAGGAGAGAGAGAATCCCAAGCAGGGCCTGCACTGACAATGCAGACCCCGATGTGGGGCCTAATCCCATAAGCTGTGACATAATGACTTGATCCGAAATCAAGAGTCAGAGGCTTTACCAACTAAAGCACCCAGGCGCCCCATAATATTTTATTTTCCATAATTCATAACCAACTTGGATTTGTACCTCACTCCTAGAATACTCAAAACACCTAACATTTTACTCTTTTAATTATTAGTACTACTATATTGCTCTCCTCCCTCCTGGCAACCTTTTCTAGTAAAAAGCTTTCAGTAATTGCATTTTGACTACAGTGTCCAGCCATGACGTGGGCTCAAGGCAACTTACTGACAAATCAGCTTTGAAAAAAAGTCTAGTCCAGCATCATTTTATTCCATGCCATGAATCACTTCTCTATCTCTTAATGTCTTACCTTCATTATTCCTCACCTGGCCCTCAGGTCTCTGAGAGGTGGTTTGTGGTATGAAATCAGAAGCTTGGCATTGGCCCATTTCCCCAAACCACAGACCCGAGGAGTTCAGCCACATTCTCCGTGTTGGAAAAACTTTGTGAGGTGCACTTTCAATGTGTTGTTCACATTTAAAGAAAAAAAAAACCTCTCATTGCCCTTTTCCTCCAACTGCTGACATCTTTGTGTGCTTTTACCACCAGCTGTTCTGGAAAGCTTCCACTTTCTCTCTACTTTTTCTTAAAAAAAATTTTTTTTTCATGTTTATTTATTTTTGAGAGAGACAGAGTGCGAGCTGGGGAGGGGCAGAGAGAGAGGGAGACACAGAATCTGAAGCAGGCTCCAGGCTCTGAGCTGTCAGCACGGAGCTGGATGAGGGACTCGGACCCACGAGCTGTGGGATTATGACCTGAGCCAAAGTCGGATGCTTAACTGAGCCACCCAGGCACCCCTCTACTTTTTCAATACCAATTTTCTCAAAGGGAAGACCATTCTCTGGGCATTCCACTGCTAAATAAATTTCATTCTGAAACATTCGTAGAGACCTACAGAAACTGTTTTAGATGTAAAATTATTGTTAAATAACAACAATTCCTACTTGATAAACTTTTCTCAATTTTTTTAAATTAACATTCCTGCTATGTTTCTTCAGATCTCTGTCCAGAGGCTTAGGGATCCCTTATTAAGCTAGTTACATGAACTCTGAGGGATAGTGCAGTTTATTCATGACTTCCTCCCGACCCCTGCCCCCACTAGTGGAACAAGATCAGATACGTTAAATGGCACTAAAAGTATTGTCTTGCACTGAGAGCTTATATAACATTCTGTGCTTTCAAGACTACTGACCTGTGGAGGTGGATTAGTTTATTGTATGTATTTGTTTTTGTTTTTTAAATGGGGGCATATAGTTTCTGTTTGCTTAAATCCAAAGTACATTTTCAGCCTACCTTGTAAAACAGGGGTTACTTGAGAAGCTTTGGTTTCTTTATCTGAAAAATGGGAATAATAGTACCTACCCCGTGGCGTCATTGGAAGAGGAAACAAGATAACAGATGTAAGATATGCCAGCTGGCCACAGAGCAGGCATTCAATCAATGTTAGTTGAATGAGAATTAAACAGTTTGCAGTCTCTCTCTCTCTCTCTTTTTTTTTTTTTTTAATTTTTGAGAGAGATAGACAGAGTGTGAGCAGAGGAGGGGCAGAGAGAGAGAATCCCAAGCAGGCTTCGGGTTCTGAGCTGTCAGCACAGAGCCCCATGTGGGGCTCAAACTCGTGAACTGCAAGATCATGACCTGAGCCGAAGTTGGGTGCTTAACTGACTGAGCCACCCAGGCACCCCAGCAGTTTGCAGTCTCTTGAAGAAGATAGTACAGTGTAGTTAGTGTACAAGATATGAAGTCATAGGCATGGGTTTGCGTCCTAACTTGGCTGCTTAATATCTTGGAGTCACATTTGCTTCATCTATGAAATGGATATAGATATAAGGACTGTAATGGTATGGTTACAAAGATTAAATAATGCATATAAAGTACATGACAGAATTGGACACCTAGTGAGCTCTTACAAAATTAAGCGTATATGTATGTTGTTTCGATCATACTAACAGCAATGCGTAGACACAGGATGACCAGTAACACAGTATAAGAAGAGATATAAATTTATAGATTATTGGTAGATGGATAGAATGATCAGAATTTGATAGATGTCACTCTAGTAAGTTGGCATTCAGGGGTTGAGTTTTAAAGGCAGGAGTGGACATTGCGTATAAGAGACAGTACTACATGCCAAGGGTGGATATGAGAAAAGATGTGTGTTTATGTGGACAAGATAGAAGAAGCAGATAGCAGGGCTGATCATAGAATGAGAGGACATTAAAGAGAATGGCTACCAGACAGGGTAGGAAATTTAAATTTGAAGCTTTACTTAATCCCTACCCACTTTGACTTCAGTATCACTGGTCTATCTTAGCTTTCCTTCTGAGTACATTCCCAATTATACTTCCAACTCCAGACAGATAGTAACATTCATTGCAATGTGAAGTAACCTGAAGACTTATATAAAGATAATCTTCCTGGGGCATCTGGTGGCTCAGTCAATTGAACGTCTGGCTTTGGCTCAGGTCATGATCTCATGGTTCATGAGTTCAAGCCCCAAGTCATGCTCCCTGCTGTCATTAAGGATCCTCTGTCCCCTTCTTTCTCTGCCCCTCCTCACTCGTGTGCTCGCTCTCTTCCTCAAAAATAAAATAAAATGGAATAAATTAAATTAAATTTAAAATATTAAAGATAATCTTTCTTCCCTTATTCCTTCTATGAAAGTACCATCAATGCCAATTCCTTACTTTGCATTTGCCTAGCATTTTGTTTCTAATATCCTGCTTCCCCTTCTTCACTTGTGTTGGTACTGATGATGACCATAATCATGCTGATAATGATGATCATAATATAATAAACCTTACTGAGGGTGTTCCATGGGCCAGGTGCTGTGCTAAGTATAAATTTATTCCACATGCTATGTCAATTAAATCCTGGCAACAAACCAGTAAGTTAGGAGCCGTTACTATTGCTATCTTATAAATGAAGAATTTCGTTTCAGAGAGGTCGAATCTCTGAACCAAAGTTAACCAAATGGTGGGACTGGAATTCAAATCTTGTAGCCTGGGATCCTAAACACTATTGAAATGGCAAAAAGCTATAAGCTGGGTTTCTAAAGCAGGACGTGTATTAGAATTTAGGCATTCCCAATCAAACATTAATGGTGCTACTATGTACATAATTTGATGTTTCTAATGAGATCAGTCCATGAACTCTGGTCTTTTGGGTCCAGCTTGCAGTTTGATGCAAAAATATGATTTTAGTCTCTATAGAATTTTGCCCATTTATCTTTCCTTCTCATACCCCTACATTTTCATTTTCGCTCCATGCCTGTTTGATATCTTCAAGCTTAATGTTATAGAACTAGAAAACAACCTGATACTATTTATTTTGAAATTGAAAAAAAGATGATTTCTTCTGTGAATAAACCCAAGATCCTTTTTTAAGAACAATATAGTTAATGCTGCAATGTAAGTACATTATGTGACTATCAAGTTATTTGGGGTATTTATGTCTGCTTTTCCTATCTTGTCTAAAATATTTTTAAGATTCCAGACCAAAATTGAAAAAATGGTTGACCTCACTGAGCTTATGGAAAATGAAGTATTCATGGCCTTTGCTTCCTATACAACGATTATTCTTTCAAAAATGATGTTTATGAGTACTGCAACTGCATTCTTTAGATTGACAAGAAAGGTAAGACATTTAGGGGCGATATTTTCCTTTAAGACTTGAAATTTGGGAAAACAATTTTCTTAATTTACTTTTTTTTTTTTTTTTTTGGTAAAGCCCAATGGCACGTTGTTTAATATTGCAAATGCATTATGCAGTCATTTGGTACAGATGCATCTGATATATTTATGGAACAGGCACTTTCTCCTGGAAACTACTAAGTGGTTGTTTTCATTGTGGCTTTTACCTTTTGTCATGCTGCTTAGTATATGAGATTCCTGTATTCTGTAAGCAGATTCCATGCTTCTTAGTGTATGAGATTCCTGAGATTCCTGTATGTTCCTCATATTAGTATATGAGATTCCTGTAGTATCAAAGTTTTCAAGGAAACGTTCTATAATTTTGGAGTTAATTTTGCCTGCTAGAGTTTAGAAAATAGTCATTTTCCAGACAGTTAACTGGTGTGTTCAGTTCTATGACAGGTGAAGGATATACCTTTGGGGACAGAATTAAGTTCTTATGATTATCAATAGAGTCTTTTATGACTGGGACAAGACATTTGAATTTTGTGTAGTTCCAACTTCTTAAGTAGGTGCTATTTCTGCCCAGCATTATAAGAATGTGATTTTTTCCTAAAATGGAGGGTTGGGGAAGGTATTAGAAAGATTTTGGAACATATATCCTGTACTCAAGCAGGGTTTCTAACACAGTAAGGGGGGTAGAGCAAAGCTACCTTGACAGAGAAACTATTTTCATTGGTGTCGTCCCTTGTCAGCAACTACTTCCTGGAAACACCTATTTCTCTAGGAGTGCCTGTCCTGAGTTTTTGTCCAGAGACTTACTTTTGTCTAGAGCTCACAGTCATCCTTAAGATATTTCCCTGTTACTGTCTTGAGGTATAATTCCTTCCCAAGGACATTTACATTTTAACACGGGCATACACAGACATGTTTAAGGCTCTAATAGGTCCAGGTGTTAGAGCAGCAAGCAGTAAGGTAGTTGCCTACCACCAGCTCCACAGTGTCCTCTAGAAACATGGCACACAGCATAGCAGAAATGTTCCCTGTCTTATAAGGAAAAGAGAAAGGAACTCAGATTTGTGGAATACCAATGATATGTAGCCGTGTGGTGCTCTTGGTATGTGTGAAATCACAGGATCATTTTACATCATCGTTCATATTATCACGGGAAATGAGGGTTAGCCCCCCCATTTTACAGTTGAGGAACTGAAGATCAGAGACATTATGCACCAATAAAGGGTGATGCTGAGATTCTAATTCAGACTGCTTTAAACTCAAATCTCATGCACTTGCCATTGTAATACATTTGTTTACTTGTTTGAAACATGTTTATTGAACATCTAGTGTGTGCCAGACAGAGCTGACTTCAAGAGCTGATCCTGTATCATGTCCTTTCTCATCAGTTCTCTTCAACATCTTAATCTGAGATAAATGTTTATATCATATTAAGAAAAATAATATTTATGGATTTCTAAGTGTAAATTAGGCTAATTTTGTAGTTCATGTTTTTCTTTGCTTTGAATTATTAAGCAGTGGAGCATACTTAAATATTTCTTAAATGCATTTTTCAAGTTTCAAGGGATGGGGAAGTCATATCAAAGAGCATAATCATTGCAGGAAGAAATAAATGAATATATGCCGTAGAACATGTCCTTTATAGGAATGCAATTCAACTTCTTATATTTCACTATATTATTCAACCCAAAGTGTTAATTCAGCAAAAGAAAAGAGATACACATATCCTAACAAAGTACAAAATACATTTCCTGCCCCTCACTCTTTTATGTTTCTTGCCCGTTCTCTAACATCCTTGGCTGGTAAACTTACGACTTTCCTATGAACCAGTCAGTTGCAAATGTTAATACCCTTGAGATAAGTTATATCAACATCACTATGAAAAAAAATGCCAATTCACCATAATAATAGTCAATGATAACTTAAAATTATGCTCTCTTTTCCCTTTATGGTTCCTTTTTGCTATTTTTATACGTTGGTTTTTATTTAAGTCCCTATTTATTCTTTTCTTTAAAAAAATTTTTGGACTGTTAATAAAAATGCAGATTTAAAGTATAGACCCTTACCTGTGCTTGAGCTCTGAATTTTTTCCTAAGGGCCAATCTGGATGCCTGTATTTCTTCTGTTAAAATCCAAATAACTTATCAGGTAGAATACTCACCTGTTATTTGGTATTTGAACAACGTTTCTTATTCCTTGGTATTTGGAATAGGTTTTTGCCAACCCAGAAGACTGTGTAGGCTTTGGCAAAGGAGAAAATGCCAAGAAATATCTTCGGACAGATGACAAAGTGGAACGTGTACGAAGGTAAACACACTGCCTCCTGAAATTATCTGTTTTATCAAAGAATTTTGGTCAAGGAGCTCAGTGAGATGTTGAGGGTCATAAGAAGAGGGAAAAGCAGTCATCTTATATAGTCCATATAATAATTATGGAAAATTAGGATGTAGAAGTCTCCAACTCTCACTGCAATTGTACATGTTGCCAATTTCCTACTTTGTTGGGGTTAATAACTTTGTTCTGTGTAGGGATTTTTCGAAAGTAGTTACAGGTAGGAGGTAAAATGAGGATAGAAGATTCTTGTGTTTTGTCATCTTTCTCTAGAGTTGAGAGTGTCAGCTTGTGTGAAAGGTTGAAGATACTTTTGCATAAGACTCAAAATGTGGGTGGGTGACTCAGTCAATTAAGTGTCTGACTCAATTTTGGCTCAGATCATGATTTCATGGTTCACGGGATCAAGCCCCATGTCAGGCTCTGCACTGACAGCATGGAGCCTGCTTGGGATTCTCCCTCTCTCTCTCTCTTTCTCTCTCTCTCTGCCCCTCCTCGTCTCATACACACTCACTCACTCTCTAGCTCTCTCTCAAAATAAATAAATAAAAATTGAAAAAACAAGACTCAAAATATGAACATGGGAAATCTTGCCCTTCTTTCTCTCTGTCCTTTGTAGGTATTATGTTTAATGCACTGAGAATTCAATAAACAATGAAAAGCAATAAGCCAAGATACCATTCACACAGGTTCCTAATATAATTAATATACTTAAAAAAAACACATTGAATTCTAGTTCCAAGTGTATATTTCTTAATCCTTTCCATAAAGTCATGTAAATTTCAAACTTTTTTCACCTCTGCTGAACTGTAATTGACAAAATTATAAGACATTTGAAGTGCACAGCATCATGATTTGATCAATATATGTTGTGAAAGGTTTATCCCCAACGTGTTCATTAACACATCCATCACCTCCACATTTACCAACCTCTTTGTTTTTTTATGAAAACATTTAAGTTCTAATCTCTTAGCAAATTTCAATTACACAGTACAGTGTTATTAACTATAACCACCATGTTATGCTTTAGATCCACAGACCTTCTTCATCTTATGACTAAAATTTTGTACCTTTTCACCAACCTGTTCTTAGTTCCCCCAAGCATCTGGCAATCACTTTTCTACTCTGTTTCTATGAGTTTGACTTCTTTTCCCTGTCTTTTAGATTCCTTATATAACTGATACCATACAACATTTATCTTTCTCTGTCTGCTTTATTTTATTTAGCATAGTGTCCTCCAGGTTCATCCATGTTGTTGCACATAACAGGATTTACTTCTTTTTCAAGGATGAATAATCTTCCATCGCATATATATGCCACATTGTCTTTATCCACTCATCCGTTGAGGGACACTTAGGGTGTTTCTGTATCTTGGCTATTGGGAATGCTGTAATGAACATGGGAATGCAGATATCTCTTTGGAATAATGGTTTCTTTTTTTGGATATATGCCCAGAAGTGGAATTGCTGGATCATCTGGCTAGAACCTCCATACTGTTTTCCATAGTGGCTGCACTAGTTTGCATTCCCACCAACAGTGTTCCCTTTTTACCACATCCTCCCCAGCATTTGTTATCTCTTGTCTTTTTTGATAATAGCCATCCTAACAGAGGTTAGGCTAATCAAAACCATTGCCAGCCAATAGTTTTGGATGTCTTTTTTGGACAAAAATGACTATTCAGGTCCTTTGTCATTTACCAATTGGATTATTATTATTGCTATGGAGTTGTATAAGTTCTTTGTATATTTTGGATATTAACTACGTATCAGATATGTGATTTGCAAATATTTTCTCCTATTCCGTAGATTGTCTTTCCATTTTGATGATGGCTTCCTTTGCTGAACAGAAGCTTTTTGGTTTGATATAGACCCATGTGTTTCTTTTTGGTTTTGTTGTCTTTGCTTTTGGCATCAAATCCAAAAAAAAAAAAAAAAAAAAAAAAAATCATTGCCAAAACCAATGTCAAGGAGCTTACCTTCTGTGTTTTCTTCCAGGAGTTTTATGGCTTCAGGTATTACATTCAAGTCTTCAATCTATTTTGAGTTCATTTTTGTGTATAGTATAAAGTGGGGTCCTGTTTTCATTCTTTTGCATGTGGATATCCAGTTCTCCTAACACAGTTTATTGAAGAAACTGTACTTTCTTCTTGTATATTATTGGCTCTTTTGTCAAAAATTAATTGACTGCAAATCATGGGTTTATTTCTGGGTTTTCTAGAAAATTAGTTATAGGAAATTAGTTGACTATAAATACATTGATTTATTTCTGTTCCTTTGATCTATATGTCTACTTTTATGCCAGTACCATACTGCCTTGATTATTATAGCTTTGTAATACAGTTTAAAATCAGGAACATATGCCTCCAGCTCTGTTCTTCTTTCTCAATTGCTTTGGATTATTCAGGCCTTTATGGTTTCATACAAACTTTAGGATTGTTTTTTCTATTTCTCTAAAAAAAATGCCATTGAGATTTTGAGAGGGAGTGCACTGAATCTGCAGATTGCTTTGAGTAGCATGAACATTTTAACAATATCAGTTCTTCCAATCTATGAGCACAGAAGATCTTTCCATTACTTTGTATCTTCTTCAGTTGTTTTCATCAGTGTCTTATAGTTTCCAATTATAGATCTTCCACTTCCTTGGTTAAATTTATCCTTAAGTATTTTATTCATTTGGGCTCTATTGTAAATTAAATTGTTTTTTAAATTATTCTTTCTGATATTTCATTGTTAGTGTATAAAAATGCATCTGGTTTCTGTGTACTGATTTTGTATCCTACAGCTTTACTGAATTCATTTATTAGTTTTAATAGTTGTTTGGTGGAATTAGGGTTTCTGATATAATATCATGTCATCTGCAAATAGAGACAATTTTACTTCTTTCTTTCCAATTTGGATTTTTATTTTCTGTTCTTGATTAATTAGTCTGGCTAGGACTTCCACACTGTGCTGAATTAAAGTGGTGAGAGTGGGCATCCTTATCTTACTCCTGATCTTAGAGGAAAAACTTTCAGCTTTTCATGATGTATGACATTAGCCATGGGATTGACATATGTAGACTTCATTATGTTGAAGTATATTCCCTCTATGTCCGATTTGTTCAGAGTCTCTATCATGGGGAATTTTGAATTTTGTCAAATGCTTTTTCTGCATCTCTTGAGATGACAATATGATTTTTATCCTTCTTTTTGTTAATGTGGTGTTGATTTATAGATGTTGAACCATTCTTGCGTCTCTGTATTAAATTTCATTTGATAATGGTATATGATTTTTTAAATCTTTTTAAATTAAACTGTTGTATTTGGTTTGCTAGTATTTTGTTGAGGATTTTCCTATCTATGTTCATCAGGATATTGACCTGTTTTTCTTTTCTTATAGTGCCTTTATCTGGCTTTGGCATCAGGGTAATGCTGGCCTTGTCAAATGAGTTTAGAAGTATTCTGTTCTCTTCTACTGTTTTGGAAGAGTTTGAGAAGAATTGGTATTAGTTCTTTAATTGATCAGTAGAATTAACCAGTGAAGTCATCTGGCCCTGGGTTTCTTTGTTGGGCGGTTTTGATTATTGATTCAGTCTCATTACTAGTAATTGGTCTACTCAGATTTTCTAGTTCTTCATGATTCCATCTTGGTATGTTGTATGTTTCCAGGAATTTGTCCATTTCTTCAAGTTTGTTGTCCAGTTTGTTGGTGTCTAATTGTTCATACTAGTCTCCTTTGTATGTCTCTGGTATCAGTTGGAATGTTTCTACTTTCTTTTTTTTAAATTTTTTTTAACATTTATTTATTTTTGAGACAGAGACAGACAGAGCATGAATGGGGGAGGGTCAGAGAAAGAGGGAGACACAGAATCCGAAGCAGACTTCAGGCTCCGAGCTGTCAGCACAGAGCCCGACGTGGGGCTTGAACTCACGGACCGTGAGATCATGACTTGAGCCGAAGTTGGACTGAGCCACCCAGGCGCCCCAGAATGTCTCTACTTTCAATTCTAATTTTATTTATTTGCATCCTCCCTCATTTTTTCTTGTTAAATCTAAAGGTTTATCTATTTTATCTTTTTAAAAAACCAGTTCTTCATTTCATTGACCTTTTCTATTGTCTTTTTAGGCTATATTCCATTTATTTCCACTATGATTTTTGTTATTTCCTTCTGCTAACTTTGGGGTTAGATTATTTGCCATTTTCTTGTTTCTTGAGGTATAAAGTTAGGTTGTTTATTTGATATCTTTCCTTTTCTTCCTGTAGGATTTATCATCACAAACTTCCCTCTTCAAACTGCTTTTGCTTTTCCCATAAGTTTTGGTGTTTTCTGTTTTATCTTCATTTGTCTCAACATATTTTTTTTATTTCTCTTGATTTCTTCTTTAACCCTTTGGTTGTTTAGTAGTATGTTGTTTAATCTCCACATATTTGTGAATTTTCCAGTTTTTTTTTTCTTGTAATTGATTTCTAGTTTAGTACAGTTATGATTGGAATTGATGATATGATTTCATACTTCTTAAATTTATTAAGTCTTGTTTTTTGGCCTAACATATGATCTGTCCTGGAGAAAGTTCTATGTGTATTTGAGATGAATGTGTATTCTGTTGTTGTGGGGTGGCACGTTTAAAAAAATGTCTTTGGGTTCATCTGAGCTTATGTATAGAATTTAACTCCAATGTTTTCATATTGATTTTATGTCTGGATAATCTGTCCATTGTTATTTTTAAAATTTTATTTATTTTGGGGGGGCAGAGAGAGAGAGAGAGACAGAATCTTAAGCTGATAGTGAGGAGCCTGACACAGAGCTCAAACCCACAAACTGTGAGATCATGACCTGAGCCAATAATCAAGAGTCGAATGCTTAATCGACTGAGCCACCCAGGTGTCCCTGGATGATCTATCCATTGTTGAAAGTAGGGTATTAAAATCCCCTACTATTATTACTATATTGTCATTTCTCCCTTTTGGTCTGTTAATATTTGCTTTATATATTTAGATGCTTCTATGATAGGTGTATAAATATTTACTAATGTTATATCCTCTGGATGAATTGACCTCTTTCATCATTATATAATGGCTTTCTTTATCTCTTATAATCTTTAGCTTGAAGCCTGTTTTGTCTGATATAAGTGTAGCTATTCCTGCTTTCTTTTGTGTTCCATTTCCATGGAATATCTTTTTCCATCCCTTCACTTTCAGTCTATGTGTCCTTAAAGCAGAAATGAGTCTCTGGTAGGCAGCATCTAGTTTTATCTTGGTTTTTTTTTTTTTTTTTTTTTTTTTTTATCCATTCATTCTGTATCTTTTGTTATAGTTACTTATACTACTTTCGTCTTTTAGCCTTTTCTTTTTTAATTTTTTTTTAGTGTTTAATTTTGAAAGAGAGAGAGAGAGAGAGACAGAGCACGAGCAGGGGAGGGGAAGAGGGAGAGGGAGACACAGAATCCAAAGCAGGGTCCAGGCTCTGAGCTGTCAGCACAGAGCCTGACGTGGGGCTCAAACCTACAGACCATGAGATAATGACCTGAGCTGAAGTCGGTCACTTAACCGACTGAGCCACCCAGGTGACTGTCTTCTAGTCTTTATACTAGAGTTATGTGATTTACCCACCATCATTACATTAGTATATTTTGAATTTAATTATATTTGCTTTTGCTGATGAGTTTTATACTTTCATACATTTTCTTCTTACTAATTGCTGTCCTTTTGTTTCAGCTTAAAGAACACCCTTTAATATTTCTAGCTGCTTTAGTGGTGATGAACACTTTCAGCTTTTATTTGGAAAACTCTTATCTCTTCTTCAATCTGAAGGACAACTTTGTCAGGTATAGGATTCCTGATGGCAGGTTTTTTATTGTTGTTGTTATTTTTTTTCTTTTAAAACAGTAGAATATATCATCCACTCCCTTCTGCCTTGTAGTTTCTGGTAAAAAATATTCTGATAGTCTTATAGGGTTCCTTTGTATAAAACAACCTGCTTTTCTCTTGCTGGTTTTAAGAGTCTCTCCTGTCTTTAACTTTTGGTAATTTACTTATAATGTGTTTCAGTGTGGGTCTCTTTGGATTCATATTTTTTTGTAGTTTCTGAGGTTCCTGTATCTGGATATCTGTTTATTTCTCCAGGTTAGGGAAGGTGTTAACCATTATTTTTTGGGCTAAGCTTTCTGCCCCCTTTTCACCCTCTTCTACTTCTGGGACCTCCATAATACATACATACATACATACATACATACATAAAATTAATGTTTTTAATTATATTCCATAAGTTCCATAAACTATATTTACTTTTTCATTATTTTTTTTCTTTTTGTGCCTATAATTGGATGAATTCCACTGCTATGTCTTCAAGTTTACTGATCCTTTATTCTACTTGATCTAGTCTGTTGATGAACCACTTTATTGAATTTTTAAATTCAGTTACTGTATTCTTCTGCTCTGTGTTTTCCTTTAGGCACTTTTTAATATTTTCTATTTCTGTTGTAAATCTAGCTTTGTTCATGCATTTCTCTCCTGACCTTACTGAGCATCTTATGATCATTATTTTGAACTCTGTATTAAGTAAATCTAGTTATTTCTGTTTCATTAAGATCTGTTCCTGTAGATTTATCTTGTTCTTTGGTTTGAAACATATTCTTCTGTTTTTTCATCTTTCTTGGCACAGTGTTGGTTTCTGTGCATTAGATAAAACAACCACTTCTCTCAGTCTTGACAGAGTGGTCTCATGTAGGAAATTAACCTTGTCAATTATCCTAGCCCGAGCCCTGTTGTCTCTCAGACCTTTGTGACAGTCCAAGCTGCCATCTTTGTTTACTGGCCCCCAATAGTTCAAGGTATGTCAAGATTTGTCAAGTGTTCCAAAGGGAGGATCACAGTCAACATTTAAATATAAGCTAATTGGAAGCTGGACATTTAAGTAACAGCTGGGAAAGTATGTAGTTATGCCCCTTCTAAGGAGATACTGGGGTTTGGGCATTTTTGTCAACTCTATCTGTGCTGGGCCTGCGTATAGCCATGTGGACAGATAAGCAGCCGCAGTGACTGCTTGAGCTTGTGGAGAACTGATTCTTTGTTTGCTATGTTTTGTGGGAATAAAATCTAACTAACTCATGACTGTTAGTGCTGATCAGGGCCAGGTGACCCAGGGACCCCTCCCTAGGACTGCAGCCATAAAGGTTGGAGTGAATACATGTGTATAAACTCCTTGCAGGGAGATAGTGGTGACTGGGATCAAGCTAGAGAGAGAAGGCCAAGGAGGTATCCGCCAGCTTCCCTGGTTTCTACAAAGTATCAAAGACTGAACCTAGATACAAGCGTGCTGATGCTTAGGCAGTAGATTTCAAAGTATGTAATTGCAGACCTTTAAGAGAAAGACTGGGAGATGGACAATTTTGCCTGCTTCCTCTGTGCTGACACACAAGTCTTGTACATCCCTTAGCTTCTCTATTTTATTTGTTGTAAGTCTCGTGGGTCTTTGAGATGCAATCCTCAGTAATTTTCAGAGCAAGATATTTTGGGGGTTCTGTCCTGGGGTGAGAGTCTTAAATGTTTGGGCACTAAATGTGAAGTCCAAACCCACTCCTCCTCAGGAAGAAGCTGGGAGTTGGAAATTCCCTCTCAGTTGTGTGACAGTAAGCTGGGGGTAGGGTTTATGCCAAGACTGTGTCTCAGCCTTAAAGATGGGTATTGTTCAATGTCTAGGAGTCACGCAGTTGTTTTCTGGATTTCTTTCAGATGTAATTACTTTGTGTGGAGCTCTACATTTGATGTGGCTGTGGAAGGGAGGGAGTTCAGGAGCCTCCTGTGTCACCATCTTGGCTGTCCCTTTTTCACCCACAGAATTTTTGTTGTTGTTGGGATTCTATTACTGATCTATTAATTACCGTGTCCTAACACTGAAACATCAAAGTTATATATCAATTTCTCATTTAGTGTATTCTTTTCTCTTTTTTTAATATTTATTTATTTTTGAGAGAGAGAGAGATACAGAGCATGAGCAGGGAAGGGACAGAGAGGGGGATATACTGAATCTGAAGCAGGCTCCAGGCTCTGAGCTGTCAGCACAGAGCCTAACACGGGGCTGAGGCTCACAAACCACAAGGTCATGACCTGAGCTGAAGTCGGATGCTTAATCGAATGAGCTACCCAGGCGCCCCACATCTAGTATTTTCTAATGCTCATCCACACATGGTACAATTCTAGGCACATTTCAAGGAATAAGTAAACTTACATAAAATTAAAGAAACAAGAAGTGTTTTCACAACCATACTCAAACATACAGATAGTTAGTTTTGTGGCGAATAGTTAAGATAGGAAACATCATGAGTATAGCTGATGGCACCACTTCTGTTTGGTGAATATGAAGAGTGAAATGGATACTGAAATAAGAAAAATTTACTTCTGTAATTCAGGTATCAGTTAGAGTCTCTAGTCCCTTTAGGATCTAGATCATATTTACATTATCACATTTTTGATTCCCAGTGAGAGTCTGAAACCTCTCCCAAGATTTCTGCAGATTCCCTGTCAGTCTGGTCCCTACATTTGTGCATGTTTCCGTTGTCTACATTTTGTGAGACTAGCACAAACTTGGCTCTTTCCTCAACTCTCGACAAACCAACTTAAGAAATGTGGCTAAAATAGACTTGACTAAATTGAGTCACGTTACGGCAACGCAAACATTTCAAGTTGTAGGTTAGACAGAGCTCTGACGGTGTCCTTCAGCGGCCTCTCCCTGGGAAGTTGCACTGTACCTTCTTTGCTTCGGATGATGCCCAGCAGGACATCATTTTGCAGGCTCTGCTTTTGCCCCATGCATTCTCTTGTTCTACCAGTACCAAAATGAAATTCACATTTTTTTCTTATGCAAAAATTCAATCCCAAGTTATTTATTAAACAAGAATGTTTTTCTTCTAAGAAGAAGTCTGTGCTAGATAGCATGAATAAAATTTTAGCCTCTGCTTCACTTAGTTATATATTTGTTAAGTTAGCAGTCCTGCAGAGTAAATCAGCCAGTCTTAAAAATGGACTGTGTCAAGCGTGTGGATCTAAAATAGTTTCAGGACAGAGAATCAATGTGAAAATTTCAAACTGTATCAGAAAATTATAAGTGTTATGGTGAAAAAGAATAAACTTTAGAAAAGGTGAGTAATGCTTTGTGGAGTTACTAAAACCACCAAAAAGACAGTAAGCAGTTTAAAACTTTGTCTTTACCTTTTTGTACCTCCCTTCTAGAGAAGGTAATCACATCCATGATGCTAATCATGACCCTATACTCATAACATTGCCCGGGACTTGAAAGTGATAACAATTAGACTCTCAATAGCATTAGTAAGTTTGAAGGGAAGATCCAAGTGTCATGTGTGAAAGCTTAATAAAAGATATTTTATTATGAGATTTTAGAGACTTCCCCACTTTCCCTTCCCATTCCCACCCCCCATGTCCATTGTACTTCCAGAGGAGAAAGCCATTATTGAAGCTGATCTTCTAGAAAGCCATTATTGAAGCTGATCTTCTAGTCAGGTTGTGAATAACCATTGACCTTAGTTCTGAAAGGAGTCCGTATCCTTAGAGATGCAGCGAATGTGTGCACAGCGCCCCCTGGTGATCAGACACTGGGTTTTCAGTGTGGAGACAGGAGAAAGCGTCTCCAAGAAAGACTGTCGGGTTTCCTGTTGTAATTTTTGAGACTTTATCGACCCCACCAAAAAGTTTCTAGTAACAATTCGCCATTGGAGATACTTTGCAGATAAAGATTTTCCAGAATCTCCCCATTTCGTTTTTAACCTTGACTTTTTTTTCTTTTCATTACTTCCACATGTAAAGCTATTTCTATTAGTATAGAAATATGTAAATTTCCACATGTAAATCCAATGTCAGGGACTGAGCGGGGCTACAAATGAAGTGAAATGAAGTATGCTTTCAGTATGCAATACTGAAAAAATTGATATCGATGACATGTGGGACAAATAATTAACAACATAAAGTAATAAGTTTTGGAAATGTTAAGATAAATGAATGGCTTAAAGTAAGTTACTTGCATTTGGGCAGACAGAAATCAGTGATGATTAGAAAACATTTTACATATGTATTTATTTAATCCTATCTCACCATGTTCTGGAAAGAATTTGAGACCATATATACATTCAATACAAGATAAAAGGAAAGTTGCAAGGTAATCAGAGCAGCTGGAGAAATAAAGGGTACCATTCAAAAGGAAAAGAAGGAAGGCTTGGCTTTGGTATATAGGGAAAGGAGAGATGTTTAGAATATGCTACTTTCAAAGGCAGAGAATCCCCTTTCCCTCAGAGTGCTTAATCAAGTCTAGGTGATACTCACTGGGGATTCTGCTAAGGGACTGATGCATGGGCTAGGAGTTGAACTAGATGGCTTCCCTTCTGGCCCCAGTGCATGAACAAAGCATTCACTGAGACATTATTGTGTGTGTATCACTGTCACTGCTTCTATTGGGATAATATAAAAGAGCTTTAAGACTGATATTCCTGAAAGTGCAAAGTGTCTTCGTTATTATATGTTGAGATACACTAATAATAGAAACAAAAATAATGATATGTTAAATAAAAGCCAGATTTTTAAAGGGCAAGGCAATTTAAACAAAAATGAAATAAATACACATTTTAAAAAATCCGTTTAGTTTTAAAAGAAATGGAAAAATGAATATATGTCTACTGATTTTGAAAGTAGTGTTTTGCTAATTTCCCACAGAGCTCACCTGAATGACCTTGAAAACATTGTGCCATTTCTTGGTATTGGCCTTCTGTATTCCTTGAGTGGTCCAGATCTCTCTACAGCCATCCTGCACTTCAGACTCTTTGTTGGAGCACGGATCTACCACACAGTCGCGTATTTGACACCCCTTCCCCAGCCAAATCGTGCTTTGGCTTTCTTTCTTGGCTATGGAGTTACTTTTTCAATGGCTTACAGGTTGCTAAAGAGTAGATTGTACCTGTAAGGAGAATCCTACAACTCATCATCCAGTTATTTTCTAAGAATTCTGTACTTCCAATTTATGATGATTTTTTTTTGTTTTTAGATTTTAAGTGGGAGGGGAGCAGAGAAATTTAGATGGGGCAAACAGCCTGAATATTAACATGACCAATATCCTTTATTCTTATGCTTGTACTGAAATTTTAACACAATTCTTAAGTCTTTTGATTTCCTATTTAAGTGCCTTGTGATAAATTCAGATTATAATTTGTAACATTCATTCAACATTTAATATTTTAAATCTATAAAAAGGGTGAGTGTATGTATGATACCCCTGTATTTCAATATTGCTGAAACAGACATACGAAATAAAGAATTTGAAGAATAGTTTAATTTGGTTTAATTTTTCCCATCTTATATTTTCAAAAGTTTTAAACCTACAGGAAAGTGGAAAAGTAGTACAATGTTCCTTTATATATGTTTCACCCAAGTTTACCAACTGTTAACATTTTTCTTACTTGCTTTCACTCTCTCACTCAATGTTTTTTTCTGAATCATTTCAAAGTAGGTTGCAGAAATCATGATACTTCACTTCTAAATACTTCAACATGTATCTCCTATGAATAAGACAATCTCCAAATAAGTGCAATATCATGATCACACACAAGAAATTTAACATTAATATAATAATGTTATATATAATTCATATCTAAATTTCCCTGATTTTTCTAATAACGTCCTTTATAACTGCTATAGTTTTGATCCAGGAATCAAACAAGGACCCACAAGCATTTTGTTATTGTTTCTATTTAGTTTTCAATGAAATTGAAGAGTTCTTTCATTTTTTTTTCTTTTCTTTTTTTTTTTGTCTTTAATAACATTGACATTTTTTTGAGGAGTAAATGCTCGTTTTACGGGATGAACCTTAATCTGACTTTGTTTTTCTATTGTTTTCTTGTTCTTATGTTCAGATTAAACATTTTTGGTGACACTGTGTCTTCCACATTACAACATATCAATAAGCATATGATGTCAGTTTGCCCTGTTAATTGGTGCTGTTCAATTTGATCAACTTAGTAAGGTTGTATCAACCATATTTGTCCATTGTAAAGATATCTTTTTATTTTTGTAATCATACATGGGGACAAGTTGACACTACCCAAATCCTGTTTTCCTATAAACTTTCACCCAATGGGTTGAGCATTCTAATAATGCTGTCTGGTTTCCACATAAAAATATTAATATATACATATAAAAATTCATGAAATATATATAAGTATACAAACATATAAACACATATAAATCCACACAGATTTAGATTTTTAAATGGAATTATGTGTACTTAATATCTTATAATAAAGGATGAACTTCTAAAATATCAATATTACACTTGCCACTAAATTTATATTATTAGTTTTGCTATCTCTTGATTAGTCTCAATTATAAATACATATTTCTTAAAAAAGTGCTTTTAGTGGCTCTCATAATTGTTCATTCAGGTTTACTGCACAAGAGAATATCATTATGTAATATTTTAGGTCTCATAATTTGAGCAACTCTTAAGTACATAAACAGAAACTGTTGGCCTATGGAGAATTCTGTACAAGTTTCTTTTTACTTTTTTTTTTTTTTCTGTTTGAAAGCAGCTTGTGCATAGCATGGGTCTTGGCTTCAGAAAAGCTTGTAGTGTAATTAATGGAAAAGTCCATGAGCTTAGAAGTGAAAGGCCCAAAGTTCAAGGATTGGATCTACCTGCATAAACACACACACACACACACACACACACTCTCTCTCTCTCTCTCTCTCTCCCTGCTCTTTGGATTTGGATTACCTATTTACCCTGTCTGAGCTTCATTTTCCTCAAACTTTTTGTGAGATTTTTTAAAGGTCTAAAGATCTCTGTGTGTGGAGCCTATAAAAAAATACTTTCTAAACAAGTAAGTGTTCTCCATGTGAAAAATTATCTGAGTAATCTATCAGGCTTAACGATTCAGTTAGCTGAAGTTTTCTTAGCTTCATGTGAGATCTTTAACCATGGTCATTCTTCTCTTTGTTTTTTTTAAATTTCTACTTCCCTAGTAATGCTTCTCAGAGTATTAGCTGAGTAGACTGTGGTTATCATAATGGTTATCCATTCAGTTACTAATATTTGATACCCATCACTAAACTGTCAGGACAAAAAAACAGACATTTAAGTTTTATATTCTCAGAGGCATAAGAACTATGTGTATGTGCAGAAAACATTTAAGAAAAAATGAAAATGTCCAGAAGTAACCTACTTCATTTAATTCCCAAGTTTGAATAATAGTTGCAAAGACAATTTTATTTTTTTAATTTAAAACAATTTTTTTAATGTTTATTTTTGAGAGACAGAGAGAGAGAGAGTGCAAGTAGGGGAGGGGCAGAGAGAGAAGGAGACACAGAAACTGAAGCAGGCTCCGGGCTCAGAGCTGTCAACACAGAGCCCGACGCGGGCTCAAAGTCATGAACTCCGGGGTCATGACGTGAGCTGAAGTCAGATGCTTAACCGACTGAGCCACCCAGACGCCCTGTAAAGACAATTTTAAATGGTTTCTAACTCTATTTTCCCTTACAAGAGAAGCTTTAGATGTTGGGAGATTCACTAGTGGAATCATTTTTTTTTTAATGTTTATTTATGTTTGAGAGAGATGGGGAGGGGCATTGAGAGGGAGACAGAAGATCCAAAGCGGACTCTGTGCTGACAGCAGACAGCCTGATGCAGGGCTCGAATTCACAAACCATGAGATCATGACGTGAGCTGAAGTAGGAGGCTCAATCGACTGAACTACCTACGTGCCCCAGTGGAATTGTTTTAATGGAAGCAGATGGATGAAGGGGACAAATACTGGTCTAGTCTCTCCTGCACCAAGGATTCCCCACTTGACCACATGATACCCTGGGCTTTAGAGCAAAGTGCACAGTGAGCAACTCACCTGTGATCGGACAGACATGGAAAAGAGAGTGCACAGTTTACACACACTGTTATCTGCGAGGCATATGGTGGATATGTTCATGTTTCTGCCACTTAATTGGAACTCTGAAAGTGAGGATTGTGTTTTATTTATTTTTGTATACGTGTTCTCATTCATGTACACAGACATGCATATAAATACTCGCACCCACACACGTCGTATTCTCAAACCCTACATCACACACACACAGCCGGTACCAGCACCATCACCAGTACTAACCGTTATGGATACTTAGTGATTGGGCAACATGTTACTTCTTCAAACTTCGCCATCTCCCTTCACTCATGCCTTGCTATCCCCTCACCTACCCTAAAACAGCTCTACCGTAAGTCAAGATTTTTCTGCAGAAATCAGAAGATATTTATCTGTAATTCTTATAGATGCCGTATGTAGGGAAGCGATGGGAGTTTTGTTGGAGAGGATGCAGTGGCTCTCGAATGAGGGTGAAAGGTGGGACATGTTTCATTAAAATCTCTACAGCTAGCATCTATACACACAATTTTATATATAAAATTGAATCTATATTATTTAGGATATAAGCCCTATTGTTTTATCTTATGATATTGCATAGAATCTTCTAAGCAGGTGGGGACATCTATTTATAAGATGTACTTATTTGGATGGGGCATGTTGTGAAAGATGGTGAGTTTCATGAATATCAAAGGGCTCAGCGCTTTAAAAAAGGTTAAGAAAACTTTACCAATCGATGCCGAATGGAGTCCATCTGTTTTGAAGGCTCAGAGATTTACTCTTTCATTGCATAGGTGCCCTCAGGACCTGAGACGCAAAGTCGTAAGAACCAAAATATAAATGAGACTGCAGTGTAAACCAGAATGGCAGGGAATTCATCGAAAGTCAGTCTTATAAGTGTCCCATGTTCTGGTCTAAATCCCAGGGACCAGTCCATTGTGTCGCCATGGTCACAGTAACTTAGAAGCTAAAATCATGATCAGAAAGCCTCTGTTGATTTTATCTGAAGGAGTGTTGCCAAAAGTACCAAAGTTACTCCACCCCTTAACACTCTACACGTTGTAGGTAGGCTTATGTGGCAAAAAAAAAAAAAAAAAATCATACTTGGTGAGCATGGGTTTAGACCCAAGAGAGTTAGATGAATCAAATGTTAAATGGCATAAGACTAAAATAATCTGATACATCCATTTCAAAACAGAGATGATCTCTTGAACAGGATTAAAAATACTCAGAGTCCCCTGGCTATAGCACTTCACATTCGTCTCCACACTTGGAACAGCCTTGCAAGTGGGGACTAGCAAGACCTACACTGACAATGCGAGCCCCTCTCCAACCTGGGTGCTTAGATGGTCACAGTCAACGCGTATCTTTGTGTTCTTCTTTTCCCGTTTCCCTAGCTATCTGATCCTTCTTCCGACTGAGAGTCTAGTCTACCTCTTGAGTCTTAATGAGTTGGAAGCTAATGACTTATACCTACACTATGTTCAGCTAGGAGATTAACTGTCAAAAATTAATTGTTCAACCTTTGATTCCTAGTAATAGGGGAACCTCCAGAAACACCTAAGCACTGCTAACAGCAGTTAGCGCTCTAACATTCAATGATTCTAAGGCCAGATGTCTCCCCAGGCGGTGTGAAGAGCATGGAGTTTCTGGTGCCTAAAGCATTAAACTTTAAGGCAAAGAGACTCAGATCCACGGAATCCTGCATGGGCTGTATAAGCCATTCACCTGAAGGGTCTACTTTATAAATACAAAAAAATAATAATAAATTTGTGAGATGCACAGTTGCATCACACTGACTCTTCGTGAAGGCAGTTGGTGAGACGTGAGGCAATTTGCCTCGGGAGTCGCCACAATCCATTTAGAAACGGCGGCACAAAAGTCCCATGATCGTCTCCCCCCTGCCAGCCTGAAATGTCAGCCCTGTGGGAAGCTGATAGGTGTTCCTGCTATCAGCGGAAGCAGCACCTCTACATGCGTATCTTCCAGAGTATTTTATTCACTCTACATCCTATGTAAACTGTTGGATTTGACAAGGAGGAGTTGTCAAAGGCAGACTACTGGGAAGGGGCTATGTTCGGTTGAATTTGGCACCAATCTCTCACACTTGACAGCTCAAGTACAGGGTTGCGGATGAGCTATAGAACCTATGAGCCCCCTCAGTCAGCGTGCGCAGACCCTAAGTCACATTTAATTCAGGGAGCCCTGACAGCCCTGCATAAAATGGGAGCAGTAAAATGAAGAAATAGGAGCTGTGTGCAAGAGTGGGCCATTTAAGTTATTTCCTTTTACTGGAGTTTTGGAAAATACGAACCAGGACAACATAGACTATGAGACACCACGAGGAGATCGGCGTTAGCAGTGTAAGGAAAATAAACCAAACGTTACACCTGAGTGACGTGATAGGATTTTTAACAGCTAAAAGCTAAAAGCGGAAGCAGGGAAGAGTTTGAAACTGCCTAAAATTCTTATTTTTTAGCCTACATTGTACTTATCTGTATCTGTATCTCCATGTAAACAAAACGAAAGAGAGAGAGAGAGAAAAGAGAAGGATCAAAGTAGTTTTGTATAGTGAATAGAACATTGGATTTGAAAACATCTATATCTAAGTCTTGACTCTGACACTTTCTGGCTGCCTGAGATAATGACCAAGGTATTTAACCTCCTTAAGCCCCATCCTTAATTCTCAAATGGCAAAATTAATACTTTACCTACTATATGAATGATTATTCATGCCACGATAATTCTGTATAACAAATCACCCATGACTCAGTGGCTTTGCAAATGATTCTGCAGGGTTGAGCTGATGTTGGCTGGGTTTGCTCACGTGTCTGCTGTAAGCTATGTGTTGGCCAGGCAGTGCTGCTGGACGTGTGTCTAGTTGTCTGATGTTTCTGGGAACCGGCTGGAGCTTGGCTGATTCCAAATGATCTCAACTAGGATTACTGGGGCAACTCACCTCTATTCCATGTGTCTCCTCCTCTAAGGCAGAAGTCAGCAAACCATGGATGGCTCTTCAGCCAAATCTAGCCCACGGGCTATTTTTATAAATAACGTTTAATTGGGACACAGTTGTGCTCATTGATTTTCATTTTTTCTACGGCTACTTTCCTGTCACAATGGCAGAGATGAGTAATTGAAGAGTTGCAAAAGAGACCACATGGCCCACAAAACCAAAAAAAAAAAAAAAAAAAAACACCCCAAAAATTACGATCTCATCTTTTACGGGAAAAGTTTTGCTGACTCTTGCTCTAGTAGGCTAGCTTGATGTGTCACCATGGCCATGGCAAAGAGCAATAGAGGAAATGGAAAAATGTAAGCACGTTTTCAACATTCTGCATGCATCACATAGGCTAACACGCTATTGGCAAAAAAAAAAAGTCACATGTGTAACTGCAGAATGAAAATGCTAGGAAATAGACTCAACCTCATTAGTGAGAACTGCAAAGTCACATGGCAAAAAGGCATGGATGCACAGAGAGAGAAAGAGTTTAGGCTGTTTATGCAAGCAGTCTACCACATCTGCCCATGTTATGATGTTGTTGTGTAAGGTTCAGTTCGAACACATGTAAAGCATCTTATAAACTCTACCACATTAAAACAGCATTCATTCTAATGTGTAATAATTCTTTTCAGATTCGTGGTAATCTGTTATAGACTCAGTATGATAGCAATAGTTGTAACTAAATAAAAAATATGATACTGGGTGTGTGAACTTGGCCTTCTCCCTCTCATTTGCAATGTGCTGCCTAGGGAGACAGATGGGACAAGGAACAAATATTTGGATAGCCTTATTGTCTCCATAATCAAGTTGGTTCCCAAACTGTGCCCAGTCTGTTCTCTTGAATTATGATCTGCACCCTGCTCCCAACCAAGTGTTTCCTCAAATCTAATCAATTTCTGACTATTGGTGTATAGAATATAGAATAGACAATATTACTGGCCCAAATGTAAAATTTTTGTTTTAGTATTTGCTGGAATAATTGTATATTATCTTTCTATGCATTGCATTAATCATGAAAGTAAGAACTGTGCTAAATTCTTCTCTGAGCTACTAAATCTATAAACTTGATAACTAATGGTATATAATTTACTTTTCCTTAATAACTGATATTTCATGACAATACAATTAGACTTGAGAACCAAGAACTGGTTCCAACAACAGTTTTGCCACTAATTTGCATGAGACACTCTTGCACATCACCTACCCTTGCTCTCTCCATTTTTCACACTTAAAAGAAAGAGGTTGAATTAGAAAAACATTTGACATATTCTCTGACTCTAGAAGTTCTATTTGTTTTCAAGGCAGGTATTGGACTCTTCTTTTTCCAGTGGTAAAACGTGAATGGCAAGATGTGGGAATAGTTACAGCAGAAAGCTTGTAGCATCTATTAATGAGGTCAAAGATAAGTTTGTAAGTTAAATATCAACTTGTGGTTTAATGTCTTAGAATATTAATCTTTAAATTAATTTTCTCTGAGTATCCAATGTGATGTCACCAAAACCAAATGATCATTTGTTAATTTTCTGGAAAAAAATGCATTATTGCTCCCACTTTTAAGCTTTCCTTCTATTAAACTTTTTCAGACATTAAACATACTATCACTGCAGTAGTCCAGTCACTAGTAGCGGTGATCATTTGTGGGACAGAGCGGAATAAGATTCCTTGGTTTTTTTTAATTCTTGGCTTCCAGAATGTTGACTCTAAGAGTTAACGAGGTTCCATCTAGTCCAGATATCTACATGTAAAACAGCAGAAAAGGTTTTATTCATTGTTTTATGAAAGAAATATTCACTGAGGGCCTCTTCTGTGCCAGGCACTGCTCTAGGTGCTTGGTATACATTAATGATAGACAAATGAAGATCTTTGCCTCATAGAGTTTGCATTCTAGTGGGGATCCTTTAATTTAGGACTTGTAAAGAAGGCCAAAGGAAAGCAAAAGGATTTGTTCAACTGATTGAACCTATGTTATAATGGGAATTGTCTATGCCAGAGTTCAGGTCACTGTGGCCTGTGGGCCACATCTGACCTGCTACCTGTTATTGTTAGATCCATAAGCTACAATTTTTTTTTCTTTTCTTTTTTACTAATGAGCATTTGCACTAACTTTGATAATTGAGCACACCCTGAACCACAAATAAGCTAAATGGTATCCTTTGAATAAAATTCCATTCTTCTCTCTAGTGGATCTGAATTACAAAAACAGAATTGGGCTCCATTATAATTGTCTTTTGAATTTCCTCAATTAAAAATGTGGAAATTTGCTTTCTCTCTTGTCATAAAAGTAGCTGCGTAACACACTCAATTTTGCTTTTAGTTCACAAAGTTTAAATATTCACTATGCAGGCTCTTACAGAAAAAAATGTTGTCGGTTCCTGATCTACACAACTGAATCAAAAGGACACAAATGGATGCAGCAATGTCTCTAGTTCTTTTTCACTAAATAACTTATGCCAGAATTTAATCAAAGCAACTAAGAAAACTTTATTTCAGGGCACCTGGGTAGCTCAGTCAGTTGGGTGTCAGACTTTGGCTCGGGTCATGATATCACGGTCTGTGAGTTTGAGCCCCACGTGGGGCTCTGTGCTGACAGCTCGGAGCCTGGATCCAGATTCGATGTCTCCCTCTCTCTATCCCTCCCTCTCTCACATTCTGCCTCTTTCTCTTTCTCTCAAAAATGGATAAACATTAAAAAAATTAAAAAAAAAACTTTATTTCAACATTGATCCTCTTATGTTTGACTTAAGTTATCTATTTTTGTTACAAATTATTATGTCCTACATGATATGGCGTATGCTGGAATATTTGGTAATCTTTTAAGCATTCGCTCAATTGTTAAAGGGATTGAGATATTGTTAATTGACCTCTGTGAAAACACAGCTTCTTACCAGCATGTTTTGAATCTGGATGAGTGCTCCCTGGTAGCTGAATTTTCTCCTTGAGATCAGTACTCTTGATGTTACCATGAGGGATGTTGAAGTTTGGAAGGCCTTTTGGCTGTAAAAGTTTCGTGTTGCTTGGATTAGACGTACAGAAATCATGACACTTCCAGTGTAACACTATTATTCACTCACATGTCAGACACGGTAGTTAAAACCATTAATGTTTAATCACTTCAGGTAGTTTACACTAACAGAGAGCAGAATAAACTGTGGGCAAATGAAAGTGAATGGGAGACTCAGAAACCATTGACGAGATTTAATTCAACATCTTTGTTTTTTCCTGGGACATTTATGCTCATGCTGGTGATTTTATATTGCATACATATAATATAGTCATGGTTATTGATTTTAAAATTGTTCTTAGTTTCTTTGATGGATTTAAATTTATTACTATTTTATGGAGAAATAGGATATTGTTCAACTAGAAAAATCACTTCTCATTGCTCTGCCACACAAACGAATTTTAAATTCACGAATTCAAAAATCACCCCAAACCCTTTACCAAAAACAAAAACACTAACCATTACATTTAGAATTCTGAGTTAGAGTTTTAAAATTATTTCAAAATATGAACTAGCAAAATTGCATAGATACCCATTTTTAGGAATCCATCCCAAAGATATACCAGTCCAAAATATGAAAGTACTTGTGAACAAGGCTGAAGCACCTGAATTCACTGAAGCACCAATGAATAGCAAAATACTGAAAATAATCCAAATACCCACCAATAGGGAATAGCTGAATTATCTATGATACACATGGATTATTATGCAGCTATAAAGAATGAGAAAAATTTCTATGTTAACTATGGAATAATCTCCAGGTTGTAAGAATGTGTGTGTGTGCATGCGTGTGTGTGTGTGTGTGTGTGTGTGTGTGTGTGCATGCCGGTGTGTGCTTATATTTTAAAAATCAATAAAAAGACAAACCATAAGGTTCAAAAAATAACTATTTTTTTTGCAGGGGACAAAGAAGGTAGAGTGGAAGGGGGAAGGATAGAAACTACTCTTTTCTTCCTTTAAATACTTTGTTTTGAAGATGTGACTTTGGAAATGTAAATATTTTACATAATAATAAAATTAAATTAAACACAAAGAGCAATTCCTAAACACTGAAAGTCAAAAGAAAAAGAATCCTCAGAGTGTGTGTTGATGGCATAACCTCCCACAGAGGAACTATCCCAAGTGACTTTAAAGCGTAACAGATTGATTGTACATCCTTAGTGGGACCAAAGAACATAAAAAGACAAACAAACAAAATCTTCTTTTCCGTGATGCTATAGCTGGTGGTAGTGTCAATATTATTCTAAGACGTTTGTGTATTTAGTGTGAAATAAAGCAAATGAGTAGTTATCCTGGCATCGTTGAAAATCAGGATTTAGGGGCATGGCAGAAAGGAGATACAAATATGAAATCAGTTAGTAGAGTGAAAGCCTGTACTCCTGATTTTGAATTGGAAGTATTAGTTTGAACTTATGATGTGTTTCATCTAAAATGAAACAGAGATAACCTTATTTTCTATCTACGTTCACTGAAAAGAACTATCAGCCAGATGCAGGAAATGTAAGATGAACCTGGTATATAGCTTGTCACATCAGAAAATAAGGATGCTATTCAACACCACTAGTGTCATCTTGAAAAGGACTCAGGGGCCTAAATGAATAGACTCCTGTGTCAAATACAGGATGACTTGAGTATCAGGAGGAATAATTGCAGTAAATTGTAAAACATCAAAGATGTTTAAATCCATGAGTTGATAAAATATTTACAAATACATACACATACATATGTGTACATGCATGCATATTATACATCTAATATACATAAAAGACCATATATATTATCTTCTTTGAAGGATGTTAGGGGTCCCATTGTTTTTGAAAACTGTTAAAAAAAACAAGCATTTATGTTGCCTCTTTTACAAACTGTACCTCAGCGTTACCAATTGCTGTTGAGAGGGAAATGTCTCTTTGTAGAAGAATGCCAGCTAATAATTGAAGAAAAAAAATTTGTCTTTTCAATACCTTATGAATTAATGGATCCAAACAATGATTATTAATGACCACTAACATCACAAAAAGAAGACAGCCAGCGATAATTTATTCCTGAGGGTAGTATACAGCACCACCTATGAAGTTGTCTGGGCAAAAAAAACCAGCATGAGTCTCCACAAGCCTCTAATTTTTAATACAAACTTATAGGAAATACAAAGGATTAAAAGTCACCATGAGGATGAGATTAAAAATTCAGACTGAGCAAACTTTAAAAGACAAACAATCCATTTTTTCAACAAAAGCTTGAAGAAAGAGAATAAAAGCAACAGAGAAAAAGAAAGACACAGACAGAGAAGGAACTGATAGATAAAAGAAATTTGAGAGTTTTATCATCTGTCCATGTATGGAAGTCATTTGGATTCTAAATCAAGAAACAAAGTGAAAACCAGTAAATAATTGGAGAAATGTGAACATGATTGAATATTTGATATAAAGGAATATTTTTTTAGAAAAGAATTCCTTTAACATTTTTCGGGTGTGATAATGAGATTGAATATGCAAAAAAGTCTCCATCTTTTAGAAACATCTCTGAAATATTTACAGATGATGTGGTGTCTGAGATAATTTCAAACTGCAGGGATGGGATAGAGGACAAGAAAGGGTGGGTGTAAAGAAAGCGACACTGGTCTTGAGTTTTGAACTGTTGAAGCTGAGTGATAAGTTCATGGAAAATCACTATACTGTTCTCTCTGCTCTTATTTGTCTTTGAAATGTTTTAAAATAAGAGAGAGGGAAGATGGCGGCGTAGGAGGACGCTGGGCTCACCGTGCGTCCTGCTGATCACTTAGATTCCACCTACACCTGCCTAAATAACCCAGAAAACCGCCAGAGGATTAGCAGAACAGAGTCTCCGGAGCCAAGCGCAGACGAGAGGCCCACGGAAGAGGGTAGGAGGGGCGGCGAGGCGGTGCGCGCTCCACGGACTGGCGGGAGGGAGCCGGGGCAGAGGGGCGGCTCGCTGGCCAAGCAGAGCCCCCGAGTCTGGCTGGCAAAAGCGGAGGGGCCTGACGGACTGTGTTCTGACAGCAAGCGAGACTTAGCGTCTGGGAGGTCATAAGTTAACAGCTCTGCTCAGAAAGAGGGAAGGCTGGAGGACAAAGGGAGGGAGAGCTGCTGAGCCCCCGGACGACAGAGCTCAGTTTGGCGGGGAACAAAGGCGCTCGCCAGTGCCATCTCCCCCGCCCATCCCCCAGCCAAAATCCCAAAGGGAACCAGTTCCTGCCAGGGAACTTGCTCGCTCCGCGCAAACACCCAACTCTGTGCTTCTGCGGAGCCAAACCTCCGGCAGCGGATCTGACTCCTTCCCGCTGCCACAGGGCCCCTCCTGAAGTGGATCACCTAAGGAGAAGCGAGCTAAACCTGCCCCTCCTGCCCCCGTGCACCTTGCCTACCCACCCCAGCTAATACGCCAGATCCCCAGCACCACAAGCCTGGCAGTGTGCAAGTAGCCCAGACGGGCCACGCCACCCCACAGTGAATCCTGCCCCTAGGAGAGGGGAAGAGAAGGCACACACCAGTCTGACTGTGGCCCCAGTGGTGGGCTGGGGGAAGACATCAGGTCGGACTGCGGCCCCGCCCACCAATTCCAGTTATACACCACAGCACAGGGGAAGTGCCCTGCAGGTCCTCACCATTCCAGGGACTATCCAAAATGACCAAACGGAAGAATTCCCCTCAGAAGAATCTCCAGGAAATAACAACAGCTAATGAACTGATCAAAAAGGATTTAAATAATATAACAGAAAGTGAATTTAGAATAATAGTCATAAAATTAATCGCTGGGCTTGAAAACAGTATAGAGGACAGCAGAGAATCTCTTGCTACAGAGATCAAGGGACTAAGGAACAGTCACGAGGAGCTGAAAAGCGCTTTAAACGAAATGCAAAACAAAATGGAAACGACAACAGCTCGGATTGAAGAGGCAGAGGAGAGAATAGGTGAGCTAGAAGGTAAAGTTATGGAAAAAGAGGAAGCTGAGAGAAAGATAAAAAAATCCAGGAGTATGAGGGGAAAATTAGAGAACTAAGTGATACACTAAAAAGAAATAATATACGCATAATTGGTATCCCAGAGGAGGAAGAGAGAGGGAAAGGTGCTGACGGGGTACTTGAAGAAATTATAGCTGAGAACTTCCCTGAACTGGGGAAGGAAAAAGGCATTGAAATCCAAGAGGCACGAGAACTCCCTTCAGACGTAACTTGAATCGATCTTCTGCACGACATATCATAGTGAAACTGGCAAAATACAAAGATAAAGAGAAAATTCTGAAAGCAGCAAGGGATAAACGTGCCCTCACATATAAAGGGAGACCTATAAGACTCGTGACTGATCTCTCTTTTGAAACTTGGCAGGCCAGAAAGGATTGGCACGAGATCTTCAGTGTGCTAAACAGAAAAAATATGCAGCCGAGAATCCTTTATCCAGCAAGTCTGTCATTTAGAATAGAAGGAGAGATAAAGGTCTTCCCAAACAAACAAAAACTGAAGGAATTTGTCACCACTAAACCAGCCCTACAAGAGATCCTAAGGGGGATCCTGTGAGACAAAGTACCAGAGACATCACTGCAAGCATAAAACATACAGACATCACAATGACTCTAAACCCGTATCTTTCTATAATAACACTGAATGTAAATGGATTAAATGAGCCAACCAAAAGACATAGGGTATCAGAATGGATAAAAAAAACAAGACCCATCTATTTGCTGTCTACAAGAGACTCATTTTAGATCTGAGGACACCTTTAGATTGAGAGTGAGGGGATGGAGAACTATTTATCATGCTCCTGGAAGCCAAAAGAAAGCTGGAGTAGCCATACTTATATCAGACAAACTAGACTTTAAATTAAAGGCCGTAACAAGAGATGAAGAAGGGCATTATATAATAATCACAGGGTCTATCCACCAGGAAGAGCTAACTATTATAAATGTCTATGCGCCAAATACCCGAGCCCCCAGATATATAAAACAATTACTCATAAACATAAGCAACCTTATTGATAAGAATGTGGTCATTGCAGGGGACTTTAACACCCCACTTACAGAAATGGATAGATCATCTAGACACACAGTCAATAAAGAAACAAGGGCCCTGAATGATACATTGGATCAGATGGACTTGACAGATATATTTAGAACTCTGCATCCCAAAGCAACAGAATATACTTTCTTCTCGAGTGCACATGGAACATTCTCCAAGATAGATCATATACTGGGTCACAAAACAGCCCTTCATAAGTTTACAAGAATTGAAATTATACCATGCATACTTTCAGACCACAATGTTATGAAGCTTGAAATCAACCACAGGAAAAAGTCTGGAAAACCTCCAAAAGCATGGAGGTTAAAGAACACCCTACTAACGAATGAGTGGGTCAACCAGGCAATTAGAGAAGAAATTAAAACATATATGGAAACAAACGAAAATGAAAATACAACAATCCAAACGCTTTGGGATGCAGCGAAGGCAGTCCTGAGAGGAAAATACATTGCAATCCAGGCCTATCTCAAGAAACAAGAAAAATCCCAAATACAAAATCTAACAGCACACCTAAAGGAAATAGAAGCAGAACAGCAAAGGCAGCCTAAACCCAGCAGAAGAAGAGAAATAATAAAGATCAGAGCAGAAATAAACAATATAGAATCTAAAAAAACTGTAGAGCAGATCAACGAAACCAAGAGTTGGTTTTTTGAAAAAATAAACAAAATTGACAAACCTCTAGCCAGGCTTCTCAAAAAGAAAAGGGAGATGACCCAAATAGATAAAATCATAAATGAAATGGAATTATTACAACCAATCCCTCAGAGATACAAACAATTATCAGGGAATACTATGAAAAATCATATGCCAACAAATTGGACAACCTGGAAGAAATGGACAAATTCCTAAACACCCACACTCTTCCAAAACTCAATCAGGAGGAAATAGAAAGCTTGAACAGACCCATAACCAGCGAAGAAATTGAATCGGTTATCAAAAATCTCCCAACAAATAAGAGTCCAGGACCAGATGGCTTCCCAGGGGAGTTCTACCAGACGTTTAAAGCAGAGATAATACCTATCCTTCTCAAGCTATTCCAAGAAATAGAAAGGGAAGGAAAACTTCCAGACTCATTCTATGAAGCCAGTATTACTTTGATTCCTAAACCAGACAGAGACCCAGTAAAAAAAGAGAACTACAGGCCAATATCCCTGATGAATATGGATGCAAAAATTCTCAATAAGATACTAGCAAATCGAATTCAATGGCATATAAAAAGAATTATTCACCATGATCAAGTGGGATTCATTCCTGGGATGCAGGGCTGGTTCAACATTCGCAAATCAACAAACGTGATACACCGCATTAACAAAAAAAAAAAGAGAAGAACCATATGATCCTGTCAATCGATGCAGAAAAGGCCTTTGACAAAATCCAGCACCCTTTCTTAATAAAAACCCTTGAGAAAGTGGGGATAGAAGGAACATACTTAAAGATCATAAAAGCCATTTATGAAAAGCCCACAGCTAACATCATCCTCAACGGGGAAAAACTGAGAGCTTTTTCCCTGAGATCAGGAACACGACAGGGATGCCCACTCTCTCCGCTGTTGTTTAACATAGTGCTGGAAGTTCTAGCTTCAGCAATCAGACAACAAAAGGAAATCAAAGGCATCAAAATTGGCAAAGATGAAGTCAAGCTTTCGCTTTTTGCAGATGACATGATTTTATACATGGAAAATCCGATAGACTCCACCAAAAGTCTGCTAGAACTGATACATGAATTCAGCAAAGTTGCAGGATACAAAATCAATGTACAGAAATCTGTTGCATTCTTATACACTAACAATGAAGCAACAGAAAGACAAATAAAGAAACTGATCCCATTCACAATGCACCAAGAAGCATAAAATACCTAGGAATAAATCTAACCAAAGATGTAAAAGATCTGTATGCTGAAAACTATAGAAACTTATGAAGGTAATTGAAGAAGATTTAAAGAAATGGAAAGACATTCCCTGCTCATGGATTGGAAGAATAAATATTGTCAAAATGTCAATACTACCCAAAGCTATCTACACATTCAATGCAATCCCAATCAAAATGACACCAGCATTCTTCTCGAAGCTAGAACAAGCAATCCTAAAATTCATATGGAACCACAAAAGGCCCCAAATAGCCAAAGTAATTTTGAAGAAGAGGACCAAAGCAGGAGGCATCACAATCCCAGACTTTAGCCTCTACTACAAAGCTGTAATCATCAAGACAGCATGGTATTGGCACAAAAACAGACACATAGACCAATGGAATAGAATACAAACCCCAGAACTAGACCCACAAACGTATGGCCAACTCATCTTTGACAAAGCAGGGAAGAACATCCAATGGAAAAAAGACAGTCTCTTTAACAAATGGTGCTGGGAGAACTGGACAGCAACATGCAGAAGGTTGAAACTAGACCACTTTCTCACACCATTCACAAAAATAAACTCAAAATGGATAAAGGACCTGAATGTGAGACAGGAAACCATCAAAACCTTAGAGGAGAAAGCAGGAAAAGACCTCTCTGACCTCAGCCGTAGCAATCTCTTACTCGACACATCCCCAAAGGCAAGGGAATTAAAAGCAAAAGTGAATTACTGGGACCTTATGAAGATAAAAAGCTTCTGCACAGCAAAGGAAACAACCAACAAAACTAAAAGGCAACCAACGGAATGGGAAAAGATATTTGCAAATGACATATCAGACAAAGGGCTAGTATCCAAAATCTATAAAGAGCTCACCAAACTCCACACCCGAAAAACAAATAACCCAGTGAAGAAATGGGCAGAAAACATGAATAGACATTTCTCTAAAGAAAACATCCGGATGGCCAACAGGCACATGAAAAGATGTTCAACATCGCTCCTTATCAGGGAAATACAAATCAAAACCACACTCAGATACCACCTCACGCCAGTCCGAGTGGCCAAAATGAACAAATCAGGAGACTATAGATGCTGGAGAGGATGTGGAGAAACGGGAACCCTCTTGCACTGTTGGTGGGAATGCAAATTGGTGCAGCCGCTCTGGAAAGCAGTGTGGAGGTTCCTCAGAAAATTAAAAATAGACCTACCCTATGACCCAGCAGTAGCACTGCTAGGAATTTACCCAAGGGATACAGGAGTACTGATGCATAGGGGCACTTGTACCCCAATGTTTATAGCAGCACTCTCAACAATAGCCAAATTATGGAAAGAGCCTAAATGTCCATCAACTGATGAATGGGTAAAGAAATTGTGGTTTATATACACAATGGAATACTACGTGGCAATGAGAAAGAATGAAATATGGCCTTTGGTAGCAACGTGGATGGAACTGGAGAGTGTGATGCTAAGTGAAATAAGCCATACAGAGAAAGACAGATACCATATGGTTTCACTCTTATGTGGATCCTGAGAAACTTAACAGAAACCCATGGGGGAGGGGAAGGAAAAAAAAAAAAAAAAGAGGTTAGAGTGGGAGAGAGCCAAAGCATAAGTGACTCTTAAAAACTGAGAACAAACTGAGGGTTGAAGGGGGGTGGGGGGGGAGGGTGGGTGATGGGTATTGAGGAGGGCACCTTTTGGGATGAGCACTGGGTGTTGTATGGAAACAAATTTGACAATAAATTTCATATATAAAAAAAAAAGAAATGTTTTAAAATAAAACATTAAAACATAAAGGGGGAGGTGAACAAAGTCTTCTAAGACCTAGAACTATAGCTTTATCAAAGTCTAAATAAATTAGATGTTGTCTGTTGAACTAATACTTTAAAAATATTTGTACTCTGATGAGCACGGAGTGATATATGGAAGTGTTGAATCACTATGTTGTACACCTGAAACTAATATAACTCTGCATATTAACTCTACTGGAATAAAAATTGATAAAAATAAATGATCAACCGAAGGAAAACATGTTCTGTACTCTATAGAAGAAAATTATAGACAAGCTGAGGTACATTAATTGGTGCTTATGATTAGCATTTTTATCCACAGTAAAATTTTATATTATTTTCCAACTTTGGATTTCTCCTTTAAAATCTCTGTTAAGATATTGCCATGCGGGGCCAATATCTTAATATAACAGACTCGATGTGCATCTGTACATCTATAATGGAGATAATATTTTCTCAAACAATTTAATCTCTTTTAAACCACACATTTTTTTGCCATTAGTACATGCCCTGAGACTTTATCACCCCAGGCAAGAAGAGAGTAGGTACCTTCTAGAATTGAGAGGCCCATTGGTAGGAAAGAGGGAAGATATGACACAGGAGAATTCTTCATTGAAGAGGGACAGGAAACCACCAAAAAGAGAGAATGGGTCTAGGAATGAACTGCTACTGAGATCCTATGAGGGGACCTACACCTCCTTGGCCTTTGTGAGAAGATAGAGGCCCCAGTAAGAACTGTGTCCCATCTAATTGGTTTAATAGTGCCCCCTCCCAAAGATGTGTACAAGTCCTAACCCACTAGAACCTATAAATGTGAAGGATCTTTGCAGATGTAATTAAATTAAAGATCTTGACTGGAGATTTTTCTGGATTAGGATGGGCCCTAAATCCAATACCAAATCCTTAGAAGAAAAGGGAAGGGGAAACAGAGGCTGAGGTACAGAGGAAAGAAAGTGATGGGAAGATAGAGGCAGACTGGCGTTATACAACCCCTGCCAAGGAATGCCAAGGGTTGGTGGCAGCCATGGGAAGTGAGGAGAGAGCCATAGAACAGATTCTCTCTCAGAGTTTCCAGAGAAAACCAGCCCTGCTGACAACTTGATTTCAGACTTCTGGCCTCCACAACTGGAAAAGAATCAATTTCTGTTGTTTCAAGCCACTGAATTTGTGATAATTTGCCACAGGAACCCCAAGAAACTCATATGCCCAGCTTCTGATAGTGGGCTCTGGGAAAAGTGCATCTCACAGGGGCTCCAGGGCAATATGAGAATAGCAATGTCAGTGTCACGTAGTTTGGAAGGGAAAGGCCCAGAAATAAGACCCCCAAGTCTCTCCTGGCTCACTTTCAGAGACTGTTTTCTGAGTTTCTGACCTGTTCCAGGTGAGATAGCTGAGAACAGGAGGCCTTATCACAGAGGTCCCACGGTGAGGCCAGACTCTAGTGAGGGTCACAGCAGAGATGACAGGGGCAGGTGGATGGTAGACATAGACACTGGGACAGAGGTTGGGTGGGAATGGAGGATATTACCAGACACACTAAATGTGCTGAGAGAACTGCCCAGGGATTCCACGAGTGTGGACCTGTTAGAGTGCATTTAGACAGAACACTCTGAGGTGGGAGAGTAGAAGAACCTATAAATGTGAAGACTGAAGCAAAACTTTAAAAGCTCAGAGAAGCAGAAGGCAGGAGAGAAATACAAGAGACTGGACATCACTTCCCCCGTATGAACTTCTTCATGTGCCCAAATTTCACTTGGAGGAAGAGGAGAACCTTGCAAAGAGAAATTGCTCGAATAACTAGTTTGAACTGCAGTAGGAGTTTGCCTGCAATGGATGATTGTACTCGAGAAGAGGGTTGGTGAGCATGCATGGGAACATTTAAGACTTTTCTTGTCATTAGATGATGGGGATGTAGGCGGGTGGAACTGAGGACTTTGAAATTACATCAAGTAGATACTTTTTGAAAAGCTGTACTAGGGTGCACGTAGTATGTGTAAAAATTGACCTTGCTACACATAGAAGAGGCAAAAAAAGATCAGTGCTTACAGACTTTGAATAGTTTTGTCATAATACAATCCACTGTGATTTTTATCATCTAAGTTAGATCTAATTTAATTTATTTGCACATCTGTCTGCCTGTGAAAGAGTCAGCTTTTGACAATGAATTTCTGATGCAACTGTATCTATTTCAGCTTCAGTCCTACCATCAAAGGCCAGGAGAAGCCTGCCTCTTCTGAGGGCTTTGTTTTATCAGTCTGGGTGGCTGGCTTTGATTTGGCTTTGTCATCTTGCCATGAAGCTCACAAGTGACTCTCATTAAGAGTTCTGCTGATGCTAATTTATAGATCAGCAAGTTTGGAGGACTGTTTTTAATGTATTCACTTTATTTTGAAGCTTTGCATCTTTTCAACCTCTCAAGGGTCAGGTCTGTTTTGCAGACAACTAGAACAAGAGTATGGAAGTAATCATCTGTAAAATGAGGGTCTCCCATCCAGATTCTCTCCTCAGCACACTGGCCTGAAGAATCTATCTGTCTTCACTCTTTGCTTTGTTTGGCTATCCAGTGACTCTTTAGGTGTGGTCTATCAGGTGGTGAAGGTTTCAGGCGCTGCAAATCTTTCTGACCTCTGCTTGCCTTCAAATGCAATGACTGATTTGTTAGGGTAGGAGGTGAAGTTCAATAAATTAATGTAAAGCCCCCAAGCAGCTAGTGGTTTGGAAATTCTTGGGCTCCTCGGGTGCATTTCCGGGATCTCCCATTGCCACTAGATGTCCCTGTGTGGCTTTTCTTTTGGACATCGGTGCTGTGTGCCTGCAAGTTATTTCTGCCCTGCTGCATGGCAGGAGAGCGTTCTACAGTCTCCGAAGAGCCAGTTTACAGTTGAGTGTTATCCAGGCTGGCACCCGACACACCTTACTCTCATACCCTGATTTCAAACATAAGGGCATGGCAAAGGGGAAAATCACTCCGAGATTGTGAAGAAATCAGGACCCTCTCTACAGAGGTCCCTGGGTCCTTTCCAACTCTCAGTCATTAAACTTCCCTGCCTGTCAGCCCACTCTCAGTACCCTGAACCAAAGCTTTTCAAACTATCATGAAGAACTAGCTCTTAAAAATATGTTTTTATGCTTCTGATCTCTCTCTCATAGACCAATACATAGTCTCACTGGTGCCCAGCCAGCTTGCCCCTCACATCACATGTAACTCAACAGGAGAGTTTGGTAACATCCAAACTGGGTATTCCCTGTTTAAGGAAATGAGTTCACTGATTATGTGCTTGGATGTGCCATTGTACTGCAGCGTAAGCTGACTGTAAGTGTTTTCTCGTGCGAACTCTCAGTTTCTGTATTTCTGCTGTCATTGACTGGCAACAGTTTGCAGAGCAGCATTGGTCTGAGGACCACATTTGGAGTGGCACTGGTCTAGTGTTACCCTAAGGCTTAGTTCTACATCCTTGAATTAAAACCAATGGGCCATGAGGAAATGGGGA
Organism: Panthera onca; assembly: GCF_046562875.1. NCBI lineage: Eukaryota > Metazoa > Chordata > Mammalia > Carnivora > Felidae > Panthera > Panthera onca. Next base: position 49,792,759 of record NC_138345.1, read on the forward strand.
ACTAAAGGCAGCTTTGGAAAACTTGAATGGAGACTCATGCCATGTGTGGAGGGTGTGGTCTCTGTCTTTTCAGGGCACCTGCTCTAGGTCAGATATGGATCTTCCACTGAGCTCCTGCACTGCATCTCAAATTATGGATACTTTTTTAAAGTTTTTTTTTTAATTTATTTATTATGAGAGAGAGAGAGAGAGAGAGAGAGAGAGAGAGAGAGATCAGGGGAAGGGCAGAGAGAGAGGGAGAGAGAAAGTCCCAAGCAGGCTCCACACTGGCAGGGCTTGGACTCATGAACTGACAGATCATGACCTGAGTTGAAATCAAGAGTCATATGCTGAACCAATTGAGAGACCCAGACGCCCCTCAAATTATGGCTCCTTTAAACAGAAACAATGGGTGACCCTTGGAAGCAACAACAGTGGAGAGGGAATGAGAGTTCTTACAGCTTCTGAACCTTCTTGCAGAAATTAAGTGAGCCTTGTAAGGGCTCACTTGCACTTTAGAAAAGAAATAAAGGTGGGGTAGGGATCGTAAATACCATGTACTTGGATTCATTTTAATAATTACCCATAGTGAAGCCTAGGTGATAGATAGTGTGATGGCTTACCCAGCAACCGGCTCCAATTACAGAAATAGGGGAAGAGAGTTTTAGCTTCACAAACGGGAAAGAAATAGTTTGTTTACTCAATGCACCAACAGTTTGTGTCCCAACAATCATTTATTAAGCCAGCTATGCGTAATGCGAAAGCACAATTTGCCTTAAAGACAAAGTCGAGGATGGTGGTTAAGTTTCCTATTAGTTCACAGAATATCATTTAAACCAGGCAGTAATTGAATTAAAATAATAAAGCAATGTTTTTTTTTCTTTTATAATTCCATAGGTTAGATCAAGTCCACCGGCAGAGAACATTGATTTCTCTATTACACCCCATTTTGATCGAAGGTTTCCCTGCCCTTTCTCAGGAGAGCCGCTGGAGGCACGGGGTTTCTCTGAATTTCCTTGCTCTGATCAGGACAGCAATATGACCCGAGACCCTCATGGCAGTGGCGAGACGAGAGGTAGGATTCCAGACAAAGGGAATTGTGGAAGAAGGGTTTCATAAGCTGTTTCTTTGAAGTTTGAAGTATAAAGCCATGTTCAATGAGGAGGGTTGGGGTTTGTGCAGTACAATCTTCTAGTGGTGGCCTGGAGCTAGGCATGGGATGTCTCACAGACGATGCAGAGTGGTGAGTACCAGAAACTCTGAATCAGGTACTACCGAGAGGAAGTGCGTAGAAGAGTGAGAGGAAGCTGCACAAGTGGAAAAAGAAGAGGAAAGAAATGCGCAGGTGAGAAAAGAAATTGAGGGGCAATATACACAGGTCCATCAACCAGGGACTGAAATTCCACGGGGTAAGGCTCACGTTTATATGTTTGCCTTTATGTGGCAAGGGCTCCAAAAGAGGGGCCCTAAATATGTCCTTCCAGAATGATGCCTCTTGTGAGGGCCGACCTCTGCAGCATCTTCCTTGGAAAATATAACACAGGCAGGGACACAAACAGGTTTCGTTGAGCCTGAAGCATATGTACTTTGCGGGTACCTCAGAGAAAAAACAAATTTAAAAATATATAAAATTAGGTATAAAAGTAAGTATTTATTGAGATGAGAAAATAAAAACAAAACAAAATATCCATCTTAAAGAGCTAACGAGTACCACAAAATACAGAAAACATAACCATTTTTAATCGCCAGCCATCTTCGTGTCATTTTTTTCTACATATTTTCATTGCATCTTCTTTGAGTGCCTCTTCCTTTCATGTGATCGGGTTGAGGATCCGTTACCTCAAAATATGGCACCTTGGCATATGGAGTATTTTTTTTTTAATTTTTTAATGTTTGTTTATTTTTGAGAGAGAGAGAGAGAGAGAGGCAGAAAGAGATGGAGACACAGAATCTGAAGCAAGCTCCAGGCTCTGAGCTGTCAGCACAGATCCGGATGCAGGGCTGGAACTCATGAACTGCGAGATCCAGACCTAAGCTGAAGTCAGATGCCTAACCGACTGAGCCAACCCAGGCACCCCAGCATATGGAGTATTTTAAGATGAAAAACTTTGAAAAAATAGCAGAAGCAAGAATGTCAATCTGACCTTCCCAGCCCTTCTCTCCTGAAACAGGTCATACAACCCTCGTGAAAGAGGTGCCCTCCCAACACCTGGAGGAAAGACGTGTCCTTATCTCTGAAGACAAAAGGATGCCAAGGAGAACTTCACAAACCACTTTGTTAAGTTTTGCCAGCACACTGCACTTATCCCATACTCCTTAACTTATCATATTTCTATACAACTGCTCACCCCTTATCAAACCTAGCATAAAATATTCTGATCTAACCATCTCTTGAGGTTTCCATTCCCTAACGAAGGCCCCTGTGTCAGGCAAAACTCATATTAAATACATTTGTGTGCTCTTCTGCTGTTTATCTGTCATTGTCAATTTAATTTTCAAACCCCGTCGGGGCCCGCAAGAGGGTGGAAGAATACTTTTTCCTCCCCTACACACGTTTAGTCAAAAAATTTAAACACGTACTGATACTATGAGAGAAATTTTAGTTTTATAATGTGTTATCAGTTAATATCATGCAAACTTTTGGGATTGTTGACAAATTTAGGAACATTTCCATCAGATTTCTTCATACATGAATGGTTGGAAAGATTTCTACAGACCAGGCTCTGGTTGCATGTGTTTCAACCTGATTTCTCTCCCTGTATTTATGTGATTTGGGTGGTTAACACAATAATATATGTTCGAATCATAATATAAACTCTTGGCGGTCACTTGTGTTCTTACCAGGTGAGTCAGCACAGTGGCCAAGATGAATATTCCTACAAGCCATTACTACACATGGATGCTTAGCAATAACTTAACCTTGCCCAGAAATGACTACAAGCAATTATCTGTCTCTTCCCCATCTCTATCTTTATCTTTATTTAGCTGTATCTATTATATAATTATTTGTATCTATTATGTAATTATATCTAGTCAGATGGATGGATGGAGAGATAGATAAATAGAGAGAAATTGATATTTATCCATATCCAACTAAAATCTTTTTTTTAAATGTTTATTTATTTTTGAGAGGAAGCACAAGTGGGAAAGGGACAGAGAGAGAGAGACAGAGAGAGATAGAGAAGATCTGAAGTGGGCTCCGCGCTGACAGCAGAGAGCCTGATGTGGGGCTTGAATTCACCCACCACGAGATCATGACCTGAACAGAAATGGGTCTTCGTTGTAACCGACTGGGCCACCCAAGCATCTCCAACCTAAAATCTTTTTTTTGTTTTTAATTTTTTTTAATGTTTATTTATTTTGACAGAGACAGAGAGAGAGCATGAGAGGCAGAGGGGCAGAGAGAGAAGGAGACACAGAATCCAAAGCAGGCTCCAGGCTCTGAGCTGTCAGCACAGAGCCCGACATGGGGCTCGAACTCACGGAGTGCAAGATCATGACCTGAGCAGAAGTCAGCGGCTTAACTGACTCAGCCACCCAGGCACCCCTCCCACCTAAAATCTTTTTAGTGTATTCTCAGTTCAACTTCCCCTTAACCAAGTATCAAAAATGCTCTGAGCTGTTGTAATGTCACTCAACATGAGCTGAAGTTTTCTGAAGGGTGTGTCAGGGTGAAAATAGACAGTGAGTGGTCTCAACTCATTCCTGTTTACACACATTAGTTTTGCAAATTTTATAAAGACATATAATCATGTGAACACACTGCTGGGGCTCTTTCCAGACCTTTTGAAGACACCTGTGCAAATGAAGGGGTCTTCATGCTTAAAGTTCAATAGCTTCAGAGTAAGTTGGTGAGAAGAGACAGGAGCAGGAGAGTGTGTCCCCAAAAATGTGGGAAATAAAAAGGAATGTCCCCTGTCATGTGCACTGTCAACACTAGATTCTTGGAGTTTCCTTCCTGTTTTCTTTTCCTGTCAGGGCAAGAAAAACCTGCAGTGAGAGGCTGTCCACACAAGAGCAGTGACTCTCAGATATTACCACAGCAGCAAAGGTGAAAACCAACAGATTTGGAGTACACTTTCATCAAACCCGAGGCCTGGAGGAACAGCAGGTAACAGTTGATGCTCGTAATGAAAAAGCTTGTAAACCTTTGGCAATCACCTGGATTTGAGAGACATGGTTTGAGGAAAGAAAGGAGGCTGATATTTCAGAGAATATGCTAATTGGGGCTCAGCCTGTTATACTTCCATTACCCACATCCTTATGTTTTTCTTCCCTTGGTCAGTGGCCCCAAAATATCTGCTACACTTAAACATTTGTAATGCATTTAAGCCACTAGGATATTGTTATCAGTTGACACGCAACTCAAACCCAATCCAACCTGACGGTATAGTTCTTTTATTGTCGGTTTTGTTTGACAATCTACTACATTAATAGACCGCATTTATCCAGCTTATAAACATTTAGGTTGCTTCCTAACTTGTGCTGTGAACATCCAGATACATGTGTCCCTGGGCTAACATACAAGATATTCTCTGGGAGACATACCTAGAAGACAAATTATTGGGCTGTAGAACATGTACATCTCCAATTTTACTTGGTAATTACAAACTGTTTTTCCAACCTCGTAGCCTCATGAAACACTTCCACCAACAGTATATGAGACCTCCTTTTGCCCTACATCTTTATCAACACTTGGTAATGTCATACTTTTTAATATTTCTCAAATTTATGAATGGTTAATGGTATCTCTCTGTGGCTTTAGTTTGCCTTTTTGTCTATTGTGGCAAGCAACTTTTCATACATCTTTGACTCTTGGAGTTTTGTCTTTTTGCAAGTGCTTATTCAGCTCTTTTGACGATTTTTCTACTGACTTATCTGCCCTTGCTTTATTGATTCATAAAACTTCTTTATATTTTCTGAAAACTAGCTCATACCAGTTTTATATCCAGTAAATATTTTCTGATAAGCTTATCTTTTTCTTCTCTTTGAGGTGTCTTTTGATAAACACAAATCTTTAACGTTAGTGTAATTGAATTAAAATATCTTTTCTTTTTCTGTTTTGGTGTTTTCTGGCTAAAATGAATGACAATACTCTGAGTTTATAAAAATATTTCCCTGTATTTCTAAAATATTTGTAGTTTTATCTTTTTATAGGCCATAATTCACAGGGGGAAGTGACATTTGAAAATATAGTATGAGACAATCTTGAAAAAGAAGAACAAACTGGAGGTATCACAATCCCAGATATCAAGATATACTACAAAGCTGTAGTAACCAAAATAGTATGGTATGGGCACAAAAATAGACACATAGATCAGTGGAACAGATTAGAGATTCCAGAAGTAAATCCATGATTAATAGTCAATTAATCTTCAATAAAGGAGGCAAGAATATGCAATGGGAAAAAAATCTCTTCAGCAAGCAGTGTTAGGAAACCTGGACAGCTACATGCAAAGAAATGAAACTGGACCACTTTCTTACATCATACACAAAAATAAACTCAAAATGGATTCAAGACCTAGATGTGATACTTGAAGCCATAAAAATTCTAGAAGACAGCACAGGCAGTAATTTCTCTGACATCAGCCATATCAACATTTTTTTCTAGATATGTCTCCTGAGGCAAAGGAAACAAAAGCAAAACAAACAAACAAAACTACTGAGACTACATCAAATTAAAAAGGTTCTGCACAGCAAAGGAAACAATCAACAACATTAAAAGACAACTTACTGAATGGGAGAAGATCTTTACAAATGATTTAACTGATAAAAGGCTAATATCAATATCAATATATATATATATATATATATATATATATATATATATAACTAATAAAACTCAACAATCAAAAAATGAATAACCCAATTAAAAATGGGCAGAAAACATGAATAGACATACCTCCAAAAAAGGCATCCAGATGGCCAACAGACACGTGAACAGATGCTCAACATTGCTCATCATCGGGAAAATGCAAATTAAAACCACAAGGAGATACCTCTTCACATCTGTCAGAGTGGCTAAAATCAAAAACACAAGGAACAAGTTTTGGTGAGAATGTGGAGAAAGCAGAAACCTCGTGCACTGTTAGTGGGAATGCAAACTGGTGGAGCCATTGTGGAAAACAATATGGAGGTTCCTCAAAAAGTTAAAAATAAAAATATCCTACTACCCAGTAATCACACTACTGGGTATTTACCCCACAAATACAAAAATGCAACTAATTCAAAGGGATATATTCACCCCTATGTTTATAATAGCATTTTTTACAATAGCCAAATTATGGACACAGCCCAAGTGTCCACCGATAGATGAAGGGATAAACAAGAGGTGATTTATATTTATATATAAATATATATTAAATGGAATAGGACTCAACCATGAAAATGAAATCTTGCCATTCACAGCAACATAGATGGATCTAGTGGGTAAAATGCTTAGTGAAATAGTCAGAGGAAGACAAATACATATGATCTCACTCATATGTGGAATTTAAGAAACAAAACAAATGAACAAAAGAAAAATAGACAAAAAAAATTGACTCTTAACTATAGAGAACAAAGAGATGGTAACCACAGGGGACGTAGGTGGAGGGATGGGTGAAATAGGTGAAGGGGATTAAGAGTACACTTATGATGAGCACTGAGTAATGTATAGAATTATTGACTCACTATATTGTGCACTTGAAACTAACATGGCACTATATATTTACTATACTGGAATTAAAATTTTTAAAAATATTAAACATAGTAATTAAGCAGAAGATAAAACTGAAAAGAGAATCAGATTGATAAAACACATAAAGTCATCTATAGAATAAATTTAATAAACATACACCTAAAAAGGGGCTACATCTAAGACCGAAACTATAAAACTAAGGAGAAAACATAGAGGTAAATCTTTTTGACCTTGGTTTTGGCAATAGATTCTTAGGTATGACACCAAAAGTGCAAGCAACAAAAGAAAAAATAAAGTGATCTTCCTCAAAATTAAAAACATTTGTGCATCAAGGAATATTGATGAAGTGAAAAGACAACCCACAGATTGGGAGAAAATATTTGTGAATTATATAACTGACAAGGGTCTAGTATCCAGAATACATAAAAACAATCCAATTTAAAAATGGGTGAAGAACCTAAACAGACATTTCCTCAAAGATGTATACAAAATGGCCAAGCATGTGAAAAGGTACTCAACGTCATTAGCCATTAGGGAAGTGCAAATCAAAACCACAGTGAGATATCATTTCACATCCACCAGGAAGACCATAATTAAAACAATAATAATAAGTTGTGGAAACATTGCAACCCTCAACCAGAAGGAGAAAACACGCTAAAAGTCTGTAAAGGGATGAGAGGATAGGCAAAATATGATACATACATACAAAGGAATTGTTCAGCCATAAAGAGGAATGCGGTGCTGACATATGCTACAACATGGATGAACCTTGAAAACATGCTAAGTGAAACTAGCCAGACGCAAAAAGCCACATATTGCATACTTCCATGTATATGAAATAAGCAGAATAAGTAAATCCATAGAGTCAGAAAGCAGAGAGGTGGTTTCCATGGGATGGGCTGGGGGGCGGAAATAGAGGGCGATTGCTTACTGAGTATGAGATTGTCTTTGGGGGTGATGAAAATGTTTTAGAACTTACTAAAGGTGGTGATTGTACAACATTGTAAAAAAAAAAAAGAAAATATCGTACAAGGTAGGAAATCCCACTTTCTCATTACCATTCATTGAAATTCCATCATTTCCCATTTAAATGAAATAAACCTGCTCTTCTCTCTCCCTAGTCCCTTCTCTCCTCTTATTCCTGTGCTTTTATGTTTATAACTGAGGGCCTAGTTGATATTACTGCTACTGTTCTCTTTTCAAACCTATAATAGTCGGGTCAAGGAGAGAATTTCAAAGCATGTACAATTAAATCTGAAGGCGTATAGTATGCATTGTGAAAGAACCTGGGTCATATATGGTTTTATAAATTTAAAACTTACAATTAAAAATTAACATTAAAAATTAAAAGATAAAATGATATATTTTTAAATTTTGGACATTTGAAGTAAAATACATTAGAAAATTAAGGCAGGTTCATAATATTTGTATTACCATTTAACCCAATTAAAAAATATTTTGACTAGAAAAACATTGAGAATGCAATTCACATTTTCCTCCCTGGTTCATAATCTCCCTCTTATCACAAGTATATCACATGTCTTTCTATGAGTGTCTTTCCACTTTCTGAATACCCTTCACTACCTCACCCTCTAGAGGTCTCTTTGAAAAAGACTTGCCATTTTTTTTTCCTGCAGTTGATGCTTTGACATATACAAAAGTTTACTATATATACAGTATAGTATATATAGTATAGTTAACTATACTATAATGCTATATACTATAGTATATACAATACTATAATATATACTATAATACTATGTACTATAGTATACAATACTACAATTGTAGTATACAATACTACAATATATACTATATACTATACTATACATATATATACTATATATATACAATTATATATGTTATACTATATATATATGTGTATATATATATATATATAAATAATTTTTTTTGGATATTTTTATATCAACATATGTGAAGTTTCCATATATGTGTGTGTGTTTCCCTGACCTCTCTATATTCATTCCATTAGTCTTTGTGTCTACTCCAGCATCAACAGCACAGTATTTTAATTAAAATAGCTGTGTAATGTCCCTCCCCCTCATCCTGCCCACAGCACTACATTAAAATTTGGGATAGGGTTACATTAAATCTATAGGTCACTAGAAGACCTGTTGGAAGATTGACATTTGTACATAATTGAATCTTCTAATTCACGGTCACAAATATCTCTCCATATACTTATACGCACTATGACATCTCTCACAAATAGTTCAATTTCTCTATAGAATTTTGTGCATCCTTGGTTAGATTTATAAGTAGTTCTTATTATTTCTGATGTTATTTAAATAGGACCTTTTTCTAATTTTTTTCCTGTTTGTTGCAGTGGTATAGAAATGTAATGGAGTTTTATATATCATTCTATATCCAGTAAACTTACTCAAATCTCTTAATATGATAGATTCTTTTGGATTCTCCATTTATTGGTGACTTCTAAGCTTTTCTTGATTAGTCTAACAGATATTTGTATGTGTTTTTTGTTGTTGTTTATTTGTCTTTTAAGGAACCAACTTTCTCTGTTGTTGATCTCTTCTATTCTATGTGTGTTTTCTATTTTATTGATTTCTGCTGTTTGCTAATCTATTTCCTTTCTTCTACTTTCTTTGGATTTATTATGGATTTTATTTTTGCCTTTTATACATTTAAAAATTATTCTACTTTTTAGATGGATGCTAGACTCAATAATTTTTATTCTTTCCGTTTTTTAATATAAATATTTAAGACTGTAAGTTTCCTAAAAGTACAGATTTAGCTGCATCCCACAAATTTGGCATGTAGGATTTTTATCATTCAGTCAAAATGTTCTCAATTTTTTTTCCAACTCTTCTTTGACCCATAGATTATATTTAATACTAAATGTGTGAGTTTATTCCCTCTTTTTTGCTTGTTTGCTTCATTGTTACTTCTAGTTTCTCACTTAAATTCATGAGGCAAGAAGATATGCCATGTATGATTTCAGTCCTTTGAAATTTGTTTAAACGTTTTTTATGGCCCATCATATAGTCAATTTTGCAAATATTCCGTGTATTTGAAAAAAACTTATTTTGCAATTGATGGATATAATGTTCTCTATGTGTCAAAGTTTAATTATGCTGTAAAATTTTTGTCTGATTTTTTAATGTCAATTATGAGCAAACTTGAAATCTTCCACTATGATCGCAGAGCTATTCATTTCTCCTTCTAGTTCAGTGTTGTGTCAGGTAGTTTGAGGTCATGATTTAAGCAGATACAAAATTATATATGCAAATATATGCATATATATTTGAGTTGTAACTTTTGTCCCTCTTTCTCCCAAGAAATTCTCTCAGCCTTAAAATCTGTTTTGCATGATAATTAATATAGCTACACTAGCATCCTTTTAGTTAATGTTTGCACAGTGTTTTTCCTATCTTTTTACTTTCAACTTGTCTGAATTATTACAATAATTAACAGCATATATTAGATTATTTTTTAAAATTCAATCTGACAATCCTCATCTTTTTACAGGAGCATTTGGTTTCTTTTTAGTCTATTCACTGCTGATATATTTGTGTTTATACTTAATCTTCTATTTTTCTTTTTTATAATTAATCATTTATTCTTTTCCCAGAACTAGTTTAGAAGCTATATATTCTGTTTATATATTTTTTAATGTTTTTTTTTTTTTTGAGAGAGAGAGAGGCAGAGAGAGGGAGACATAGAATGTGAAGCAGGCTCCAGGCTCTGAGCTGTCAGCACAGAGCCCGACGCAGGGCTAAAACACACTTACCCCAAGATTATGACCTAAGCCCAAGTCAGACGCTTAACTGACTGAGCCACCCAGGCACCCCATTCTGTTTATATTTTTAAATGTTATTCTTAAATTACTACAGGCATCCTTAACTGATCAAGTCCAAATTTAGCCAATACTTTTAACCTTCTCTGAGATGTTTTAGGGATCATTAAAATTTTGCTTGATTTATTTCTTTCCATACATTTATGCTATTGTCCTTGTTTATTTTAATTTTTAAACTGTAGAGATATTACTACTATTGTATTCAGTCAGTGATCTAGCTTTACATCTTCATATGCCACTTTATTTGCTCCTTATGTCTGGGTATATAGAACTGTCAACTAGGATTACTTTCCTTTGGTTTGAGGTACATCTTATAGACTTGTTTTTAGCATGGATATGTTGGTGGCAGTTTTAGTTTTTGAAAAATGTCTTTATTCCACCTTTATTCTTGAAAGACATTTTGATGAGTATAGAACTATAGTGTGATAAATGCTTTTCAATAAGCACATTCCAACTATCATTCTATTTCTTTTTCACTTCCTTTAGCACTGTTGAGATGAAAGCTACCAGTCTAAATGCTCTTCCTTTAAAGTTAATCTTTGCCTCTGACTACTTTTACAATCTTTTCTTTTATTTCGGCATTTGGCAATTTTACTATGAGTATTTTCCTCTACTTTGAACTTATTGAGATTCTTGTATTTGTGTTTTGGTATATTTCATTTGTTTTAGAAAATTCTTAGCTAATAAATTATCTTTTTTTTGTTCTCCTTTCCCTACTTCTGAAATTCTGATTTAATATGTCAGATCATCTCACTCTCTCTTTCACATTTTTCATATTTTCTAATTCTTTGTAAATTTGTGCTACATTCTGGATAATTGCTTTTGATCTCTGTCTAATTCACAAATTCTCTTTTTAGCTGAGTCTAATCTACTCAAAACCCCATATAATCCACTCCAAATTCTATATGTATTCACTTTAAAATTTTGAGTGTAGTATTTCTCATTTTCGGAAGTTCTTTTTTGTGTGCAAATTTACTTGGTCATTCTTTAAAGTTTTATATTCTCTGAACACAATGTTAAATTTATCTCTTATTTTTAAACCAACTAGACATTAGTATTTTATATTCTGTGTTTGTAATGTAAACACTTAAAGTCTTTGTGGATATGATTTCTCTTTCTGAGTTCATGTTTATGATGTCTAGTTTTCATGAATAGTTTACAAAGAAAATGTGAACTGCTTTTTTAAAAGAAATGTATTGGGGTGCCTGGGTGGCTCAGTTGGTTAAGCATCTGACTTCAGCTCAGGTCATGATCTCTAGGTTTGTAAGTTCAAGCCCTGCTTCAGTCTCTGTGCTGACAGCTCAGAGCCTAGAGCCTGCTTCAGATTCTGTGTCTCCCCCTCTCTCTGCCCCTCCCATGCTCATGCTCTATCTATCTATCTATCTCTCAATAATAAATAAGTGTTAAAAAAAAATAAAAGACATTTATTTGTAGAATTATTTGAGGCCTGGAGTTAAGGCAGTGTCTGTCTGTCTGTATATATGTGTGTACATATATTCCCAAATATACTTTGACAGAAATGTCTGTTCAGAAAACAGACCATTTATTACTCATAGAACATTTTAGCATCTGTTAATCATAAACCAATATCTAATAAGGTGAAGTCATGATGGCTACATGTTCACCGATGCATGCTGTCGGGTTGTACCACAGGAAAGAATCTCTGAAAATAAGGAAGATTGGAGCTAACACATCTACCCTTCTTCATCTCCACAAAAAGAGAGAGAGGAAAAAGAGGAAGAGAAATCTTTACTCTGAAAAACAAACAAACAAATTCTCTTTAAGAAGACAGGAAAGGAATATTCAGATTTTTATCTCCCTGGAATGTAGTAAACAAATGGCTCCTGGGGAACTGTCTCTAAACCTTTCTAGAACAATACCATATCCATTGCTTCCAAGGCAAGTTTGGTATTCAATCATCCATTAGCCATATTACCAGTGTTCCTAACCCATCCATTTCTCCTTATTCACAGAATAGACTACACTTAATTGGTTTGGTCTTGTTTTCTCTCAAACTTCTTCAGAACCATTCTATCACTCTCTTGCTTTTCTACCCAGTTAGGCTGTCCTGCATAGAACCTTTGCTGTGACTTTCCCTCTGGCTGGAATGTACTTCCTCCTGGCTCCATGCCCGCTTATTTAGCTCTGACTGTTCAGCCATTGTGTACTTAGGAATGCTTTCCCAGACCTCTATCTCCTATAAAATCTTTCTGTTAAGAGACCTTCAAGGCAACACCTACTTGTCAAAATTGTAATTGTATATTTGTCTGTTTTTATTTATTGGCTGTCTTCATTCTAGGCCTAAGTTTTATTAGGGTAGAACCATGTCTGTTGGACTCGCCATGACTTCTAGTCCTCAAGGTCTTGTGCAACACTACTGCCTGGATCATTGTAGGTTTTCAAAAATATTCATTGAATAAATAAAAAAATTACATACAATGTTGAGTATATCTCATACATTATAATGATTAAATCCTGTGAAGTGAGTTATTATATGAGCCACAATCGTGAGATAGCCAAAGAAAGATTTTAAGTATATAGAGAATATTACCTAAGATACTTTTGTGTTAAATTTAACAGACTACTGGGACAGTGAGAGGTTGCAGTTCAAAAAACCCACAAAGATTTTTTTTGAAAAGTCAGTCTTCTTTAATAATATATGATGTTTTTGGATGACTTAGCTTATGCAGTTAATTCTAATAAAAGCTAATGTGACATGATAAAGGGATATACAAATGGTGGTGTTTCAGGTGATGTAATTCCTCAAAAGAGTAGCATCATAACAAAGTTGCTCTCTAATGCTCTAAGCAGAGGGTAGAACTAGGGAAGGACCACGACTTCTTTGATGATGTATGTTCCCTAAAGAGGTATATTAGCCATAAGAGTAGTAGAGACTAATCATTAAGAGCATGGATTTTAGGATCAGTCCTGACTTCATATTTAGGCTCACTCACCTTTAGCTTTGTGGTCTTTGGAAAGTTACATAAGTTCTATAAGCCCTACTTGACATAAGTGCCAAATGGAATTAATGGTAATACCAATCTCATAAAGTTTTGGTAAAAATACAATTAGCTCATATAACGTACATAGCATAGTGCCTCCTAAATAGTAAACTACTTATAAATGTTAGCTATTCTTGTTATTTGGCCAGTGATATGTCTGAATTTTTGCATTTAGAAGTCATGCATATGCAGTGTGGAAATTGGAGCTACACTATTCCTAGTTATTTCTTTTTATAGATCAAACTTAAAGTGCATTAGACTTGAAGTCAGAACACTTGTATTTGAATCCAACTCACTAACTGTGACCATGGGCACAGCCTAAATCTTAACAACTACATCAATCACGTGAGGTATGGTAACATCTACCTCAGAGGATTGTTTTACACTTATGAAATATAATCTTTAAAGTAACTGCCCCACCCCGATCTGCCAGGTTTCCTTTTTATCATTTTGTTCACAGACAAATGTAGTGAGATATTACTTAGAAATATTAATTTTGTCCTAATCTCTTCCTGGTTGGAATTGGTCAGAGGCATTCATTACTTTGAAGAGAATTAGAATTGTAAATATTAAGAAGCATTTAGAGAAAAAACAAAAAAACAAAAACAACTGACATTTCTTCCAGAATAGGCTTTTGGATCCATCATCAAAAGCAGTAATTTTGAAAACAATATTTTTTTTTTTAAATTTAGAAGACTCAGCTTTCTATGGAAAGAAGAAAATCTTCTTAAGATCAAGAAGAGGGCTCTGAAGGAAGCAGAACATAGAGTATATGCCATGATAATAAGTTAGAAATAAAGTAACAAACTCCTTGGTCTTCCTACCCTTGATGGTGGTGGTAGTGGTCATTACTTTTGGGGTGAGTCGTGTGGTTACTCAATGAGGACCACCGAGAAAGAAAGGAGGGAAGGGAATGGATGAGGCTAGCAAATCAGCATCAAGAGAACCACTATCACTCTGGTTTTTCAACCTCAATTTGATGTGAAAGAGCAAGTTGATTCCTGTGATGCTCTGTTGCCATTTTGGTGGCCACCACATGTCACTTGTGTTGAGGAGCCCTGTTAGCTGCTGCTCATGTAGTTGTTAAGGGAGAGTCTTGCATTCACAGGTGCCTGCATGTTGTCTGTGGATTCTTCAGCAGAAAAGACATCTGTTCATTGCCCAAGATTTTGCTGACTGTCATCCAAAGCAATCCCATTATGAACAGGTCATCCAATTTTTAATGGCTGGGACATTTTGTGAACACTGAAAACAGCAAGTAAGTGGTTGTGCAGCATTTGATGAGAGAGAAATCTCCCAGCCTGAGTATCTGGATGAAGAAAAATGATGATGAAATATTCATTACACTAGAATTCCCTTTTATCCTCTCCCCAGATAATGTAAGCAAAGTCTACTTATCTTTATAGATACATCTTAAATGTCTCACCTACTCTTAATTCTTTCCACACATTCTCAAAGAAGTGTTGATTATCCCCTCCTTTTGGGTAAACCACTACATCTTGTTATTCTAGCACCTGTCATAGTATGTTGCCAATATTTGTTTACATTTATTTCCACTTCTAGGCTATGCAATTAATAGTGTCATTTAATCTTGGCATCTCTAGCATATAATTCCTGGCACATAGAAAACTCTTAGCAAATACCAAATGAATGAATGAATGTATATTATTCTCTTCTTGTAAACATAATAGTAAGCCTTACTCTGTGCAAAATTTTTTTTCTAAAACAGAGTGAACTTTAAGTTTTATGTAGGACCAGTAGTTAAGTGTCATGATATATGCCTAGTAAGAGTTGTGACTCTATGGTCTTATATAACCATATAAGTATTTCCTACTTATTTCCTACTTGGTATAATTTTTTGTGTCTGTAGAAGGCTCTTTGTAACCAAGTAGTCTTCACTCCAACTTCCAGGATACCTGAAATTCTATTATACAAGCATTTCAGATATTAAAGAATGCCAAGATGAAAAGTTATGAACATCATGATTGGAAGCCTTGGTGTAAGGGAGATGGGAGAGAGAGAGAGAGAGGGAGAGAGAGAGAGTCACACATTTCAACATAAATTTTGAATGAGTTGCAAGTTTAACCTCATTGTAAACTAGTACTTTGTATAGAGTAAAAGTAGTTAAAAGTGCTTGTATTATTCCTTTAGAATCATTCTATTTTGTAATTCTTCTGTTAACAAAAAATATTGCTTTTTTTTTAAAAAAAAAAAAAAAAGAGAATTATAATACTGAAGTAGAGTCAGTGAGTATTCATTCCTAGTCATATATTTATGTCCTTCTTCCTGGAACCACATACCACTTTCCCAATGGCCCTCTCTAACATAGAACCAGACACTTTGATCTCCATCTTCTTATCAAGGAAGAGCTGAAATTTGCCTTCATCTTGGACACTCCTGAAGGCTGATAAAGAGTGCATGGAGCTTTGTAAAGAAAAGAGAACCAAGATGAGTTTAATTGTGAGGGTGCTGCTACCATATTCAGCAAGTCCTATGAGAATTACTGTTCAGTATTTCATTGTTCATTGTCAGTTCTAAGAAAAATGTCTTGACAAAATAATATACTTTAAACTCAAATCTAGTAATTCTCAAATCTTACCAACTGCCAGAATTATCTGGGGCTTGTAAAAAAAATAAAAATTCTTCATCCCTTTGTAGATTTTGTTTCAGTAAGTCTAAAGAGTGCCTGTAATTTTTAAAGTTCCTAAAGTGATTCTGTTATTCTATCCATATCCAAGTGGTACTCAGGGTAACATTTGTCTATCATGTCTCTCATTTCACAGATGTTTTGTACAACCAAATAGACCAGTAGGTGGTTGACTCAAAAGTCCTTCCAATTGCAGACACTGGGACTTAGTGCCTAAATAAATGTTTTACGAGATATGTCTGCCAGTGTTAAGCTATTTCAGAGGCTGCGAACCTTCTAGGTCAACACTATCCTCTCATGTTTTTTAAGGCCAACTTAAAAATCTATTCTGAACTGACGGCTTCCTAAACTAGTACTACGCATACTAATCTTTTTCTTCTCCAACACCCTTGCATCAATAAAGCCTATAGTATGCAACTTAACATTTAAGGATATACCTTTATTAAATGAAATGATGAGAACTCTTTGTAATTGCTAGCTATGAATCAAATTTTATATTTATTATTTTTTCTTATATTTTTTGCTGTTATATTTCTTCTCTCCTTCCTATTGAGATTTCAAAGTCTTTGAAAATTACTAGGAATTGCACTTTTCTTATGTGAATAATGAAAAATCAAAACAACATGCTGGTTCACTTGTGAATATGCTGCAAGAAGGGCAAAGTGGGTTGCTAGTTCTACCAAGAGCAATAATATTGGTGTCCAAAAAGACAATTAGGCTTCCTAAACTTCTGCACTCTCTTTATCCCTCTGGGATGTCAATTATTCTAGCTACTACCTTTTAGTTTTATGTACACAGATTTGTGATATTTTTTAGACTAAAAATGTGGACTCTACAGGTCAGAGACTCACAACCAATTGGTAAGCTATTTATTACATTCAAACTATTGACAAAAAGTGGAAGATTCATGACTTCCTCCATACTACCTGATTTCTTTAGGTCTCAGGATGGTTATTTAAAAAATATATATTTTCTGATAATTACTGTATGTTTTAGTATTTATGGTAGGTTAAAACATTTATAAGGAACTGAGCATTAAAAGCCAAATTTGCATTTCATAGTTGATACGTAATTTTCTGGAATCACATATAAAGGAGGAATATACATTTCTGAGTTCTTGGATGAGACCTTTGTAATAAAGGACAGACTAACAAAAGAAAAACTGAAGTTTATTGATACATATGTACACGTTGGAGATACCCAAGGGAAAATGAATAACTCCCTAAGCTTGCTTAAAATTCAGGCTTAAATACTGTTTTAACAGAGAAAGGAGAGGCAGCATGTAGACTTAGTCTTAGAAGAGCCTAAATGATTTTTAAGAAAGGTGAATGGGTCCTTGGAATCATAGGAGGTATGATCACTTGTGACAAAGTTCACACATCGTGTCTACTTCTTGTCTTCTCCTCTGTGACAAAAGTAAGTCTTCCTTCATTGATGAAAGTCAGGGAGGGAACTCATGGCCATTGAGTTCTTTTTGGAGGGTCTGTCTTTAGGCAGAAGAGAAAGCTTATCCTTGCATTTACTCTTTTCCAAAGGCCTACAGCTCAGATTAATCACTATATCAAACCAGCATATTTTTGGGTAGCATATTCTGCTACTCTTCCCATACATTAAGATTTTAGACAGTCTACTCTTCACGTATGTCTTTCCATTTTCCAGTTTGAATACAAAAGCAAGAATTTTTCTCGCTAACATTTGGAGTTTATATTGTTTATTTCATGATGCCAGTTAATTAATTTCCATAGTGAAGAGGGGTGCATAGTGAAGTATACAGATTTGAAGACATCATCTTATTTACTCACCATATTTGCTTAGAAAACTCACAAACAAATGTCTTTGAAGCTTCTTTTATAAATGTTTGTAGCAATATTCTAGAAATAATTGAAAGATTTGCACTCTCTATATACATTCTATATGCTTTAGCAAAAAGAATAATATGTAGTCCCTTCATGTGTGTTTGTATATACATAAATGAATGGTTGCCTTTAACATAGGGTCAGATGGGCCTATTAATTTTATCTACCTGTCTATCTATCTATTATTTATTTATTTATTTATACGTTTATTTTAAAGTTTATTTATTTTGAGACAGAGAGCATGAAAGAGCGTGGGGGAGGGGCAGAGAGAGAGAGAGAGAGAGAGAGAATCCTAAGCAAGCTCCCCACTGTCAGCACAGAGCCCAACACAGGGTAGGGTTGGAGCTCACAAACCATGAAATCATGACCTGAGCCAAAATCAAGAGCCAGACACTTAGCTGACTGAGCCACCCAGGTTTAGTTTTCTATTTGGGAACAAGATATTAAATGAAACCATGTGGAAAAGAAATAACTTTGTAGTTATAGATTTCATTGATTATAAAGTCAATTTACACCTCTATTTTAAAAACTGTTTTGTATTTTTGCTTAAAGCTATTGTTTATAAATGCGCTAAGCTTGTCATTTTAATGACGTAAATGAAGATAGTTTTCAAAAGTTGCAAATAAGTAAGGGTCAAACTCAGCCTAGAAAAGAAATACAAAAATGTATAACTATTAAACTAGATTGAAGTGCTATTGTTTAAGATTGGAAACTTGGAGGAATTTCAGAGGAAAATAAACAAAATGGATGGGAGGGTAGATGTAGAAAGAATTGTTACAGACTGGAGAGATTTGGTTGAAAATTTGGAAGTTCACTGTTAAAAACTGAAGTTAGAGGGGCGCCTGGGTGGCGCAGTCGGTTGAGCGTCCGACTTCAGCCAGGTCACGATCTCGCGGTCCGTGAGTTCGAGCCCCGCGTCAGGCTCTGGGCTGATGGCTCGGAGCCTGGAGCCTGTTTCCGATTCTGTGTCTCCCTCTCTCTCTGCCCCTCCCCCGTTCATGCTCTGTCTCTCTCTGTCCCAAAAATAAATAAAAAACGTTGAAAAAAAAAATTTAAAAAATAAAAAAATAAAAAAATAAAAACTGAAGTTAGAAATTTGTAGAATTATTACCATTCCTCATCTCATTTGTTACAAGTCCAGATCCAAAGAGTGACCACAAGGTAGCCAGCTGAAAATGCGCCAAGCTCTTTAGCTTTCAATTCCTATACTAATTGTCTAATTGATTAAAATATTTCTCGATTCCACAAACTTTGTTTTTTGTAGTTTTTACCTTGTTCTAGGTACTCTGATAGACTCTGTACAAAGAACAAATAAATGAGAAATGGTACCCGGCTAGAGGAGCTCAGAGAGCTATTTATCCAAGATGCTGCCGACAGATAGTAGCAGAGCCAATGTGCTAACTCAGGTTGTCACAACTCCTGGTTTAGTGCTCTTTCTATAAGACTTCTGAAGTTTAAGAGTCTGACCAATACTAAAGACAGAGAATGCTCGGCAGTTATGTAAATGAATCAGTACCTCTAACTCACGGCAGGTTAATAAAGACCTTTCTATTTTGGAACTATTAAAAGCAAACCTACAGTATTTGAAGTAATGGGCCTTAACATCCATACAACAGGGATCAAATTCAGAACCTAGAAAACATCCCCAGATGCAAGTACTAAAACATCAAAGGTATTGGTTTTAAAATACAAAAGCACTAAAGCAAGTATTTAAAGTATCAAGACAAGTATTTAAATGTAATTGAGGTCCTTCCTTAATTACTCAATTAAAGCAATTCGACATATGGAAGATAGGAAATCTTCAATTTCCAGCTTGAGCAGCTCTTCCTTGCTCCTTGCTATAGGGAAAGACTGTTAAGACTTGATGGCTGATTGCACATGTATCCCTTCATCAGAAAATAAAGTAGTCAAAGCAGGACAGAGAGAATTCATGATTATTGAGTACCATCCATAGGCTCCGAATGTTATGTTTGTCATGTCATTTAATCATCCAAACAACTTTATGTGGCAGGGTTTATTGTTCTCATTTTATTGAAAACTGAATTCAAGTATTTTAAAAACTATGCACAAGGACACAGTTAGTAAATGGTAGAGTCAAAAAAGGAATGAGGCTAGTTTAATTCCAAGGCTCATGTTCTTTGCAGCATACCAGTCCACCTCCAAGGATGAGAGCAAGGTTCAAATGAGAGGAAAAAAAAAAACACCTGAAGGTGAAGTAGGGAAGATGGAAATCAGGAAGTGCTATCATTTATATTTTTGCTGAATTAACAAATATATCATCAGAAGGGCTGCGCTTATTATCCTTGTTATTCTCTGATCAAAATGACTTTCAACATGGAGTGCCAGGAACAGGAGTTCAGTTCCCTCACTTGTTCTGTACCCAGGAGCACACTCGAATACTCAGAGAATATTCTGAGAGTTCTACTACCATCAAGAAGTAAGAAGATGAAATTCTGGGCTTTGAAGACAGAGAGTCTGTATTTAAATACCATTTTTCCCACCAACTAGATATATATAGGCAAATATTTAACCTTTTTGTGCTTTGGTTGTCTCGACAGGGATAATAATAATAATAATGTCACTCCTAAGGTTGTGGAGAGTAAATAAGATGATACAGATAAAGAACCTAACATTGGGTCTAGTCCAAAGTGAGTGCTCTGCTGAAAGAGCATCAGAGACATTCAAAGTAACAAGGAACTTTCCCAGTAAATTATCTTGTTACATAAATTTGTATAAAGCCATTCTACCTACAAGGTACTGTAGGAAATATTGAGAAGAATATGATCTATTCCTTCAAGGAGCTTACCATCTAGTGAGGGAAATGAGACCTAGCCGAGATAAAACAACGGAGCCACTTCTAAGCTTCCTGGAATTTCTATGAAATATCTGAATATCTTTGATTTTAAAGTGATTTTAAAACATGACAATTTCAACTAAGCACTGGTTTGGAAAGCTATATCTCTGCCTGAAGATATACTTTGATGGCCATAATCTTTGCCTTTCTGCTTCAATGACATGGAGACGGATTGGATGCCAGGGTGTCAGAGAATCTTCCTAGCTGATTAGACTGCTGTAGACATAACAAAGGCCATACTTTAAATTAGCTCCAACAGTCTAATCAGAGTGAACAGACTACTTGGGTCTGTGATGGAGACATATTGGCAGCTGATAAAGGCTGTCCAGAGGGATTTTGGTGAAAAACCAAAGTATATTAATGCTGAAAGCAGTTTGAATCCAGTGTAAGGATTAAGGGTGATTTAGAAGGAAATGTTTATGCTAACAATTTATTTCTACTCTGATTTTATTTTCCTTAAAGTTTGTCTTTATGTACTGGCTTTAAGAATCAATCATGCAAAATAATAATTTTTCCTATTTCTTTCACGGGTGACTAAAAATGTTAATCTTTTAAAATAATTACACTCAGGCACATTTTGATATCCCAGACCGCCTCATCTAGGTGCCCACTTCCATAAGGGGCAAAATACCCTAACTGCAGATTCAGGTCTTTTCATTGAGGATGCTAATTGCATTTTGATTCTGCAACATTGAGCATATTCATAATCTAAGGAAAACTCACTTCCCTTGTCATTAGAAAGGCTCTTGTAATGAACTTTCCCAGACTCTATGTACTTTTTTACATGTTTTTAAATCTAAATAGAAAACTGTCTTAACTTAGGTTTCCTGGGAAATAAATTTTGAGTCTGAGGTTACCATGTTGGATGTTTCTTGAGGTGTGCTCTTAGGATCAACACTGGTGATGGAGTGAAAGAAGAATAGCAGAAGGAAGTTGAATTGTGATGCAATCACGACAATACCTCCTTGGATCCTATAGAAAATTCTGGAACTGGAATGATTCTTCAGAGTTGGACCTTTATCCAAACAGCAATTGGATTTGGGCTGTCAGTGGGAAGGGGAGGTGACCTTGGGAAACACTGCTGTCTCCTGTCAATTGCCAGAGGACTCATCTAAGAATCTTTAAGCATTAGCTGAGGTTCCCAGCAGTTGAGGCAATGAGTGCCTCAGCATCTATTACAGTCTACCCATTGAGCTTATGAGATCCATTTGCTTTGCATGATAAGTTCTAGGATCATTTTCTCCAGGATTCTGATAGGTCCCTTTTTGGGGTGAAACTTGCCTGAGAAAGGTTACTGGGATGCCTTACTAGCCCATTTCCACAACTGTTCTCAAGACTTCAGTCGATGCTCCTTGTCTCCTTCCTCTACTAAATTCTGCTACCAATTTCCCTGCCTCATGACTACCACCTCTTTTTGTCTGCATTACTTGACCTGATGAAATGATCCAGACTTCAGTGAGGAGTTGCTATACCCATGGCTGCTGCACATGTCCATTTACCAATAAAATTGGGTGAGAGAATAACAGTGGATCACCTGAGTACCAAACATCCACCCCCATTGTTTAAAAGTAACCTTATCACTTATTGATCAAGGTCTGTTGCTTCTAACAGTAGGGCTACTCCTTTCCTTTCCTGCAGGTTTCTTGGAAGGATGACTCTCTGTCTGATGAGGTAATAAATAGCCTTAGCTTAAAGTTTAATGAGACTCTTATTTTCTTCCCTGATGAAAGCATTTCCCTTTTGGGAACTAGAACACTAAACTTATGAAGCCCAGAGTTCCAAGAATGAGAATCACCAATTTCCCAAGTGGGGCTTCTTCTACTTCTAGTTCATAGCTTCTAGATCCATGTATCCTATTTATTGAATACATAGCATATTCAATAGCATAGCATATTATAAGTGTTTTATACTTAAAATGTATTTTTCACGTGAACGGTATTTTCTATGTATGGAATCATCTCCTAATTGTTATCTCACTTCTGCCTTCAAATGGTTCTTTCGTCACTCTATCAAACCAACAGTTTCTGGATGGTACGGTATATGATCCATTGTCATGTCCATGGTGATAAACTCACTGCCATGCTTCCTTTTCTGTAAAGTGTTTTTTTTTATTTTTTTTAATGTTTTTATTTATTTTTGCGACAGAGACAGAGCATGAGCAGGGGAGGGGCAGAGAGAGAGGGAGACACAGAATCGGAAACAGGCTCCAGGATCTGAGCTGTCAGCACAGAGCCCGATGCAGGGCTTGAATCCACAGACTGTGATATCATGACCTGAGCCGAAGTCAGACGCTTAACCGACGGAGCCACCCAGGCACCCCTGTAAAGTGGTTTCTTAGTTGGAGCACTCTTAGATGGAATTTTGTGCTGATGAGTCAAATACTCTATAAACCCCATCATAGTAAGTAAGAGCAACCCATACTTGGAATGTGTGTCTGTTTTGGTCAAGATGAATAACACCACCTTCTAGAGTAGAAGGGTTCAATGTAATCAACCTGATTCTCAGTGGCTGTTTTAATCTCCCTGAGGGATGGTGCCAAATCTGGACCCAGCATTCATTCCTGTCATCACTTTAGATCTCTGTGGCTGGCTGCTTTGATATTCATCATTAGGAGCAATGGCTAGTTCAACCTTAGTGAGTAAGTGCATGCTACACCCATGTATAAATAGTCTTCATTCTACCATCTTAGACTTTTACACCAATTGCACCAACAATGCAATGGCTATTGGCCAAGCCTGGCTAACATCAACTGACTGGGTCATTCCATCTCAATGGCCATTGAATCGTTCTACTGGGGGACAGGTGCTTTCTTCTAGGCCTTCCCTTGGCATTTTGTTTGTGCATTCATTATGATTCTAATTATCTGAGGACTTGTTATTTTGCTGCCCAACATTCATTGACCCTTCCTAATTGCCTATTCTATTCTTGGAATTATGAATTCTATTATTGAAATGACGGCTTTTCCATTTCACTCTTCTGTCTAAAGGCACTTGCTCCATGATAGGCCAATCCTACACTCCTTCCCTGGAAAGAAAATGGTCATTTTACCTAAGCACATAAGTAAACTTACCTAAGCCTCACCAGACTCTGCTATCACTCCTCTGTGGTGGTTCTTGCATTTTAGCTTTCTTTCTGGATGTGGTGGCTCTCAGTGCTCTAGCCTGGTTCTTAAGCTTCCCGTTAATTCTGAAAACCTCCTCAATTCATCCAACATATTTTCCTGTTTACATTCAATAAAATGACCTACCCAGCTTTGTATTATTATTAAGCATATTTCTTGATGCAACTAGACTACGAGTCAGTGGAGAGCAAAAACCATGATTTATTCATCTTCTTGTCTTCTGTAGGACCAAGAAGAAATATAGATGTTAAATAAATGCTGTATTAAATTTAATCAATCATTAAATGTTTTTAGCACCTACCTTGTGAAGGATATATTGTTTACTTACATGAACACGTCACAGTCTTTCAGTCCAACAGAGCAACCAGAATCAACTTCACTTTGACCTAAGTCTTCCGGAGAGAATGTTTGGAAGAAATAGACAGCATTTTCTATCTAAAAGTATACAGGAATGAAGTAAAGCCCTTCATGTACCACTTTGCAAAAATCCTCCAAACTTCTCTGCAAAATCTAGTGATCTAAAACTTCCGAAATCTGTACATTGCCATTGATAATATCGAACTCTCCTCTCTCATGGACACCTTTTCATTCCTGGGCATTGAGTTACCATTTTTACCTTTTCTTCTAGTTAATCCCTCTGAGATCCAGGATTGAAATCTGTGCTCTGTTACTTCTTCACTTACTTGCTCTCACCACATGTATGGAGTATGAAGATGGTTTCCAAATCTTTATCCAAGGCATAATTTCTCAGCTGTGCTCCAGTTTTATGTCTGCTGCTGCCTGAGTGACATGGGCATGTGCATATACTGCCACCCATAAAAGCTAAATCTGGCACAAATTGAACTTCTCACCTTTTAAACTGTCACCTTGTCATTTTCCCCACCATCATTAAAACTACCATCAGCCCTCATACTTGGAAAGGGAAATATAGCCTCTATTTTATTACCCTATTCATACAGATCAAGTCTACATGAGTCATACTTCCCCAAAGTAAAGCTTCTTCTTTACCTCTCTTCATATATATATATATATATATATATATATATATATATATAATACACACACATACACACACACACACACACACACACACACACACACACCATATCATAAATATATGTATATATACCAAAGAAAAAAGCAAAACAGATATGTTTGGGTCAGGGAGAGGGAATTCTTGGATGACGTGCCTTTTTCTTTATCAAGCTGAGTGCTGACAGTCTCTCATTTGTTTTCCCTAAAGTAGCGCCTGGAAAATGTTCAAATTTGTGTGCCTCCTACCAATCCTGCAGAGTTGGGCTGGCTTTCTGCATAAGTTCACAAGCCACCTGCAAAGGAACACAGTCATCTTCTGTGGGGGCACATGGGGAAACTGCCATGTTGGGAGGGGAATGAGGTGTGCAGAGCATTGGAGTTTTCCATAGGCCACTCAGGTGTCCACAGGTGAGGCATCCCACACCATTCATGGGTGGATTTCCGGATGGAATTCACAAAGTGGTTGGTGGGATCCTTGGCCCTTTGATGAATTCTGAGCCCTGATTGCTTAGAACCAGAGTCCCTACTCCCAGAACACGTATCTTCCCTGCTCCTAGGCTCTCAATCACTCGGCCATGCCAATCACCTCAGCATTCTGGGTAGGCTTTGGGCAATATCCTGCCTAGCTAGGAAAACTAGTCTCTCCCTCACTGTGCTCTCTTTTCTGTGTAGAAGAAATCGTTGGCTGAAGGGAATCTCTCTTGGAATTGAACTATGCTGCCTTGGGACATGAGTGATACAGGTAAAGTAAAGCTATTCTTGCATCTATTTTTGGGTGTTTTGTTCCACTAGTATTCTGGAATTGCTCTCCTTGACTCCAAGACTCCCACGAAAGTATTCTTGTCTTTGAGTGATTGTATAGCTAGTTTCAAGCCTTATTTTAATTTAAAACTTTAAAAACTTATTGTTTTTAATATTTGTTCTTTTTCAGAAAGTCGTATGTATGCTGGGTCACTTCAGCTATTTTCTATGGCTCTTACAGTCACTCTTGTGTTGTGGTTGATAGTTTGAAACTCTTATTTAAATTTTTTAGTTGATGTTTTGTTCCTATAATTTCCTTTCTTTTTTTTTTAATTGAAATATAATTGATATATAACATTATATTAACTTCAAGTGCACAACATAATGGTTTTTATATTTGTATTTATTCTAAAATGATCACCCAATAAATCAGTTGATGTCCATTACCATATGTAGACGTATGTTTTCCTTCTTTTCAGATTGTTAAATAGTACTCTTCACTCTTCCATGTTTTTTAACTTAGTTAGGGCTTGGAGCAGTGGGAGAAAATAAGTAAATACTTATGAGCAGCCTGCATATTACCTAGTCAACCCTGGATGGTTGTTTTCTGCTTCATAGTTGAAGCAATGATTCGCTTAAGAGCAGATGGGACGAGCCAAAAATGAAGCTTAAATTATTCAACATCTTAAACTTCTACTTTTGTTTTTGTTGCCCCCCCCCAACTTTATAGTCTTATTCCTGATAATACATCTTCACCCCTAAGTCACACACACATATACACACACACACATGCATATACACACATATACTGTGTCAGTCAGAATTCTCCAGAGAAATAGAACCAACAGGATATGTATGTGTATACACATACATATATACACACACACACATACATATATATACATACATATATACATATATATATATAAATAGAATCAATAGAATGTGTGTATATGTATCACATATAGAGGTAATATATATGCATATATATTGCATATTATATATGTATATATGAGATATATATATATATATATATATATATATATATGGGGAAGAGAGATTTATTATAAGGAATTGGCTGTCATGATTACGGAGACTGACCTGTCCTAAGATCATCTGCTGGTGAATCGACAAGGTGGAGACCCAGAAGAGTCAATGGTGTAGCTCCAGTCTTAGTCTGATGCCCTGAGAACCAAGACACAGATGGTCCAGTTCTAATAAAGACCAGCAGGCTGGAAACCCAAGAAGAGCTGACATTTCAGTTTGAGCCCAAGGGAAGGAAAAGCTAGTGTGTGAGTTTGAAGGCAGTCAGGTACGATTAATTCTCTTTTACTCAGGGGAAGGCCAATCTTTCTATTCTATTCGGGCCTTCAAACAGTTGGATAAAACAACACTCTTTTAGGGAGGGCAATCTGCTTACTCAGTCTATGGATATAAATATCAATATTATTTAAAAACACTTTTACAGAAACACCCAGAACAATGTTTGACCAATGTGCACCTTGTGACCTACTCAAGTTAACCATCAAACACACACCTCCAATCCAAGATGGTCTTCAGTGTCCCCAAGACTTTCTGTTAGTTTTAATGTTGGTTTCTCATATCTATGCTTCTACCTCTCTTTTCTGATGTCCACAGGGTTGATTTTGATAAACGCCATTATCTCAGACTAATTTTCTATTTTCTGCGAATTTACAACTCCTAGATTGTTTATATCATCATCAATACTTTTTCCTGTATGAGAGTAAATTGTTTCTTTTTTCCAAAACTAACTTCTACTGTTTCCATCTCTTTCTCCAGTCCCCATTATATTTTCCATTGCAATGCAACAACAAGCACCTTATATGTATATCTGTAAGCATGTATTTATCTCTATTCTATCTGGACTAATAAGACTATTCCTCATATAGGCACACCATCAATGTTTATTGAGTGAACAGATAAATGAATGGCTAATAAATGGATGAATGAAATAATCACTGAAAACAAATATTTAATGCAGAAATCATGAAACACTATGCAAATAAGAAAGAAATGCATTTTATGAATGGTGGTAGCAAGTGATCCAGTTGAGCTGTACAGCATTATAAAACACTTTCTAGTTTTAAAACACAAGATTAAACAACAGAAATTGTTGGTTCTTGCGATCACTCTTTATGTCTCATTATAGTTCCAAGTAATTTTCATTTATTTTATTTCAACTTGTGTGTGTGTGCGTGTGCATGTGCGTGTGTGCGTGTGTGTGTTTCTGTTCCATTTTGAACATGCTGCAACTAGATTTGGCTTGTGTCTATATGCTGGATACTAGGAAAAACTCGCAGAGAATTATTCCATGACCAGTTAAGTCCCTAGATGATTCAAAGATTCATTGTCACCTTAATTAAACAGCCGTTCTTCATTTTTACTTTTTATTTCTTATCCCGCCTCCTATATACTCATTACGCTCTTTTTTTCTTTTAGCAGAGATGAGTGGAAGTTCTGAATTGTTTTTGGAGCATTCAAATCTCTATGGGGAATTAACCAGCATGCTTGACTTCCAAGAACCCTTAAAGTAAAACGATTTGACAGAATGTAAATTTAACCCTACTTTGATAGCTTCCGCTGTGTGGTTTTCTCATAAATAGAGATCACATTTGATATTAGTTTGGCTTAGAAAATAATTTTCTTATGAAATTGAAAGAACATAAGCAATGAAAGTTAGAGGAGAAATGACATTTTTAGTTAACTTAATCTGGTAGGTTTGTATAACTCTTTCATTGTTTATTTTTAATTTTATCCGGGATCCTCTTTTAAATATATCTAACAAAAGGATGTCCGTCTTTTACCAAAAAGTCCATTTAAAAACATTCAGCTCCAATTTATTGAGCACCTACTATATACCAATATTCCAGGCACTATTCTAGGACCTGGGAATACAGATAACATAAAAACTTTTCACAGTATACTCTTGTTATTTATCTTTTTTGTTTGTTTGTTTATAAGCTCTTTCTATATCACTATTTATTTTTTTTCCAATATATGAAGTTTATTGTCAAATTGGTTTCCATACAATACCCAGTGACTTGTTATTTATCTTAATTGGCTTTATGCTGATTTCATGTCCCTGTCCTAATTAAATGTACAAATAAAGAGTCATGAGAGACAAGAACATAGAAATGTTCAAATACAAGTACAAATGAATGAATATTGAAATAGCACAGGTAAATTCGTAAGTTATTGTTCATAATTCCCTTGCTTTATAATTACAACTTATAGGCAATACTTTGGCAATATTATTAAACGCTTTGGTTTTCATAATTCTAAGGAAATGTGCCTAAAGTAAACTTACACCTTGAATTTTACATTCTAAATTTTATCTTCTCCAATTCATAGCTAAAACATATATGATTTCAATCAAATTCTGACTATGAATTTTGATTTCTTTATGTTAGAAACACTTTTGTCAAATCATCTTTTTTCTCCTTCAACATTTCTGAGTATTAATAAAAGGGAATTTTTTCCCTTTCAGCATTCCACAAATATTTCATAATTCTTTTTTACATGCTGAATGGTAGATATAGAATAATAAAAAGACAAGGCATATAACCAAATCAGAGCTACAATTCTAAAAGTTATGAAAACAGTTATAACCCTAGATCTCATAGAAGAAACAAACCACTCAGACTAAAGTGTGGAAAATTAAAAATTCGACATGATTGTGTTGTTTATTATCTTTTCATAGGATAAAGAATGAAATGTGTTGTACTTAGGGGCATTGTTATTTCAGATACTGTTCTAAGATAGCCTTGAGTTTTCAATAGCCTTTAAGTCATAAGATCTATGCAGAAAAATTCAAACATAGAACCTATGTGATATCCTTGAAAGAAACTAGCTATTTTGATGCTGATACAATAATATATATGTATATATCTCACATATACAAATTCTTTTGAAAATTGACTTCATAATTCCTTGGCTTTACTGAAATCATTTAGAGCCTCTAATTAGTACTACCACC
The DNA here is from genome assembly GCF_046562875.1 of Panthera onca. Lineage (NCBI taxonomy): Eukaryota > Metazoa > Chordata > Mammalia > Carnivora > Felidae > Panthera > Panthera onca. Next base: position 49,822,505 of record NC_138345.1, read on the forward strand.
AAGGTCAACACTATGGAATTTCAACCTCTTCCAACAACAAGGTATTTCTAATAGGCTAGTATTTGCTTTTCCTGAGAGTTGCACTAAAGAAACAATGACAAAATAAAGCTAAATCAATTACTAAATATTTACCCTGTTCTTACAATGTGAAAAACATTCTGTTGGATACTACGAGTGATAAAATCACCTTAAGGTAGGCTCTGTCCTCAGGTGTTTAAAAATTTAGTTAGGCAAGCTATGCCATGTGATGTGCCACATTCAGAGAAAGCTTCCAGGAAGACCTGAACAAGGAAATGGAATAAGTTTTCCTTAAATGATAGGTATTCTTCACATGTTAAATTTATTGAGAGAAGGAAATATGTTGCCTATGTCTTTTTCTCTCTCGATGTTGCCTAGAACAATGCTTTGCATTCAGTAGAAACTCAAGAAATGTTTTCTAATTGAATCCACATAAGTAAATGCAATAAAAGAAGGTATTCCAGGGAAAATGTGAATAATTATAATAATAAGTATAATGATAATTATGATGATGGCAAATATTTGTTAAGTGTTGCTGTTTAAATGTATTGAGTTTTTTAATTTTCAAAACTGTATTGAAATAATTGCTATTGTTATGTCTATGTTGTCCCGAAGAAGTATCTGAAGCACAAAAATTAAACAACTTGTCTAAGATCACACAGCTAGTTAGTGGTTAAGCCAGGACTTAATCCCAGAAGTCTGGTTTCAGCATCTGTGCTCTTAACCACTGCACAATGCTTCTCAAAGCTCTGTGGGTAATATAGAGAATGATATTGACATGGTCACTTCCTTCAAAGAACTTTATATATAACCGGGAAAACTGTGCATGTTTGCATCATTTAAGTAGCTAAATAGTAATAAATACATTAAAATTATAGCTATTGCAACTAATCTCAAAAATGAGGAGCAAGGGCATACATGATTACGTTAGAGAAAGGGGAGATTACTGAAATCCGGAGTACTCTGGGAAGACTTCCTGGAGGAAGAGGAATTCAGATTAGAGTCCTGGGAAGGTGAGATCAGACAGGAAGAAGATGTGGGACATTTCCCAGAGAGAAACCATGTCATGAATCAAAGTCGTGTGACTCTAAGCAGCAAACAGTTATGCTCTGGGAAACATGTATAGACCAGGCTGTCTGGAATGATGATTCTGTTTGAGAGTCAAGGGTAATGGTTAGGAAAATCTGTTTGAAGCAAATGACAGGCTGACACTGGCTCTTTTTGAATCTTCAAATCTGGTGACACCTGAATCTTTGGCAAAACAAACCCACCCTGTGCCCAGGATTTGGTGGCTTCCAGAAATTCTTCCCAGAATAAACCCAACGCTCTGCAGTCTTATCTCCATGAATGGCTGGCACAAGTTGACTTTCAAGTTCTCATTACTCTGGAGACCTCAGATTTCTTCTCAGGCTGACTGACCGAACTAGCTTTCAGTTCCTTCTTGGTCAACCTTAAAGGCAAGCCACTCTTTTCTCTCCCTTCCAAAAGGAAGGCACTTTGCGTGATCACTTCTAAAAGTTTAGGCATTTTCAAAAGAGAAGGAACACACCTTTTCATCCTTTTGCAAATGTGCTCTGAGGGTAAGAGATCATAAACTCTGTTTGGAAAAGAGCACTGAGGGCAGAAACGAGTGATGGTAAAACATAGAATAAACAGAAATAAACCTCTCACAGATTTATTTATCCCCAAGTTTTACCAGAAGGTGACTTGGTAACATGTCTCATAGGAAGTGAAAGACCTAGATCAAATGTTTTAAAGTATCCTGAATGTCTTTCCTCTAGGACCCGGGTTGTCCTCACAGGGTTCATAACATTTTAAAACTGTTTGGCATGCCTGGGCTTACCTCTGTGGTATGGTAGAATAAAAAAAAAAAAAAAACCTTTTGTCTGCTCTTGGAAGACAATATTGGGCTAAATATAGTGCCATGTTCCACAGCTTGTAAAATCAACGATATGGCGCAAATCTGAAGGCATCCTCAAAAGAAATATGGCAAGAAAAGTACATTGCCTGCGTTAGTCATACCTGCCATCTCCCTGAATATCCCTGAAGTGGCTGGACATCTGCATTCCACATCCTGGCTGGCGTTAATGTGACTTTTCTATAAAAGGAGAGGAGGACAAAAGAAAAAGCAAAATGTGCTCCACAATGGAAAATGTGATCCTCAGCCACTGGGATAAAATTACATTGACAGTGGGGGAGTTACTTTCTTCCTTCGAAGAACAATGTTTGATGTTTGAACTAGACTCTCTGGTGACGAAGCTCATAACTTGGGAGATAAATCAGGTTCAGATTTAGAAAAGACTTTTTCAGAAGTTGCTTAGCAGGGTAGTTTTAGAGGTTAACATGTGAATAGAGGTTACATCATGCCTTGTCTGTCTGTCCTGCGTTTATTGGACAGAGATAATATGGCCTCTTCCCCGTGTAGCACACATAAAGAAATTTAGATTCTGTCATAATTGTTCATTTTAAATACTGTGACATTTTAATATCTGGAAAATGTTTAAATCTGTCTCTTTTCCTTCTTTATGTTAATTCCTACATCTCTTCCTATTTATCTCTTTTGTGCATCACACATATTTTACTATGAACTCAATTTTGCGGATGAAAGGCCACAACTAACTGTTTGCATGCCTTATCTCTGCCCTAGAGAGGGGTAACTCACAAATGAGCCAGCTGCACCTACTGTACATAAAACAGCAACATCACTTTGATCTCTCCCTTAATGTGCTAGGTTTAGATTACTTTGTGAGCAAAAAGGGGTGAAAGGTGGCCGGATACTATTTTAACTAACTACTGGGGGCAGTATTTATTCATGGTGCAATTTTTAAGAGGAAAGATGGAACATGAAAGCCTGTCAAATGTACTGCTCAAACAGTCTGACAACACAGAATATTTTTACAGATGAAAGGTGAGGAATCTCCAACTTCTCAGGATAACATAAATTGTATGGAAAAAGTAAGACATGTGAAAAAAAAAAGCCAGATAGAAGACTATTTATATCCCCTTGTGATTGTATGAAACCCTGCCACAAAACCAGAGGACTATTTCAGAGTTGCATTTGTCGGGTACAAAGAGGAACATAGTGAACATTAAAAATACACACTTTGAGAAAGATTCTCATTACATTTATAATTCATGTAATATTGTTTTTACTAAGAACTGAGTGTTTCAGGGAGTGTCTGTTCCAATTTGGTAACAAGGTGGAAACCAGAAATATACAAGAAATATACGAGGATGTTATTCTTCAGGATTGGAAGAGTGACTGTCTCCAACCACCAATCAGATTCTTACTCCTATTGTGTTTATTCAGAAATAGCTTGAAAATTCTGTTTCTGCCTTTGATGAGAGCCTCATCTTTCCTTTCTTGGCTTACCACAGCCTTGTCCTAAAACATTTATTTTCAATCTTTTTTCTTTCTGTCCCCAAAACACTGGTGGTACTTGATGTACTCCTGTTGGAGTTACAGTGGCTCCCTATGAGAGTGTTCGATAAGGTGGAGGCATGGAAAGTACAAGAGGGGCATGACGATCTCTGGAGTAACTTGCATGTTATAAAGAAGACTCAGTCAGACAAGGACAGATATCATATGTTTTCACTCCTATGTGGATCTTGAGAAAATTAACAGAAGATCATGGGGGAAGGAAAGGGGGAAAAATAGTTACAGAGAGGGAGGGAGGTAAACCATAAGAGACTCTGAAATACAGAGAACAAACTGAGGATGGATGGGGATGGGGGAGAGGGGAAAATGGGTGATGGGCATTGAGGAGAGCACTTGCTGGGATGAGCACTGGGTATTGTATGTAAGCGATGAACCATGGGAATCTACCCCCAAAACCAAGAGCACATTTTACACACTGTATGTCAGCCAATTTGACAATAAATTACGTTAAGAAAAGAAGAAGAAGGAGAAGGAGAAGGAGAAGGAGAAGGAGAAGGAGAAGGAGAAGGAGAAGGAGAAGGAGAAGGAGAAGGAAGACTCCATAGGTGCCTGGGTGGCTCAGTCAGTTGGGCTTCTGACTTGGGCTCAGGTCACAATCTAGAGGCTCATGAGTTCAAGACCAGCATCGGGTCCTGTGCTAATAGCTACAAGCCTGAAGCCTGCTTCAGATTCTGTCTCCCTCTCTTTCTGCCCCTCCTCCACTCATGCTCTGTGTCTCTCTCAAAAATAAATATAACATTAATAAAATTTAAAAAATAAAATAAAGAAGACTCCACAGTTATTTAAACACACCTAACTCATGCCTAGGAATCATTAGTGTTAAATTACTTAGCCTTTTGTAATCTGGATATAATCCAGGTCACTAATTTCATTAGCATTATGAACCCCACTTATTTGCCCTGAATCTCACCTTTTTATATATCCATCTGGAAAAGCAAACTCCACCTACTCTATTTTCTTTCTCCCCAGAACATGTCTATTTCATTTAAAATTCCAAGCTGAAAAATAATAAAATAAAATAAAATAAAATAAAATAAAATAAAATAAAATAAAATAAAATATAAAATTCCAAGCTCAAAATTTGTTCTCGAGTGAAGCCTTCGCCATCAGCCCCCACAAAGACTTGTTTTTTGTCATCCTAGTTATTACCTCAGCAACATAATGATGACTCTGAAAAAGAATTTATGATATGATATTCTGATTTGTCTGTTTAAATACCTGTCTTCACAACCCCACCACCAGAATGTGTGGTAGGATGTTCATTCATGTTTTTTGTTATTATTATTATTTTTTAGAGAGAGAGAAAGCAGAGGAGGGGCAGAGAGAAAGGTTAGGGAAAGATCGAGCAGGGAGCATCCCAATGTAGAGACCTGAGCCAAAATTAAGAGTTGGGCATGTAACCAACTGAGGCACCCAGGCGCCACTGTTCATTCATCTTTGTGAGTCCTAACTTCAAATTCAGTGGCAACCACAATTTAAGTGATGAATAATGATTAAATAACATTTGTATATATTTTTATATGTGTGTTTTCATTTTATTATAAATAAATTGAGAAATATAAATAGATAAATATAAATAAATTGAGAAATTACATACACACACACACACACACACACACACACACACACACACACCTTAAGTGTAGGGCTCAATAACTGTTACATTTGTATACCTCCATGTAACTGGGATTCAGATGAAGGTATAGAATAATTCCAACTTCCCAGAGGGTTTCTTCATGCCCCTTCCTAATCAACACCTTCTCCCTACCAGGTCACTGCCATTCTAACTTTAATGCAATAAATTAATTTTGCTGGTTTTGAACTACATAGGGAGTCTATAAGTGGAGCCAAACAGTATTTACTTTTTTGTGTCTGACTTCTTATATTTGGCACAATGTTTTTGAGATTCACCCATACTGTTCTATGTTCATTCTTTTGTATTATGGTATAGAATCCCATTGCATAAGTATGACATGACTTATTTATCCATTCTCTTCTTCATGAACATGTGGACTATTTATAGTTTTTAATTTCTATGAATAAAGTTACTATTAACATTTTTGTACTCATTTTTTGTGGATATTTATGCCATTTTCTTGAGTATATATGTAGGCATTGGATTGGTATGTCATAGGATAGGTATAAGATTAGTTTTTCAACTTTCATTACTTCCTAAATTGGCTGGGGCAATTGATACACTCAAAAGCTAAATTTAGGAGTCCCACGTGTTCCGTATCCTTGCCAGTAATTCATATTGTCAGTGATTGATTTTAGCCACTCTGGTGGCTTTATAGTGGCCTCCTTGTAGATGAAATTTACATTTCCTTATTGACCAATAATGTTGAGCACATTTTTATGTACCTATTGGCCAATTTGGATATCATATTTTATTAATTGCCTTTTCAATTCTTTTGCACTTTTTACTAGGTTGTCTTTTCCCACTGATTTGTTGGAGTTCTCTACATATCTGAATACAACTCCTTTGTCAGATGTATTGCAAATAAAGTTTCTCAGATGTGGTTTGCTTTTCTTTTGATGAACAGATGTTCTTATAAATTTTTTTAATGTTTATTTATTTATTTTTTTGAGACAGAGAGAGACAGAGCATGAACGGGGGAGGGGCAGAGAGAGAGGGAGACACAGAATCCGAAGCAGGCTCCAGGCCCTGAGCCATCAGCCTAGAGCCCCGCGGGCTCCAACTCACAGACCGCGAGATCCTGACCTGAGCTGAAGTCGGACGCTTACCCGACTGAGCCACCCAGGCGCCCGGATGAACAGATGTTCTTAACTGAGTCCCATTCTTTTTTTTCCTTTCATCTCTTTATGTACTTTTAAGAAATCTTTAGCCAAGTTTGTAAAGATATTGTTCTGTAATCCTTCTAGAAATTTGATTTGTTAACTTTCAAATTCAGGTCTGTTATCCACTTCAAACTTATTTTTCTTTATGGTGTACAGAAAGCTTTGAGATTTGTTTATATCCCATAGACAAATGCAACTGCTCCAGAACTATTTATTGAAAAGATCATCTTTACTGTCACCAGCTTGCAGTAGGACCATATATGTGTAGGCTTACTTTTGGTTTAATTTGATATCATTGGTATATTTGCCTTAATTACTATATCTCGAAATCTGGTAGAGTAAGCCCTCTAATTTTGAATTTTATTAAGATTATCTTGAATATTCTAGGTTGCTAGCTTTTCATACAAATGTTAGAATTAGCTTGTCACTTCCCACTTACTATCCCCCCCCCCCCCAAACTGTTCTAAATTGATTAGAATGGTATTGAATCAATAGATTTTAACTTGGAGAAAAACACTTGAAGAGACATAGAACAGTTCAGGGACGCCTGGGGGGCTCAGTCAGTTGAGCATCCAACTCCAGCTCAGGTCATGATCTCATGGTTCATGAGTTTGAGCCCCGCGTTGGGCTCTGTGCTGACAACTCAGAGCCTGGAGTCTGTTTCAGATTCTATGTCTCCCTCTCTCCCTCTGCCCCTCCCCTGCTCATACTCGGTCTCTCTCTCTCAAAAATAAACATTAAAAAAATTTTTTTTAAAGACATCCAACACTTTAGATTTTCCATCTTGTGCTGGTTTTGGTAACTTGTGTTTTCAAAGGATTTTTTTTCCCATTTCATGATTTTTAATAATTTAGCAAATGTAAATTCTTTAAAAAATCACTTATTACCTTTTTAATATCTTTACAATATAGTTTTCCTTTTTTTTTTTACTTTGAATAGTGATAATTTATGCTTCTTATTCTCTCCCAACCCCTTATTTTGTCCATCTTACTAGTTGTTTATGAATTTCATTAATCTTTTCAAAGTACCAACTTTTGGCTTTGTTGACTGCCTCTATTGTAAGCCTGTTTCTACTCTTACCTAATTATTTTTTTTCTTTCCACCTTCTTTGAGTTTAGTTTGCTGTTCTTTTTCTCACTCTTGAGGAAGACGCTTAAATTATTGATTTTAGATCCTTCTTTTGTAATGCATGCATATAAAACTACAAAATTATTACTCAGCATGCTCTAGCTGCATTGCATAAATTTTGACATGTTGTATTTTTTTATCATTTAGATCAAAATATTTCCTAATTTCCCTAGTGATTTTTTCTCTGAATTAAGTCTTTCGCAGGGGTATGTTGCTTAATGTCTAAATATTTATAGATTCTCTAGTCGTCTATCTTTTATTCAGTTCTAATGTAAACACTTCGATGATCAGAATGTGACTTAAATCCTTAGGAATTTGTCAAGGCTTATTTTAAGGACAGAATATGGTCTATTTTGGTAAATGTGTTATGTGCACCACAGAAGAATATGCTTTTTGTGGTTGTTGCATATGATGTTCTATATATGTCAACTAGATAAATTTGGTTTGTCAGTTCTTCAAATCTTATTCTTATTGATTTTCGTGGGGGGGGGGTTAGGCAATTAACTTGTTTTTTCTTTTAAATATCCTTTATTTTTTAGGGAAGTTTTAGGTTTAGAGAAAAACTGAGTAGAAATTACAGAGCTCCTTTATACCTTCTATCCATATACATGCACATCCTTCTCCACACTCAATATCCTACACCTGAGTGTAACACATTTGTTACAGTTGATGAGAATACGTTGACACATCTTTTACATCCAAACTCCACAGATTACAAGAGGAATCACTCCATGTTGTACATTTCATAAGTTTGGACAAATGTATATTGACATATACCCACCATTATAATTACCTACAGAATAGTTTCCCTACCTTAAAAAAATCCTCTTTGTTCTGCCTCTTTATCCCTCCTTCCCCCAACCCCTGCCAACCACTGATCTTTTTTATTGTCTCCATAGCTTTTCCTTTTCCAAAATGTTATATAGAGTCATACAGTATGTGACCTTTTCAGAATGACTTCTTTCGCTTTGTAATGTGTATTTAAAGTTTCTCCATGTCTTCATGGTTTTATAGCTTTTATTTTTAGTACTGAATTACATTCCTTTGTCTGGATGTACCACAGTTTATTTATCCATTCACCTACTGAAGGACATCTTGATTGCTTCCAAATTCTGGCAATAATGAATCAAGCTGTTATAAATATTCACGTACAGGTTTTTGTGTGGACATAAATTTTCAACTCTTCTGGGTAAAAGCCAAGACATGCAATTGCCGGGTTGTGTGGTTAGAGTATGTTTAGTTTTGGAAGAAACTGCCAAATTGTTTTTCCAAAGAGGCTGAACCATTTTGCATTTCCACCAGCAATGAGTTTCTGTTGCTCCATATCCTTCCCAGCATTTGGTGTCTTGTGCTCTGGATTTTGGACATTCTAATGGGTCTGGAGTGATATTTCGCTATTGTTTTAATTTGCATTTTGCTGATGACACATCATGTGGAGCATCTTTTCATGATTATTTGCTATCTATATGACTTCTTTGGTGAGCAGTCTTTTAACGTCTTTGGCCCATGTTTTAAATGGATTGTTTTCTTACTGTTGGGTCATAAGAGTTCTTTGTATATTATAAAATATATAATGCTGCTTTATCAGATGTGTCTTTTGCAAATATTTTCTCCCAGTTTGTAGTTTGTCTTTTCATTCTCTTGACATTGTCTTTCACAGAGCACAAGTTTTTAATTTTAATGAATTCAAGCTTATCAGTTATTTTTTCATGAATTATGCCTTTGGTGGTTTATCTAAAAAAAAAACCATTGCCATACTCACAATTACCCAGATTCTCTCTTAATGTTAAATTCTAGGAGCTTATAATTTTGCATTTTACATTTAGATCTAGAATCCATTTTGAATTCATTTCTATGACAAACATAAGATCTGTGTCTAAATTCTTTATTTTCTTTCTTTGCTTTTGTTTTGTTTGTTTTGTTTGCATGCAGATATCCAGTTGTTTCAGCACCATGTGTTGGGAAGCCTACTTTTTCTATTTTGAGATGCCCTTTTTTCCTTTGTCAAAGATCAGTCGACTATACTTATGCGGACCTACTTCTGGGCTCTCTGTTTTGTCTGTTCCTTCACCAATACCACATTGTCTTGATTTTTAGCTTTTTAGTAAATCTTGAAGTCAGAGAGTGTCAGTCTTCCAACTTTGTAATCCTTCAATATTGTAGTGGCTATTCTGAGTCTACCTTTGGGAGTTTTGTCTGCTGTTCTCTTAGTTATTGAGACAACTGGGTTGAAATCTTGCAGTGTTTTATATTCATCAGTTAAAACTTGAGTGTGTTATATTTTTCAAATCTTATATCCTTACTAAATTTTTTACCTGTTTATACTCTCAGTTACTGAGAAAGGTGTGTTAAACTGCCCAACTGAACTTGTGCATATACTTGTTTATTCTTTTAGTTCTGTTAACTCTTGCATTATATATTTTAAATCTTTACTATTAGGTCCATAGTAGTTTAGGCTTATATATCTTCTTATTAACTAGGACTTTTATCTCTACAAAGTGTTTCTTTATGTCTTGTAACATTTCTTGCATTCAATGCAGTTTTGTCTAATATTAATATGGTAATAGCATCTTTCTTATGGTAAGTATTTACATGGAAAACCTTTTTGTCCATTGTTTTATTTTCAATATACCTTTACTTTTATATTTAAAGTACACTTCTTGTAAACAATATACAATTAGATCTTTTAAAATCCACTCTGATAATCCTTGTGTTTTAATAGGGATTTTTGATCAATTCATGTGTAGTGTATTTATGACATGGTTATGTTTAAGTCTAACATCTTACTTTTTGGTCTTATTGTTCCATATATTATTTGTTACTGTTGTATTGATTAAATATTTTTGTTATTCCTCTATTAGCTTTTTCCTGGGGGGGGGGTATAACTTTTAGTATCATTATTTTGTGGTTATCCAAGAAATTACTTCTTTAACTTATTACAGTATAGCTTAAATTAGTACTTTTAGAACATCTTAAACAATGTAAGCTCTTTCTACCAGTTGTCTCCACTTAATACAGTCTCATCTCTTTTTCATTTTTTATATTTTGCTAATTTTGTCATGCCTTTCATCCTAATGTAAAAACCCCCACAAAATATTATGATTGTTGCTCCAAATAGTAAATAGTTTCATGTTTATCCATTTATTTACCATTCCAGAGCCATTTATTTCTTTTCACCTCTCTGCTTTCATCTTGGCTTATTTTCCTTACAGCTGAAGGAAATCCTTTAGTATTTCTTGTAATGTTGGGCTGCTAGTGACACATCCTCTCAGCTTTTTCTCCTTTGTCTGAGAATGTCTTTATTTTAGCTTCTCATTTGAAGGATAATTTCACTGGAGATAGCATGCTAGGTTTTAGCAGTTGTTTTCCTTAGCACTCTAAAGATATTTTCTGGCTTCCATAGTGTGTCAGACATTGATGCAAGATTAAGGAGCACAAAATGTTTATTGGAGGATGGGAGAAGTAGGTAACTCCTGTGAAAGATAAAAAGGCAGAAGGCAGGTATGTCAGATTGTGAGGCTGATCTGACATCTGTGAGTAGAAATTAAGAAAGAAAAAGACCTGGGCAGGAAGAGCCTCATCCCATGATACAAATCTGACACAACCTTGACTAACTCTTTGGGGAGCTCTGAAGCAAATTCTACCTGTTTGAGAAGTCCCATGTTAGTGAGAAATAGCCAGGTTATAATACCCCTGCTCTGTTTAATCATTAGTTTGGTGCTGCCTGGCAAAAACATAGCCTTGGCTGGAACATTGAAGTGCATCCTTAAAGCACTGCAGTTGGAGGCTGTTAGCTAAATATACTCAATACAACTGAATGATGAATTCTCCTCAAAGAGAGATCAGAGAGGAATAACTCTATGACTAACATGATCCATGTCTTGCATTACATGGATTCACTTTTTATGTATTTAGGTTGTAGCCCCTTCAGGGTTCCGATGGACCTCTCTTCCAGGGTGGAAAAAAAGCATGAGGTTAGTGGGACAACTATAACCACCACTGCTGTAGTTGTTCTTGGGACCACAACTGGTGTTCATAGTCTCTCTTCCACAATGATTTAAATAACCCTCATCCTCAGTGTTATTTCTGAGGTTTGTCATGGTTTCCATGACTAGTGGAGTGACCTAGGGGTGTTTGAGTTACATGTAACAAAACCCTTCTCAGAATAGAGTTACTGCATTTGTTCATTCACATGTACTGTCAGGCAATGGAGTACCAAGAGACATCCAAGTAGATTCCATGAATATTTTTCTCTGGTCCATTATCTAAGAATAATCCTAACTCATCTTACTGGTAAGGATCAATTGCCCCTGACAAGATGATAACTATTCTTCTTGTCTGTTGTTCCCTGATCTCAGCATTCCAAAGTGCCCCGATGGCAATCAAAGAATATAGGTCAATTGCTACACATGTCCACTGGCCAGAATATGACCCTGTTGGGGATCAGGAGCTCAAACTGTACAGAATCCAGAGTTGTAGTAAGGGAAATCTCAAAGTCTTACAGTGGATCATTAGGAATGATGGTATATATGTAGACCCACTTCTACTTCCACCTTCTGGTTCATGTATGCATGCATGTTTTTCTTGGGGGGACACAGTGCTATATAAGTCTCTAATTCAATATGGATGCTGCATCCTAAGAGATGGCAGCCCATCCTCACAGAATATTACTTCTGAGCTGATGCTTCTAGCATTACCTCTGGCAGGTCATTCCAATGTTCTAAGGCTAGCTAATTCTGGGTGGTACGTTGTACCAGATATGACTAGTGGATCCCAATATTTGGATACTTTCATATCGTGTGTGTGTGTGTGTGTGTGTAGAGAGAGAGAGAGTGACAGAAACAGACAGAGAGACAGAGACAGATATTTTAAATAACAGGCTCATATAATTGTGGGGACTGACAAGTCTCAAATTTTCAGGGAAGACCAGCAGGCTGGAGACTCAGAGAAAAGTTGATGGTGCAGTGTTGAGTCCAAAGACTGTCTATAGGAAGAATTCTATAAACACTGAAGAAGACTTCAGTGTTTTCTCTTGATGCCTTCTGCTGAATGGATGAGGCCCATCAACATTAAGGAAGGTAAACTGCTTTACTCAAAATCTACTAATTTAAGTTAATTGTTCCTAAAAAATACCTTCACAGCAGCATCTAGACTGGTGTTTGACCAAAAACTGGGTACCATGGTGTAGCAAACTTAACTCACAATATTGGCCATCACAGCTGTAAATTAGACATCTGTAGGCTTCCAGATAATAGTTTTGGCTGAAGTCCTACAAAGCAGAATTCAAACTCACATCCAATAAAAATGTCATTTGTCATCCTCAGATAAGAGGAGCCAAAAGTAGTCACCTTGTCACCGAGTGATGGTATCTCCTTCAGAAATAGTGCCACATTTTGTGTCAGTCTTATTTCTGGAAAATTGATGAGAGGATACAGTAGCTATATTAGCCTTGGTAAGTGGTATTCCATGCTATTAGTCCCATACATAACCTAAGTCTTTGCCACTGTGGTCAATCCTTCCGGGTGCCTTTTTAGCTAGTTCTAAGTGGCTAATGACAAAGGCTGACTTAAGACAACTTTCTGAATTATCTTGTCTGCTCGGTTTTTCAGTGCCTGTTCCATAGTTGGTGTTTTCTGTGGGCATTAGTTTTTATTATAAAAATATTCACCTTATACCTATTTTTATATATCCTTCAGAAACCTTTTCTCCAGACTCTCTTGTTATTGATCTTTCAATTTATTTCTATAAGTTCCTTGGCAAGCTAGCTAAGCCATTTTCCACTCAGAACACTTTTCTTTTACCAAAGCATGCATAGACATAAACAGCATTAAAAGTTCCACCTATTGGGAAAATTTTGCCTCACCAATATCTTTCAAGGCCACCTCTAAGAATAACTATAGAGCAGGCATATCATTTTCAGCTTATACCACATACTGAGCCAATCCTTCCATTAACCTAGTCAACCCACCCACTGGGCTTTGTTTCCCTCCTTCAGCTGATTAGGTAGAATCTTTCACATGGCCATAGGTATGAATAAACTGAAGGAACTGTGGTGAAACAACCATGGTGAGTGACATGTGGTTCTGAGTAAGCTGTTCACATAGCTTACTTATGCCTTCTGGTTTTGCTTAGTACATACAGTTTCAATTTGTGATGGATTGCTGCTGGGACCACTTGATTACATGACTTGGTGGGTCCAATATAATTGAGCTCATAGGAAATTTTAAACAAACGGATAAACTAAGAATCTTGTACCATACCAGAAGCTGCTTTTTTAAAGGAACATAGTTTTGTTTTGTTTTGTATTTTTGCTGCAGATGGCATGACTTCTCTAGCGGCTTGAATTGTGATTTTCCCACTGGAATTTGTCATAAAATCCATACTGCATATTTTACACTGCTGAAACCTCCAAAATCATAAAGTCTGCTGGATTTTAAGTCCCAAACTGCCGGTTTTATTTACTGCAGCCTGGACTTGCTGTAGAGTCCTTTTCTATTCCAGACCCCATTCAAGTCTATCAGTTCACTACATGGGCCAGAGTATTCTTAGATGTAGAATGTGTGCTGCTTCCAGAACCCAAAGAGGCCAATTGGGTATTGTGGTTCTTTGTGGTGGGTGATGAAAGATACAGTAAATAGCCTTTACGTTGGTGCGATTGTCCTGGGATAGCCCTTATGATTGAGCACTAGAAATTTGCTGAAGTGGCAGGTCCCAGAATCTTTGCAGAATCTGTCTTCCACTCCCAGAAGCTCATGTGTTTTATAAAACCTTATCATTTACAAACTAAGTTCTGTGACAGCATTTCCTAGAATCTAACTTGGCCTGAGGAACAGAGCCACCACTGAACTTATTATTGATTCTGGTATCCCTCACACCAGTGGATTCCTGATGGCCTTGCTGAATGACATTTTCTCTGGAACATAATCTGGAACATAATTATGTTTCTGTGGAACATAATCCTCTGGTGGGTCTTCTGGTCTCACATAATATAGCCATTCTAGCCTGCCCACCTCCCTGAGGTTTTTTATCCCTTTCCCCATTGTCTCGCATGGCAGTTCAAGCATTGCAACTTCAATTATCATGGGCCATCACTTTCTCTAAACTTCTGAAAGCCACTATAAAGCAACAAATTTGCATCATTCTCTGGAGTCCTTGCCAAGGGTTAAAGTCATACCCTGGGAGAATTAATAAACTCTCCTTTTTTTAGTGTTATGTCCTGTCCTCTTGATCAAGAACCTTCAAAATTCAGTTGTGAGTACTCTACACAGGCTTTTCGCCATCAATGCTGGCTAATTATTGAATATCTTTTTCCTTTCTTTTCTTTTGTTCTTTCTTTTTTTAAGCATAGTCCCTTTCCTCACTAATCAAGCCCAGTAGATCTTTGACTTGCTTTTGCTATGACTTAAATCAAAGTTTGGCCTGACGTGCAGAAAAGAAGATAGTGGGGAAAATCCTGAAGCTGACCCTGTTTCCTTGTGGGAGAGAGGACTCTACAGTGTTTCTCCACATGCAGAAAAGGCCACCTGTATAGGATCTAAGTATTTAGAGGATTTGGGGAGCCCAAATGTTTGGGTACATACATTCAGATGATCATCATATGTCAGGGTTTCAGGCTTTCCCAGCAATAGCCCTAATCTTGGCATAACAGAACTGACTCTGTCAAGCACTCTATAGTCTTTCCCAGCCCCTGCTCTCAGCCAGACATCCTGTAAGCAGTCTCAGAATAAGGTCAACTCAGGAGATGTCCAAGGTTCTGACAGGTGGTAATGGTGCTCACCCATGAGCCTGACTTTTTTCATGGGTTGTAGCCTTGTCTCAATTGCTATCAAATGCCTAAAAACAGTTCCCTCATATATATTTTTCTAAGTTTTTTAGTTGTTTATGGTGGGAATTTAATTACAAAACTAGGTACTCTATCATGGCCTGAACCAGGAGTCTCTTAATAAATGCTGAATAAATAGATTTATTGAGTTGAAGGGAATTCTGGTATATCCTGATGAAAATATTGAGGAGGCATTGGGAATTATCTGTATATCGGCAATAGTTAAAAGAGGCTATAAGAGTGGTTGATGTTTTCAAGGAAGATTATACAAGACCAAAGAAAGGAAAAATTTTAAAACAACAAATTAGGGAACAACAGTATTTATAGGGTACAAGATTATGAGAATTCAGTAAAGACTGAAAAAGTGACAGGAACATAAATATTTTATCTAAGCATTCTGTTGTGCTTCAGTTAATTAACAAATGTTTGCTGTAATATTCTAGAATTTGTATAATTAACAAGGAAGAGAACGTATGAATTTGTGGGTAAATCAAGGATTAGGGTTCGATGAGGAAGAATTTCTAAAAGAGTAAGTTTTGAGTTAAAGACTAATTGGATCAAAGCATGATGAAATGGAATAGATGTAGGAATAGGGTTAATTCTGCCCTCAGCTAAGCATGAGCAGGATTAAGACTTTGCTGCTGTAATGCACATGAGGAAATAAAGAGACATGTCAGGGTAGAAAAAAACAAAAACAATGGCTCCAGAATTTTCATGTTGATGGAGATTCGGAGCAACAATGTAGTTGAGAGCAGATTCAGGGCACTTGTCTGGAGGCCGCATTTCCCTAGTAAATACACTTAAAATTTAAAGTCTGTGGTATAGATCAATGCAAATAATATTGAGTTGATGTTTTCAAACACACATTTGCTAATTCTCTTGTCATTTAAATAATTAAGTGATTATTTAACTTGGGGTTGTTTGGGGAAGCTACTAAGGATTTTAGAAGACCTTTAGTTCTCTCCAATCCTATCCCAAACTATATTCATTCTGCTAATGAAATGCATTAATGTGTTGATAGAAGAACAAGGTGGAAGATTCTAAATGAAAGAGGAAAGCAGGAAACATTACCCTAATTGGTCTGAAAGGCAGAAATTCACTTTAAATTAGATCTCATTTGTAAGTGAGGTAGGGGAAGGTTAGGTCTTTAAAAGTCAAGCTAACAATGTTAAAAATAACTCATAAAAATACTAGTAATTTTAAACCTAGTAAGATGGAGAAAATCATGATGCTATGGGGTCTGTGCTGAACTTTTTGTAAGTCTAGTTGTTGAGGTGAGTATACTGTAGTGCATATGCAGGTGGACACTTTGTAGTTAGCAAAAGGCATGCGATTGGATGGAGAAAGATTGATTCATGGTCATCTGTCTGTCTGTGACATAACAAATACTCCATGATGAAACTGTTCATCAAACAGAACGGCAGTAACCAAGATAATCTATATTGTATTACCAATAGGGGGCTCTGTGGCTTTGCAATACAATTGTGCTCATTCATTTAAATGCCCCCCCAACCCCTCTCCAATGAACCACTTTGCTTTGTTAATAAACTGTTGGGGCCTTCTATCCATCCATCTATCCCTCCATCCTTCCGTTCTTTCAGTTAGTGTCATTTACCTGCAATTCTTCATTAGTTAACGGTGAAAATACTCAGAAGGCAAATAGCTCCACTGCTTTCTCTCCACCTCATTGGGATTGTGGGAACTCTTATTGAGTGGTGAGGGTTAGGGTAATGAAACTTGGAAAAATGCCATCCCAGGATTCCTCTGTGCTACCAATATGCAAATAATTTAATAGTAATGCAGTCAAGAGTTCCCTGAGTAAAGACTCTCCATTTTCATCACTGTTGGTAAGTGCCAAGAGGGACAGATGAGAATAAGTTATAGCCACATTGTGACATGTAATAAATCTTCCAAAAGAGGTTTACACATACTCAGCTCTTTGGCTTTTATCCTGTGTACGACACTTCTGTTTGCTTTGCATCTAAGCAACAGAAAGTAATCAGCCTCTAAGAACTTAATTATTGGTTGCACGGATAACCCTTAGGGTGTGTGTGTCCAGTCACTTGGGCCTCCTCCTACATCTCTCATCACATAAAGCAATATGCTTCTCTGAGTGCCAGCCTCTCTGGAAAGCATGGGGGTTCATTTCTTCTTCCAGGGGAAGACAAAGGGCTGCTGAAACAACAGAATACATCCAAATGGCCCTTCTTTGGGAAAATGAGCTGCTAACAGTTCTTGATGACTGAAACAAAGGAAGAGTCCTAGGGCTAGAAATCACTCAAGAACAGAGCCTTGATAACAGTCAGCCGCGGAGAAGTAGAAATTGTAAGGAATTCTAGGGAGAGCAATGGGGCAATACTGTAACAGGCTTGCAAAATCCAACTCAGAATCACACTAGTATATTAATGAGACAAGTTTAAACCAGTCACACTCCCACCTCTAAACCAAACTGTTAACACAGTTTAACACACTTTCAAAGGGGCACCCCTATGATGTGCTAATGAAGTCACTTTCTTCCCAGCAGGAGTCAATGGGCTTTCCCTTCTTTGTTGAGCTCTCTTTGATCAGGCAAACAAAATACTCAAATACCTTGTCAATCCTGGCAGGCAGTGTGTTTTTCAAATGTATCTTAGGGGAAACTGAGGCGTAAAGGATCAAATTTAAAATTTAAAGGTAGTACAATTATCTGAGTTTGGATGGATTTTCTGCTCCAGCTTTTCCCTACTGCTATTTAAACGTTGTGAAATGAATAAGAGCTATTCAGGTATTATATCTTTTAAGTTAACAACTTGGAGACTAACAATAGCTGTGAAATGCTCTCTAATTGTTAAACACTGAACAAATGTATGAAGCATTACATTTCAATTTTTTAAATTACATTGCAAATCGTTTGTGTGAAACTGGACATTTAAACAATTGGGTTAAAAAAAAAAGCCTATAAGTACTAATGGATACATTCTAGAAACCAATGGATACATTTAAAGCAGCCAAACAATTTAATTCAATTATTTTCAGAATAGCTTCAATGAAAGCAATCTCTTAAAAGGCATTGTTCCAGGTAGCTCCAAGGACAGAAACTATATTTTTTTAGATTAGGACAGTGGTGTGTACATGGGGTGTTTCTTTTTTTTTAAATTCTTTAAACTGTACACACAAAAATATACAATATATACTTTTCATGTGTATTCCACATTTCAAAATAAAAAAGAATTTTCAAAAAGACTTTGTTGCATAGCTGAAATCTTAAAATGAATTGAGCAGAGACAATGCATTTAGCATTCTTAAAAGTTTCTTGCAAGATTTTATAGAAAAACTGCCCATTATTCTATTTGACAACAAGCCTATGAATTTTGAAGAAAACCAAAAAGAGAACCTGTAAAAAACAAAAGGATCTTTTTAACTGAACTACATAATATACAGATCACTATCTGTATTTTTTTTTATGAGCCTCTAGATTTCGGCAGAAAAGATTTTAAAATTTCTTATTACTCTTATAAACCTTTGTGATTATCTGACAATGATTCATGTAATATTATTGTATATCTGACTTTGGCAGTTACCCATTACACCATGTTAACATATTTCAATAAGTAATCAATTTGGTTTCCACTACGCTGATTTAATTCAGGTTTCATTACTTGCCTAGTATTTATTTTTTAGGCATGTTGTCCATCTTAGTCTAGGACTGCCCTTTTTGCATTAGCCATTTTAGGATAAAATACTTAATAAGATTTGCATTTAAAAAATGAACTAGAGGAACTGGACCCCCTCCAGCCAGAACAAGTAATTATGTCATTTGTATTGCAAAGCAGGAGTGGCTATAAAGCAATGGTATACTTTTTTAAAGATTGATAACCTTAAGCAGTATTATATTACACATAAAATGGCAGGTCTGACAGAGGAACTAAACGTGGGCAGTGTATAAAATCCCGAGACTTGTAGAGAGTTTCAAAGTTTTTACTTTGCCTTCCAATGACATACTCAATTAAAAGCAATCATTTGCAGTCTATGTCCTTATTTTCTATTATATCTCCGTGTCCTACATCAGTCTTTCTCACATAGAACCCTATGTTTATGTAGATAACCCATGTCACATAGGACTGAACGCTTTCAGATTTACGTCCTAATATTCAGAGGCCAAAGTTAGATTGTATCTATAAGAAGTGGCCAATACAAATGAACTTATTTAGTTGCCTGTAATCACCTAGGAGGCACTCAGTCTGCCCCACTGAAATTTTCCATTGTTCATAATGACTGAAACCTGGCAATGCTGTTGATGTTACTGTCACTGCTAAGAAGAACCCAACAGAGAACCTTTATTGAGCCTTTGGTAGTCAGTACTATGCTCTAAGTGCTGTGTTAAGTACTATCTCATTAATCCTCACAATAACTTTTCAAGGTTGGTATTAGTCGTAGGAATGAGATGTGTTTATGAAGGTTACATCATGATCCCAGGGCCACAAGCTATTAAAGTGGTAAAATTGGGATTTGAACCCAGTCTAGGTCTAACTCCAGAGCTGATGTCCTTTTTTTTTTTTTTTTTTTAATGTTTTTATTTATTTTTGAGACAGAGAGAGACAGAGCATGAGCAGGGGAGGGGCAGAGAGAGAGAGAGACACAGAATCCGAAGCAGGCTCCAGGCTCTGACCTGTCAGCACAGAGCCCAATGTGGGGCTCGAACTCACAAACTGTGAGATCATGACCTGAGCCAAAGTCGGACACTTAACCGACTGAGCCACACAGGCACCCCCAGAGCTGATCTTCTTAATCATTATGATAAACTTATAAAAACTAAAAAAATCTTTTAAAAATATTCCTAAGATATTTCCCTAACAAAAGCATCTATGACTATGTTTCAGTGAATGACAGGGCATTATAATTTCCTGGCCTATATTGAAATCTTTTGAATTAGAAGTGGTCCCCTCGTTACTTTGTGGAAGAAGGTTTTGTGATAGAATGTGCCCAAATTATCAATTATGGTCTTTCTTTAGGATGAAAGGATATATAGCGGGTTATTATTTAGGCAATTGTCAAATTGATAGTTCTCAGATTGGATGAAAGTGCTCCAAACCTTAAGTTCACAGGGCTCACATTCTCATAAAGGGCAACAGAAAGACATGCAGGGCAAATGGGAAAAGCAGTCTCATAAGAAAATCAAAATACCTCAGAAGCACTAACCAGTGTGATATGAACCAAGAATGCTGACTGCTGACCGGGAAAGCTTCTACTCTTCTTACTTGCTCAGGAAACCCATTTAGGGAGTTGTTAAAAACTGAGAGAGGCAATTTAGAGATAGCAACATCCTCTTAGACTTCAAAGAGGAGGAAATATATTTAGGGACCTTTCTGATATAAAAAGCCATTATAATTTTGAAGCCTTTCCTTAAAATATATCTTTCTCAATTTGAAACTCTAATGTTCAGTAATTGAATTCAATGTTTAATTGCTCAATATTTCAATCAACAGTCTACTTGATACAATAAATCAAACAAAGCCTCCGATAGTGTATTTTATATTATTTATACAGACATGCAGATACACATATATGCATATATATTTATATCATAATTGACACTCAGCATTTTTTAGTTAATTATGGAATAAGATTTATTAGTTTCCCAAGGCTGTCATAACAAAGTACCAGAAAATGATTGCTTAAACAATAGAAATGTGCTGTCTCACAGTTTTGGAGGCTCTAAGTCCAAGTTCAAGGCATCCATAGGATTGGTCTCTTCTGAGGCCTGTGAGGAAGAATCTGTTTTGTGCCTCTCCCCTCGCTTCTGGTAGTTTGATGACAATCTTTGATGTTTCTTGACTTGTAGAAATATTGGCCTGATCTCTGCCTTCGTCTTCACATGACAGTTTCCCTGTGTGCATTTCTGTCTCCAGTTTTCCCCTTTTATGAGGACACCAATCATATTGGATCAGGGGCCTACTCCACTGTGATATGACATCATCTTACCATTACATCTGCAATAACCCTGTCTCCAAATAAGGTTACATTCTGAGGTACCGGAAATCAAGACTTCAAATACGGGTTCTGAGGGGACCCAATTCACCTCATAACATAAGCTTTAACTTCTGAAAGGAGGGAAATATTTAGGATCAGAATAGAGTTGTAAGAAACTTCAGAAATCCATCTGTCTTCCATATGAGAATACCTCAGCCCAGAGAAATTAACTGGCTTACCTACTGAACACAGTCAGTGGCAGAACTGGGACTGAAATTCAGATTCCAATATATAAACACAATGTGGTTTCCCACTGCCTAGGCTGCAACTTACGAAGAGTGTACTGGGATAAATTATTTCATTTAGAAACTGATTTTTTCTTTTCTTTTCTTTTTTAATATTTGTTTATTTAGTTTGAGAGAGGGAGAGAGAGCGCGTGTGCGCAAAAGACTGGGGGAGAGGCAGAGAGAGACAGAGAGAGAATCCCAAGCAGGCTCCATGTTGCAGTGTGAGCCTGATGTTGGGCTCAAACTCACAAACTGTGAGATTATGACCTGAGCCGAAATCAAGAATCTGTTGTCCAACCATCTGCACTCCCCAGGTACTACTCCTAAAAACTGATTTTTTTTCCTGATAGGAAAATTAAATTGTTAAATAAGATTTTAAAGGTGAGAGTGTATACGTTTCACACATTTTATGTAGAAAATTATGGAAGCTTCACAAGAACAATATACTAAATAGTTAAATAACAATAATTTAATCTCTAATTCTCTTTCCAGGGACACTTAGGTATCAAAGGCATTGCAGAAAGCACTCTACTTCACTATCTCAATGTATCTTAAGACTTCAAAAGGTGAGTGCAATTACTCTCATTAGAAAGATGAGCAAAACAGAAAGATGTCAAATAAGTTGACCAAAGTCACGTGGATAATAAGTTGTATAAGTAGAAATCAAAAAGGTCAACTATCACTGTGCTGTCCCATATATTTGATTTTTGGTATCACAAAACAGCCTGTAAAAGTATACAGGAAGAAGAGATCAAAGATGAATCATTTTAGACATAATTTTCCTGCTGGAAGACATGGCCACCATATAAGTAAAAGCACTCCTTAGCTAAGAGTGTGAAAAGGAGAAGTTCAAGGTGTCAAAATTGAATCATTGATGAAATTTGTAGTTAATGTGAAAAATGTTCAATAAATTTGAATAGACAAAGACCTGGGAGATTTGAAGAGAACCAGGAAAGACTGCAGCCAGATATCTTACATTAGGAAAGATGTGAATGAAAACAGTTTATTGAACCTAATCCCATACTGGAAACAAATCTTACTTTGATATTTGCATCACCACTGTCTGGTGTGCAAGAAATGATTAGTAAGTATATATAAATATATTGGAATTAAAATTTTGAAAATGCCTATAGGAAGACATTTTCCATAGAATTTTGAGGATTATAATTAGATGTAAGTGCAGTAAATGTACATAATTCCATAATAATCTATTCTACTGGTTTGAAAATTGATCCATGCAAAGGAGAGTAATAGCCAACATTAACTGAGCACATACTATGTTTCAGGGACGGTTGCAAATAGTTTATCAATATTGCTTTTTCTCCACAACAAATTTATGATGTGGGTACTATTACAATCTCCATTTAAAATGAGGAAAATGAGGTTTAGAAGTCACAGAGTAGAGGACCCACTGGATTATTCAGAGCAATCACTCTTAACCACTGATATCACCAAGGAAGAAGAAATGATACATGAAGGAATTTAATTCAGCTTTTTTTTCACCTATCATAGCACTTGGCAGGTATTTAATAAATGTTGGATAAAGTGCACTGAAGTTTTAAGTTATGTTTTATTAAGGATTGGGTGCATGGAAATGCTGAATAGTACAGGGGTGTCTTCAGGGGATAAAGCAGATGATGCTACAGAATGAGAGGAAACATCCGAACCAAGAAGCCTCATCAAGTAAAAGTAATCTATGCATAAGCATGGATAGACAGGGTAACCTTGTGTAGAAAGGGAAATACTCTGCCATATATTGCTGTGTTTCATCAGATCTTGAATTTCAGAAATCAATATAAGAAAGTTAAGTTTAAGTTAATGGTCATGAAACCCATGGAAAGAATTGCCCTGGGAAATTTATATATTTTGCAATTATCTATTTCAAAAAATTGAAATATGAACCATATTATTAATATTGTATAACCATAAAAATTTCATCAGTAAGTTATTTTATTTTTTTTATAAATTTTGTTTACTGTTTATTTATTTTTAAGAGAAAGGCACAACACGAGCGGGGGAGGGGCAGAGAGGGACACCCAGAATCCAAGGCAGACTCCAGGCTCTGAGCTGTCAGCACAGAGACCCAAGCAGGGCTCAAACTCACGGGCCATGAGATCATGACCTGAGCCGAAGTCGGATGCTTAACCAACTGAGCCACTCAGGAGCCCCTCAGCAGTAAGTTATTAAAACAAAATAGATGATAGGTGAATTATTTGGGAGTGTGTTTATGAGTGTATGGAAAGTTATATTGAACTATTAAATGGCAAAATGCCTTAAATTATTAAAATAAATAATATTTAATTAATATTAATACATATTTAAATAGTTAATTAATAATTATTTAATAAATAAAAAATGCCAAAATTATTCAATGTGAAAATAACTAAATAATTGAGTTATTTAGCATCAAAATACTTTGATGCTAAAATATATGAACAACTGCCTCAAGATATGGACAACTTAAAATATATAAGCCACTATTTACATTTCAAATATAAACAGATTTATTTCACATTTATTGAGTTTCTGTTATATGCCAAATATTGTGCCAGGCTCCAGAATGTCTTCATATTTTTAAAATTAAAAAAAAAAAAACTACTGGGGTGCCTCAGTCAATTGATCATCCAACTCTTGATCCAACTCTGGATCCCAGGGTTGTGGGATCCAGCCCCACATCGGTCTCTGCGCTGAGAGAGTGGAGACTGCTTGGGATTTTCTTTCTCCCTCTCTCTCTGCCCCTTCCCCATTTGCATGCATGCACTTTTCTCTCTCCTTCTCTCAAAATAAATAAATCTTAAAAACTTTAAAAATTAAAATAAAACAAAATAAAATAAAAAATAACTACCATTTGTTAAATTTTTTTTGTTTCCGAACTGTGGAAACACTTGGCATTACTAATTTTCCCCGATTAGAAATTTTGATTTCTACATCTTTTAAGTGAACATACGGGTGCCTGGGTGGCTCAGTTGGTTGAGCCTCCGACTCTTGATTTTGGCTCAGTTTTTTACCCCAGCATTGTGGGATCAAGCCCTGCTTCAGGCTCCATGCTGACCATGGAGTCTGCTTGAGATTCTCTCTCTCCCTTTCTCTCTCTCTTTCCCTCTACCCCTCTCCCCTACCTACACTCACTCTCTCTAAAGAAAATGAAATAAAAAATAATAATTAAAAATAAATGAATATAAATTTTTGACAAATATTTTCTGAATGTTAGATAAAATTTGTTGCAGCCTCAAACCACTATTCACTATGTTTATCAGATTCAGAGGCTGAATTTAAAAATATACTTATATTTTCCATCTTTTTTGAGAAAATTATTAGTATGCCTTTAAACCTTGGTACTAACCCAAAGATAGCTATTTCAGTCAGTTGCAAAAAAAAAAAATCTATTCAGGTGCAGATGCCATACCCTCTCAGACAATGGGCCTAATCTACATACTAAATAAAAAATAAATGGGAATATGCAAAGATAAACTTACCTAAGGAACATCGGTAGCTATTTCTGCAATAAATGCCATTTTCAATCACCACTGACTCACTAGAGGCAAAGGGCCCAGAAAGAACATTAATCTAACTCAGTATTTTGGAAATACTCTTAATTAACACATGAACTTTATCACCTCCCCTACATACTTCTTCATCTACGTTCTCTAACTCATAAATAGCATTATTAGCCTTCCACGTTTTCCAAAATGGAAACCTCAAGCTATTCTCAAGTCCTCTCCCTCTCCACAGCCAATCAAATGTGAAATTCTGTCAGTTCAGCTTCCGAAAACTGATGGCATTCATTTCCTTCTCCACTTGTTCCTTAATTCAAATGCCCACCTTCTAACCTGGACTAATGCAGGAGTCACTAAAGCCCTACCTCCCTCTGGTCGGCTCTGCCCTCCAGTCAGTCTTCAGTTCACCCAAGTTAAAGACCTGACTTGTCATTCCCTGCATAAAAATCTTGTAAGTTCTAGCCAAAGAATCCAAAGAATTCTAAAGAATCTAAACCATTCTTTTTATGGAATTCATGTTGAGAGACTTACGGCTTCTGTGCCGGTCTTTTCAGAGCTGAGCATGAATAAAAGAAATGACATTGGTATTACTAAATAGTTTTACTACAAAATTCTTAACTAATGTATACTTATTAAATATTTACAATGATTCCAGCTATAGTTTTAAATTCCCTTCAAATATATATGTACATATCATATGTTGTATGTATTATGTATATGCATTACATAGATGTATATGTTTACATTTTACTTTGTTTTGAAAAACTTGGTAAGATGCTTTGAACCTTAGTAGTAGTAATCTAAAGATGGCCATCTCATTAGGTTGCAAAAAATGTGCCCTAAATACCCTAGTTTATAATTCAGCAAAGTGCTTGGAGGAGGCACAGTAGATGATGAATAGTAAAGATGGGGTTATTACTCAAGTCTCATTTGTGACAGTTGACTTCCGTGATATTTATCTTACATTTTTCTTTTTGGCTGTGTGTGTGAGTGTAATACAGTTTATATATTAGCATTTGTCCATCTGTTATTATATTGGCAGCAGGAGATTTTCATTGATTAGTTTCTCTCTATTTGCTTTTTCTTTCTCTAAACCTTCGTGCTGTAATGCAGAAGATTTATTTTCAATGATTTATTAAAATGTAATTCTAAGGTGACTCCTTATCAAGGAAGTAATCTGCAGGCTATCTTTGTTTAAACTTGCAACCTGCTTTGTCAAGGAAAACTGCCTATGAAATTTTCATTATAATAGACAGCTTTTCATAATGAATGAAAAACA
Organism: Panthera onca; assembly: GCF_046562875.1. Classification (NCBI taxonomy): domain Eukaryota; kingdom Metazoa; phylum Chordata; class Mammalia; order Carnivora; family Felidae; genus Panthera; species Panthera onca. The sequence continues at coordinate 49,848,723 of NC_138345.1, forward strand.
GCTATTATGATTGAAAACAAATTGCTCTGAAACATATTCTTTGAAACAATGTGCTGCTTAATTGTATTTTGGAGGAGGGGGGGGAGCAAAGGCAATTCTATTTAATTGGTTACATTTTTCAGTTCTATAAATTAATTTGCACTACCCAATATCACTTAATTTTTCCCTAGGAAAGCTTTTGCTTGCCCTAGCAATATTATAACTGCTAATTCAATTACACTGAAATTGTTTAATAGAAAATATAATTGCTTATTCATACAGAATACCCATTAAAGCAGTGCAAAAGCGTGAACCCGAGGGTTACTGCATATTAATACTTTGGGAATAAAGATGGGAATGTTGTGCAGAGAAGGTGCTGGCTGATCTTTAATTGTTCATCACCTGCCTCCAAAATAATATGAATGGACCCAAACTAAATGACCACTCATTACAAGTTTCAATTTAGGAGCTTGGCTGGGGTCAGCAGATTGCTTATGCTGATCGCAATGATTTGAAGTTGTGATTACCATAAGCAATTTAAATTTTATTGATCTCCTCTTCTGAAAGTTGTAATTGAGCATAGATGTTGGACCCAGAGCTCTCCAAACTAAATTGTACTCTGAAGCCCTTGCTGGATTCCTGCAAGAATCAATAAGCAGTCAGTCACATTAACAATGAAATAGGTCCATTAACATACGGTGCTATTGGTGAAACTTTATTTAGGAAGGGTGTTAGTTCACTTCATTGTTTTATCAATGAATCTTGGCTGTACAAGGAAAAGTATTGCTTTAATATGTATAATAAGCTTGTATGAAAATGAAATTATATATTATAAATATATGGAATATGACTAGGTAGGCAGTTGAGTCCTTATATGAGAGTCATTGTGATTCATATCATCATTTTACTGTAAACAGAGGTTTCATATGACTGGAATTGCAGCTTGCCCGCTGCAGTGCTTTGCAGTAATTCGGGATTTTTATTCCTCTTTATTAGATACAAGGTTTCCCTCCATCAAGGTTAAGTACATCTCGAAGTCTCCATGTTCAGTGGTAAGTAGTGGCTTGTTAGGGAAGCTATATGACCTATCCTGCTGAGCTAGAGTGAGAAAGCTGGGAATTCTAACAGAAATCCAAACAGGTCCCGGCAATTTGGGACAGTATTTTATACCTGGAGCACTACTGAGCTTTAGGGACAACTCTGGCTTACATATTGTTATCAAATTATAAAACGCTTAAAACTGCAAAAGCCTATTAAAGCTTTATGACAATAGGGCATTATTTGTTTTTCCAAAATTAATCAGTTAACTTCTCTTTCATTCGCTTCCCTCTCAAATTATGAATAGTAAACTCCAGAAGATTCCCCACCTCTTGGAAATTTTAAACCCAAAGAAGCATGGGGATGAGAACACCAACATCTAAGAAACTTCCTACTCATCCCATGAGTTTGGGGTGTCTGAATTACCTGTTGCATGGGGCTCTCTAATGTGGCATAGTATGGTAAAGGAAAAAGAAAATGAGATCAAAAACGTTTCTGTCTAATTTTTATTACTTGAGGTTAATTTAACAATAGTACGTACGGCCAACTTTTATTTTTTGATTCAACCAAGGTCAGGAATGAAGAGGTGGGAAGGAAATGTCAGATCAAGGGTCAGATCAAGGTAGAGAATCTTATCTGATTCAGGATGTGCTTCAGGTTTTTGCTAGAATATCTCAAACAATTCTGGAACTCAGCTTCTCAACTACATCTTTTGCCCTCATGACCTTGATGGTACATGTAAAGCCCAGTGGAAATTTACTTCAAATATGGCCTTGGGTCATGTCTGTCTTTATGGGGAAGGTCTCTATAGTGGCTTTGTTTCAACAATCTCAAACAGCAACAAGGATTGACTATGGGCTATGGAAGAGGCATACTTTATGGATCTGAATATCACATTTTTTACCCACTTGTATTATGGAAATAAAAGCTAAATGGATTGGAAATGTTATACAATCCTTCTATGTTTCAGTTTCCTCAGTAGTTTCAGGATGATGATAGAGGACACTTCATATCTAGGGTTGATGTGGAGATTAATTGAGACAGTCCATGTAAGGAATCTAGTATAGTGCTTGCTACAGTGTATTCTCAATAAAGGTTATTTGTTAATAGGAAGACACATGTCTGGGTTGCCTAGGATAGCTGTGGTTTCTTGTAGTGTCCCCTTACAACGGTTTGGATGAAAAACTAAATGTCCACTTGAGCTATCATTATCATTCAATGAAACTGTGAGTGAAAAAGCATGGCATGGACATTTTCTCCTGACAGAATGAGAAATTGAGAGAACTCGAGGAGCCATATGGTCAGTTAGAGAGTTAGAGTTCATGCAGGACAAGGTGATATGGGCTGCCAAGAACTTAAGTAGGCCTAGACAAAATGAAAAACTACTAAACATTTTCTCTTACCTACTCCCACCTTCCTTGTGAGAGCTCTGCTCCCAACCTTAAGTGGTCTCTGTTCCGCCCAGGCATCTCTTCTTTAGTGTGACTTTCCCTCACTGTTTGAGGCTGCCTAATACTTCCTAGGATGGCAGTGGATTCAGGGTAACTTTCTTTGGAGAAATATCTCATGCTTTGGGTGCTGTTTTTGTTGTTAATCGCCTCCACCCTATTCACTTTTAACCCATTCTTTATACTCCATCTTTGGTAAATGATTTCACATTTAAATTCCGATTAAATTGCAATGGCTTGGGTTTTTTTGTTTGTTTTTCAAATAAGTTGTTTATGGAGTGGGTGATGAAGTGAGTGAATGAACACTCAGAGGGGTTTTTGTGTTTTAACAGATGTCTGGTGATGCCGTACCTGAACTTTTACAAACTATTCTTAACAGGTAACTGTTCTTAAAAGGTAAATTTCTAGGTTCCATAGCAGGCCATTAAAGGAGATAGTATAAAGCATGAAGCTTTCCAAGCAACTCTTAAATCATATATTTAACCTACTTGCATGGTGGAGAAAGTTTAAGAGAAGATGCAGAGGAAGATGCACAATAAGTGGATGAAGTGAATGTTACACAAATTAACTAACAGTAAAGCAAAATAGAAGTGATAAAGCAATAGAAAAAAAAACAAGGAAAATAAAGTGGGGGTGCTTTGGAGACAACCGAAGCTAAGGGGATGATAAGTTATTTCAATGAATCGTCCTGGGTTCAAATGCCAGTTTCATGGCTTACTGACTATGTGACTGTGACTTACAAGTTTCATCTGTAAAGTGGGTATAAAAATACTATTTACTTTATAGGTCATGAGAATTATGTAAAAGAATCTGTGTAAAAATACTTCTCATGCAGCCTGGCACCTAGTGAATGCTCGATAGTGGTTATCATGAAACACTTAATGCGGTAGAAATGCAAAGTAACATTTCTCGCATCACACTATTCTTCCTACTTTAATCTATCGAATGCCATAAACAAGAAAAGCTTTCATGATTAATATCTTCTTGGTTTTTTTTTTTTTTTCCTGACTGGTAGCCTCTAGAGAAAAGGTTTTTTTCCCGCTTTGGTAAAATGGGTAGTTTCTCTGGTAAATGATTTCTTTTGCCCCAGAGTGATTTGGCTTCAGATCGTAGTATGATTAAAAATTTAAATCCAAGAGTCTATGATAATAATTAAGCAAGGGCTGTGTGTATTTTGCTTCAGGGCAAGTGTCATGCCAACCAACAAGCTACCAGTTGTTGGAATTACAGTGTAGAGTAAGGTTCCTTCCTGAGCCATGGAGTTTGTATGCCCTGGCTTCCTACTCACAGGCACTCACGGGCATTACCCTGGCACATAACTTCAACGGTTTAGAACCTGAACCTAATAGTTACGCATTTCTGCTCAAATGACAGTCAGTCCCGTGTTCCTGAGTCAGTACAAGGCTTTATGTAGTGACTGTGACACCGAGCAGCCTTCCATCTTGGGGCCCCTCTATATCCTACAGCTTTGTAGTCCTCTCGGGTGCAATGTGTTGTAATTCAATAAATTGTTGGATAACCTCTACAAATAAAGAGAAGGGAATTCTCAAAGAGAAAGTCCTTTTGCTTTCCAATCTGCCTGCTTTCTAAGAACCCATGCCTCATTTCCCCCTGTGCACATGTTTGCTTGACACCAGCAGGGCTGTGTGTTCTACAGACTTGGAACAGCAAACTAGAAATACCGTACTCTGTACCAAGACTGCCTCTCGGCAGAGAATGGTGTGTATGAGCAGCCCGTTTTCCAGATGCATCCTAGATGCGAGACTGTACGTTTCCCTTATTGACCTCAATGTGGATAGTGGCCAGGTGAAGGGGGGTGGTAGGGTGCGCGCTGGGACAGGGAAGAATCGCTCCACAGACCAGCAGGGGCTTGTTCTTAAATAGAATCCCTTTGAACTCAAAACGTTTACGAAACACAAGGTGAAGAATATGAAACCATTTCTCTAATTCACTTTATTCTGAAGGGCATACATCTTAATGGAAAGTGTGACCAACCAGATTCAACTCTGCTCACATCCAGTATTTTAAGGTCTAAATTTAACTAGTTAACATTTAAATGGATTGGGGCTATTAGTACAGAAAGTGTGATGGGCTATGTTCCCCAAAATTTTACATCTCCCACCCCTTCAGCCTTTTCGCTTTAGGCCTGTCATTCATATTCTCTGACTTGCATGTTGTTTCTCAGTTAAGACATAACTTATAGGTCTTACTTTCCTTATTCTTTTTTAAGTATTGAAGTTTCTCTGGAGGTAAAAACGAACATTTATTTTATGGAAATATCTGTACTTATTTAAAGACTCAATTGCTTGATTATTCAAGAATTATTAATTTGTATAATAAGCTGATTAGTACAGTAATTATATTTAAACACACACACACGCACGCACACACACATACCATTTGCATTTTCTGCGCATAGTTATTGGCAAATAGTCACATGGCCATACTGAACCCGGCAGTAGGTAGTGTATTTTTGTGCCCTGGGAAAAGAAGGAATGGATTTGTGAATGGTTTGAGGTTTTTGTACTACTATTCCTCTCACAGAACCCTGAATTTTTTTCAACAGCTGTCTAGGTCAAGCATAATGATTCTGATGAAAAGTGAAGGATTCTACTGTATGTAATTGGACTTTGACAGAACAGTTTTGCATAAAGAGAAGGTTATTATTGAAACTTGGCCATGACAAAGAAACTGGTACAGCTTACTTTTGTCATCTAGTCTTAAATTCATCAACCTTGGTTTAAGAACGGTTTTGATACCACAGTGAAGAAGAAAAGATTTCTAGTTTGAGGTCATTAGACATGAACCGCTTGAAGGAAAGAAAAATGAGTCGTCTAAAATGGCTACAGCAGAGGATATTGTTTGTATCAGCATGGAACAGAATGAGCCGCCTCAGAAAACTACAAGAATCCCAATTAGACATGTTTTTCCTCTGGATGGAAACTGGTAACAAAGATAAAGGAGTCCAATAACGAACTCTTTATTTTTCTTTCTCTTGACACACCCCCTCTTTTGTATCAGGCACTAAAAAACATGCCTGCCCTAAAATCTTGAATATTGAGCATTTTGATGTTTCCTCCCTTTTTTCTAAGAATTTAACATTTCCCACAATTTTGTAGCACTGATAACTATCACTCCTGTCCCCTGATAATCTCAGTTCCATGCAACTTGTAAAAGGCAGTCTGACCCTGAGACTTCATAGTGGGTGGCAGATGGCTTTCGTGAATGCCTATTTCTGCTATTAAAATAAAATGACAGGAAACACCACAGAGAAGTTTCTTTTATTTGAAAAAAAAAAATAAGGGTTGTCATATGATGTGAAATACAAATCTAAGGGCTTTGGCAGTCACTAACTTCACATAGCATGGTTATCACTGGAAGGTAAATGTAACATCCACCTTCAGGTCTCCGTGAAAGATGCATTGTGCGAAAGGCAAGACAGTGCTTTCTGGCCCACTACTTACACGTGTAGCAATTATTATATGAAAATGCAGAGTGCAACTCAGACAACTTGTGAGCACTTATTGAAGTTGCCAGGCAAAAATATTTTCCTCCATGCTACATTAGCATTTTCTGGTTTAGACCAGCTGATCTTTTTGAATTGGGCTGCATGAATTATCACATCCAGTATGTAAATTTCATAGGTATATTTAAATATTTTTCCTTTCAAATTGGAACCAGAATTCATATTATAGCCAATATAGTCTGGAAAAAAAAAAAGTCAGGTTGCTGTCCTGTGTTCCCTCCACACATCTAAAAATTCTAAGAGCCTACAAGCTTAATGTGGAGAGCATCAGGGATGTTTTCAATAGTCAAGAGTGTCACTCATTCTACTTTTTCAAAGTTCTTAGTTCCCATTAATAATTTTATATACCATAATCATTCACCTTGAACATTTGCTAATACGTTTAAAATGCCATTCTCTACTTAATTGTTTCCAACAAGCGCTTTTATTGAACATCCACCAGGCAAAAATGTACCATTTCGAGTGTTCTGGAACCTCCTGCTTTCGTTTATTAATAACTCCCAAACAGAATGTCTGCTTTAGACATTAGTTTCCGAAATAGAATCGAATCTTAATTAGTTCAAGAGAAACTCTACTTAAGTAGTCTTAGAGAAAATGCGCTAATTTCCCCTCTAATATATCCTCCTGTTGTTTGACTGTGATGAGAATGGTCTTTTAAAAGAGGCCTCAGGTGTGAAACCAACTGTTCAGGCTCATTGTCAGCTGCTGGTTTCTAGAGTATTAATTCAAAATTAGTGAAAATATAAGACTATGTCTACATTGGCCAACTCTATTGCAAAATTGAGCAATTTTCAGTCAAGGGTGCAGCATCCTCTACAATGCCCTTGAGGAAGATTCAGAAGCTCATTCTATTTCCATCTGCTTCCATCATTAGAGAATGCAATTGATTGATTCAACCTCACTAACAATAAGAACGGATGCTGTTTAACTAAAAGGTGAGTATAGGCATAACATCTACGTCAGAATTTAGAAAAATAGCAGGCTCTTTGTTAATTTATATACAGATATGGATACACATAAATTTATACATAGATTCATGGTATGAAATGCCCTTATTTGTATTGGGCCCTTGTTATTGGGTGAAAAGTGCAAAACAAGAGTGGGCACCCATGAGCCAGCTAATGCCTCTCATTCCGTCTTCCAGCAGGAAATGAACACTGAATATGAATAGCACACATCTTCCACGCCACTCATTTAGCATCCTTCATATGTTCCGTTATCAGCAGCATTATAATTCATGTTATTATTGATGGAATTTGGTGTATATAGCTGATTTCCCTAAAAATTTCAGACCTTGCTTTTGAGTAAAAATTGGTATATATTTAAAATCCCTTGCGGGCCCTAGTGAAGTGCTGTATACAAAGTAGGCACTCAGGAAAAATATGTTACAAGATAAATTAATCAAAAGCATTATATTATAAGCTATCTATTAAATGCTTAAGTACAGATTGTTAATTGCCCCCTAATATCTACTCACTTCTTCTTTCCTGTAGGAACACAATGCCTATCCCCATCCTCCAGTTTTAGCAGGGCACACGGCTGTCTTGTTAGGGACTACATTTCTCCATCTAGCAGATAGATAGCAGCAGATAGCAGACAGCAGGCTAGCAGTTAGGTAATATGTTCAATGTCTAGCTCATTTCTTTAACAATGAAACTGGTACCTTCTATCTCTTTCATCTTTTCAGGGGTGGTGGTGAGCCATCTTCACTCATGTGAGATGAGCAACACTTAGGGAATGCTAGAAAATGAGGCAGAAGGAATCTAGATAAAGTAAAGCTTTTTATGTGTTAGAAACGTGTCCCCTATCGCTGCACTGTTACATGTGAAAGAAATAAAGTTCTATTTTCTTTTTGAGTGATTGTATTTTGGAGTATCTTTGTCACTGCACCTTCACTAGCAGCCTCTTTTACATAAATGCATAATGTTCTTTTCCATAGGTGCCATTCTAGAATTTCATGGATTCACCTGTTGTCCCCTAGTAGGTCTATGATAATCTGAGAAAGCAGCTAGACCGGACCCTTGCAAGAGGGTTTGTGTCCTACATGTTGAAGACTGAAGAGGACTCTGTTAAGAATGCCAGCTCCCAAGTAAAATATGGGAAAAATTGGTTGGAGTTGAAGTCTTCCTTGTAAAGAGGTGCTGCACATTTGAGAAGTCAGCACCACACAGATCCTCAGACCAAGCTACCTTCATCGATTATGCAATCCGTAACTCTGCCTCAAATAAAATCAACAGGAATTACTTTTAGGCTTTATAAATAACTGAAAACAAAGCTTAAACTTAGCCTTGGATGATGAAACTATTTTTTTTTCTAAAAGCTTCTTTGTGGCCACACACACACACACACACATTATAAACAAATGGAAGAAAAAAGTTGTTTTATATTTCTGCTTACACAGAAATCATATTATTGTACAGAGTAAAACAGTAAACTTAACTTTGGGGCTCAATTGAGACTTGTTTAATTGATTGTTCAGAATACAGATACTCGAGAATGTTACAGATTTCCTAGTTTCTATGACTAACAATTGGAAAAAGTTTCACTATAATTTACTAATCAAAATACTATTTTTTGGTCATTTTTGTTTGTTTGTTTGTTTGTTTTGGCCAAATACAAAATGGCCATTATTCTAGTACAAAAGGAAATGTTTGGGGGAGTTTACTGAACACAAAAAAATCAAGTGATTACTAGAGTTATTTGAGCTTATAGCTGTCCTTCAGTTGAGATTTCCAGAAATATCTGCCATAAATTTTATTCTGCATTTTAGATTAAGAAGGCAGTGTTTATTTCTGATAGGGTCAATGTATTTGCAGAAAAGGAAAGAAAATCTCTATATAACATTTAGGTCAAGTTTGCTATTTTGAGCAATAAATGTCGATGTCATAATAACATAATTTTTCTCCATAATACTAACCTTTTGAGAAAAGAAAAGCTTTCTTGTTGTTAAGCTGATCAGTTCTGTCTGGGTAAACAGGACTTAATCATGTAGCAATTACTTGTTTCAGGAAGACTCTCTGTTATTTGTGTTGTGTTAATCCACATCAAAATAAAATAGCCTTGGATAGGTACCTTTGTGACTTAGACTGACATAGATGATGATTAAGAGTGTCTAAAAACCTCATTTATGGCTCGATTTTAAAGAGCTAATTGAATCACTATACATTTAAATATAGTCCTTTGAAGATTTTTGGCAATCACTTCTAGAAAAAAATAACTGCTTGCATTTTTTAAAATTACCTGAAAAATAATAGCAAAATTCAATAATGGACTGAAAAAATAATCAGTTACTTGAAAGCTACCTATTTTTTTCCAAATTACAATTATATACTAAGATCCTGAGTTTGGGGGATCATTTTAAGTAAAATTTCTACCAACCTCCCTTTATTTGAGAACATTTCTAAACTAAAAACAATTAAGTTTTGAGATCCATTTAATTTTTACTTCTTTTAAGTACCAGCATAAACATCTGCCATCTGGCATAGAAATTAACTCATATGGTGGGAGGAGAGATGAGATTTATTTAAAAGTTCTTTGTCTTTGATACTTTTCCCTACTGCATTTTCCACTAGTATAATTTGAACCTGACTGTATTTAAATAACCATTTATCGCCATAATGGAAGAGCAGACTTAAAAATACATAACTGCTGTCATTCCAGGAGACCGTATTAAGGAAACATAGAATTTGCCATTCTAGATCAGACCATTTGTCTGTCTTGTCTAACACTTGCCTCTGGCGGTGGCCAATATTGAAGACAATGGAGAACAGCAGAATTATGCAACGTGAGCACAAGCCATTTTTTAGGGGAATAATTATTTTCTCAGTTGGTAATCTTAGACTATGGAATATTAGAATTGAAACACCCCCATCTGTTTACATTATTAATATTTTTATCAATCAATAAACTAACCAGTTCTGTTAAAATTATTGTACTGAATTATACTTAATAATCTGTATGGTATTTCTGTATTTCTGTATATGAAATAATCTTATTGCACTAACACTGGGTATTTTAATGCTATGATTTTTGAGCATGAGGAAAATATGAGGACTTTCAGCTACAAAGCAAAAAAAAAGTGCCATTTAATTTCAGTGAATAGTGCAGAGTCTACATAAAGATGTATTTGCTACAAAAGTTCAGCTTTCAGGTCCAGAAATTTAACATTATCTAATTTTATAGAAAAGTTACTATAGATAGTAGCAGAACAATCTTATTCTGAGTGATTAATGAACTGACCAGAATATAGACCTACATATTTTAATCTTCCTTGACAACTCACTAATGTTGTTGAAGAAAGTGCTATGGAGGCATCTTGACCCATCTCTGAAGTTACAGGCAGATGCAACAAACAGAATACTTACCAACTGTAGACCTCAAACACACTCATACACGATCTCTCCAATGCGCCAGTCATCAACTTCCTGGTGTTCCCCAAACCCATTACTTGCCTTCACCTTACCCTCTGCTAATCCCTTCCTTACCTCTCCCCAAGTGAATATACATGACTTTCCTCTGAGATTATATACATTATGCACATTCTTGCATAAACTGCTATAATCCCTCAAGGAATTATAAGTGCATAAAATGTGTGTACTCCGTCAGTCAACTCTTCACTTGGCCAATAAAATATATTTATAAAACAGCTTTTTTTCTGATCTTCACAATCAGAAAAAAAAATTGAGGGTCAAAAGTGAATATTTGTTAATTAGCAGTACTGACCAAACGACAAGTCCCACTAATGATGAGACCACCTGTTTTGAACAAGACCTCCTTAATGTTCAGAAATCAAGAGTTTTAAATAATTTGGGTAAACACCTGCACACCTGGGTTACTCGGCTGAGCTGAAAAATGGTGAGTGTTAGTGGCTGAAGATAGTATCAGACATCATTTCCACCCTCCAAAGTGCTGATATATCAGCTACTAATTTAATAAACTCTTTTTCCTGAAATGACAAATTCCTTTGGAGATATTTTTTTCAATATTTGTTGTTATCCATATTGAAGGATAATAAAATCATATATGACCATGGATGACTAAAGATATCCAAATGAATATGCTTAGGGACTGAATAAGCTTTTAAAGTGCTCCTTTAATAGGTAAGTAGTTGAAATAGTTTATTTCCATTGGCTTTGTACTTTACTGACAGTAAAAGAAGAGGCTCAAAAAAAAAACAACCCAAAAACTCCAAAACAAACCAAAACCAAAACTGAAAACCTTTCGCTTTCTTCCAATAAGAGGTGGAATGCTGATATTGAGCCCAGCTCTAAAGACATCTGGAAATCCTTGAATCAGTTCCTTAGCTCCTTGCATTTTGTAGGTTAGTCTTTCCATGGAGGCAAAAAGAACTCCTTCAGAGCAAATAATTCTTCCAGCAAAATCAGTCCCTGCCTTTTACATGGAGCATATCCAGTCAGAAATAAACCTGGCCAAGACTCCATCCATAATTCTACTAGACAATTTTTAAATCTGTTAGCCAGAACCTTGACTTTAGTATAAGGTTTATATATCTCTCCAAGTCAGTGATTCTCAAAGGGAGCAATTTTGTCTCCACATCACTCCTGCCCCAGAACATTTGTCAATGTCTGGAGACATTATTATTGTCCCCACCGTGGGGCTGGTACTGGCATAAAATGGGTAGCAGTCTGGAATGCTGCTAGACATCCTACATCGTAGAGAGCATTCCACCCACAATAAAGAATTGTCTGGTCCAAAATGTCAATAGTGCTGAGGTTAAGAAGCCCTGTTCCAAATAAAGGGCGTTAGGAACACAACCAGAGAAAGTTAAAATGTTGGCCCACACATTCGGGAATGAGAATTGCAGGCATAGACTGGGACTTAAGTTAAACATAAACATATACAATTCTCAAAGTAATACACTAGGCTTCTGATACCCATTTTTAGTGCTCCTCTCTAAGGAACTAGGAAGAGCCCTTCTATATATTTCTGGTCAGTTCCTCAGTTTTCTGGTGATGCTGACGTGCCTGTCTCCCACGCAATTCACTAGGTCATCTGTGTTTTGTTTGGTCATGTCCTTGTTTCATGCTCTGCATTGCTATTTGCAAATAAGTCTAATCACTGAGAATGCAATGGCCTCAGATTAATTTTAAGCAGCAGCCTTTGTCCTATTATTCCTATGGGAGTTTTGCTTGCTCAGCAGCTCTGTATCTAAACTGACCATTCTGTGCCATACTGAGACAGAGTGAGAGATTTGTTCTTCAACCTTCCACGGAAAAGATCACTTCCTGAGGAAGTTCCATTTGGAAAGGCACCCTTCATTGACTGTAAATATAAACACTATGACATTCCTGTACAACATCAGTAAAAATCCACTTACTTCTCGACCCCACTTGCTGCAACTACTCAATTTTTTCCCTCTTTAACCATTTCATGCCCACTAGCAAAAAAGACAAAATGTCATAAAGTGACAGAACATGCAAAGGTATCTTTGCAGCTCCAGGAGTAGGGATATTTCTAATTTTAAATTTTTCTAGAGGATAGGGTGCATTAATCAGCTGTCATTTATCCTGTTAATTCTGAACTGATAGAAGTACCTATAAAAAAAAGTTTACAGTTGTTGGAATTCATTCAAACTTGCTGCAGCTCTTGGATATCAACACCAACACAGACTTTCAAAATTGCTCCAAAGCTGAATATATATCTTCAATAAACTCTCAAATGATTAAGTTTAAAAATGAGTATTGTCTCAGACGACTGGTCTGATTTTCCGTTGTCATTGCTTTTCTCCTTACTGAACATGCACATCAAATAACCTCTCTATCCCCTTTCTCTTGCTTTCTGTACTCCTCTGCCACTTTTATTGCTCGACCATTCCTGAAGAAATGACAAATGGTTATCTTCAGATCATGTTTGAATGAGAGTAATAATAATAATAATAATGATACAAAAATACAAATTCAGAGATGTGTTTGATTCAGAAGCCTGCGTATTTGTGCATGGTGTGAAAGGTGTCCTAAGAAGGTATTAATCTTATTTTCTCCTTTCATTTTACATGAAAGCTGTCATTATTGGGATAAGAATAAAATGAACATAAGTATGATAAATGATAAGCGCACATGGAAGTCAATATACCACTCTGAGAGAGCATTGCTAATCAACCAGTGCAGTAGGCTAATGCACCATGTGAACAAGCACCTCAGAGAGATTCTAAATTTGTAACTCAGGGAAGCTTGGCATTTAACTTGAGCTGCTTTTGGCTTAAGGTGAAACAAAGGGTACAATCATGTTCCATTTGTGGATTACAGTAGCAAATCATGTTTCAGAAGGTGCCTTTGCAAGACAATGTAAAACAGAAGACCAATTCTATATCCCTAACAGGGCCTAGTATATACATGAGTTGTTCAACGAATGTTAAATAATGTTAATAAAAATGGGTGAGAGGAAAAAAATAAGTGAGAGAGTACCACACCTATTTTTTTTTAATGAACAGTGAAAAGGAAGAGTAAGAGAATCAATTAATTCTCAGTTTGAAAGCTTTGCCTTATAAATTAAAGCTGATGAACATGATTTTTAAAATGCAAGTGCTTGAGTCTCTATGCTATTGGGGATCTGCCATGTTTTAATACCTATTTTTTTTTTGCCATTGAAATTTTTTTATTTTATTTTTTAAATTAATACATCCAAATTAGTTAGCATATAGTGAAACAATGATTTCAGACGTAGATTCCGTAAAGCCGCTTACCCATTTAGCCCATCCCCCCTCTCACAACCCTTCCAGCAACCCTGTTTGTTCTCCATATTTAGAGTCTCTTCTGTTTGTCCCCCTCCTTGTTTTTATATTATTTTTGTTTCCCTTCCCTTATGTTCATCTGTTTTGTCTCTTAAAGTCCTCATAGAAGTGAAGTCTTATGATTTTTGTCTTTCTCTGACTGACTAATTTCACTTAGCATAACACCTTCCAGTTCCAACCACATAGTTGCAAATGGCAAGATTTCATTCTTTTTGATTGCCGGGTAATACTCCATTGTGTATATATACCACATCTTCTTTATCCATTCATCCATCAATGGACATTTGGGTTCTTTCCATAGTTTGGCTATTGTTCACAGTGCTGCTATACACGTGGGGTGCATGTGTCCCTTTGAAACAGCACACCTGTATCCCGTGGATAAATGCCTAGTAGTGCAATTGCTGGGTCATAGGGTAGTTCTATTTTTAGTTTTTTGAGGAACCTCCATACTGTTTTTTAGAGCGACTGCACCAGCTTGCATTCCCACCAACAATGCAAAAGAGATCTTCTTTCTCTGCATCCTCGCCAACAGCTGTTGTTGCCTGAGTTGTTAGTGTTAGCTATTCTGACAGGTATAAGGTGGTATCTCATTGTGGTTTTGATTTGTATTTCCCTGATGATGAGGGATGTTGAGCATTTTTTCATGTGTTGGTTGGCCATCTGGATATCTTCCTTGGAGAAGTGTCTATTCATCTCTTTTGCCCATTTCTTCACTGGATTATTTGTTTTTCGGGTGTTGAGTTTGAGAAGTTCTTTATAGACTGGATACTAACCCTTTATCTGATGTGTCATTTGCAAATATCTTCTCCCATTCTGTCGGTTGCCTTTTAGTTTTGCTGATTGTTTCCTTCGCTGTGCAAAAGCTTTTTATTTTGATGAGGTCCCAGTAATTCATTTTTGTTTTTGTAATTCAATTTGTTTTGTTTCCCTTTCCTCTGGAGACATGTTGAGTAAGATGTTGCTGTGGGCAAGATCAAAGAGGTTTTTGTCTGCTTTCTCCTAGATGATTTTGATGGCTTCTTGTCTTACATTGAGGTTTTTCATCGAGTTTGAGTTTATTTTTGTGTATGGTGTAAGAAAGTGGTCCAGGTTCATTCTTCTGCATGTCGCTGTCCAGTTTTCCCAGCACCACTTGCTGAAAACACTCTCTTTATTCCATTGGATATTCTTTCCTGTTTTGTCAAAGATTAGTTGGCCATAAGTTTGTGGGTCCATTTGTGTGTTCTCTATTCTGTTCCATTGATCAGTGTCTGTTCTTGTGTCAGTACCATACTGTCTTAATGATTACAGCTTTGTAGTATAGCTTAAAGTCAAGGATTGTGATGCCTCCTGCTTTTGTATTCTTTTTCAAGATTGCTTTGGCTATTCAGGTCTTTTCTGGTTTCATACAAATTTTAGGATTACTTATTCTAGCTCTGTGAAGAATGCTGGTGTTAGTTTGATAGGAATTGCATTGAATATGTAGATTGCTTCGGGTAGTATCAACATTTTAACAATATTTGTTCTTTCTATCCAGGAGCATGGAATCTGTGTGTGTGTGTGTGTGTGTGTGTGTGTGTGTGTGTCTTCTTCAATTTCTTTCATAAGCTTTCTATAGTTTTCAGTGTATAGATTTTTCACCTCTTTGGTTCGATTTATTCCTAGGTCTTTTATGGTTTTTTGTGCAACTGTAAATGGGATCAATTCCTTGATTTCACTTTCTGTTGCTTCATTATTGGTGTATAGGAATGCAACTGATTTCTGTGCATTGATTTTATATTCCGCAACTTTGCTGAATTCATGAATCAATTCTAGCAGTTTTTTGGTGGAATCTTTTGGGTTTTCCATATAGACTATCATGTCATCTGCGCAGAGTGAAAGTTTGACCTCCTCCTGGCTGATTTGGATGCCTTTTATTTCTTTATGTTGTCTGATTACAGAGGCTAAGACTTCCAATACTATGTTGAATAGCAGTGGTGAGAATAGGCATCCCTGTCTTGTTCCTGACCTTAGGGGGAAAGCTGTCAATTTTTCCCCTTTGAGGATGATATTAGCATTGGATTGTTCATATATGGCTTTTATGATCTGGGGATATGCTCGTTCTATCCCTACTTTCTTGACAGTTTTTATCAAGAAAGGATGCTGTATTTTGTCAAATGCTTTCTCTGCATCTATTGAGAGGATCATATGGTTCTTGTCCTTTCTTTTATTGATGTGATGAATCACATTAATTGTTTTGCAGATATTGAACCAGCACTGCATCCCAGGTATAAATCCCACTTGGTGTGGTGAATAATTTTTTTAGTGTATTGTTGGATCCAGTTGGCTAATATCTTGTTGAGGATCTTTGCATCCATGTTCATCAGGGAAATTAGTCTATAGTTTTCCTTTTTAGTTGGGTCTCTGTCTGGTTTTGGAATCAGGGTAATGCTGGCTTCATAGAAAGAGTTTGGAAGTTTTCCTTCCATTTCTATTTTTTGGAACAGTTTCAAGAGAATAGGTGTTAACTCTTCCTTAAATGTTTGGTAGAATGCCCTGGAAAGCCATCTGGTCCTGGACTCTTGTTTTTTGGCAGATTTTTTATTACTAGTTCGATTTCCTTACTGGTTATGGGTCTGTTGAAATTTTTTATTTCTTCCTGTTTCAGTTTTGGTAGTGTGTATGTTTCTAGGAATTTGTCCATTTCTTCCAGATTACCATTTTATTGGCATATAATTGCTCATAATATTCTCTTATTATTGTTTTTATATCTGCTGTGTTGGTTGTGATCTCTCCTCTTTCATTCTTGATTTTATTTATTTGGGTCCTTTCCTTTTTCTTCTTGATCAAACTGGCTAGTGGTTTATCAATTTTGTTAATTCTTTCAAGGAACCAGCTTCTGGTTTCATTGATCTGTTCTACTGTTTTTTGGTTTTTTTTTTTTCGTTTCAATAGCATTAATTTCTGCTCTAATCTTTATTATTTCCTGTCTTCTGCTAGTTTTGGGTTTTATTTGCTGTTCTTTTTCCAGCTCCTTAAGGCGTAAGGCTAGGTTGTGTATCTGAGATCTTTCTTCCTTCTTTAGGAAGGCCTGGGTTGCTATATACTTTCCTCTTATGACTGCCTTTGCTGCGTCCCAGAGGTTTTGGGTTGTGGTGTTATCATTTTCATTGACTTCCATATACTTTTAAATTCCCTCTTTAAGCCCATTCATTCCTTAGTAGAATGTTCTTCAGTCTCCAAGTATTTGTTACCTTTCCAAATTTTTTCTTGTTGATTTCAAGTTTCATAGCATTGTGGCCTGAAAATATACATGGTATGATCTCAATCTTTTTGTACTTACTTAGGGCTGATTTGTGTCCCAGTATATGGTCTATTCTGGAGAACGTTCCATGTGCACTGGAGAAGAATGTATATTCTGCTGCTTTAGGATGACATGTTCCGAATATATCTATTAAGTCCATCTGGTCCAGTGTGTCATTCAAAGCCATTGTTTCCTTGTTGATTTTTTTATTAGATGATCTGCCCATTGCTGTGAGTGGGGTGTTGAAGTCTCCTACTATTATGGTATTACTATAGATGAGTTTCTTTATGTTTGTGATTGAGTTATATATTTGCGTGTTTCCACATTTGGCGCATAAATGTTTACAGTTGTTAGGTCTTCTTTGTGGATAGACCCCTTGATTATGATATAATGCCCTTCTGCATCTCTTAATATGGTTTTTATTTTAAAGTCTAGATTGCCTGATATAAGTATGGCTACTCTGGCTTTCTTTTGTTGACCATTAGCATAATAGATGGTTCTCCATGCCCTCATTTTCAGTCTGAAGGTGTCTTTAGGTCTAAAGGGGGTCTCTTGTAAACAGCATATAGATTGATCTTGTTTTCTTATCCATTCTGTTACCCTATGTCTTTTGATGGGAGCATTGAGTCCATTGACATTTAGACTGAGTACTAAAAGATATGAATTTGTTGCCATTATGATGCTTGTAGAGTTGGAGTTTCTTTTGATGTTCTCTGGTCCTTTCTAATCTTTGTTGCTTTTGGTATATGCCACTTTGAATGACAGTCTTGCTGGATAAAGAATTCTTGGCTGCATATTTTTCTGATTCAGCACACTGAATATTTCCTGCCACTCCTTTCTGGCCTGCCAAGTTTCTGTGCCAGGTCTGCTGCAAACCTGATCTGTCTTCCCTTGTAGGTTAGGGACTTTTTTTCCCTTGCTGCTTTCATGATCCTCTCCTTACCTGAGTGTTTTGTGAATTTGACTATGATATGCCTTGTTGATGGTCGGTTTTTATTGAATCTAATGGGGGTCCTCTGTGCTTCCTGGATTTTGAGGTCTGTGTCTTTCCCCAGGTTAGGAAAGTTTTCCGCTATGATTTGCTCACATAACCCTTCTACACCTATTTCTCTCTCTTCCTCTTCTGGGACCCCTATGATTCTGATGTTGTTCCTTTATTTTTTTTTATTTATTTTTTTTTAACATTTATTCATTTTTGAAAGGCAGAGAGAGACAGAGAGCGAATGTGGGAGGGGCAGAGAGAGAGGGAGACACAGAAACACAAGCAGGCTCCATGCTCCAAGCTATCAGCACAGAGCCCGACCCAGGGCTCGAACTCATGGACTGTGAGATCATGACCTGAGCAGAAATCAGCCACTTCACTGACTGAGCTACCCAGGCACTCTGTGATGTTGTTCCTTTTTAATGAGTCACTGATTTATCTAATTCTTAAATCGTGCTCTTTTGCCTCTTTTTTTCTGCTTCATTATTCTCTATAAGTTTGTCCTCTGTATCGCTGATTCTCTGTTCTACCTCATCCATCCTTGCCGCTGCTGCATCCATCCATGATTGCAGCTCAGTTATAGCATTTTTAATTTCATTCTGGCTATTTTTTACTTCTTTTATCTCTGCAGAAAGGGATTCTAATCTATTTTTGACCCCAGCTAATATTCTTATTATCATGATTCTAAATTCTGGTTCAGACATCTTGCTTGTATCTGTGTTGGTTAAATCCCTGGCTGTCGTTTCTTCGTACTCTTTCTTTTGGGGTGTATTTTTCGTTTTGTCATTTTGAAGGGAGAAAAGGAATTAATGAGGTAGAAAAATTGAAATAAAAAAATTAAAATTAAAAAAATATTAAAATTAGAAATTAAACACACACACACAAAATCGAATAGATGATGCTAGATCCTAGGTGTGTTTTGGTCTGGGTGTTGAAATTGGTTTGACAGATTAGAGGGGAAAAAAGGGGGGGAGGGAGAAAAAAAAGGAAATCGCTTGAGAATTTGAAAAATGAATACCCTGAAGTAGACTAAAATGAGATGATGAAGGTAAAATAGGATTGGAAAAAATATACACAAAAGTAAAGAATATAGTAGAAAAAAATTAAAGAAAAATATTTTTAATAGAAATTAAAAATCAATATGAATTTTTTCGTTTTCTGTATTTAAGAAAAATGAAAAGAAATGAAAAAGAAAAAAGATAAAAAAGAAAAGGAAAAAAAAGAAAGTGTTTGAAAATTTGAAAAAGTGAATACACTGTAGTAGACTAAAATAAAATGGTGGAAGTAAAATATAATTTGAAAAAATTTACATAACAGCAAAAAATATAGTAATAAAAATTAAAAATCTTTTTAATAGAAATTGAAAGTAAAAATGAAGTTTTTCTCTTTCTGCATTCAAGAGAAAGAAAAAAATGAAAAAGAGGAAAAAGAAAAAGAAAGAAAAAAAGGAAATTGTTTGAAAATTTGAAAAGGTGTGAAGTATACTAAAATAAAATGATGGCAGTAAAGTAGAATTTGGAAAAATTTACACAAAAGTAAAAAATATAGTAATAAAAATTAAAGAAAGATATTTTTAATAAACATTAAAAATAAAAATGAATTTCTTCTCTTTCTGTATTCAAGAAAAAGAAAATAATTGCAAAAGAGAAAAAGGAAAAAAAAAGAAAAAAAATTGAATAGATGAACCTGCTAACAGATTGAAGTAGGACTGAAATTGCTTCGTTTTCCCCTAGAAATCAGTCTATGTAGCTCTTTATAGTCCATAAATTAAGCTGGTGGTGAGACTTGTGTTCTTGAAGAGTGAAGTTGGCCCAGTTGGGCGGGGCTCTGTGTAACAGCTCCGTTCTCCACTAGATGGCGCTGCTAGCCTACTGGGGTGGATTCTTGCGGTGCTCCTCAGTGCGCATGCGCATGCGCGGGATTGGTGAAAAATGGCACCACCCAGCCACCCAGTCTGTTCTCCTGGATCAGCAATAGCGCACCTGTCCTCTGTCTTCAGCTCTCATCTACTCCCCGCTTTTCCACTCTCCGTGATCAGGCCTCAGGCAATACCTCACTCCCGAGTTTTGTCTCAGATGTGGCTGTTTTCCCCGGCCCCTTACTTCTGAAGGACTGCGGCTTTGACCTGTTCCGTCCCTCTGCGGGAGGGTCTCACCGAGCAATGGCCGAATGAGCAATGGCCAAATGTCAGCTGCAGCCAGGAACGCTTGCTGCTGCTGGTGCCCCGAGACGGCAGCCAGGTGCCAGCCCGCCTCAGAAAAAGTTTGCGAGATAGTGTAGCAGCAGCGTTTCAGGGATTACGGAAAATCACAACAGACATCTGGCACCAGGCTTCACGCTTAACGACCTTATTCTAGCACCAGCGAATGTGGCCTCCCTCTGGAGTCTGCTGGGACCAGGTGGCTTCAACAGTCTCTACCAAATGTCCTTCCAGCAGTGGAACCGCTTTTCCCCATGTGGCCCAAGAACCTCCCGGACCCCACTTTGTTCCTGGGGATTCGCCCTTCCCACCGGAGCACCACCAGGTATCGAGCTGTGGCGTTGCAGCCTTTGCTCTCCCCTTGTTTAGAGTCTTAATGGAATTTAAGCCCTCTCCTTTCTCCTTTCTCCTTTCTCCTTTCTCCTTTCTCCCTTTTTAGTGTAGTGCCTGCAGCTGTTTCCAATTTTCCACTTTCTCTCCAACTGCTTTTGGGGAGGGGTGCTTTTCCTGTATTCTCCCCCCTCCCCAGTCTGTCCTCTCTCTGCCCTCAAAAGCGGTTCCCTACCTTTCTCGGCTTCTTGCTCCCCAAGTTCACTTCTCCACTCTGCATACCTGCTGAATTCTGTGGTTCAGGTTGTGCAGATTGTTGTATTAATCCTCCAATCAGGTTTCTAGGTGTGTGGGATGGTTAAGTGTTGGTCTGGCTGTATTTCATGGATGCGAGACACACAAAAACCTTCCATGCTGTTCCACTATCTTGGCTCCTCCTCCTAATACATATATTTAATACATATTCTTAATTATTCGTAGATAAATCCCAGTTCTTTGATGATCTCACAATCTCTTACATATCTCTGTTGTCAATAGCATTACCATTTCTGTTTTGCTTATTCCAGTGAACCAAGAAGATGGAAAAGTAGGAAGTCTATGGTCCTGTTATTTTAACTAAAAGGCATTTCTTATCCCCCTTTGACAAGAGTGGAATAGATGGCAACTGGACTAAATACCAATATGGCTTGCTGGATTGGGCTTGTGTTAGTTAAGAGCATTATTGGCAATAGCAGTTCTTTTGCTGATTCTTGGGATGAATAGTAATTCTTATTGAGATCAGTCACCTTGGCTCTTCTGGTATTTCAGAAGTGCCTCTGCTGCACTCCCTTTCCAGGTGGCTGATGAATTAATTAGTATTTACTGAGCATCTACTATGTGCCTGATTCATTGTTAAGTACCTAGAGAACCACAGGTAAAATGATCTAGTAAAGCAGAAAGCCCATAGCCATCTAGAAAACATGTCTGTCTGGAAGTTCAGGAAAGAGTTGGAGACATGTTAAAAGGGAATGTGGCCATGGCTAGAAAGAGGAAGCTGATCACTCAGTTGCCATCCTACATCTGCCATCACCCACCCCCCACTCTCATAACCATGTTCCAAACCCTATGAGGACCTGGTAATATATGAGTAAATGGTGAAGAATAAGCCAAGTGTGCAAAGGGGAATAACCATAGTGATTGCAGCTAGAGACTAAGAATGGTGTGATGTAAAGAGCACCAATAAAAAGACTCCTCATATTTTTAAACACCATAATCTAGTTGACAGACATCAAAGACATTGCAGCATGGATAGGGAGCCAATAGTGGTTGTGAGGTCATTGCCAGCTTTATTTGCCATCAACTAAATCAGTACTGTGCTCTGTTATTTAAACATATTAATATGTTTCAGAAGTTATTAATAGAATAGTTAGTATAAGGTATGCAGGTTAGTTAATCTAAGTTATTAATATGTCATTAGTATAAGTTAATACATATATATATATAAAATATATCAACATGGCGACATATAGCAATCTTCTCAGCAAGATTTACTCTCATTGTCTACTGTATCTGGCCTTATATAGGTACTAAATGAACAAAGATGACTAAGACATGGTTTCTGCCCTCAAAGAGGACAAACTAACTGGGTATTTTCTTCTGAAAGGTGCTGATATCTACACCAGAATCATGGTCATGATTGGTTAAACCTTGGTTAAATATATTCGTTTTGTGGGTTAAACCAACTGAAATTGAGTCTCCTTAGTCCAAGGATAATTTTTAGATGAGATGGGACATGAAGGATGTATTTGAATACATAAAGGGGTAAGGAACATTCCAGATAGATGAAAATATGGAAGTGAAAAAGAAACTAGTTTTGGGAAGACAGCATGGTACCTGCCCGACCTGACAAGGTCATTCACTGAAATCCAGCAAAAGATAAGGGGATTTCTGCATTGCTCAGAGAGTAAGTAGTCTTTGGAGAGAGATTAAGTCAGGAAGTCAGGACATCTGAGTTTAGCTTTGTAATCTTGAGCCAAAACTTAATCTCAAATTTTTAATCTCAAAATCAAGTTTTAATCTCAAAACTTAATCTCAACTTAGTCTATCAAGTTTTAATTTTCCTATTTATAAAATGAGAGTGAAAATACATATTTATCTCTCACGTAATGCACATCTTCTTCACAGAAGTGTTTCTTGACTGAATAAGAACAGAAAGCAAATTGCTTTGAGCTCTTAGAAGAAAGATATTACTCATATCTAAGGAATTATTTTAAAATCTTATATTCATTCACTTTTATATGTGGTTTTGCTAAAACAGAAAGATTAGTTGGAAGTTAATCCTGCTGGTTTGGTAAAATCGGTAAAAATGTCCTCCTGATTTTTTCTGAGCATGAGATAAAATTTATTGTCCTTAGCAAAGTAGATTATCAGCCATTCTCTTTGAACACCTAGAGTTCAAAAATAGCATCTGTTTTTTTATAACCTAAAAAGTGACAAGTAAACTTATGAAATTTCATTCCAAAATGAGTTAAATGCATGAAATAATTTTTGGTTTTGAGTTTGTTTTTCCTATCTGCATAATACAAATTGGATCTTCCCTAACTTAAATTTTAGTGATTTCAAAAAGGCTAATACAAACAAGTTTCTTTCAAGCATATACTTCAGGGTGTTTTTTTTTTTCCCTGACAAACTTACTAAATTACTTTTCTATTAAAGTGCCTTTGAACAATCATAATTGTAGAATAGATTAGAAATGTCTTCATTCTTGTCTATACCTAGTGCTCAGCTATTAGCTAAAGTCATACTGCCTCTTAAAAATCTAAGAAAGATGAACTTGAACCCTTATTTTATGTCCAGTAGAAAGTCCAGTGTGAGAAAATACATCCTACCTGAGATTTCTGCTTCTTATGAGGTATTTCAGCCCCCAGGTCATTTTGCTACCTTGTTCCACTACATTGTCCTGGAGATGAAACTCACCTTGCTCATCTGCTTTCAAGAGCTTTTGGTGTTAGCCAAGGTTAAGGATTCTTTGGGGGAAATAAATGGGATTGACAATGCAGCACTATAAACATAAAAATTGAATATCAAACATTTCATTTCCTCAACTGTCCATTTGTAGGTGTCTTCTGAAAATCAGGTTTTAGCCTTCCTTTATGTTTCACTCATTTCAAAGCCCAACATAAAACAAAATGAAAAATTCTTCTCATTTTTATGATACAGGACAATTGGATACTCTCTGGTTTCTCATTAACTCATAGCCTTGCGGTTATATTTTCCATTCCAAAACACTTTTTCCAAACCCACATGATTCTTTCCCTGTGAAGGCCTGCTGTTACTATATTTATATTTTATTACATATTTTATATCAAAATATGTTTCAGATTGGTTAAACCATAAAGCTAGTAGAAGAAAATTCTGGTGATTGGGTTTTGTTTTGTTTTGTTTTTGCAAATTTCAGAAGGTTGGAAAGATATTTTAAATATAAAATAGATGTTAAATGATAATATCTAAAAATTTATAAATTTATAGATTTGGTCACATTAAAAAGAATTAAGCTTATAAGGAATTCACCTTGATTCTTAAATTTTTAAAAATTTATTGCAGTGATAGTGATGCCTGGGTGGCTCAGTTAGTGAAGTGTCTGACTCTTGATTTCCACTTAGGTCATGATCAACTCAGGTTCATGAGTTTGAGCCCTGCATTAGGATTCTGTGTCTCTCCCTCTCTCACTGCTCCCCTCCCACTCATTCTCTCTCTCGCTTTCTCTCTGTCTCTCTCTCTCTCAAAAATAAATAAATAAACATTCAAAGAATTTATTGTGGTGAAATACACATAACATAAAATTTCTCATTTTAAAGTGAACAACTCAGTAACATTTAGTACACAGTGTTGTGCATTGTGAATGTACCACTTCTATCTAGTTCCAAAACATTTCCATTGTTCCAAAAGAAAACACTGTATCATTAAACAGTTTTCCCCATTCACCCCTGCGCCCAACCCCTCATAAACATTGATAAACATTGATCAGCATTCTTTCTTTACGGACTTCACCTGTTCTGGATGTTTTCATGGAATATAAGTAGATATAAGGGGAATCATACAATATGTGACCTTTTGTGTCTGGCTTTTTTACTTAGCAATTTTTTGGTGTTTATTCATGTTGCATATATTAGTATTTCATTTCTTTTTCTGGCCAAATAGTATTCCATTATATGTATATATCACATTTTTTTCCTTCCAAGTTTCCTCCCCACCTCACTCCCAAATTCTTATTTAAATTCCAGTTAGTAGGGGTGCCTGGGTGGCTCAATTGGTTGAGAGACTGACTTCGGCTCAGGTCATGATCTCATGGTTTGTGAGTTTGTGCGCCGCATCGGGCTCTGTGCTGACAGCTCAGAGCCTGGAGCCTGCTTCTGCTTCTGTGTCTCCCTCTCTCTCTGCCCCTCCCTCACTCATGCTCTGACTCTCTCTGTCTCAGAAATAATAAACATTAAAAAAAATTTTTTTAAAATTCCAGTTAGTTAACATATAGTGTAATACTGGTTTCAGGAGTAGAATTTAGTGATTCATCACCCTTATAAAAAACTCAGTGCTCATCATAAGTGCCCTTGGTAAACCCATCACCTATTTAACCCATCTCTCTGCCAGCCTCCCCCCTGATAACCATCCATATGTTCTCTATAGAGTTTATTTTATGATTTGCCTCTCTCTCTTTCTCCCTACCATGTTCATCTGTTTTCTTTCTTAAATTCCACTCATGAGTGAAATCGTATGTTATTTGTCTTTTTCTGACTGACTTATTTCACTTAGCGTAATATTCTCTAGCTCCATCCATGTCATTGCAAATGGCAAGATTTTATTCTTTTAATGGCTGAGTAATATTCCATTGCATATATAGCACATCATCTTTATCCATTCATCAGTCAGTGGACATTTGGACTCTTCCCAAATTTGGCTATTGTTGATAATGCTGCTATAAATATTGGGTTACATATTTCCCTTTGAATTATTATTTTTGTATCCTTTGGGTAAATACCTAGTAGTGCAATTGCTGAGATGTAGGGAAGCTCTATTTTTAACTTTTTGGGGGAATTTCAGTTTTCCAGAGAGGCTGTAGTCTGGAAATTCCAGAGCAGCATTCCCATCAACAGTGTAAGAGGGTTTCCCTTTCTCTGCATCCTTGCAACATACGTTGTTTCCTGTGTTATTAGTTTTAGCCATTCTGACTGGTGTGGGGAGATATGTCATTGTAGTTTTGACTTGTATTTCCCTGATGATGAGTGATGTGGAACATCTTTTCATGTGTCTGTCGACCATCTGTACACTTTCTTTGGAAAAATGTCTACTCATGTCTTCTGCCCATTTTTTAACTGGATTATTTGTTTTTTCAGGTGTTGAGTTTTATAAGTGCTTTGTATATTTTGAATACTATTACATATGTCATTTGTAAATATCTCCTCCCATTCTGAAAGTTACTTTTCAGTTTTGTTGATTGTTTCCTTTGTTGTGCAGAAATGTTTTATTTCAATGAAGTCTTAATAGTTTATTTTGCTTTTGTTTTCCTTGCCTCAGGAGATATACCTAGTAGGAAGTTGTTATGGCTGATGTCAAAGAAGTTACTGCCTGTGTTTTCTTGCAGGATTTTGATGGATGGTTTCCTGTCTCACATTTAGGTCTTCTCCCAGTTTGAATTTATTTTTGTGTATGGTGTAAGAAACTGGTCCAGTTTCATTCTTTTGCATGTTGCTTTCCAGTTTTCACAACGCCATTTGCTGAAGATACTGTCTTTTTTCCATTGGATATTCTTTGCTGCTTTGTTGAAGATTAGTTGGCCATATACTTGTGGGTTCCTTTCTGGATTTTCTACTCTGTTCTACTGATCTATGTGTGTGTTTTTGTGTCAGTACCATACTGTCCTGAACACTACAGCTTTGTAATATAACTTGAAGTCTGGAATAGTGATTCCTCCAGCTTTGCTTTTCTTTTTCAAGATTGCTTTGACTACTTGGGGTCTCTTGTGGGTCTATACAAATTTTAGGATTGTTTGTTCTAGTTCTGTGAAAAGTGCTAGTGGTATTTTTATAGGAATTGCATTGAATGTGTAGATTGCTTTGGGTAATATAGACATTTTCACAATATTTGTTCTTCCAATCCATGAGCATAGAATGTTTTTCCATTTCTTTGTTCCACTTCAATTTTTTTTTAATCAATGTTTTATATTTTTCAGAGTACAGATCTTTTACTTCTTTTGTTAGGTTTATTTCTAGGTATCTTATGGTTTTTGGTGCGATTATAAATTGGATCAATTCCTTGATTTCTTTTTCTGTTGCTTCATTATTGGTGTATAGGAATGCAACAGATTTCTGTACATTGATTTTGTATCCTGTGACTTTGCTGAATTTGTATATCAGTTCTAGCAATTTCTTGGTGGAGTCTTTTGGGTTTTCTATATAGAGTATCATGTCATCTGCCAATAGTGAAAGTTTGACTTCTTCCTTTGGATGCCTTTTATTTCTTTGTGTTGTCTGATTGCTGTGGCTAGGATTTCCAGTATTATGTTAAATAACAGTGGTGAAAGTGGACATCCCTGTCTTGTTCCTGACTATAGAAGGAAAGTTCTCAGTTTTTCCCCATTGAGGATGATATTAGCTGTGGGCTTTTCATAAATGGGCTTTATGAAGTTGAGGTATGTTCCCTCTAACCCTACTTTGCTGAGAGTTTTTATCATAAATGGATGTTGTACTTTGCCAAATGCTTTATATGCATCTATTGAAAGGATCATATGGTTCTTATTCTTTCTTTTATTAATGTGGAGTTTCACATTGATTGATTTGTGAATATTGAACCACCCTTGCAGCCCAGGAATAAATCCCACTTAATTGTGGTGAATGATTGTTTTAATGTATTGTTGGATTCAGTTTGCCAGTATTTTATTGAGATTTTTTGCATCCATGTTCATCAGGGAATTGGCCTGTAGTTTTCTTAGCGGTGTCACTGTCTGGTTTTAGTATCAGGGTAATGCAGCCCTCATGGAATAAATTTGGAATTTTTCCATCCATTTCTATTTTTGGGAATAGTTTGAGGAGGATAGATGTTAACTCTTCTTTAAATGTTTGGTAGAATTACCCTGTGAAGCAATCTGGTCCTGGACTTTTTGTTTGTTGGGATATTTTTGATTACTGATTCAGTTTCTTTACTGGTTAACAGTCTATTCAAGTTTCCTATTTCTTCCTGTTTGTTTTGGTAGTTTATATATTTTTAAGAATTTATCCATTTCTTCCAGTTTGTCCAATTTGTTGGCATATAGTGTTTCATAATATACCACAAATTTTTTAACAGACATTACTGAACATTTTTTCCAGCTTTTTTGAGGTATGATTGACAAATTAAAATTTCATATATTTAGGCCATACAATGTGATTTTTAAGGTGGATAACATGATGATTATATATATTATATACATATTATGATTATATACTATAATCATAATTATCTTGTAATTATATATATATAAATATATATATATAAGGCAAAATGATTACCATGATCAAGTTAATTAATATATCTATTACCTCACAGTTACCTTTTTAAAATCTTTGTGTGTGTGTGTGTGTGTGTGTGTGTGTGTGTGTGTGGTGAGAACCCTTAAGATTTCTCTCTTGATAAATTTTAAGAATACAATATAGTATTATTAACTATAGTCGTTATGCTGTACATTAGATCCCCACAACTTATTTTATAACTAAAAGTTTGTACCCTTGACCAACATTAGCCCTATTCCCCAATCCTTGGTAAGCACCATTCTATTCTCTGGTTCTGTAAGTTTCACATTTTTAGATTCTACATATAAGTGAGATCATAAAGTATTTGTCTTCCTATGTGTGGCTTATTTCACTTAAGATAATGTCTTCCAGGTTTATTCATATTGTTGCAAATGGCAGGATTTCCTTTAGACTTTTTTTTTTAGAGCAACTTTAGGTTCACATAAAAATTGAACAGAAAGCACAGATTTCTCATATAATCCTGCTACGTAATAGTTTAAATATTTTAAAATACCTAAAAACCCCCATGATTTTATGAACAAAAATCAAGACACAAAATGGATCACAAAGTAAATGTAAGAGTTAAAACTCTGAAAATACTAGAAGAAAATATATGAATAAATCTCTGTAGCATTAGATTAGGCAAAATTCCTTTGATAGGACACAGAAAATTTAAAAGAAGAAATGATAATTAAATTTCATTAAAATAAAAACCTGCTTTTTGAAAGAAACTATTAAGAAAATCAAAAGACAGGCCAGAGACTGGGAGATAATACTTGCAAAACACATATTGGATGATGAATTTGTATACAGAACACATAAAGAAAACTTACAAGTCAATAAAAAAAGAACAAACAAGTTAACATAAGAAATGGGCAAAAGATTTGGATAGATACTTAAACAAAAGGTCCTTCCTTGATCTCTAATCTGAGAGATTAGCCATTTTATTTAGTAAAAGAATAGATAATAAATATTTTTGGCTTTGAGGGCTATACATGTGATCTTTGTCACATATTCTTTATTTATGTAATTACTTTCATCACTTTTAAAAATGTTAAAACACAAAACCCTTTTTTTGTGACACATACACTGTACAAAAGCAGACTGCAGGTAAGATTTGGTTGTCAATCAGAGTTTGCTGCCCTAGAGCCTAAGCTTCCAAGTAGAATAGAAAAAAAAAAAAACTTAGTGGAAATTTATAACAACATCTCTATCTTCACATGTGTTTATGGTTCAAATTATCATTATGGTCCAGGAACCTGAAGCCAAAATGTTTAATTAAAGTAGACTTGAGTTGCAATGTGGATGGAACTGTTACGCTAAGTGAAATAAGTCATACAGAGAAAGACAGATACCATGTTTTCACTCTTATGTGGATCCTGAGAAACTTAACAGAGGACAATGGGGGAGGGGAAGGGGAATAAAAAAGTTAGAGAGGGAGAGAGCCAAACCATAAGAGACTCTTAAAAACTGAGAATAAACTGAGGGTTGATGGGGGGTGGGAGGGAGAGGAAAGTGGGTGATGGGCATTGAGGAGGGCACCTGTTGAGATGAGCACTGGGTGTTGTATGGAAACCAATATGACAATAAATTTCATATTAAAAAAATAAGTATTGAATTACTTACATGGAAAACAAAGTAGACTTGAGTAAGACATGTCCAGAGATACTTGGAGGAAACAAAAACCCATCATTTCTGTGGAATGGGCTCTCAAATCAGATTTAGGGCAGCAAAGTATAAACTCACAAAAACTCACATGACTAAAGAAATAATTAATTATCTAGAAGGTTGATTAAAGACCACACAGAGAGAAGCATGAAGAGAAAGGATTGGGAAAAATAAAATGTGATTATAAGTTTTTTGAGGAACTTCATGTTGTTTTCCAGAGTGGCTGCACTAGTTTGCATTTCCACCAGCAGTGCAAAAGTGTTCCCGTTTCTCCATTTTAGCATCCTTTTAGCATATTAGCATCCTTGCTAATATCTGTTGTTTCCTGAGTTGTTAATTTTAGTCATGCCGACAGATGTGAGGTTTGATACATATTTTTCTGATGGTGAATGATTTTGAGCATCTTTTCATGTGTCTGTTAGCCATTTGGATGTCTTCTTTGGAAAAGTGTCTATTCATGTCTTCTGCCCATTTCTTCACTGGATTGTTTGTCTCTTGGGTGTTGAATTTGATAAGTTTTTTTTTTTTTTATAGATTTTGGATACTATTTAACTGATATGTCATTTGCAAATACCTTCTCCCATTCCATTGATTGCCTTTTAGTTTTGTTGATTGTTTCCTTTGCTGTGCAGAAGCTTTTTATCTTGATAAGGTCCCAATAGTTCATGTTTGTTTTTATTTCCTTTGACTCCAGAGACATGTCTAGTAAAAAGTTGCTGACGCCAAGGTCAAAGAGTTGCTGCCTGTTTTCTCCTGTAGGTTTTGATGGTTTCCTGTCTCACATTTAGATCTTTTATCCATTTCGAATTTACTTTTGTGTATGTTGTAAGAAAGTGGTCCAGTTTCATTTTTCTGCATGTCTCTGTCCAGTTTTCCCAGCACCATTTTCTGAAGAGACTATCTTTTTTCTATTGGATATTCTTTTCTGTTTTGTCAAAGATTAGTTGGCCCTATATTTCTGGTTCCATTCTACATTCTCTATTCTGTTCCACTAATCTGTGTGTCTGTTTTTG
The DNA here is from genome assembly GCF_046562875.1 of Panthera onca. Classification (NCBI taxonomy): domain Eukaryota; kingdom Metazoa; phylum Chordata; class Mammalia; order Carnivora; family Felidae; genus Panthera; species Panthera onca. The sequence goes on from NC_138345.1 coordinate 49,879,439, forward strand.
TGCCAGTACCATACTGTCTTGATAATTACAGCTTTGTAATGTAGCTTGAAGTCTGAAATAGTGATGCCTCCAGCTTTGATTTTTTTTCAACATTACTTTGGCTATTCAAGTTCTTTTCTGGATTGTTTGCTCTAGCTCTGCAAAGAATGTTGGTGTTATTTTGATTGGGATTGCATTAAACTTGTAGATTACCTTGGGTAGTATTAACATTTTAACAATATTTGTTTTTCCAATCCATGGGCATGGAATGTTTATATACACACATACATACATATATATACATTCATATATATTCAATTCAATTTATATATATATGTACAATTCCATTGTGTGTATACATATACATACATACATTTATAGATTCTATTGCATATACATATACACACATGTACCTATACACAATTCAATTTATTTATATATATATATATATATATATATACACAATTCCATTATAAAGGTATACAATTCCATTATATATAATACATATAATATATTATAATGTAATATAATATACATAATATAATATATGTGTAATATATGTAATAAATTACATATATTATATGTGTATGTTTATATTATATATAATTGCATTCTATATATGTATTCCATTATATATATATATACATACACACACACACACACACACACACACACAATGGAATACTACTTGGCAATTGTATATATATACAATTCCATTATATACATATGTGTGTGTGTGTGTGTGTGTGTATACAATTCCATTATATATATGTGTATATATAAATGTGTGTATATATGTATATATATATATACATACACATAATGGAATACTACTTGGCAATCAAAAAGAATGAAAAATCTTGCTATTTGCAACAACGTGGATGGAACTAGAGTGTATTATGCTAAGCAACACAAGTCAGTCAGAGAAAGACAAATATTGTATGATTTTACTCATGTGGAATTTAAGAAGCAAAACATGAACATAAGGGAAGGAAAAATAAGATAAAAGAGAAAGGGTGGCAAATCATAAGAGAATCTTAAATACAGAGAACAATGTGAGGGTTGCTGGAGGGGAGGTAGGTGGGAAGATGGGCTAAATGGGTGATGTACATTAAGGAGGGCACTTGTTGGGATGAGCACTGGGTGTTATATGTAAGTGATGAATCACTAAATTCTACTCCTGAACCCTTACTACACTGTATGTTAACTAACTTGTATTTAAATAAAATTTAAAAATAGTAGTTATAAGATATGGCTGAAGTGGGATGGCCTAAAATAATGCAATCACAGTTTCAGAAAAAAAGGAGAGAGTGAAGTATGGGCAGGTAATATTCAAGGTAATAAATGCTGAGAATTTTTCAGAATTAAAGAAAGTCATCAATCTTCATACTCAGAATACATAACTAATCTCTAGCAGGAAAATTCTAAAAAAATTATTTAAAGTCATATGGTAGGAAAATTGAAGAACCCAAAGCAAATAAGGATTTAAAAAGAGCTAGAGAGAAAAGACATTTTACCTAGAAAGGAGTGATGTGGATTGACAATGTAAGCTAAGGCATATAACATAATACCTTTAAGGTGCTGAAAATACAATTATGTTTGATGTAAGTTGCATCTTAGTGAAATCTGATTTAAAACACAGAAGCAAAATAAAAATATTTTCATGAAAACTAAACTAGAGCACTGGTAATCTAGTTTACCAGTAAAGTCAAAATTGATGAATTTCATTATCATAATGGGAGATTTTGACACAAAACTCATAATAATTCATAAGAATGAATATGGAAGATTTGAGCAATACAGTTTCCTGCTGGACCCAATGGATCTTTTTAGAAATTTACACCACAAAATTAGAGTACACACAAGATACATCCTACATTCTTGGGAACACCCAAAACATATGCAAAAGCTAACCTCATTCTAGGCATAAAGCAAATACCAACATATTTCAAAAAATGAGGGGCGCCTGGGTGGCGCAGTCGGTTAAGCGTCCGACTTCAGCCAGGTCACGATCTCGTGATCCGTGAGTTCGAGCCCCGCGTCAGGCTCTGGGCTGATGGCTCGGAGCCTGGAGCCTGTTTCCGATTCTGTGTCTCCCTCTCTCTCTGCCCCCTCCCCCGTTCATGCTCTGTCTCTCTCTGTCCCAAAAATAAATTAAAAAAAAAAAAATTTATAAAAAAATGAATATCACATAGGACACATTGTCTTGCTAAAGTGGTACTAAGTTAAAGACCAATAACATAAAGATAACACAACTAAATACATCCCTCCACCTACAATTTAAAACATCCTTAAGCTAAAAACATCATTTGTCAGACTCCCTTGCAGCTAGTCTCCTGGAGGTAACTTAGTCTGCAAAAACCACATGAGCTCCCCTGAGCCTCACATTTGGAACTGAGTTGGGAGAGAGGTAGATCAAAAGGCATCTCTTTTGTTGGTGTGAATTGTAGCAGAAATAGCATGGCTCAAGAGCTGGCCTCTGTGGCAGTGATTTTATAAAATGACTGGCAAACCCTGATTGCCTTAGGGTTAGAAGATTCTTTGGAGTATAGTTTTGTTTTGAGGTGTTTCCAGAAAGCACAATAAAGAATTTATTCCTTGTAAGGTATTTTGTATGCTGCTACAAGTTCCTAAATTTCTTTATGCTTAAATAACCAAAAGTAAGGATTACTGGATTCTCTCAGCAGCTCATTATACTGTTGACTGCTCTCCCCTGCTTGAAACACTTTCTTTTTTTGGATTCTGTGCAAGTACATTCTATAGGTATTGTTGTCACCTCTTTGACAGTTTCCTGGTTCTTTTTGCAGAGTCATCATCTTCTGTGTGGCCATCAAATGCCACATTTTCTCAAGGATTAGCCCTAGGCCCTCTTCTAACCTCATTTTAGAACTGTGATGTTCAATATGCTAACCACTAGCCACATATGGGTATTAGTATTAAATTTATTTAAAGTAAATAAAACTTAAAATTCAATTCCTCAGTTGCACTAACCATATTTAAAGTGCTCAACAGTTATGCATGGCTCAGTAATTATTAATAAAAATATAGAAGATTTGAGCGTATTGAGATGGATTATGTTTTAATCCATTTTGGATTCATCAGCTTCCTGAATATGAGGATTATTATCTTTTAAAATTTCTATAAAATTCTCAGACATTATGTATGTAACCATTGCTTTCCCTCTTCTCACTACTCTTTCCTTCTAAAACTCCCAATAATTAATTGGCATATACATATATTTCTAGCCAAACAATTTATAGACCAAAGCCAAAATAAAATAGGTGCTAGAATATTATTAAAACTGAGTGATAAAAATAAAACATAAAATACATGTATTTTAACAAAGGCCATCTATTTTGAGGAAAATATATAGTCCTATGTACTTGTCTTAGTAAAGAAGAACACCTAAAAATTATTGCACAAAGTATTCAACTCAAGAAATTAGAAAAGTAATACCAAAATAAATCCAAAGAAATTAGAAGGCAAGGAATAATGAGGTAAAAGCAAGTATCTCCCTCTCATTCACTTCTTTCTCTTTTGCTGGCTCCACACCAATCACAAAAGGATCTCAATGACCTTCTAATGTGCCCAACATTGCTTTCACACCAGGATCATGCTGGTACCACCATATATACTGCTTTTCCTTCTGAGAAAGGCAGGGTTCCCTCTGCTCTTATTCAGATCTTTCCCAAATGTGACCTTCTCTGTGAGGTCTTTTTTGACAACCCTTTACAAAACTACACTCCTATTTCCAGAGTCCTTAACTCCTCTATCCTGATGTATTTTTCTCCATTAAGTATATCACATTTAACACAGAATGTACTTTACATATTTATTCTTGTCTTTACATTAGAATCTAAGTTTCATCAGATAAAGGATTTTTTAAACTTTTTTCACTCCAGAACCTAGAAGAATGCTTTGCTTGTTGTCAGAATTCAATCAAATGTGTTAAGTAAATGAAATCAACAAATACAAAAACAAACTACAATAATAGACAAGGTTAAAAATTGCTTTTTTAAAAAACTTACAATTGGCAAAACATTTTTAAAGGAGAAATTTAAAAAGTGATATGCATATTATGAACAATTTTATCTGAAGAAATTTGATAAATTAGATAAAGTAAATGCATTCTCTTAAAAATGTTATTAAAAATGACTTAGGAAGAGCCACCTGGGTGGCTCAGTCGGTTGAGTGTCTGACTTCAGCTCGGGTCATGATCTCACAGTTGACGAGTTTAAGCCCTGCGTCAGGCTCTGTGCTGACAGCTCAAATCCTGGAGACTGCTTCTGATTCTGTGTCTCCCGCTCTCTCTGCCTCTCCCCTGCTCATGCTCTGTCTCTCTATGTCTCAAAAATAAAGATAAACATTGAAAAAAAATTGTTTACATGACTTAGGATGAAACAGAAAACCTAAGAGGTAAGGCTCAACTTGTCCAAGACAGATTTTCTATAGCCTAGCTTTTCCAGAAAAGGAGTTTGGCTTCAAGTAAAACTCCATGAAAATTGGTCAGAGCCTAGTGGTTACTATGGTCAGCTCTGAAAGAATGCTGATAAGAGCAGATCAAGACATTGGTCCATCATATCATGTAGCTGAATCACCAGTCTTGGGATTCCAACCAGGGAAAAGTTTCTCTCTTCCCAATTCTTGAAAGCTAAGGGGCTGATGAAGCACTGGGCACAAACTCTTCACCATTTGGTCACAGTGCTATCATTGCAGGACTTGAATTCCAGCTCTCCATTACATCAGAGTAGTCTGTTAGCCCATCAGTGTTGAAGAGGGCAACATATCTTTCTGCTGTTGAATCCTTGAGATACATCAGCTGATGTATCCTAGAGAAGAGGCTAGTTGTTTCCTAATCATGCAACTCTTTTTTTTAATGTTTATTTATTTTTGAGAGAGAGAGAGAGAGGGAGAGAATGTGAGCGGGGCAGGGGGGCAGACAGAAAGGGAGACAGAGGATCCGAAGTGGGATCTGTGCTGATAGCAGTGAGCCTGATATGGGGCTCAAAGTCATAAAACCATGAGATCATGACCTGAGCCAAAGTCAGATGCTCAACTGACTGAGCCACCCAGACACCCCTCCTAACCAGGCAACTTAAAAACCCTGGAGCCTAAGGGGAAGGGTAACTTGTATAGAAATTTGGTATTGAGCCCTGAAAGATCCTTGTGTATTTCTCTGAAATGCATTGGGTGGACCCTCAGGCTAGCTACTGCTCTTGCCTCAGTGAGGTCTTCCCCAAGAAAAACTGCTCCAGAAGACCAGTGGTATGTGAGGTCTGGACATTCACCCTTGATGGAGCAAGTAAACCTGAATAGGTTGTTCATTACAAGAAATCAAATCTGTTTTTATGTAGAAAGCAACAAATCTAGACAATTTTACAGCTGAATTCTAAATATTCTAAGGAACAAATAATTTCAATCTTGCATAAACACTTCCAAGGAAGAGAAATGGAGGAAGGGCTTTCCAACTAACTTTTATCAGATTAGCATATTTTAGGGGCTCTTGGGTGATTCAGTTGGTTGAGCAAGTGACTCTTGATTTCAGCTCAGGGCATAATCTCATGGTTTGTGAGATCCAGCTCTATTGGGCTCTGTGCTGATAGTGCGGGGCCGGCTTGGCTCCTTCTTTCTTTCCTTCTCTGTCTCTGCCCCTCCTCCGCTTGCATGCACATTCTCACACCCCTCTCTCTGTCTCTCAAAAATAAATAAATAAAATTTTTAAAAAAGATTAGCATATTTTGATAGCAAAATTAGATAAAGACAGTATAGTCAGTGATGATCAATCTCACTGATGCACATAGATGCAAGTGGTAGTTATAGAAATGAATAAGGAGGAGAGAGGAAGAAAAGAGTTATCTAGGTATTAATATATTAATATAGTAAAGGCACTACTAGAGACATACTATTTATATTTCCTGGAACATGTAATAGAGGTTTAAATATATTATTTACAGTTACAAAGGGAATGACAGAAGCATTCAAATGATGATTTAAAAATTGACTGGTGAATGGGGTAATGAGAAGTGAAAGAATGTGAGTTAAATCTCCACCTTCAGTACCAGGAAGTTGAAAAGTATATTATTGAACATGGATTGAGAAATTAAAGAGTAAACAATTCATTTAGCACTATCACAGTAATGAAAGGAGAACTAAAAAGAAAGTGGTTAAAAGTGGCTTTTCCTCTGGGGAGTGAGTCTAGGAAAGTGTGGAGTTGAGATGAGAGACTATCGCTTTCCTTTATAAATCTTCCTGCACAATTTAATTTTTAACCAATGCATATATTACTTTGATTAAAAAAAATAAAATCGAATTATACCAAGCTCCTTCCTACTTAATTTTACTTAATGGTGTCTCACTGACATTTGAATAAAGATAGATAGTTAGAGCTTATAAGACCCTGTAGAACTCAGCCTCCATGCCTCAGGCCATCCTCTCTCTCGTCACTCTTTCCTCTCTGTGCTCCAGGCACAGGGAATTTCCAGTTTCTCAATGTATCATACTCTCTCACCTTGGAGTGTTCTGTCTGAGATGCTCTTCACCGTTATGTCTCCCAACCCCCTGTTTCCTTGGTCCAGCGAACTACGTACTGTAGGTACTCTTCAAATCTCAGGTCAAAATCACCTATTCTGAAAAGTCTTCCCTGTTCCCACCTTCATACACTCTTGAGAGATCATTTTCTTTTCTTCAATGGCACATCTCCTATTTTGCAATTATACATTATTAATATAATTATCTAATTAATATTGGTCTCCTTAATTAGACACTTAGTTAGACACAAGGGTCATAATATCATGGATGTGTTATGTTTTATTCATTGTTATTTCTCTACCCCTTAACTAGGCACAAAACAGGTGAACAATAAATAATTACTGGACAAATGAGTGAGTCACTGATTGAATAATGAATGATGAGTTGAGAAGACAATGTGGGGCTATTGTATATCAGTGTAAGTTTGTCATTCATTTTCTCCTTTATCTTGGGAGTGTAGTAGTAGGGTTCATGATTTCTGTTTCAAGATCTCTAGTTCATGCTTGTTTTTGCTGAGGTTCAGCAATTTATTTCATTTTTGAGATTTTCTTGGTGGTAAATGGTTTTACTATTGCCTACCTATGCCCAGTGGGAGCCCTCATGATTGATAAGCACTCAGAGCTCTTAATAAAATATCTGGATTGCCTGTATTTTCGTGTTTACGATCCAGGGCAACAATTGGTCAGTTTCCCAAAGTGCTCATCACTGCTTTGAATTTCCATACAGGGCTTTAGTTGAGTGTCTTTACATCATTTAATTCTTACAACAGTCCTTGAACATACAAGGAACTTATAATTTAGAGGCACCAATGTCTTATTGAACATCATACTAGTAGTAGAGGTACATTAGACACAGCCAATTATTTTTGCTTTTGGTAAAGTGCTTCCTATATCTCCCTTTTTACCTTGATGGAGTCACTAACTATGGTAGAATTAGTTGTCATTCTCAATTATTTGCTGTCTCTATGAGAAAGAATTTTACATCTCCATTCATTGCCATGTAATTCCATTACCTCCCTTTGGAAAAATATACTTTCTCACTTGGCTTCGTGAGTTACTTTGGCCAAAACAATATGAAGGGAGAGTAACATACACCACATCTATGCAAAAGCTTTAAGAGCCACCAGTTATGAACATTTCTCTTTTCCTTCTACCGTGAGAATAGCATGTCTTATATGTGGGCAACAGGGGGATGGGAGATTAGATCCCAGACTGGAGAAGTGAAATAGAGCCAAAGTAAATCTGATCCATAGCTGATATGTAACATGAGTGAACAACAAACATTTGTATCTAAAGCCACTGAGATTCCTGGATTGTTTGTTATAGAAGCTTATCTCAGCAAATACTGACTGTTTATTGAGCTACTAGCTAGTACTAGCTAATGTTTATTGAACAATTACTGTCATTGTACTAAGCACTTTGCATATATCATTTAATCTTTATACAAACTTGTGAAGCCTATAGTATTATCCTATTTTACATATTAAGAAACCAAAACTTAAGACAGTCATGTGAATAACAGAGTAGGTTCAAGATTTAAAAATCAGGCTGCATGGGGGTGCCTGGATGCCTCAATCAGTTGAGCACCTGACTCTTGATTTCAGTTCAGGTCGTGATCCCAGGGTTGAGGGACTGAGCCCCACGTTGGATTCCATGCTGAGTGTGGAGCCTGCCCGAGATTCTCTCTCTTTCTCTCTCTTTCTTTCTCTCTGCCCCTCTGTCTTCCCTCTCTATCTCTCTCTCTCAAATCAATCAATCAATCAATCAATAAATAAATAAATAAAATATAAAAAACATATAATAAAATCAGTCTGTATAGTACCTGAGTCTGGGTAATTAACTCCTCCATCAAAACCTCTCTATCCATCCTAGAACACATGAGACCCCATTACTTTAAGGGTCAAATTTCAATTTTTTGGAAGATCCTGAAACATCATAAAATGACATGATTTAAGTATTACTTCCCAACATATGAACTTCTCAAATGCGTAGAATGAGCAAAATGGAAAATATATCTATTTACTGCCTCCAGATTCAAGATACCGCATCATGCAGAGAATCTTACTTTCTGATTTACCATTTGAGAACATCTCCTGTAATATGATATTTAACCAAAATTTCTGTAAATAAGTATTTACATGTTTTGCTTTTAATTGCTAGCTATGTTGGTGGTTCGACCTCAGTTAGAGGCATAGTTATTTTGAAAGGCACTATATAACAGCAGAAAGAATAGTCTCCTAAGATTAAGGAGATCTGACTTACGGTCTTTCTTTCTAAACCAACTAGATGTTTAATATTTGACATATCACTCTGATCCCAATTACCTCATGTGCAAAATGGAGCTGGAAATACTTCATAGCTTATTGACTAGAAGCTGAAAATAAATGATCTCTGCAGGAATTTTATAGCTCTAAGTACTATGATTAATTGTTCTATGTTAGCTTATAACCTGATGGCTGAGAGAGAAAAAGAATGGTATAATGGAATGAGAACTGCTCCAGTAGACAAGACATGTATTCTGGTTCTAATTCTGCTGCTAGTTTGTTTTGTGAGTCTCTGCAAATCACTCATTCTCTAAGTATTTATTTATTTGTTTGTCAGAGAGACAGAGAGCATCTGCAAACACACACATGTATACATGTACACGTGCCTGTGGGCAAGAGCAGGGGAGGGGCAGAGGGAGAGGGAGAGAGAGAATTCCAAGCAGGCTCCATGTCCTCAGCACAGAGCAAGATACAGGGCTTAATCCCACTAACGGTGAGATCATGACCTGAGCCGAACTCAAGAGCCAGTCACTCAACTGACCGAGCCACCCAGGCAGCCCAGCAAATTACTCATTCTATGTAGGTCTCATTTTGCCATATCATTGTCCACTTTCCTTTCTTAAATAATGAGGAGATAGGAGGACATGTCCCTTCTCTCCTGTTAGCTTAAAGAGGCATTATTTCTGAACTGGGGAAATGTAAGCACTTTACATTTTGTTTTTCAATGAACCCATAGGTTTGTCTACTTCTAACATATATACCATGTCACCAAGTTCAAGATGCTTTGAGATTTTCTTATAGATAGAATTATATTTAGCCATATTCTTTTTAATGAATGCGTCTCTTTTGTCTTTGCTCACCTGTATTTTGTACAAACTCTGTTATGAAATAAATGATCAGTAGCTTTTTCTTCTTGATAATGGTCTTTTCGAGTCTTTCCTTCTTTGAAAGTCACAGTGTTTCCGTAGTCATTTCTTATAAGGCACCCATTAGTTTATAAGACAAAGTATGATTTTAGAATATTGCAATAGTACCAACTATCCTTTAACTACATCAATAGTCTTCTGTGTGGTTTCGCTCAATTTTCAGTCATCTCAGTTACATTTGATAAAAGTGTACATTAAGAGTATAAATGCTTATGCTGCTTGTAATTTTATTTTTAAAAGTTTATAATGTTTATTTTTGAGGGAGAGACAGAGCAGGAGAGGGGGAGGGTCAGAGAGAGAGGGAGACACAGAATCCAAGGCAGGCTGCAGGTTCTGAGCTCCCAGCACAGAGCTGGATGCGGGGCTCGAACTCACAAACTGTGAGATAATGACCTGAGCCAAAGTCGGAGGCATAATCAACCGACTGAGCCACCCTAGTACCCCTCTGCTACTGTGATTTTAAATGTAACCTTTCAATACTCACATGAGTTCAATGATATATAGAATTGTGGATTCAAATTAGAGTTGTCACCTAATATGTATAATATTTATCTTCTTATTAAACAAATAAAATAGATGATAATTTATATTAAAGTATTTTTCCTAAAACAGTCGTCTTGTGAGTATCTGACAGCACTTAGGGTGGCTTTAAAGTCACCATGTTTCCCTGCATCTGGGGAACACTGTGACAGTGCTTGATTATTTCACCCAACTGGAGCTTGGAAAGATGGACCCTGATGTGGCAGCTTGTAGCTCTGCATTAGTGCAGTTTGTGTTCGAGCCAATTGCCGTCTGACCTCTCCTCCCAGTAGAGGCAGTGTGGTGCCATCTGGACATCTTTTAGTCACATTAAATCATGTCATTTAAAGGGCCTCTGAATGTGAACCAGTTTACCTTATGCTTAGGAGACAAATCAGCCGAACTGCTGAACTCCGAGTCTGTAACCATGTGTACTCACCAGTTTTTATATTGTTTTTAATCCTTTCTTTTCCGGACGAGTGATATTACTGTCAGAGACTCTATCTGTTTAAAATGTTGTTACTGTCATAACTAGAATACTACCGAAGGTTTAAAAAATGACATTAAGAGAATTTAAACTCCATACTTACATGTAAAATAGCCTCCAGGGTTGGGATCTAGACTATATTCCCAGTTTGGGCATAGATGTTTTCACGCACCATTTGGCCCAGGGGCTGCCATGCCAAAACATACTCCCGTGAAGAACCAAGACACAAGACTGACTGAAAACCAAGACTGACTTGGACACAAGTCAGTCTAAAGGCAAGAGAAGTAAAATGACCAAGTCTATTAAAGGAACTCCTTGGGCATATAGGCCTGCATATGACCTCTGCCTGCACAGTAACTATGCACCATTACCCTAAACTCAGTCATTTTTTTTTTCTTCCAGAAATAGGCATGTGACTAAGCTAAGGCCAATCCGAACTCTCCTTAGGACTTTTCTCTTACAGAATTGGGCAAGATTGTCTATCTATGACGAATCTGCTGATCCTATAGGACTTGATTATGGGCGTGCCAGTGATCATTTAGTGCTTACACAGAGTGAATCTGCCTAATAATTGGGAGATGGAGCTTTCCTTACAGTATTTAAGCTCCTTCTTGTGGGCCAACCAAACCCAAAGCAGCAATAGGATTCCTGGGCCCCTGGACTTAAAAATTACATGAGCCTTTTTTTGTTATTGTTTTTATTTACTTGTTCAAGTCTGTGTTTCTCAAAGTGTGGTCCCTGGAGCAGCAGCATTCACATCACCCGAGAACTTGTTAGAAATGCTCATTTCTGACTCAGAACCTCTAGGGATGGGGCCCAAAGATTTGACAGGCTCTCCAGGTAAATCTGATATACTAAAGGTTGGTAAGTGGTTTGTTACTTCGAAGTGAGTTTCCTGCCATATTCAACTGCTGAAGTCCTGATACACCAATGACAAATAAGAAATTTCATTGCATTCTAATACATCATAGTACTCCCAGTAATAGATTAGAAGAATTTTGGTTTAAAAAGTATTCTCATGTGGCCATCCCAGAGACCTAATTTTTGAATAGAGATATTCCCAAGAGATTTTTTGGGTCTCTGGTCTTGGTTAGTCTATCATTAATTTAGCCTCAAGTTAAGTAGCTGTTTGAAGACTAACATTGAAGAATCTGTTCCATCTAGGACTTCAAGTCATTAGAATTTTGAAACTGTGAAGAATATGGACAGGAATCTTCTCTACAACTTTATGTCAGCTTGAACACATTTTATTTAACTCAAAGAACTGCTTAATTTTAGTTTCAATATCTAGGTTAAGAAGAGAACCTTTATAGATTGTCTCAAGGGGGGGATTTAGTCCCTCAATCTGAATATCTCTGCCTTTGATCCAAATCATTCCAATTTACTTTAACATAAGAGGGTGCCTTTTTTTTCCAGCTGGCTTAATGCTAAATACTGTGTCATCAATATAAAAATATAGTCAGAAATCCCTTGTGAGTTAATGGTATAATAGCAGTGTGCTCTCTGATTAACAATAAAAAATATAAAAATGTATACGTGTAAGAAATACTGTATTGCTGACAGAAAAAAACCCTGTTCTTCCCATGCCTATGAATGCAGAATATGTCATGTGGAAAGCACTGGGTTTCCTTTAATGTTATTTTTTAATATTAGATGTCTCCACAACACATGTTGATGATCTGGCATATTCAATTCTCAGGATACCTTCTTTGAGAGGATCTGTGATTTAAGGCATAATATCTACAATCTGATAAATTTTTGCCTTAATTACAAAAATAGTATCTCACTGTATACTTTGTATATTTAACAAGTTTAAGTATGACTTCCGGCAATTACTTACTAATTGTAGACCTAGACTAACAAATAGAAATAGGTTAATCCATAAAATGCTTTGTGAGGAAACAGACAAAATTGGCAAAAATATTTAATTAATATTTAATTGTAATTACAGGCTACATTACACGAAAATGCCTTTTGCAGGTCATGGATCTATTGTCTCCATAGCTCAGAGGCCTTGCAGGCAATGTGGCCTGTATGGCCACTGATGGGAGACAGTTTCCTATCAGAAGCACTTATTTGTTAATATATTGTATACAATCGCCTTTTCCAGACATCTAAATATGCCCCCAAACTCTACTGGCACATATCAATAGTTTAAAGAAACCTATGCCTGAGGGGCGCCTGGGTGCCTCAGTCGGTTAAGCATCTGACTCTTGATTTAGGCTCGGGTCATGATCTCGCGGTTGCAGGATCAAGCTGCAAGTCAGGCTCTGAGCCACAAGTGGAGCCTGCTTAAGATCTCTCTCTCCTTCTCTCCCTCTGCCTCTCTCACTCTCTCTCTTTTCCTCTCTCTCAAAATAAATGAATAAACTTAAAAAAATCCTGGTTGTATCTGGTTGTACTACTAGCTATTTGGTGTTGAGCGATACAACTTTGTTTTTGAGGCTTTGCTTTCTTACTGTAAAACAAAAGACCAAAGCCAACATCCCAGAATGCTGTGGTTCCATGAGAACATGCACGTAAAGCGGAAAGTACATTCTGTATCTGGCGTCCATGCTGATCTCTGTGATTTTGTATATTCTCTTCCCTCTGCTTTTGTATCTGCTATTCTCCTGCTGAAAGTCTTGCAATGTCCAGCATAGCAAACCAGGATTTGTCTTCTAAAATGCAAGGGATGCTGGAACATCGATCCCCAGGGTTGATGTGGCTCTATGGGTGTGATTCCTCACAATACACTTTCAGTCAAAGAGGATAACATTTCCACACAGAGGGGAATCATTGTTCAGTCAAGGATTGGTAAGCATCCTCACCCCTTCAAGCCTCAGGGTCACTTTCTGCAGAAAACTTTCCCTAATTCTGCCAATTTGGGCTACAAGACCTCCCTTTGTGCTTCCCCTACACCGTTCATTCTGTTGTCAAGGGTTTTCCTACATCTTCTGTCTCTCCTGTTACATTGCATGTTCCTGGAATGTAGAATTGATACATCATTTGCTTTAAAATTTCAGCATCTATCACACTGTAAAGTATTTGTAATAATCAATAAGAGCTGTTGATTGGTTATAGTCTCCTTCCTTTTATAAACTGTTTGTATGTTTATGCCACCAAAATATAAAATTAGAAAGCTGGATAAAGCCAGATATGGTAGGGATATAGATGTATGATGAGGCATATGTATTATGAGGCAGGTGCATGTGGATTGGCGCAGCCACATTCTGGAAAGCAACCTGGCATACTTAGCCAAAATAACCCTCTGCCCACCTACAAACCAGCTATTTCACTCCTTGATACATAACCTGGAGAAATTCTCAGACAAGCCTGTTAAGGGAATTTGTAAGATGGCGCTAATGTCAGTCATTTATGGTGACAGACTTGGAGGCAATCTGGGTGTCCTTCTCTAGGGGAGTGGACAGACACACGTGGTGACTTTTACTACCTGTTGTTACTAGGCAGCCTGTGGAAATAAAGAACCAGAGAGGTGAATAACTAGCAGTATGTGTGGACCTTTAAAATATAATGCTGAGTGAAAAAGCAAGAGCAGTAATACATAACACAATATCATTTATGCAAATTAAAAATTCATGCACTCAAAACAGCAAGACACATTTTCAAGAACACATAAAGACAAAAGAATACATGTTAAACACATTTGAATGTTTGTTTTGGTAGAATGAGGAATGCTGATAAATGGGAAATATAAACCTAGAATAAAAGGAATAAAACTTATAGGAGTTTAAAAAATATAAACAAAAGCCCTATAGGTCCTTAGGAAGTGTATTGGCTAAAACAAACAAACAAAAACAACAACCAGATAAAACTGGACTATTAACGGATAGATTCTGGAAAGGGAATAACCTAGCAGCTATTATGTACGAATAACATTTGTTTTCTTAGAAGAAAAAAATAGGTTCGATTTTATGCCGGGGGAAAGGTGAAACCAAGGAATCTGCATTCCATGAAAGATTTCTGGATGATTCAGAATCAAATACTAGGCACTTTAGGAAGTTTCTCTAAGGGCTAATTTTGAAATCAGAATTCACCATTCACATTGTTTTTCTTTTCCTCCCCCAAAAGAGACAAAAGCTGATAGTCACTGAGAGAAACAGAAGGTTTATGGAAAAAATTATAGGTCTTTTTTCATCACTGAAATGAGGTAGTATTGATCCAGCATCAAAAAAACAAAAACAACAACAACAACAAACCCAAAAAACCCCAGCAAAGCAGCAGCAGTAAGTGGGAAAGAAGCAAAAAGCAAGTAATATGAACACTTTGAAGACATGGTCTGGAATCAAGAGAGAAGGATGTGACCAAGCCTACAGCCTTTCCACTTTGTATGTGCGGCAATGTAGAAAGGAAGAGCTAAGTTTGAAATTAATAGAATCTCTTCAGTTATTTGTACTAATATACTTCAGTTTGTTTAAATCCATTTCATACTTTATTTCTTTGCCCAATCGAAATTTTTCTTCTTTAAAAAAAAATTTTTTTTAACATTTATTTATTTTTGAGAGAGAGAGACAGAGCATGAGCGGGGGAGGGGCAGAGAGAGAGAGAAGGAAACACAATCTGAAGCAGGCTGCAGGCTCTGAGCAAGCTGTCAGTCAGCACAGAGCCTGATGAGGGGCTCGAACCCACAAACTGTGAGATCATGACCTGAGCCAAAGTCTGATGCTCAACCGACTGAGCCATCCAGGTGCCCCAATTGAAAATTTTCTAACCACTCTGTGAATTGACAGAAAAGATAGCTTTAACTAGGTTGAGGGCTAAGTAATTTCTTGGTAAAATTTAGCTATTGTTGTAACCATTGTTTCTGTAATTTATGAGTCTCTGAGGCAGTGGTTTGCAAATTTTGATCAGAGCATTTTTGCAAGAACTGTCTTGGTAACTTGTTAACTTTCTGGACACGCTCAGAGAAAATCTGGTGTGGGATCCAGGAATCTGCATTTCTACCAACTCTAGTCTAGTTGATAGTATTTAAAAACACACTTTATGGAATATCTCTAAAATGCTGGTGTTAGAAATCTGAAACTAATATACAATTATAAATGTCACATCTTTAAAGCAAAATCATCTCATAAGCAGAGGTTAGAAACTTTGGGCTGTGAGTCTGTAAGGTGGGTGACTTTCTTGGTCTTCTCCCTTAAAACATCACCAAGAAGGATTCCAAGGTAACTAGAAATAAAAGGAAATACTACTTATAGTGTACTTTTGAGTCACTATTGAAACAGGGTGATATCAAAAAAACCCACTAGATGCCAAATAGAAGTGAGGCAAGATTTTATTCAAGGCCAGGCCAAACCTGATCTGATCTTACGGAGAAAAGCGCAGAGAATGGCCCCAAACAAAAGCAGCAGTGGGCTTATATGGATTTTAGCAAGTCAGAATACATCATTATTTGGTTAACCAATTACAATCTACAGCATTTCATGGTAGCCAATTATATTGTGACACACAGACGTTAGTTTTGGTGGGAACCTATATATTTTAAAGGTCTTTGTCCTAAGAGGGTTTAAAATGACCAATCATAGTTAGACACCTGAGATGCTGTAGGGCAGTGAGTACGTGACTTTTTACATGTTGGTCTTGCCTAGGCCAGATCTTGGTTGAGGGGGTGGGGGAGTGTTTTGCATCCTAAGGTATCTATTTAGTAAGCAGGTGAGGTCACAGAAGTGAGATAGGGCGGTTAGTAATTACTGATAACCCTAATAGGGAACGACATAAGCCTTTTATCTCAACTATTCATGAAAGGTGAGTTTAAGGCAAACTTATATACAATAAGCTTTCTGATATCTTATAAGTTGACCTATTACACTATTACTTTATTCATATTTAAGAAAATTTTTTTTCGATCTAAAATTATGGGAGAAGGAAAGACCTCCAGCTGAGCTGAAACAGGAGTAAGTAGCCTGTTCTGAAAACTCCAAACAGAAAACATTCCCTAATAGCTTTCCATGGAACTCTTCATTTGCCATTGAACAGAAATTATTTAGTCACCCATAGTAGCATGGACTTTGAAAGAAATTTGTATCATTGTGATAATAGGTGACAAAAAGTTGAAATCATTGCCAATGCTGGTTCTTCTTCCCTGGCCCTACCACCACTCAGTCCAGGCTGTGTTCCTAAATGGCTTTCAACAGCTAAGGCTGATATGAAATACTAGTCACCCCAGGAAAAGTGAGGAGGTATGTCTCTTCTTGGGTAAGGTGTTTTTTTTTTGTTTTGTTTTGTTTTTTTGTTTTTTGGTTTTTTTTTTAAGATTTAGTTATTTGGGGGAGAGCGCAAGTGAGGGAGGGGCAGAGAGAGGGGTACAGAGGATCTGAAGTGGGCTCTGTGCTGACAGGCTGAGGACAGCAAGCCTAATGTAGGGCTGGAATTCACAAACTAGGAGATTACCCAGTGCCCCTAGGGTAAGCTTTATGACAGTACGTTGTTATGTGAAAGGGCAGAGCATATGAGGCTAATTATCCCATTCTTTTGAAGGAATACTCTGGTCCCTTGAAGGAAAGCACACCTTTTGCTCTAAAAGGTCTTGCTTTCTATAATTAAGTGATGTGTAAGAGAAATCTAGAAGCAAATAAGTTATTTAGTAAGGAGATTAAGCCAAGGTAGTTCATATACAAACTAATGGAAAAGAAAACAGGTCAACATCTCCACAATCTATTACACAGCTGCCCATCTCAATTCCAAATACTGTGTGATAAAGAATAAAAAGAGTAAAAAAAAAAAAAAAAAAGAACAAAATCAAAGAGTGTGTTATACTATTTGTGAGTATTAAAGTAACAACTTTAGAATCTGGAGCCAGTGTTTGGTTTAGAAAGGAGACTCAGGTAATATAAAGAAGGACAAGGATTGTATTAAGCTATAAAGGGTCATCAGAAAAAAGTTTCGAGTTGCAATTAAAAGACGTTCAAATGATATTTTAAAATATCTTCTTAAAATTTGTATTCAGAGAGCCTTTTAGGACAGATACTTCACAAAAAGTAACTGAGTTACTTCTTTTGCTGTGAGTTTTTTAGGAGCCTCAGAGTTTTGACATATAATGTCTCCCACTTAGGTAGTTTCTTTAGATTGGATACAATAATAACAGTGTTACAAGTGTCTTTGTTATGGTAATGCAAAAGTTACTTGTTTAACTCCGCGTGTAAACACAAAAATTATTTACTTTGAGTAGCTCTTCTCAATTTAATCAAGTAGGATGAAGCGACGTATTCATTTCCATATCTTTTCCCAGTAAAAGAATATTTAAACTTGCCCGCAGAGCCTCTCTTCCTTTTAGATAACAATAGAGGTATCAGATCCAGAACCTTTTACCAAGGCTGTGAGTGAAGCTTCAATTGCATTTGTGGCTGTTCTGTCCCCACATGTTTCCTGATTTTTTTTATTTTTTTTTTTATTTATTTTTTTTTTGTCAAGAGTACGGCTCCTGTTAGCGCTCCAATCTGATTTAGGACAAAAAAAAAAAAAAAAAAGAAAAGGTTTCTCTGGCTTTCCCAGGACTCCTTCTTCCCATTTCAGTGGGTGCATTACCAGTATCTGCACAGAGCAAAAGAGACAAGGAGCTCAGTTATAGCCAAGGTCTCAGTCCCAGTCCTGAAACTGATGAGGCTTCCTCCTCCACCCTGCACTATTTGATTCACATTCTTATAAAGTTAAAATAAGCTTGCTTCACTTTTATCTTGTTTTCATTTGTTCAACCTCCGTTTCTCAGTTCCGGATGTTTTGAAGATTATATGTGGAGATCTGACACCCATCTTTTCTTGGTTATGGAATCCTGGCAGATTAAACTACAAGCACAATAACACTACATTCTTTTTAAGGCTACCGGAGAAACACCCTTCCCCCCACCCTTAGTCTAGTTGTACATGTTTTAAAAACAAATTTGTCAAGTTTGAAAAGAGGGGTTTTTGGTACAATAAATTTGGAAGGTAGGAATAAATGTAAAAAGTATTTGGTAGTCATTTCTTAGGATAACCTTAGAATCTCAAGGAAGCTAAAGTTCTAGGGAATAATTTCACAAGTGGATTTGGACTTTATTCTTGAATACTTAATAATTTTTTTTAAATTATACAGGTACCAGAGAAATTTTTCCAAATCCATATCACTTTGCTTCTCTCTTAAAACTACACTTTCAGGTGTGCCTGGGTGCCTCAGTCAGTTAAGTATCCAACTTCGGCTCAGGTCATGATCTCATGATTCGTCAGCACCACATGTTGGGCTCTGTGCTGACAGCTCAGAGCCTGGCGCCTGCTTCGAATTTTGTATCATCTCTCTCTGTCCTTTCCCTGATAGTGCTTGTTTGCTCTCTTTCTCTCAAAAATAAATTAACATTAAAAAAAAAATTTTTTTTAACCTGCACTTTCAGCTTAATCTTGTAGCAGTGCCTTTGTTCAAAAACAAAAATTCGGGGGCATGTGGGTGGTGCAGTCAGTTAGGCGACTGACTCTGGATCTTGGCTCAGGTCATGATCTCACAGTTTGTGGGTTCAATCCCTGCATCAGGCTCTGTGCTGATGGCATGGAGTCTACTTGGGATTCTGTCTCTCCTTCTCTCTGCCCCTCCCCAGCTTGTACTCTCTTTCTCTCTAAATAAATAAATAAACTTAATTTTTTTTTAAATTCAAAATTATGCCATTAAAATAATGTGCCAGAAATTAAACAAAGGATTATCACTATCATTGGAAAATATAAAATATTTGATTAAGATGGCTAAGAGACAACAAGCAATAAGCTAGACAAGAAGTTTAAATGATAATGACAGCTAGTCTCAGCCATACTATACAAAGATTAATTTCTCTTTCCTTTTTTTTCTTCTCTCCTTCATCCTCCTTTTCCTCCTTCTTGCTATTTTTATAATGATCAGACTTTGAGCTCTCTGAAGGCAGAAACTATATTTTGCTCTCCATTATATTGCCCTAGAATGTAAATTAGACTCCTTAGGGCAGTTTGCTTGTGGCTGTATCTCTGACCTTATAAATGCACAATAAATATTTGTTGAAAGAATGGATGAATGAATGAGGTCATACTCCCAGTAATATTGACTGGTAGTCTTCTAGCCAAATATAAATTCTCTCCTATTATGTCTGCCTTTAGATGATAGTTAAAAGTTGATGTCATTATCAGCTTTGATATTTTACATATAAATATTCTCTGATTTTGTAAGCCCAACAACTAAAACCATTCTTGTGCTTTTTGATAAAACAGGAGACATGTCTATATAATAATGATAAAACTAGAGAAAATAACCATGGCAGTTACTTGGGATTAGCCAAGGAGTTCCTAATTTTTGTTTGAGTGAATGCTTTATTTTTTAATATATGTGGCTGCTTTGTAGGCACAGCCAAAACCAAAATGCGGCTTCCAGAAAGGGAGATCATGCTACTGCCTTCCTTATTTGGAAATGTTTCTTCGTGTTTCACATGTCCTACTTCCATACAACTTAAATTTAAATTCCCTGAAAAAAATAACCTTTGCTCTGGCGCAATGCCAGGAAAAAGACATTACCGCTGAATAACTATATATCTTTTATGCTCAAATTGACTCTCTCATCAAGTTTCATTTAACTTTTTTTTTTTTTCCATGCTATTTATTTACCATTTTAAAAAATATGCTTATAACTCTCCTCTGGCCTTTCTCCTGAGCTTGGTGAAACATCCTAATTTTAAAAGGTCAAGGGAAATTTGGGTTAATGATTCTATATTCATGTTGCAATTTTTTTCTCATTCAAGTTCATAGTGCTACACTTGCCTATTTTCTTTCTGACTTGATCAATTTAGTGACACATATCAACGAGTTCAAGCCTTTTAATTTAAATTTATTGTAAATATCTAACTTGCATTGTAAGTTTTGTTTCATTTTAAAAAGGAAAATGTATCTGATTTGTGGGCCAGACAGCCCTGCCCTTTCATGGTAGTGTTTATTCCTCTAGATTTCTATAGCTGTTATTGTGAAGATTTGGGGCAAAATTAATTTAGAGTAGCTTTTGCCAGAGCAGAGACCTATCGGCTTTGACGGTCTTTGCCCAGCACACTGTTTACACACAGTAGGTCCTCAGTAAGTATGTGTGGCTAATGGCAGAAGCTACTGTTAACTATTCATGTTGCTCTTATAAGAGCTAAGTTTATGTGGAGAAAAATCAGTACATCTATTTATCATTCTGGCTTTTTTTTTTTTTAAATAAAAGCATAGTTACAGTAGATGACAAATATAGAGAAATCCATTATACATTTTCTTTTAACCTGAACCTGACTGTGACATGTAAATTGACTTGTTTATGTTAATAGCATCCATTTAGGAGTGAATTCCCAAAGCCCTGCGCAGTAATTAGATGGGGCATAATTCACATACTGTATGCTACTTTGAAAATGGGCTCCTTCCGAAAGGTATAAGCTAGAACAGAACGTGGACCTCCAAACCCTCTCTAAAAGGATTCTCATTACATAACACCACACACACAGTGTGGCAAAGATAATGTGGGCACTTAATGCAGAAAAATAATGCAACATGTTCTTTTTTGGTTCATTTACTGCCATATGCTACTTGAGTAATGAAAACCTATTTGGTATAGAGACAGATGTGGATGTATTCTCAAAATCCTAGTCAATAATGAAACCTTAGATTTGCTATTTCGGGAACAACTACTAAGTGTTCAATTATGAAACATCTCCAGATTATTAGGAAATTTCATTGATCTGTTCCCAATAAGGACGACAGGAGGACTTTCAGTTTTCTTTCTTCATTACTCTGTTACTGTGTAATGAAAATTATTCCAAATTTGGAAATGCCTAATAACTATGCAGTTCTGATAGTACTAAATTAATTAATATTTAAACATTTTTATCTCCATAAGAGAATGCTATTAAAGAATTACTGGTAGCCAAAATACTCATATTTATCATTACTTTATATGATATCAAACAGAATTGTGAATTAAATATTAATTTAAATTATTCAAAAATGTATCAAAAATTCTATTAATTATCTAAATTATTCTAAGTTGTGGAAGAATCTGGAGTACAAATAATAAACTTTATCAATATTTAAATAGAAGTGAATTAAGTAACTTATTTAATATTACTGAGAAGCAATGTCTACAGCTCAAATCTGAACAAATAAAAACCATGTTTTGCTGTTTATTTTCTATGATTGCGGGAGACAAACTGGTTCCAAGATACAATAATAATTAGACACACAGGCAAATGATAGCAAATATTTTATGTACATTGCTTTTTTACTTTTCTGGTGGGTTATGAAGAGATTTTTACATCGGGACAAAAAAGAAATCTGATTAATTTTTTTCTGTAGACTCATTCCCTTAAGCTAGTAAGTTTTTCAGATATTGAGGCTGACTTGAGACCAAACTAGAAATCTGTGGCTTTTAATTCAGTTTGAAATTTTAAGATTACCTCTATTTAAGTACCTACTGAATAAGCACAATTGTGTGGGATGATACTCTTTGCTTAAATTAACTTCAAAGATGTTTTAATCTGGCCTTGTTTAAACCCACAGATCTTTATAGCTACCCTTCATTGAGATACTATCTTCCTGTTTGGTATAGAGTTTGTACAAATTAAAATATAATAAACTTAGCTTGAACTTAGCCCCCAGAGCCTCATACAACTGAAAACAGTGGTTAAAAAATTGTAAGGGGAAAAATAAACCAATTCACAGTGCTAGTTTGCTAATGCCAAATTTTAAGTAGGTATCAAAAAGCAATGAGGTCAAACAAAGATAGTGGCTTATTAAATGGTTAGAAAACAAACTGAAGTCTTTGAAATAGAAGGAGCATCCTCTTTACTTGCTCATTTCCCTCCTATATATATTAAATTAGTTATTGTCTGAACATATATAAATTGTTTGTTTAGAACTTGGAAGGGCAATAGGGCAGAAACTATGTGGCTAGGGGAACAGGAACTCTGTTCTTTAAATTCTGGGTATCAAAAGCATGTCTTGCCTTTTGCAATCTTAGTTACAGAACACTTACTAAGTGACGGCCAGAGGAAAATGGAATTTCTCCAGCTCCACCGGTGCTACCTCTAGGATCTTGAGGCACTACAGTATGACATTAAGGAGCAGACATTGGAACAAATCAAGAAGAATCTTGAGGATGCAGGATCCAGGGTGCCATTGAAGGGGATTGTGCCAAATTAAAAATGAAGAAAATAGAAGGAGAAGTTAAAATGAGAGTTTGGGGGAATAGAGTTCATCTTTTCTTTTTCCTTTCCCTTTCTTCTCTCTTTATCACTTCCTAAAAATAAAATAGTTGGGCTGCATAAGAGTGTAAATGTGGATGGTTTCAAGGAAGGGAAAAGAGGAAAGGAGAGTTGGGCCAAATGGTATTTTTCCTATTTTTCTCCCCATTCTCAGCCTTGTTTCACTCATACTCTTCTCCCCATTCCCACCTCCATTTTCAATCTTTGTTCTCTTTCCTCAAGCTTGAGGGGGTTGGGGGGTGGTAATCCATAAAAACTTTATCAAAGCATGAAGACAAATGCTCTCCCATCTTTCTTTCCCTTCAACTCTCCTGGTTTTCGTGATGAGAGATAAAGGACATAAACATTTCTTCTTCCCACTTGTATCTCCTCTCTACCTCTGACTTTATATACTTGTCCATCCCATCAGCCTGAACACTGCTTCTATTCTGTCCTGGGATTGGAAGTCTAAAATGTATAAAGTACCCTCTGGAAGAGCAATTTTTTTTAAGTTGATTTATTTTGGGGGAGAGAGAGAGAGGGCATGACTGGGGAAGGGCAGAGAGAGAGGGAGAGAGAATTCCAAGCAGGCTCCAGGCTGTCAGCACACAGCCCAACATAGGTCTTAAACCCACAAACTATGAGATTATGACCTGAGCTGAGATCAAGAATCAAACGCTTAACCAACTGAGCTACCCAGGAGCCCTGGAGGAGAAATTTCTGGTCCTACTCAGAGCTGTACTATCCAGTAGCCTGCCCATTTCTTGTGTAACCCAAATAAATACTGCAGCTCCAAGAAGTCCAGTCAAAATAATCGTATCACACTCAGAGAAACACAAGTCTTGTAAACAATACCGGTAGAAAGAAATCCAGATCTTTACTATCAGTGCTCAAAAACCATGAAAAAGAAATCTTGATTAAAATTCACAATTTCACTTCTTAAAATCCATTTTCCACTATTGCTCTTGCTCTACCAGTTTTTCATGTGCTGTTTTGACACCTCTTTTTCTCTACCTGCAAACATTCAATTCCCTATCACAAATTACCAATGGTGAGGGCCTTTTCCCTTTTCTTCTTTTCACTTTCTAGCCAACTTATTCTAGGTTCTCTCCCCAGTAAATTTCTACCCTTTCTGATGCAAGTCTCTCAATCTCTGAACTGGGTCTCTCCCCACCAATTTCTCCATTTGGATGATAAGGCCAGGGTGGAGATGAGAATGTGGAGCTTGGGGTAAAGAGAAGCAAAAATGGCAGAATTTCCTTAATAGGTCAGGGAATGTGAATATGCTAAGAGTACTGACACATAGATAATTTTTGCCCATGTTATAACATCTTTAATTACCTTCTTCCTCTAGTGTCTCCTTTTTAATTACAAACACATTCAAATCTCTCATCCTCCTGAATAATCCCCACAACCCTGCTTAAAATCTAGTTTTTTCCTAATCTTCAGATAACCCATAAAAATAGCTTATTCATAGGATGACTGCCTGATTCAGTCAGTAGAGCGGATGACTCTTGATCTTAGGTTTGTAAGTTTGAGCCCCATGTTGGGTGTAGAGATTACTTAAAAATAAAACCTTAAAATAATAGCTTACTTATGCTGTCTCTACTTTCTAATCTTCCTCTTTTTTATGTTTATGTATTTATTTTGAAAGAGAGAGAGAGAGAAAGATCCATCAAGAGCATAAGCAAAGGTGGGGGGGGGACATAGAGAGAGAGAGAGAGAGAGAGAGAGAGAGAGAGTGGGGTGGGGGGAGAGAATCCCAAGCAGGCTTTAAGCTGTCAGCCCAACACAGGGCTTCATCCCACAAACCATGAGACCATGACCCAAGCTGAAATCAAGAGTGAGACACCCAACTGACTGAGCCACCCAAGCACCCCTCTTCCTCTTTTTTTTTTCCTTTTGATCCTCTGAACTCTGGCTTCCACACCTGCTCTAGGTTACCAGTTACCAAATTTAATGACTTTTATCTACTTGACTTCTCTGAGGCCTTGGTGTTCCTTTTTGAAATTTCCCTCTTTCTGTCTTCATAAACTATTTTGTATTTTTTTTTCCAATTACTTTTCCTTAGCCTTCTTATTTTCTTACCATACACATATTCCAAAGGGTAACCACAACCATTTCCTGGATCAGTCCAAATCTTTAACTTTTGTCACCTTTTTTTCTAGAGTTACCATAGGTTCCTTTGAGAGTCTAATGAAAGGTTTCAACACCTTTCCCAGAAAGAAAAAGAGACAACTAAACAATAGGCATACAAAATTTTATATTTATTTTCTCAGGTTTTACACACCCCATGAGGTTCGCCCATGGATAACCTACTCTTGATCTATACAGTCAACTGCCTACTAACATTATTAACTGAATCTTTGTTAGACACTTAAGTGTGGCCCTTTTTGTCCTTAGCCTTTCCTATGGATGCCCTTCTCATATCACATTCTTCTCGATTTCACTTTCAAGCAATGGCATTACTATCCAAGGAGTCACTGAAGCATAATTCAAAACGTCATCCTTTCCCACATAAGAAGTACCGATATATTACCAAGTTCTGACAATTCCATAGAATCGTTTCCTTTTTATCCACAACACTTGTCATTATATTAGCTCAGGCCTTCTTCATTTGTTTTTCTGGAATATTACCTTATCCCTTAATATTTCATTCTGGATTTCCCTTACTATAATTCATCTATACACTGTCCACAGAGTTATCTTTCTAAAACTCAGATTTAACCTCATTCCCTGTGTAAATAAATACATTTGGTGGCACCTTATTGCCTTGAGCAGGGGTCACCAACTCAAAGACCCATAGGAACCTGACAAGAAGTATAAATCAGAGAAGCAAACTGGGTCAGGAAACAGCCTGAGGCGTGGGGACCATGGGGACAGCTGCCACTCAGTTCTTGCCATTTGTTGTCATCTGGAAACAAAGGCCCAATATTAGTAAATATTTCTCTTTTTTTAAAAAAGAGATTATTAAAAGTAAAATCTCTCAGGGCACCTGAGTGGCTTAGTCGGTTGAGCATCTGACTTTGGCTCAGGTCACAATCTCATGGTTTGTGGGTTCAATCCCTGCCTTGGGCTTTGTGCTGACAGTTCGGAGCCTGGAGCCTGCTTTGGATTCTGTGTCTCCTCTCTCTGTCCCTCTCCCACTTGCGCTCCATATCTCTCTCTCTCTCGCTCTCTTTCTCTCTCTCTCTCTCTCTCAGAAATAAACATTAAAAAAGTAAAATCTCTCAAATTCAAATAATTTGCTCTAATTATTTAAGGTATGTTTTAGGAAAAGCTGTCTCTGTTTAGGAAAGAATGATGAGGGGCCTGACAGTCTATCCTACTACATTTTATCCTGCTGTAGCTTCATGGATGCTTGCAGAATGTGAGAGAGACAACCATGATTACTTATGGTAATAGCAATAGCCAGCATCAGCATGCAGCCTGGTTCCTGGAGCCCCATTCCCACAGGGTGACGTGAAGAGGATCATGAGAAACCTACACACACAGTGGGTTGTGTTATAGGAAAGAAACACTGAGTTTTTGGCACCTGAACCTTTAATGATGGGACGTACACTTGTTTGCCTTTTATTCCAGAAGGAAACGCTATCTCTATCTTCCAAGTCTGTTCACTCTACCAGTGTTCTTGTAAAGATAGTGTGAGACAACAAAGGCAGTCAGTGACTCTGTTTGCATGATGTGCAGGAACAAGGGACACCATGAAGAACTATCTCAACAACAACAAAAATGTATTTTAAAAACAGATCTAATCGGTGGGATGGGAGTCTGTGACCCCATGAGAGTATAGAGCTGAGGTCATTAAAGACAGCTACATACTGACTACTTGTTTTTGCTAATAAAATTGGATCACAACACTGCCGTGTCTGTTCATTTACATACTGCCTTTGGCCCCTCTTGTGCCAACACAGCAAAATGAAATAGTTGCAACAGAGGCCAAGCTTGAAATAGTTACTATCTGACCCTTTAAGAAAGACAGTCACTTTTTCTTTGTTGACCAATGCTATAGAGGATACAATTTTAGAATGTCATCTAAAATGCTTTAATCAAATATTCAAATCAACAATTAATTTACTCATTAATTAAATATGTTTTAAGCATTTACTATTTCAGATATGGTACAAGATGTTGATGAAACCCAAAATATAGCCCTAGTTTCCAGGGGTTCCAGGTGCAAAGGACACAGATGACAGGATAGTGAAGATGAGATAGCCTGGTGTATTCCTTTCCTATGGTAGATGTAACCACATGGATTTATGGGAGTCCACAGAAGGAGCATTTGTGCAGGCTGGGAGAGAGAAAAAAAACAGCTTCCTAAAGGAGAGATCTTCAAAGATAAGGAGGCATTCCCTGGATGCAGAAAGTAGTAAAAACATTCCACATATAAAAAGCTCAGTGTACAAAAGCATGGAGATGTGAGGAGAAGATACCATTGGGTGACTGTGTTTGGAGGAAAACATTAGTTGCAATAAAAGGCAGGGGAGGCAGACTGGGTAAGTGAGTTGGGCAAGTTTATGGCAGGCTTTGAGTGACTTAAGGGGCTTATCCTGTAACAATGAGAGCTTTTGGAATAAGAATTTTATGGCATCATTTGGAGTTAGTGAAATTGGAGATAGAAAAGCCTGTTAGGATGCTGTTGCATTGACTCGGATCTAAAATAATGAGCAAACAGGATAAAGCAGCAGGCAACAAGGAGTAGGGAAATGAGCAGTAAGAGAGGAGACCAGTGGAAAGGATTAGATATTTACATCTCTCTATGCACCCTGTGTTACAGTTGCATCATATCATTTACCTTTCTTTGAATTCAGCATGCTTTTTATATATAAGAGTGTGTGTGTGTGTGTGTGTGTGTGTGTGTATTTTGGGGGGAGAGGGATATCTTTACATATTTGGAGTTTCAACCCTTACCAGACTATAAGAAACCTGAGAGCAGGCACCATGTCTAATTATATTCCCAAAACAGCACAAAGGACTAGGCACTTGACGCTCATACATAACTGGCAAATGCATGAATGCAATTCCACCTTCTTTCCCATTCATTCATTAAAGCTCAGCTCAAAAAGAGGTCCCCCTTATGAAGCTAAATCCCTCTTCTGTTTCTGCTACTTTCAACAGAGTACAGTGTTACTAGCACAGGTTGCATTATTACATTAAATCAAAGTGGAAAGTGATGGTCTCTGTCAGCCTCAGGAGAATTTTAGAACTCAGAGGAGAAATCTTATTCTTTTTTCTTTGTAAAAAATATTTTTTAACGTTTATTTATTTTTGAGAGAGAGAGAGAGAGAGCATGAACAGGGGAGAAGCAGAGAGAAGAAGACACAGAATCTGAAGCAGGCTCCAGGCTCTGAGCTATAAGCACAGAGCCCAATGCAGGGCTCAAACTCACAAACCACAAGATCATGACCTGAGCTGAAGTCAGCCGCTTAACTGACTGAGCCACCCAGGTGCCTCCTTATTCTTTTTTTATATCCCTAGTGGCTGGCACACTACCTAATACATACTACATAGTCATTGCCTCATTAATGGTAAAATGAACATGTATTTATACTTTATCAGATTGATCGCTGATGAATCAATCATCTTTCTAAACACTTGACTCTATTCATCATCCCATTTGGTAAGCCGCTCCATGATTTTGTTATAAACTTTAACATATCTTTACCCTGATATCAGCTTAATTGTTGGGCCACATACAGCTGATCACAGTCTCACTATTTCTGTGCCTCATCAAGTGAGTATATGCTTAATATTGTGAACATTTCAGACAAATTGGATGGGATCATCAAAGCTAAGAACCATAACAACAAAGAAGGGTGTAAGCCATTGCTTGTTTGTGTTATAATTGTACAGGCACTCTTTTTGCTACCATCTGCAAAATTAGAATGATATTAAGCTTTTCCCGAGTGTAAAGTATGAATAGTAGGTGGTAAGGGGGTATTTTGGACTTACAGTATCCTTTGCCAGCAGCGGTTTAAAGATTGTTGATGCTGCTGCTAGGTGCTTTTATCCCCTCTGAGAGCACTCCATTTGCCTCATTAACCATAGGACTTGAATTAATATGAATTATTGAAGCTATTTTTTGTTGTCTGCTTTTTCAAAACTATTTAGCTAAACATCATTGTTCCTTTCACAGGAAGTGTTGATTAATCCTTTAGCATAATTGTTTAAAATTAAAGAAAATAATATTTCATGTTTCTAATGTCAAAAACAGTGTTAAGGGGCGCCTGGGTGGCTCAGTCAGTTGAGTGTCCCACTTTGGCTGAGGTCATGATCTCACAGTTCATGGGTTCGAGTCCTGTATTGGGCTCTGTGCTGAAAGCTCAGAGTCTGGAGCCTGCTTTGGATTCTGTGTTTCCTTCTCTCTCTCTGCTTCTCCCCCACTGACACTCTGTCTCTGTCTCTCTCTCTGAAAATTAAACAAACATTAAAAAATAAAAAAAAACAGTGTTAATAATGAAGCAGAGCTTAATGAGTTATTATGATACCACTTCCACTTCCGTGGGAGGACAGAAGTGCAATCAATATACAAGCAACTAGATTGCCATGGATTCCCATCTTTCCTTCACCTTGCCATATTTCTTCTTCTTTTTTTCTTTCACACATCTCTCCTCTTATTACCACTCTTATAATATCACCAAAAAACTTGAATTTCATGCCTCTGAACATCAAAAGTAAACTCAGGCATAGTCTTAGACATTTAGCCACAGGAAAAGTTTAGTAAACTTTATAATCTGTTTCATAGTGTAACTTTAGTCACGCACAACTAAGGAGCTCAAAAGCCTGTTTAGGTATTGAGATAGATGTACAAAGTGGCTGGACCCCAACTGACAGCTCTTATCAAGATCCATGAATCCAAAGGAGGCAAATCAGGCAGATGATACCATACTGGCTCCATACTGAAACTTCCATACTGGTTCTTAACTGTATTTATCCATATCTGGATGCGCTCCCATTACACATCTGTTCAAAAGCATGTAGTCATCAGCAGGCAGTTGTATTGACTACGTTTGTCTCTTGCCTAAAATAACCTTTAAGGGAACAAGGGTAAAAGCCACTTCTAAGTTGTATATACCCTGTCCCCAGAGCTCTCAACTTGGACACAGGTAAGAATGATTCAGAGCTCTGTGTCCAAACCTGCTCAAAAGGCAAACAGTACAGAAAATGAATCTTGACTTTATAATAACTATTATCTGTCTAAATGTCTGAATAAGTTAATATGCTTTTCTTGAGCCTCAGTTTCCTCAAGTATATAAAGCAAAATTTTATGAAGATTAAACAGGATCCTCTAATGGTAAGGGCTTAGAACAGTAAGGGCACATAGTAAATCCTCAATAAATGTTACCTATAATTTCCTCACTTGAATCTTATGGCAACTCAAATACCCTGGCTCTTCTAGCTGACTTCTCAGAAAGTCAGCAAGGATCTGTCAACCTGCAGTGGCTCTCCTCAGTCTTCCACGATTTCCTACCTTAGTCTGCTGGTATGACATGGGATTTGATCCTATTTAAATACTGAAGAGAGGTAGAAAAGAGGGAAGGGGGGAAGGAGAGAAGGAAGAAAAGTAAGAGGGGAAGGAGAGAAGAAGGAAGGAAGGAAGGAAGGAAGGAAGGAAGGAAGGAAAGAAAGGAAGGAGGGAGGGAGGGAGGGAGGAGATACTTTTTACTCAAAACTTTCAACAGTCTATAGTGAAGACAGTTCCACTAAATAGTAATTAACAAACTGTTTTTAAATTTGCACAAAAATAGTTACAGATGAAACAGAAAGCTATGTTTTAACACATTGCAATATTGTGTCATGTTTGTCTTTATTCAGTTGATTCAACAGTTGGTATTATGGAAAGCTTGGTTTTCCATTTTGAGTATGTATTTTTGAAACTTATATTAAACATTTGCCTGTGAACAGCATTGCATTTCTTTTTATAATATTTTAATGATAATTTTGCTTAATCCTGAAGCTCTAGTTTTTCTATAACACTGTAAAATCATTTCATATTTTATTATATGCAAAACAATGAAAATTATACCAGAGCTGAAGACAAAGGCAGCCTTAGGTATTTCTTCCTGGTTCTAGAGATAAAGTTTTTAGACAAGAAAGTTAATAACTAATATTTAGCTATGATATAATTTAGAAAAGAGAAGCAGAAGCAATTGCTATGCTGCTTTTAACTCTCACGATTAATATGATATTTATAAGCATTGTTTGTAGTGGAAAATACTACAGTGAGAAAAACCACAGTATGAACTATGAAGCAAAAGTAGATTATTTGGTCTTAGCTTTGGATAAATTACAAAAATTCCATCTACAAAAGAGAGGAGGCCTTGCTATATTTTAGAAATATTGTGTTTGTATAGCAGCTCATGGACATAAGTCTACATTTAAAATTCATATGATTTAAAAAAAATTTTTTTGACAATTAAACAACTAAGCCGAAAGTGTTAGGCAATGTTAAAATAGGCACTGAGAAGACACTTTTCTATTTCTCCTGATGGTCATTGATATAATTAACTGCCAGCAGCAAAGTTAGATATATATTCTGTGGCCTTGAATTTGAGTCCAGCTAACTGGCCCCTATGGGGCTAATGCCCATGACTTTGGCCTTTTTATACTATACTTAATAGTACGAAAATATAGATTTCGTTTGGCTCCTGAAGGATTACAGTGTTCTCTATCTAGTCTTCTCTTTGATACCTATGCTGATATTTTTTCTTTTCTCTTAGTTTTCGAGGAGCTAAATTTGGCAATAATTGGTAAGTGCTGATTTTGTAAACTTTAAAAAAAAACTCACATAGGCATTCCTTCCCACTCCCATCCTTCTCCCTAGTAACAAAATATCAGAAATACTAGAGAGGAAAAATGGAAATGTCCTAGCATTCCTAGAGGACAGTGTTCTTTATGCACCCTTTAGGCTAAGAAAGGAGGTGCTGTTTCTTCTTCCCTGTTCTTAAAAAAGTGAGAGAATGCAAAGAATAGATCAGGAGGATGTTCTAGTTTTTTCAGTCTTGTTAATGTGCCCTTCCCACCTCTGCTACACCCATCACTTCTCTTTTTCGTCCACCTCTTCTCTCACCAGCAACAATTTCCTGAGGACAGAGAAACTGAGAGTGAGAATAGGGTCACATTTGGAGACAGTTAGGTGATGTATGTTAATATCCACTCTGGACTAGCTGGGATCACCAATTTCATTCCTCTTGTTATCTGTACCCTGTGAACTGCAGCCTCCGGGGCAAAATGTATTTAACCTGCAATGATACATTGCCCAGGAGCCATTCAGTATTTATGTCATTCTGAATTTTTATTTAGAAACAATTAAAGCGACTTGGATTTCAAGAATTTTTTTGGGTTTCAGGTCAAAGTTTATTTTTAAAAAAGACCTAATCTACAACTTTATCAACATGCAGCTAAAATAATGACTGTAACTTTAGATTACTGGCTCTCCTTTTTGCTCCATATTTATTCTCTGCCTCTGTAAGGTATGCATGGGTGTGCACAGTGAGAACACGGGTGGTGAAGGGAATGGGTATGGATGATGGGAAGAGTTTGTAATAGATTTGTACTTGGTTGCAATAAGAAATCCCAATAAGCATAGTTTTCATTGGATAGTTTCACCTGTGGAGAACAATAGATCCATTTTTTAAAGTAAAAATACACATCAATTGAACTTAAAGTTTTGTAGAACCGTAGTTCTGATGTGTTGCTGAGATGGAAAATACAGCAGTGTTGTCATTTGGTGTCAATAGTATTTCTCCCATTGAAGTTTTGATTCATTGTGTTACCTTTTACCAATAAAACGATGTAAAAGCACCTTCACACTGCAAAATGTAGATTCTTTCAAGTTATTTTGCAATCTTCTACAATGATTTGTCTCCATCCCTGGGAGGAAACACTTAAAACGACATTTTTATTAATGCCTGAAAATTTGAAAGCTTTGTATGGCATCACAAGACAAAACCTAAAGTCCATTCAAGTCTGGTCCCTTGATAAGGCCTGAGGTAGACAGAAGCCACTTCCAGCATCACTGGACTTCACCAAAAAACTAATCTATTACATAAATAAAATAACCATTTCCAGTGAGGGCAATTTACATATAACCCTGAGATGCACTCTCTCTAAGTTTTAGTTAGGCTGTTTTTTATAAATAGAAATTTATCTCAGTTATTTATATAACACTATATTAAATGATACACCTGGAAATAAGGAAACAGTAATCTCATGAGAATCTCATGAGTGATATGATATCATATCTCATGAATGATGTGATAACCATTATCATGAAAGATGACCATTCAGCCATATAGTCTGGCAGCCAGGACTCAGTCAGAAATGGAGTTCACTAACTAGGTATATCCTCAACCATCTCCAGAGATCTCAGAGCCAGTGTTTGTGACTCATGCATCCTCCCAGTGAGCAATGATTATGATTCTGCATATTTGCTTCTTTCTGTACCATTCTCAAAGAGGTCATTCTTTCCTGTGCATTATGCATATAAATATATGAACTTACCTCCTCTGATTACCAATAGTTTCTACTTCCTCATCTTAGTGTCTGTTGCCTCATAGCTTCAGCATTTCATGCACTGTATGGAATTTCCTCATAATTTATTTTCAGTTTTAGCTCTCCCTGCTCACTCTGGTTCTCTCTCTACTTCCCACCACACGTTCCTTAAAAGGAGACTTCTTTTAATGTTTATTTATTTTTGAGAGAGAACATGCACAGAGGAGGAGCAGAGAGGAAGGGGGACAGAGGATCCAAAGCAGGCTCTATGCTGAAGCAGAGAGCCTGATGCAGAGCTCGAACTCATGAACTGTGAGATTATGACCTGAGCCAAAGTCGGCCGCTTAACCTACTGAGCCACCCAGGCACCCCAAAAGGAGAATTTTAATTGCTCATTTTGCTTAAATGTCAGACCTTATCATTAGTCCCTAACAAGACTTGGATTGGCCAATACCAACTCCATCAGTTCTGATTTATGAGGTCTGAGTTGGGCTCCCTCTTTAACTTGTGATGTAAGCCAGAGCACTTTACACAGAGGAGTCGGACATGTCTGGTATATCCTGTCCCAAACTCCAGTCCCTATAACCTTCCATCTTTCCTAAGTTAGTCTTGTCATTAAGCAAAAGTGTTATCTAAGAGAAGTAACAAATCAAGTCAATATCAGTCATAAGACTTCAACTCAAATTAATTGATTAGGTCAAGTAAATTGATTATGCAGGTACCTGGCAGGACCCTGAGAAAATAAGTAACATTGGTAAGATTTTATGGAAATGGTATTGAACTAGGTATTAGGAGACCTGGATAGTCTATCTCTGTCATGAACTGAGTCTCAAAATTGAGAAAGTTGTTTAACTTTTCAGGGCCTCGGTTCTGCATCTGCAAATTTGGAGAATGGGCCACATACTTCACAAGGTTGTTCCCAATCTGCATTGTTTGAGCCCATATCATGAGGTTTGAGTTCAGAGTAAACCTGGAACATGACAAAGACAATAGCCTAGCAGAGGGAGAGGGTGGTAAGAGATCACAGTCAGCATGCTGCTTTTCTAAAAGAAAAATTGGATGTCAGGAATGGTTCCTTTGCACTGATATGTGCTGTGGGTCTAGGATGGCAAAGGCCAAGCTGGTTGGCTGTAATTAAGAAAGCAAAGTAGTTGAGGCAGGGCTGAAAGGTCAAAGTCTGAGAGAAATAGATTCCTATGGGGGAAATAGAGTCAACCTATTAATGACTTCCAAAAATACTTTAACCTTCCATTAGTGACCATTCCTACTCTTTGAGAGTCAGGAATGTCTACACATTTAATATATTATTTCATTTACCTCTATATTCCCCTTGCTCCAGTTGCTGTCAGTTTTGATGGCCATGGTAGGGTGAACCCCCAAGAATCTAGACATGAATGAAATTGGAGTTACTCTGAAAGATCAATATGTAACCTAAAAATAAATCTAAAGTTATTGGAAGGAAGCAGGGTGGTTTCCAGGCCAGCCAACTTGGGATCATCTGATTAAATACATGAGATCAAAAAAAAAAAAATGAGTATTTCTTTTAGAAGGCAAGCAAGCTAATCTAGAGTGTCACAGTCAAAATCATCTTGTGCCCATCTGAGTACTATCTGGGGAGAAAGAGTTTTAGTCAATGGACTTCCACTATTCCAGATTCATTAGCAGAGTAGAGATAAATGTCAGGGAATATAGCCAATATATGGACATTCTGGTGTTGTACGTTGACCCTTAAGTCTTTGATTAAAGTGTATTTAACCCTACAAGATATATTTTCATTTGATGTATGGAAAAATCCAAGTTTTGTCCTACGAGCCTAAAGACTGGACACTAGGCAGTCATCCATTTTCAATGGATTGCCACACTGAGGCCTCCAACATAGAGGAATGTTGTAGATACAGATAGTCTTTCCATGGTGACCACCCCACATCTTTATGCCCTTGTATCATTCCCATTCTTAACTTTGTAAAATATTTTCACGTTTGCACTTAGAATAAAATCCCAAGTGGCCTATGAGTTTCTATATCATCCACCTGCTAGCTCATCTCCTCTGACCCTTCCCTGCACTTATGCCACTCAATCCATACTGCTCCTCCTTCTGTTCTTATAACAGGTCAAGGTTGCCTTTACCTGGGAGAATGTGCACATACTATTCCCTTTGCCTGAGAATATTTGTCCTTAATATTTATGTCTTGCTTCTGCTCATCACTGAGCAGTCTTAAATATAATGGAGTTTCTGTCATAACTGTATTTCATACAGCCCCCTTTCTCTATTTCACACTATCATTTATTTTTGAAAGATTTTGCTTACGATACCTACTACTATTCAAAATTATTACATTTATTTCTTTTCTTCTTTTTTTTATCATTCCAAATGAAGCAATGTGATAAAATGCATTTTCTCCAATAATTTTTTTTTAATTTACATCCAAGTTAGCATATAGTGCAACAATGATTTCAGGAGTAGGCTCCTTAATGCCCCTTACCCATTTAGCCCATCCCCCTCCCACAACCCCTCCAGCAACCCTCTGTTCTCTATATTTAAGAGTCTCTTATGTTTCATCCCCCTCCCTGTTTTTATATTATTTTTGCTTCCCTTCCCTTATGTTCATCTGTTTTGTATCTTAAAGTCCTCATATGAGTAAAGTCATATGAGATTTTTCTTTCTCTGACTAATTTCACTTATCATAATACTGTCTAGTTCCATCCATGTAGTTGCAAATGACAAGATTTCATTCTTTTTGATTGCCAAGTAATAATCCATTATATATATATGTGTGTGTACACACACCCCACCTCTTCTTTATTCATCCATCGATGGACATTTGTGCTCTTTCCATACTTTGGCTATTGTTGATAGTGCTGCTATAAAGATGGGGGTGCATGTGTCCCTTTGAAACAGCACACCTGTATCCTGTGGATAAATGCCTAGTGGTGCAATTGCTGGGCCATAGGGTAGTTCTATTTTTAGTTTTTTGAGTAACTTCCACACTGTTTTCCAGAGTGGCTGCACCAGTTTGCATTCCCACCAACACTGCAAAAGAGATCCTCATTCTCTGCATCTTTACCAACATCTGTTGTTGCCTGAGTTGTTAATGTTAGCCATTCTGACAGGTGTGAAGTGGTATCTCATTGTGGTTTTGATTTGTATTTCCCTGATGATGGGCGATGTTGCGCACTCTTCATGTATTGGTTGGCCATCTGGACGTCTTCTTTGGAGAAGTGTCTATGCATGTCTTTTGCCCATTTCTTCACTGGATTATTTGTTTTTTGGGTGTTGAGTTTGAGAAGTTCTTCATAGATTTTGGATACTAACCTTTTATCTGCTATGTCATTTGCAAATATCTTCTCCCATTCTGTCAGTTGCCTTTTAGTTTTGCTGATTGTTTCCTTCACTGTGCAGAAGATTTTAATTTTAATGAGGTCCCAGTAGTTCATTTTTGCTTTTGTTTCTCTTGCCTCCAGAGATGTGTTGAGTAAGAAGTTGCTGTGGGCAAGATCAAAGAGGTTTTTGCCTGCTTTCTCCTTGAGGATTTTGATGGCTTCCTGTCTTTCATTGAGGTCTTTCACCCATTTTGAGTTTATTTTTGTGTATGGTGTAAGAAAGTGGTCTAGGTTCATTCTTCTGCATGCCGCTGTCCAGTTTTCCCAGCACCACTTGTTTTGAAGAGATTGTCCGTATTCCATTGGATATTCTTTCCTGCTTTGTTAAAGATTAGTTGGCCATACATTTGTGGGTCCATTTCTGGGTTCTCTATTCTGTTCCATTGATCTGAGTGTCTGTTTTTGTGCCAATACTATTCCCTTACTAAAAAATATATTTAATTAGAGTCAGATCTTGTCTGTCATGCCTGTTGCTATATCCTCAGTACCCAGGAGAGTGCCTGAAATATATAAAACACTAATTTTACTGAATACAACAGATTTTTGTAAGTAGAGTCTGACCACAATCTCATTAGTATAAGTGTCCCACATCAAAGAGAACTCACTGGTTTATTTTGGTCTGATGGTGACATTCCCATGGGATTCTCTAATGGTCATGATTTTTAGGACAAAATAATGTGGTTTATGTTGTGCTTCTCTCCTGAGTATTAATCGAAAGCTAACAGACATTTATCACTACAGAGGTATATTTCCTTCTTGGAGGCTGGAGGCTGAAGGCTGTTGCAAATGTTTGATTCATTAGGGAATACATGAATCAGAATAGCTGATAATGCCAGAACCAAGGCTAAATTGGGAAGTCTCCCATATGTTTCTAGTTGGGTAGGTGACTTGTATCTGACTTATACAAAGAGACTCAGAGTAAACTTTTCTAATTCTAGCAACACTTTGTATTTCAGGAGTCGAGGTGGCAGGGTACCAGAGTGAAAAGAACTCAGACTCTAGAACCAACAGAGCTGGATTTGAATTCAGCTCTATCATTTACTAGATGTATGCACTTGGACAAGTTTTTCCATTCTTTCTGAGTCTCAGTTTCCTCCTCTGTAAAACAGGACTAGTAATGCTTACTCCCAGAGCTGCCTTTAGGGATGTAAATAATGTATGTGAAGTGCCTGGCACATGATACACACTGACTTGTAGCTACCATTATTATAAAGACTTCACAGCCTTGCCTCAGATTGTGTTTTAGTATTTGTTTTATTTATCTGGCTTCAAGTTATAGTGAGTGCTTCCAGGAAAATCAAATTATTGTGGGTCATGGGAACTTGGATATCTTGAAAGAAGAAAAATACACAAACAGCATCACAGCACAGTATCATTTGAACTGGCAATGGATCCAAGGCAGACATGGGGACACTGGTAGCTGGCATTCACGTATATACACTAGAGAACTCCAGTATTGATGTGGCCCCCTTGCTCTCTAAGTAGCTATTCCATTCTTCTTTTGCTACTGTATTGAATATATCTTTTTCTTATCTCATGCTTTCTGTTAACAAATGAACCCTGTTTCCTTACAATTTCAGGCTTCTGTGACTTTGTATCTCCATAGCTCCACCTTCTCTGTTATGACCTGTCCTCAGTTTTATGCCTCCTGAGTCATATGTTCAGCGTACACATCCTGCTAACTGCCTGGGTCTGTTTTGTTTCACTATTCAATTGTGGAAATGGATGCAGATTGGTCTTACTCAAGTTTTATCACCAAGCTCTGCCAGATATTAGTTCCATCCCCCTAAAGTCAACATTTGCATATGTAAAAACGAGCAAATAGCAATTTCACATGGCACAACTTTAATATCTGTTGCCTCTGGTGAGGAACCATGACTGGAGCCAAAGGTGAGGTGATGTCATATAGAATACAAACAGATAAGAGCAATACATTTTTAAAAAGAGTCTTATTTCATGCCATGTAGAATCAGGTGTGGCCAGGCAGGCATTATAATTAGCTTTACAGCAAAATATTGCATTATTTTTATTGCCTATAATTTTAGACTCAGAAAGGACTTTTGAGACACTTTATTTAGCCCGACCCTTTCACTTTAGAGATGAGGAATCCAAGCCTCAAATAGGTAAGTCCAATGTCATAAATGGCAAATTAAAAGTTGAGAAACAAAATCAGTGAAAGAGTGTTATAAAGAAATTGGGTTATTTACATCAGGAAAAAAAAAAAAAAACGAGTGTATAAGATGAACAGAAGACAAACTGTTCAATCAAAAATATCACTGGGGCTCCTGGGTGGCTCAGTCAGTTAAGTGTCTGACTTCGGCTCAGGTCATGATCTCACAGTTGGTGAATTTGAGCCCACGACGGGCTCTGTGCTGACAGCTCAGAGCCTGGAGCCTGCTTCACATTCTGTGTCTCCCTCTCTGTTTGCCCCTCCCCCACTTGTGCGCCCTCTCTCTGTCATTGTCTCTCTCCCTCAAAAATAAATAAATAAACATTAGAAAAATATCACAATCCAGTAGAGAAGGAAACACTAATTTTAATAGATAAAGGCCATAAGAAATATACGCACAGGATCAAGATGCCTAATTATGCGGTTGAGAATATTCAGGAAAATTTTTCTAGAAAACCAGATGCCTGAACTAAGATGCAAGGAACTGAGTCAGTGTCCGTAAGGCAGCTATTATTGGGAGCCATGTTCCAGAGTGCATTTATGAGTGATTAGAAAGTATATTTTGTGCGTGTTGTGCGTGTGGTAAAGAATAGAAGCCTAGGTCACAGGTTGTATATGAGAAATGTCCGTGTCTCTTCTTTTCTCCTTCTTCCTCCCTTCCTGTTGCCTTCTTTTGCCCCTCATCTCTCTTACGTTTACCCCTGGTGAATCTTAAAATTACTTTGCATTCTATCTTTCTGATCCGAAGAGCTGTGTGAAAAGGTTGTCCAAGAGCATGTACGGTGGTGGAAGGAAACGGATGAAATTTGAAATTTTTCATAGTTAAATCATGTGACATAAGAGATCTGTTTTGTTTGGGGGTGCCTACCCGGTGGAAGTCTCCTTGCCCCCTATTCTTGAGGGTGCTGTCATTTCCTTCCTGAAGGTCAGTTGAAATGTTACTCAGGTCTTCTCTCAAGCATTTGCAATCTAGTCCAAGGTGGTGTCATTTTCACACTTAATAAGCACCTTTCAATGCTTTCCCCCCAGTCCCGATGCCCTGCACACACCACTCGATGCATCCCCCTTGCCCAGAATGACAGCAAGCCATTGATTACCTTTCTCTGAGTACTCCCCTTTAGCCAGTTATGGACCACCTACTTCAGTGTGCCTTGTATGGCATATTTTTAATGCAGCCGCTTTTCTCTGTGTGTGTGACTCAGGTTATAACAAATGATTCATATGAGGGCATTCAGTAGTGTGTCTTGTCAGAAGAGTTGCACGACAAATAAAAATCCAGAGAAGCCTATGCAGATTCCAAGAAGGCAATTACAAAAGTATAATATTTTGAACTTTCTGTATAACAAAACCAAAGATGACCACTTATAGAAAAAGCAGGAATTTCACAAAGGCATTTACATTTTCCACTTCCTCCTTTGTATGGATTAAAAAGTAAATCTTTGCCAAAAGTCAGCACTCATTCAGAGGGAGACAAGAAGAAACAGCTGAATACTAAGGATTGCTTAAAGCAGGAAAGAGTTTGATTCAATACATTTTAACCTACATTTAACTACAGAGTTCAACATTTAAATGTATCGAAGGGTTCAGAATCAAATCCGAAGCAAAGTTTTCAAAAATCTACCAAATCTTTGCAGCACGTGTGCGTTTTTTATTTTGTTGGAATATAACTTTTTTTTGTCATTTATGTTTAATGATGGAATTAATGTGCTCAGAAATTCAAATCAACATCAAAGTGAGAAGAGACAAGAAGAATTTATGGGCTGAGATTAACACTCCAAAGAAAGGAAACCAGAATACAGCAATAAGATACCACTGTTGGTAGGCTGTAAATGTTCCTCTGCTTTTAAAATTCCCTAACAAGGTGAGCGAAACCATTCCAAGAACACTATTGTCAAGAGACACCTTTGAACTGATCTATCCTGAAGAATAACCCCCAGAAAGGTAGAAAAAAAATAACTTTCATATATTTGTGGCCACACAGTGCAGCTCCGACTTCTGAACATTTTTCCCCAATTATTTTTGTAAAGTATTGATCGCAATTTAATTTTGCAGTCCCAACATGAGAGGCGCTTCATGCTGAAATGTCTCACAGGAGATTGTAATCAGGGTCTAGCCTGAAGGTGAAGCGCTCGTACATAGGTTTTACTCTATTTCTCTACTCTTCATCAGCTCGGGGATTGGAGCAGAGGGCATTCTCAGGCAGATTAATTTTTGACGATGGGATCGATGGAAGATGTTTTTTCCTCCTGACATTGAGTCATCTAATTTGCTGTTTATCTTTGGCTTATTGAGTTTTGAGCATTGTTAAATCATACCTTTCAGCTGTTTAATTTCATATGTGAATTTTGCATTCCCCTCTTGTACTTTGGCATAACTCTTTTACCTAAAATGAGCAGGATGATGGGCCTTTTTTGACACAGGGTTACTGCTTTTGAGTCTGTTAAGTACTCCAAGGTAATGTTATGGTACTTTCTAGCCTTTTTTCTTTGCTTGTGGCCATAGATCAGTTCACCTCTAGGGAAATCATTACTTGCCATCATTATTATCCCTAGCACCTTCATCTATTCTCCCTTGTTTCCTGACTCCATGGCTTGATGAAGTGCCTAGATGTGCGAACACCTTATCTCAGGTCCCATAATTAACCCCTTCATAACACAGGCTGAGGAAATTCTTTTTCCTGTGATATGCTTCATCCAGTTCAGTATCCGGGCTCCTTTATAGTCATTACAGCAGCTATAACAGTTTCAACTCTATTTTTGTAGGAAGATGTGAATTTTGTAAGTGTGCTGATGGCTGTAAGAAAAAATACTTTGCACCTAGAGAAACTTGGCCTTATATAACCTTTATTTTTTTCTTTTTAAAGGTAATCAAGCTGTATCTCAAGACAGCACCTTAGCTACGCTCACTGAATATCTCTCACAGTAGCAATAGTATATTAAATGTTATTCTATCAATGTTCATGAGCATACCCACAATTATCTTAGAAATTAATAAAATATGAATGGGTCTTTTTTTATTTTGAAAGACATATAACATATTTTAAAATAGGCTTGAAAACAAAAGTAAAGATGTTAACAGACTATACTGCTAGATTTGAATTTAACATTAGAACCATCTGTTAGTTTTATTGATTCAGTAAATAAAAACCATCCTATTCCATACT
Organism: Panthera onca; assembly: GCF_046562875.1. Lineage (NCBI taxonomy): Eukaryota > Metazoa > Chordata > Mammalia > Carnivora > Felidae > Panthera > Panthera onca. The sequence goes on from NC_138345.1 coordinate 49,921,530, forward strand.
CTAAACCACTTACAGGTTTGATTGAACACAGAGATGTTATTCATATTATCACGAAAAGAACCCTAGACCAAACTTTAGTAAATTTAATTCCTACTCTCTAACCAGTCGGATTTCCACAAGAAAGTTATAACATCTCTGGCTCTCAATTTCCTCAGTAGTATAAAGTTACAGACTTTAAGAGAAGGTTTCTTCTAGATCTAAAAATAAATAATTTTTGACATTGACTTTATAATGTTCCATCTTATCCATCTCTGTCCCTCACCTAAGGCCTTGCTCAAATTCTGCCTCCTCCATGAAGCTTTCTCATCTACCGTTGCCCACAGTGGACTCACTCTATGTACAGTCACAGCTATTTGTTTGACATAGTTTTCATATTAGTTCTGGTAATGCTTTCTGGTACTTAAAAATATTTCATAACTATATATTGCAAGGAGGACCTTTGAGTCCATTTCACATACTGTATCAATAACCCTGAAAGATGACCAATATCTATTATTTGAGTATGAATTTGATTTTTTTAAGTACAGATTTATTTGTAGACATTCTTGATTTTTTTTTTAAATTTTTAAATTTATTTATCCATTCTGAGAGGGGTGGGGGGAGGGAGAGGCAGAGAGAAAATCCCAAGCAGGATCCATGCTGTCAGCGCAGAGTCTGACGTGGGACTCAAACTCACAAACCATGAGATCATGACCTGAGCTGAAATCAAGAGTCAGATGCTTAACCTACTGAGCTACCCAGGTGCCTTTATTTGTAGACATTCTTATGATGAAAGTGTAATCAAGACTGAAATTGACTTAGCAGGTAAACCTCTATGTTATTTAAATCCCTTCTTGAAATTGACCATGAGCACAACTTTAGGTGAGGAGATTTCAAAATGCTTTTAGTTACATTGGCATCATTAGAATAAGCATATAGTCTGGTGAGGTAACTGATTTGGAAAACAATTCCTATCTCTGTAATAATATTTTACAATGATAGTTACTAGGACATAATATTGATGTATTAATATAATAAGAATATACTGATCTAATCGTTTGTTAATCAGTTCCACGTCTTAATAGACACACATCATATGCCTTCAGTTACAAATTCTTTCCAGAACAGAAAGTGCTGTTAATCTTTAACATTTGCCTTGCAAACATTTTAAGTTTTTCTTTGGTTCAGACTTTAAGCTGCTATTAAAGAATCAATCAACTGAAATTTGTAAAAGTATGTTTGTACTTCATTAGCTGCTATCAGAGATGAAGACAAGTTAGCATTAAAAAAATGAGGAAATACATTATCTGCTCCACAGGAGAATATATGAATTTCACATGTAAATAAGAACTTATAAATTAACATCCATATCCATAAACATTAATGTAGGTTAATGTCTTTATGAATCATATTGCAATTCTTTGGTCCAAAACTTTTTTTAAAACACATCTGCATAAAAACACAAGTGTTTCCAAACTTGTTTGTGAAAGAAAACAGCTGGAAATAACGTGCTGTTTTCCCAAATTGTGCCTTTCCTTGGGGTCTGATTAAATTGTGGAGAATATTGGGCTTATTAATGATGCTTGAAGCCAAGAAATCATGACCATCAAGTCCCTGTATAAAGTGGTGTTCCCTGGTGATATTGACCACATCAGTTCCTCAGGTCCTTACCAATCAAATCCTTGCCAATCAAGTACTACACACATAAAATACAAGATCAGAGAGAATGAACACAAAACCTGTTCAACTTGTTTGGCTGTTTTTGCATATTTGCAAAACCACAGTGATCTGTCCAAAATCAAATCTTAACATCTAAGATATTTTAACTTCAATGTTTGGTCTTCATTTCCAGTATATTTCACACCTACCATCCAGATACCACTGTTATAGACATTGCTTATGTACTTATATATAGTGAATATGCCCATGTAGCACATCTGTATGTTGGAAGTCTGCTAGTTTGACAGTAAATAGCTAGGATAAATAATGAAATAATTATTATAAAAATATTTGATTTATTGAGCTTTTGTTAATGTTCTTACAATAAACTCTGTGCTGAATATCATGTAATCCTCACTGCAATCCTATGGATGGCTACTGTTAGTACCTTCATTTTGTCGATGAGGAAATTTGTCAGGAAGGGACTTTAAGGACACTGGAGCCTATTTCATAATTAAGAGATATAAGACTGAAAGAAGCTACATAAGGCTATGTGTCCAAATCTCAGGTTAAAACCCAGGTCTTCAGACTCCACTGGAATATTATTTCTACTCTGTAATCCAGTCCCCTAATGTGGTATGTTGCTTAGGAGATACGATAAACTCTCATTTGTGATGATCTATCTCACTGAAAGAAATCAGACGGTGTGAGGAATTTCCTACAGAATAATGTCAAGATTATCTTCCGTTGGAAAAAAGAAAAATGATAACAAACAGGTTAAGATTTTGGTATTGAATACGTTTTTCTTTAAAAAGTACAAACATGATTTTATTTTCACTACCAAGTCCTGGCCATAAAAATGCTTGACTCATAAATATGAATTCATTCTATCACCATAAATTAGGTAAAGTCGTTATAATAACAACCAGGTCTTAGGACATAAGTCAGTGAGAGATAAATCCTCACATAGGTTTAAAGAGTCTTGTGAAAGGTGAGTCAGGAAGGGAGAAACTGTTTTGCTGGAAACGGGGAAGAAATGAGTCAGGACGGCTCCAAGCCTGGGGCTCACATGGGGCTACAGAATCTAGTGTGTTAAAATCCTGTTTTACTCCTGCTCCAACAGTTCCCACCTCTATGTTGAACAGGAACTTGGGTTCCAAAAGAGCTGAATCATGATTTATGATAAAGTATTGCTGATGCATCTGTCATCATTTACATCTGTCCCGAGGAGAAGAATCCCTGGCTTGGAAGACGGTCTAGCTCCGGGTAGAAATGAGGAGCATGGTGGTACTTCATTCTGAGTTCCTCACACGCCAGTAAAATATCTCCCCTGGCCCATTTTTAGGTGCTTCGTGTTACAATGCTGTTATTTTTGCCAGCCATTCTTGCAACATAAATTTTGCTCACTATCATATATCTGGTCTCTTTGTATATATTAAATATAATGGCTTCTTCAAAACTACACCAAAAAAAGGGAAAAGAATGAGTAAAAGTCCTAAAATCCTGAATAATCCACAAAGACAAATTAGCTCTTAAATAACTTAGAAGCAATTGTAGTATAGTTGACCTCTGAACAATGCAGGGGTTAGACATTGAAAGAAAATCTGTATATAACAGTAGACTCCCCCAAAACTTAACTACTAATATACTGCTGTTGACCAGAAGCCTTGCTGATAAAATAAACAGTTGATTAACACATATTTTGCATGTTATATGTATTATAAACTGTATTCTTACAATAAAGCAAGCTAGAAAAAAGAGAATGTTATGAAGAAAATCATAAGGAACGGTAAATGCTTTTACAGTGCTGAACTGCAAAAAAACTACATGTAAGTGGACTCGTGTAGTTCAGACCTGTGTTCTCCAAAAGTCAACTGTATTTTATAAGTCCAAACCATATGAACTTAAAAACCATCATGTCTTGAATTGACATCATATTGTTTGAGGCTTTGGAAATGTGATAGGCCACAATCAGGTCTTTGCATTAAAATTTTGAATAAGTCTAGGGACTCAAACAAAGAAATTGTTAAGCTATGTAATACTAGAGCAGCAAGAAATTATGAACCCAAAAGTTTGGGTGATTTGACCACATGTAACCCATTCCATCACTCTTCTACCAGACTGAGATGATTTAAAGCACAGTAAGTTCTGGAATCTTCTGACTCAGTGGAGAGTTTACTCTATTGGTTTTCTAAGACTACCAAGCTTGAGGTATATGGTCAGGAGGAATAAGAAGTCACTGGGAATCTTTCTCCCATCTTATCTCCGTGAATCATTCATCTTGCCCACATACCTTGCACAGAGTCTTTGTTGTGGTCATTCTCCCTAATCCTGGAAACTGAGCCAGCTTTTGTGGTCTTGCCCAGAATAACTACCTAGCATGTACATCAACTTAGTTGATTTTTCCAAACACTATTCAAGGCAGGCAGAGAAGATGATAGGATCTCCAATTTATAGAAAAGGAATGTAAGGCTCAAGGGGTTATGTTATTTATCCACGTTTGTAGCCAGGATATATATGAGATAAGCTCAGACTGAGGCCTTTTGAGTCTTGTTTGTCTGTTCTACTGCAGAGTGTATGAAGAAGAGTGACATAGCTACTTACTTTAGAATGGGTGAGTATGGTAGACTTAGTCAAACTGTGAATTAACAAAATGATTAATTCCAGATCATTTTGACTTGTTTTCTCCAGACAAAACAACGTCTATCTTTTTCATTTCGTTGGCTAACCCATGAATTTTCACTGGCAGCATTGCCTGGTTCAATGCCTACTGACCACAGCCAACTATATACATATAGCATATATACATATATGCTAAGCATATATACATATATGCTAAACATAACTCAAGGTACAATGTTATGAGGAAGAGTTTGAGAGGGGAGGTTATACAAAGAGAGTTGTTTAGAAAGCTTGAAGATATCAGGAATGAAAATGAAAACAGACATTGGTCCAAATAAGCTAATGGTAAGACCTAAATTCTTAAGAAGCTTATCATACAGGAAAAAAAATATCCAGTGTTTATGAAGCATTGTTTTCGTTTTCCTAATGTCATATATCTAGGCAGTCAGCCATATGTCTGTTCTCTTGGGGATGTTATCAATTTGTGGTGGCTTAATAGCTACAGATGATGAATTTTACTTTACAGTCATTTTGTCTTTGATAAGTGGCAAAGCCTAATGCAAGATGCACTAGGTAAAAGGATAGTAGAGAATATACATTTTAGTGCTAGCAATATATTCTAGTCAACAATCCTTAGTAAGGCCTATTACGTGAATCTACCCATCACTTGACCTAGGAAGATTTCTGTTTGAATGAAAGGATTTGCCATGAAGAATGGGAATGTGAAGCACCCAGCAAGAGTCAACGTGGTTTGGAGAAGAGGGTAGAAGGGTGAATGTCATTTTGGTTTAACATCTATTATAAGATGAAAGTCAAATGAGAGCTCTTAGCCCTGGTGGTTCAGGGACAGAAGGGCCTAGATTTACCTGAATCCTGAAGTATTCGTTAATTCACTTAACCTCATTCATTCTACATATGACTACTAATTTCAGGACACTTTCTGTTTAACTTCAGCTCTTTTCCCCTTTAGTGATACTTTATATACAATCTTTTTGCAGTGTCTTACTCTCTCTCTTTCTTCCTTACCAATACTTGGTAAATTAGTTTTGTCTTTCCTAGAATATCCAGACCAGTGTGACAATGACTTGTTTCACTTCAGGGATTTCTCAATATTCTTTATAGCCCCCTGGTCTGTTTATTTAGCAACCCGGTGATATTCTGCTGATTCAAATGCCAAAGAAAGATGACTGACTATATGTCTTATTTCTGATCATTCTTTCAGGCTTAGTTAAATAAACTATTACATTTTCAACAAGGTCATGTCCATGACCCTAGTAGAAGCATTTCATATTATTCTTTCACGTGGGAGTAACTGGTACACAATTCTACCAATTATTATATTTTTATAAATGTTACTATAACTGTCTCTACAAATAAAGCGGGAACTTCACGTAGGGGGCAAATGTCCTCCACTGATCTAACTGGAGCACCTAGTGGTGTCTGTCTTTCAAAGACATGGTCAGTAGATATTAGTGGAAAGACCTATTTCAACTTCCTTTGTTAAAATAATGAAAAACAGAGGATTGAGATGAGTTATTCTTCTCTAGGCAAAGTGTTTGGACTGTGTTATTTGTTAGAACATAAATGAGTTGGCATTTATGCTTATGGAATAACTTAGAAATCTATAATTGTAAATTCATGCTGATTTTAATGAAATCAAAACTCAAAGTGTGAAACCATCCAAATAAATATAATTTTCCCCAAACTGCTTTGATATGAAAAAGACTCTTTGGCATAGCTCCAATTAACTATCTTAGTCACCCACACAGAAGCAAAAAGACTCCCTCCATCTGATTATAAGTTTCTGCAAATAGCAAAAACGCTCAAAGCATTCCTGGTTGTTCTCTCTGTATGTGCATTTTCGCAACCCAGAGCAAACAGAATGGACTGATTCTGTCATTTGCATGGAAAGATCTGATATATGTCTCATTTTTCAAGCTTTTTACAGGTCCTATAAAATATGGTTTTAGCATTAAAAGAAATCACATAAAATATATTCATAAAAAGTGATGTTTTTAAACTTGGGCTAATATTTTATGGCCAAGGCACATATTCATAGTTTAATTATAATAGATTAAACATAATGCCATCGGTGCGTTCTAGTCTGCGGTTCTTAAGTGTATTTTTTAAAGGTCTTTGTTTTTTAAAATGTCAAGCCTTTGTTTTATACTCTTCCACCCTTTGCCCACTACTGGTATCCCTGCTTCTGTTAATTGTTCCAAACACCTGCTACAAACTCAGCCCCTGAACAAACAAAAACTACAGGGAACTTGACAGCAAAACAAATATATACAGATATAGGAGTTTTATAGAACCTGCCCTCTTACTAAATGTGTAAACACTCAGACTGAAAGACGAGATTGTCTGCAGATGTATCTCCTGGCAAATGGAGAAGAAGTTACCCACTGAGGCCAGTTTATGGAAGCGATGGCGGCATGGTAAACATGTCTGCCTACCCCTTGACATGTTGTTCCAGATGGTTGCATAGACACAAGACAGACCCAGTGAGCTGGCTCATTTTCTATCATGAAGCAAAAGGAAGTAACTCTCCACTGTGGGCTGGGGCAGGGTATTTCACTGTCCATGTGTAATATAACAGACAAGTAGTTTTGAAGGTGCCCACCCCTCATTATCGGAATGAAAAAAAACTTTTCCAGCACTGGGCATATATCAAATGTTTCTCAGCAAGATGAGAGCTTCACTAAAAGTAAGAGCATGGTCTTTGCCCACGAGGTGATAAATTTCCAGTGCTAGCAACAGTGAAGACTTGGGGAGTGAATAAAGAAATGTCTCTAAGCATCTCTTAGGCATGTCATAAAAGGGCACATTCAATATAACTCATATGAAAAAGTAATGTCTGATGGCGCTCAGGAAAGAGAGGCAGAGAATGGTGATGCTTTTAGTAGCAATTCAGGGAGGAAGCTGCCATAGATGTTTTCATCACTGAGTAAAGGCAAAAGGATTGTCTCCACCCTACCACCCACCCCCCTCCCAAAGTGATGATAGAGGTGAATCAGAGTGGGGGGGCTTATGATCCCTTCTAACCAAGGACCTAATTTTGAAAACAAACTTATCACTGAAGCAAAAGAGACACAGGCTGGGCAATCACTTTTTATTTAGATTTTTTTTTTTGATTTGACAAATAAGGAGAATTCTTAACATCAATGTTCTTTCATCTTTTTTGTCATTGTTGCTAAAAAGTGAGAACAATGTCATTTCTGAGTGTCTCAAAGGAAAAGGATGAAGGTTGAGAAAAAAAAAAATAAAAGGGAGGTGCAAAGGAGAAATGATGGTTTAAAGGAAAATTAAAAGGTATCATTAAGTGAAACAGAAGGACTCCTTTAGTTTTTAGGGACTTAAGCATCCAGCATTTAGCTTTTAGGGACTTACACTCAGGGAGACAGGTTGGGAAAATGTGCAGAAGCTGAGTGTGACTTGGAAGAATGCCAGTATGAATGCACAGAGGCACTTCTTTGTGCAGTATTGTTTCTGTGGGTAAATGCCAAGACTGGCCCTGGGCTAATTGAAATGAGCAGCTGCATGGGTCACATCCGTATAAGGAGCAAGTATTAACAGGTGCAAGGGGGCCACGGGCTTTTCCTTTGTCAATATTGAAGTAAACAGGTAACGCTGTTCATTTGTCTTCTTAAAATGTAAAACTTCAGGCTCACATTGAAAGCCGCCCTTGGCATCTCCTGTGTGTCTGTCATTGAGTCTAGGGTGCCTCCAGCTTCCTGGATTCAAAACCAGGCAGTTAGTCATGTCCAGGAGGAAACAAGTTCAGCAGCTATATCTTCAGGTGTTGATGCTCAGGATGGATTGCAAAATCACAGGAACTTCTAGCAGGTGTCGAGTGGCTTCCCTGATACAGATTGCATCTTAAAGTTGTTTTTCTTCAAGAAGCCTCTTGTGGGGGGAGAAGAGCTCCCTTCCATTTCTGATTCCATTCAGGGCCACTATAATCTTGTTCTTGTTTGCTTGCTTGGAGCAAAAAAGTACCAAGGCCAGTCCTGGTAAGTGTTTCTTTCCCTCTGCATCCCTGGTAGTCCCTGTCAAAGAAATTGAGCTAAAATGGTGGCTGAGAGTTAAGAAAATTAGCATTCTAACCACAAAAACTTCAAACTGGACCCAGGAAAGAATCTATGAGTGGAGTTTAATGATCCATCAAAGCTATAGGGCTTAATTTCAGACTAGAAATATTTTTCGTTGATGTTTATTAATGTGTGATATTTTTCAAGAGAGGAAGAAAGGGAACTGTGAGCTGTAAAACAGAAGCATAAACAGTTGATTTTATCATCGGGGACAGCTAGCCATTTTAACTCCACTGAGTTGAAGTGTTTGGGATCCACAAATGTTCATCTCTGTCACAGATTCTTATTGCAAACAATTTAGGATTCTGCCATTTCCCAAGGGTGGATTAGATAAATGGTTTCTTCCACCTTTCTGTAGCATGCACTACCTGAACATTTTTAAAAAATGTTTATTTATTTGTTTTGAGGGAAAGAGAGAGAGAGAGAGCATGAGGGAGGGAGAGGCAGAGAGAGAATCCCCAGAAGGTTCTGCCCTGCCAGTGCAGAGCCTGATGCAGGGCTCAATCCCATGAACTGTGAGATCATGACCTGACCCGAAATCAAGAGTTTGACACTCAACAGACTGAATCACCCAGGCGCACCACTACCTGAATATTTTGACAAGCCTGCTGTTTCACATGATGCATTGCTCATTTTATTTTACATCCTGTGTACAAAGCAATACTGAAAGAACTAAAGCATGTCTGTCTCATCAATATTCAGAGTTGCTTTTGTACCAAATGTATAAAATTTTGTGTGGCTCACCTAGGACCTGATGCAAATCCCACAAGAGGTTATTAATAGCACTAATAAGAAATGTCTTCTTGTTGAATCTCAGGTAAATGTAAAGAAAACGTGTCCCCATAGCTTCGGAGGTTTAGCCTCCACAGAATCTCTCTCTTCTTCTGGCCATTTCAAAACAGAGCCAGTGAGTTAAGCTGACTGCATTTTTTAACTTGTATTTAAAGAAATGAGTCTTATTTTCTTGTTTTGCTTCATTTTTCTTGTTGTTTTAATGCAGAAAGAATTGGCATGTAAGACAGAGGACTCTAATTTGTGTCCGTTTTATGGAATCATGGATAATCTGGCATTCTACTTTTTTATTCACTTGTCAGGGGAAAATGGTAAAGGTGAGGGTGGGCACAGTTTACAATAGACTCTGGCTGTAAACTAGACCCTGTACATCCTTGATCTGTAGAATCAGCATCACTTATCGCCCTGTCATTTAGACTGATCAGTTGCGAGGCTCAGTCACCGGTTTGTCTCTATGGGCTCCCCCGGAAACAGGAACATCTGCTTTTCCACAAGACATACTGAAATTGAGCCTTGCTTTATTCTTGGTTAATTTTTTCCCAAATCTTTTTCTCCTAGCTCATCAGGCCCTTTGGAACATTTTTGAATACTTTAGCCGTGAGCTATTGATCTGGAGATTTCAGGATTATGTAAACATTCTGGAATGGTAAATCTCCTTGTCCAATTGAATGATTAGCCCATCAAATTTTTCTGTTAAGCAACTCTTTTATGCAAGGTATGGTTATAGATCCTGGAGAACTCTTCATGTGTTCACAGTCTAGCAAAGGATGCAAAACACATTTGCAACCAATTGTTTTAGAACAGTGTGAGTTCTCTAGTAAAAGAATACTGAAAAGAGTGTGTATAATTCAGTCTTCAAGAGGAGAGAGGCTTTTCCACAAGCGATTTCTGAAAAGCAGGCACTTGTCAGGTTGAGTAGGTGTTTGCCAGGCAGAGAAGAAAACTTGGGACATTCCAGGCAGAGGAATCAGCAGAGACAGAAACAAGAGGCAACATAGAACATGCCCATTTAGGGAAGAATGAAAAGTTATGTTGCTGGAGCATGGGGCATGTGGTAAGGTGGAAGAAAATGAATCTAAAACGGAGATGAAAGCATTTATTATTTTGGATTTGGAAACTATGGAATTTTAACATCTTAAGGCAGTGGAGTGTCAACTCAGACTGAGTCAATCTTTGTCTTGTTATTCCATGTAATAAAGAAGTATTAATAAAATAACCCAAAAAGAATAACAATAATTGATAAATAAATACAATCTGGATGTATAAATAAGATAATCTAGGAGAAAATGATAGGAAATACATAGGTTTGATAGACATATTTGAGACAAAGATGGGATTTGTTTTTGTTCTTCCCTCCCAGAATTCTCTGGCAATACTATCATTTATATAAACGGCGTTTCTCTCCCACAACACAGCCACCGACTCAAACAAAACATCTGCAATCAACACCGGCTGGATTCCCGCCACTAGGTGCATTTCTAATGTGCTTTTCATTTATCTTTTTATTATGTATTCTAGGGGGCTGCATATAGTAAGGGATGGCATATAAAACACAAGGCTAAATGTTCCCTCATGTATTGAGTGGAGCAGGGATAGGGATGGCTTTTTTAAAAGCCAGAAAATAACCTCCACATATCAAAGAATATATAGGCAATGGTTTTGAATTCAAGAAATAGAATTGCAGGATAATAAAAAAAAAAGTTTTGAATTTTTTTTTCAAACAATGCCTTTTTTTTGCGAGAGAATGCTCGACTTGGTAGAATCAATGGGAAATGATGTCCATTCTTAACTTGAACTTTCTCTTTCATTTGATCCTTTAAAAGCATTCTAGGCAGTCAGTTGGGAAATTCATCTGTATCACCTTCGGTCTATTCTTCTAGGCCTTGGAAGCCAGGCTGTCACATCCCTGAGCCCTACCAGATCTGTCCATAGTGGTAAACCTAAATTATTTGTGGAAGAAATGATTGTTGGGTAATCGCCATGTGTCTGCTCTCCTCTACCCCATTTACCCTCATGTGTTCTTACTGTTCTCACTTTGATAACCTGGATCCTATCCTTTGACCTTGAACTCAGTGTCTGCCTCTGGTCTCCTTCAGATTTGATTCCCTTTCTGCTTCTTTTTTATTTTCTAGCATTTAAAAAACTCTGTCTTTTGCTTTGATCTCCCTATTGCCCTAAGTTTTATTTTTTCCTAGCTCACTTCCAATTTTACCAACCCTTCCTCCCAAGGTGGAATTCACATGCCTCCAAGTAGACACAAAAGTGAACATTGTACCAAAACGATGGCTATCAGTTAATTAGTGACTTTCATAAGAGTTGTTTGTGGGCTTGGTTTAACATATACTGCTGGCTGACAAAAGAGAGAGTTCAGAAAACATGTCTGGAAAAGATAGGGATATCTAGCAATTTGGGGGAGATACTAAGAATTCTAAAGAACCTTAAGGTGAATAGAAGACATACTACTATCGTGCTAGACCAAATTTTAACATGTGAGATATGGACACAGATGTTCACTTGTGACAAAGAAAGGAAAATTAGACTATGCAAACATCATGGGAATCCTCCAGCAATACGTAGGAAAATACTTTTGGCACATAGTGGAACCATACAAACTGGCCATGAATTAGTAAAGTTGCCTTTGCATTAGAAAAGAAGAAGCATGATATTGATTTCATATGTAAAGCAGCAATATAAGACATAGTGCTCCTTCATTAGCTATGGTTTTTAATACATTTCACACCAGGCAGACTATGGTGCCTATTTCCAAGTTCCTTAACCAAAAATACATGTGAAAGCATCAAAATGTTCAGAGGAAAGCCAACAAAATTATCCAAGTTTTAGAAAATACGACCTTTCAGGAAAGATCAAAAGATTGGGGGTTATTCTGGATGAGGAAAGACTTCAAGATGAGTAATCTAGGAGTATTTTAAGTTTTTTATTCAGAGAACAGTTGGTAAGCATTTTTATCTATCACCACTAAAGGCAGAATGGAAGGTCCAAGGCTAAAAGTGAAACACAAAGGATTTAGGCTTGAAGGGAGAAATGTTGGTTGAAGAGGGCTGTTGACTACCGAAAAGAGTTATTTGGTCTCCTTATTAGGATAGAATCTATGTAATGAGCTATTTCCTTTTCTGGGGACACTTTATTGAAAGAGTTAAAAACAATTTTATCCATTTAGTTTTATACTCTAACTTTGAAGCAAGGCTATAAGTAATCTGTAACACTGATACATTACCATCTGTCATTGTACTTCATGGGGTTCACTGTGTGTGAAAGAACTAAGTGTATAAATGAAATCCAAAATTTCAGAATCATCAATTCCTTCTGGCTGTAGCCCCAACAGTCTTTTTGAGGGACAAGTGCAAGAAGTGGTTTTGAGAGAAGAAAAGACATTAAAAAATAGTCATGGGGATCATGTAGGATGAATAGAAACTGGAATCCCAGGTAGAATTCTGCCTTGGCACCAAAAAGGAAACTCTGAAATGACATCTTAAGTCAAATTAATATGGTAGATCAGGGTAAAACACAATGTGTCACTCTAATCTCTTTAATTCATTAACTGTTGTATATCCCATCAACTTCAGATGGAATTTAATATTTTAAATGAGATTTTTACACTTGAGAAGGTAGGATTTGCTTTCTGATTTCAGTAGGTTGTCTAAGTAATATGACTTCAAGAGTTCAGGTACTACCTTTACCACCCAGGTGCATAAAACTTTATTTCTTCAGGTTTCTCATCATGAATTCTTTTTTAAAGTGTAAATGCTTGTATTTCTGAGTTCTATTCTAAGACAATTCAAAAGCGTTGAGTCTAAAACTCATCTTCGTTCTCAACAAACTACCACCCCCCCATCCTGTACTATCTCTGAAGTGTCTTTGAAGTAAGTGTACCTTCTCCCCAGCTCTACACTATTGCTTTTTAAATCTGCATTCTTTTTAACTGCATCAGCTGGTCCCCATCTTATAGTCCCAGCTGCCTCCACTTGAGCTTTCATAAAACCACCAGATTGAATGTCCTAAAATGTAAATCTGATCATGCCTTCCCCTGGCTCCTAATCTTCTGTGGCAGTGATATCCACACCTGATGAATCATGAACATTACTATGGAGTTTTTTAAATGCATAGATCATAGGGCATGAGAACATACCCACTGAGTTGGAAAATCTGATATACACACACATACATATGTACACACACAACTATATTTTTAAAGCTGTATAGATTTGGAGACCGCTGTCCTGCACTGGTCTATAGGGATGAGGCCCTTCACCATTAGATTTTAATCTGTAGCCCCTTGAAGTGCCAATTGCCGTTTCTTTAACCCACTAGAATTTCTCGTACCTTGAGGTCTTTGTAGATGCCTGGAATAGCTTTCCCTCCTTTCCTTAATCCACTGGAAGCACCTCTACTTCTTAAGACTCGGCTGCCTTTTCTCAGACATTATGGCTCCTACTCTCAAAATTAGGTACTCCTTTCTCTGTTCCCACATTATCTTGTCCATTCTCTAATAATAACATCACACTGCTATGGAGTTGTTCTCCCTCCCTTCCCCAAAGGAGTGGGAGCTACTTGAGAACAAAGGATGTCTTGTAAATCCTGGAACCTTTGCATTTCTTTCCTTCTTCCTCTCCTCCACTTTCCTCTCCATGCTCCAGAACGTCACACAATGATTGCCACATGGAAAGTGTTGAATACGTGTTCCTAGAAGCATGGGGAGGAAGGAAAAGGAACTGGAAAGACGTACTCTTGAGTTGATGCCTTGGAAAATAGTAGAGTATTAAGTTCACTGTTCTGTTGACAGAGGAATCTGTAGCACTTGGAATCTAGGCAGGGTTAAGCATAAGATTAGTTTGGAAGGTAGTTATAAAATGGATAATTTTTATCTGAGGAGCACAAGGTTAAAACCAGATTTTGGATCCATAGCAAAATAAAACAAAGTTAACAGATTTCACAAATTTGTGTATTCATACTTAAATATATACATATATGTTAACAGTGAAAACAAGATGAAGCACACAACAGTTTATATTTGAGATAATAAAAAACCAAAACCTATTATCTACCATCACCATGTTTTCATAAAGGAAATGCTACTTCTATGCCCCCAGCAAAGTAAGAAAGGTAAATATTTCATTAAAGAACGATTTTTGAGTAAATATATTTGTACAAATTGTATGTAAATATTGTCTTTGTTTTTCCTACTTTTCTGAAAACAAGAGAGCAACTTCATAGATCAGGAATCATCTTCAGATAGGATTTGGGGACTGGCAGAAAGACTTTCAAAACTTCCTTTATATCCAAAGCAGGGATCTGACATTGTCTCTTCAAGGTGAAATACCTTGAGTGGCCTGACATTTGCACAATGGCTTTCTTTTGGATTTCTCTGTAGTTCCCACTAATTATTTGAAAATATCTTTGCTATTTCCTTTGCATCCTTCTGCCGATAGTATTTTATGACAGTCTAATAAGAACTCAGCCTTCCCCACTGGCCACATGTAAAAGTAGATACGTTGTAATATTCTAATAGGAATCCTAACTTTACTTCAAAAGTCAGGGTAGAGTTTGGGGGCTTCATAAGATCAGAAGTAAAATAAGACACAAACACTAGAAACTACCTTCTTGCTTCTCTTGTCAGAGGATTATGGGTTGTTATGTGACAGGAAGGACCTGAATTGGAGAGAGAAGGAATAAAATCATGTTGGGTCTTATAAACACAGGGCAAAATTTCCCTTCCCTGAATCAGGCTGAGACTGAAATCATAACATTTCCCAAGCTTCTAAAAACAAGTATATACCAGTTAGGGATTGTTTTTGACTGCATGTAACAGAAACCCAAGCACAGTGATGACAAGAAATAACCCAACTACAGTGACAAGGTGTCCAGAAGTAAGCGGGACAGTTGAAGTTCAAGTCTGTTCACATCTGTTCCCCATTGGTGGCTCCGCAAATTCAACACTGCCCAGAAACTTTTAAATTTGCAATTTCATCTTCTCAATTATCTATACTTTGGTCCACTTCTAGCTCCCATTTGAGTTCCAGGCAGAAAGAAAAGGGAAACAATAAGGGGGAAGGAGTAGTGTGACTATCAGGAAAGCCCAAAATCGCCCAGAAATCTTCCATTGACTAATTTTTGTATTCCATTGACCAGAACTGTGTCCAATGGCCATCCCTGGATGCAAGAGAAGCTGTGACATGCATGTTTTTGCTTCAGCACCTCACTGCCCCATATGCTGTTAGCAAGAATGGAGGGGGAGAATACAGATGCTATGTGGAAAACTAGCAAGATCTGCCACACTAACCCACAGTTGAGTTCCTTTTTTCCCTAAAACCCAAAGAATTTTTTTTAAGTTTATTCATTTTTGGGAGAGAAACAGAGCATGAGTGGGGCAGGGGCAGAGAGAGAGAGAGAGAGAGAGAGAGAGAGAGAGGGAGAGAGAAAGAGAGAAAGAGAAAGAGAGATCCTGAAGCACACTCCAGGCTCTGAGCTGTCAACACAGAGTCTGATGCAGGGCTCAAATCCACGAACCGTGAGATCATGACGTGAGCTGAAGTCAGACGCTTAACTGACTGAGACACCCAGGTGCCCCAAAGCCCAAAACCCCCCAAAATTTTTGATGCAGGAATAAAACTCTGCACTTTCACACGAAATACAGTGTTCCTGATATTCAAAGATTCATCAGAGAGCATACACTCCTCCTTATTCTCTCTTTTGTAGGTCTGTTTGCTACATTAACTATAAAAATTTAGGGTAAAAATCCCCAAGTCTCAGAGTCACTTTTGACTCTTCTCCATTGTTCCCTTCACATCTAGTCAGCTGTCATATTTAGTAAAATTTGCCTCTTTCCCTTGCTTTCCCCCCTCGTTTTACTCTCCAATCACTATACTGTGTAAGTGCTCATCTCTTTCCTTGGTTTTTACAAAGGCCTCTTGACTGAACCACCAGCATCCCCTCTTGTCCCTCCCCAGTCCACCCTGTACATTTCAGTTTGATTCCAACTTCTTGAACTGTGCTATTTCTTATGCCATCTATTTTTTGAAGATCTTTGGTGGCTTTCTATTGCCTACTAGCTAGATGAGTCATCATGAAACTAATTGCTTAGTGAACTTAAATTAAGGGTGATCTCTGTAAAAACATCAACGTTCCTTCCATCTTTCAATGGTTCTTTAAGACTGAATTTTAATGGGGCACCTGAGTGGCTCAGTCGATTAAACATCCAACTTCTGCTCAGGTCACAATCTCGCGGTTTGTGAGTTCAAGTACCACATTGGGCTCTGTGCTCCTACAGCTTGGAGCCTGGAGCCTGCTTCCGATTCTGTTTCTCCCTCTCTCTCTGACCCTCCCCTTCTCATGCTCGGTGTGTGTGTCTCTGTCTCTCAAAAATAAATAAACATTAAAAAATTTTTTTTAGAAAACTGTATTTAAATGTCTATTGTGAGGTCTTTTCTAATGTGCCCTGATGGACTGAATTTCTTAAATGGAAACAAAAATTAAGAGGTTAATTATGACTAAGAAAACTGTTTGCTGGTAAACAATAATCACGTTTACCTAAAAGTAATCAAGGTCTGCATAAACCCAATGATAGCCATGTGGCACAAAGATGGTCTTGTCAAATATCTAACGAAGAGTGAGGTAAACCCTCCCAGATATGGGTTGTTAAGTCACGGTCTCAGCTCTTGACTTACTCTTCTGTTTCTTTATTCTCTTCTTTTCAATGTCCAGCTAATGTACTATACTGATATTCTTTCTCTAAGTGATTTCTGTTACTGTTGCTTTTACGGTTATTTGGCCTCTGTAATTTTCAGGTTGAGTACCCTTTTCTGGAACAGTTCACCTTGTGCTCACCTTGTGCTGCACTCTGCATTTCTCTCAAGTCCTTTATTTTTGGCTTTCTGGTCTTCTAAGGTAGTGTCTTTCAAAACAAACTTTCTTGATTGACACCTGTGGTAAAAACCACACACACACACACACACACACACACACACGAAATATAACCTATTACTAAATTCACCCACAATGCATTTGAATCTACAAAATCCATGAGTTTATACTGAATTCAAAAAGGGAAAAGTTATACAGTAAATTATACAGTATAGTTATAATATTAAAAAAACTAAATATAATGCTATATTTGGCCTGTTTCTTCTACTGAATGTATACACATTTACACAATGTCAGTTTGTTTTGTTTCTATCTTCTAAGTGGAGAAGAATTAAGTGTAGAGAATTGTAAATAAAGCCATACCAAAAATGCAAAATACTAATCAACACAGGTGGTAATGCATTATAATCAGTTCAAAAGAGTGTCCAATAATTTACGCAAGACAGAGGATTAGTCAAATGTCCTTATAGGAAATTTGACTACATAGATTCAATTCCTTATTTCTTGGTAGATAAAAATCTCTATATGATCCTATAACTTATAATGAGATATAAAATGACATACACACAGTTTTCAAAAATGCAAACCCACATCCATTGGGGAGAAGCATTGAGTTATAGGAAATTATCACCTATTTGAAAGACTTGGACTTAAAAAACGTTCCATTGATGTAAAACAAGAAAAGCATGATTATGAAATTATTGGCCAACTTGGCCGACTTGATAAGCATTGGCTCAAGTTTGAATCATTTCTGGCAGAGCTGCTCGTTTTCATGCCCCATCCAACATTCATGGAGTCAACACCACATCACCTGTAACCTCAATGAGTTGAGACAGTATCCTCTATTTTTTGAAAGGAATTACTTACTATTAAGGTAGTCTCAGGAAGATATGAAACAAAATCTAGAAATATTAATTCAAATCAGTAATTTTGTTACAGCTTTAAGCCTTTTTATTTTTTTAATTTTTAACATTTATTTTGAGAGAGAGCGAGCACATGTGTGCACACCTGCACTAGTGGAGGAGGGGCAGAGAGAGAGGGAGAGACTGAATCTGAAGCAGGCTCAAGACTCTGAGCTCCGAGCTGTCAGCACAGAGCCTGATGTGAGGATCAAACTGAAGAACAGTGAGATCATGACCTGAGCCAAAGTTGGATGCTTAACCAACTGAGTTACCCAGGTGCCCCACCTTTAAGCCTTTTTAAAAAAATGTTTTAACTCATTGTGAGAATTTCTGTGTGGTTTTAAAATACTTCAAGTTCATTAGATGGGATTTTATTGAAATGTTTAGAAAAATTAAGTTTCTAATCAATGTTTAAATGGTTGGATCTGATTTATTACATTTACAAGTTTTGGTTTATTAGCTGTTTAAATGGTGTACAAATGTTTAGAGAAATTGCATTTGTTAGAGTCGTATGTTTAATAAATTGGGCATTAAACAAAGAATAAATAGCAGTGAACAGTATATTTCACACACCAAAATTTCTCGGGCAGAAAAAATCTAGGCATGCCTAGTATGATGCTACACACATAGTAGGTGCTCAAAGACTTTTTTTTATGAAGTGACCTGGCTCTTTCCAGGCAACATTTTCTCCCATATTGTATTTTTCTATCATATTTTCTTTTCATGTACCAATTACTGCCTCAGATGTGGTTTATGTGTCTTCCAGTCCCCGCTACTATTCATAGTAAATTAAGCATACTCTAAGAAGAATACAGAAATTCTAGGTCAAGATTAAATTTCAGACAACCTAGCAGCTCCATCAAACTTGGGCTGTGAAAACCTTGATGTTCTTAGCAATATTTTATCACGTCATGTTGTAATTAGTCTATGCTACCATGCACCTAAAAATTCCTGGGGCTTCCACTGTGCCTTCTAGATTGAGGAAAATCACATTGTTTATGCAGCTCATTTGGCCATGTTCCTCCATGACTATCCCCACGTTAAGCCCTTCAGTTTAAGTACTAATATACCGAAAATACAGAACACTCTCGTGGGGTGAAAGTTCCCTTTAAGATGACTTAATCCAGAATGATTTAGGTTCACAAGGACCCCCAAATCTGGAAGTGATGCTGTAGTGATAGTGGCAAGCAGCTGAGGCAGTAAAGGAAGAACATCTTGGAAATTTTTCTGTGGTAATATGAGGTTGTAAACAATTGCATTTTGGTCTGGTCTATGTTAAGGATGACGGCTTTGCCCACTCTTGCTTTAGCCTGGCTTGCCATTGTAATTCTGAGATTAAAGAGTCCCTTAGGTATTTGGCAGCTGACCTAGAGCCAGGGTCCTGTATAGCTTGTGTATTTTAGACCAGTGAGCACATAGCTTGACACATAATACTATTCTTATCAACGTATAAAATATCAAAGACAAATAACATACTGATTTTATTATATTGACTTCTGAGACTGGTCTAGCTTTAACTCCCCATATTTATCCTGATGTCGAAAATTGAGGCTTTCTACTTCGAGTTACTCTCAAGTCTATGCTATCTCCTGTTCCTGATTCTCCTACACCAGGGATCTCCTATTTTAACTATCATAGCTTTGTGACTCAGATAAATTCTTTCATTGTGTGGTGGAAAGAAAGAGCTCTAAACCAGATGCATCTAGGAAAATATCACTCTTATTCCCACTTTTCATTTTTAATGATGAGACTAAGTCTGAAATATTTGTAATTTTCAACCAAGCACAGGTAACTTTCCAGTTCTTGGCTAGAAAATAATATTAATGGTGATATGACGATGATGATGATGATGGTGGTGGTGATAATGACAACCTTGCAAGAGATGTATAGTGAGTGGTTAAGCCCAAGAGCCAGAAAACCTATTTAAATCTATTTACAAGCTATACAACCTTGGGCAAGTTAAGCAAACTCTCCTGTTTTTACTTAAAATCTGTAAAATTGAGGTCCATGGTACCTATGTTACAAGGGTGTTGTGGAAATTACTTGGCGCAGAAAACTGCCTGATACATGGTAAGTGTGCCGTGAATGTTAGCTATTATTAAAAGCTATTGAAGATGAGTCATATAATGTTACATATGGACTGTTTTAGGTGATTTTAAGTCTTCTGCAGAAGTAGGGTTAAAACAAGATTTGGATAATCTATTTTCTGAATGTTTCTTGTTCTCATTTATCTTTGTACTGTGTCCATCAAATTCGGTACAATTAATGTCAAGCACCTTGCCCATAAAGCCAAAATATTCTGTAATCAGCTCTCCTATACCAATTTCATGAGTGTTCAGCTCCTCAGCCCAGAATACCAATTGTGTGAAAAATGCAATGAATTCCAATTCATTTTTGATTGCAGTGATCTGAACCAAACACGAAACCTAGTTGATCCAAGATGATTTGGGCTTTACAGTTTTGTGCATTACGTGGTCTGCACGCTCAAAACAGGAGGATCTTTGAATTTAACATATCTTTCTTTTCAGAAAACAGAATTCTTTTAATTAAAAACGTTTTTAAAAATTTCAGTATGTGTAATTGTTAACACCTGCTATGTGTTACCAACAGATGTTTCTTACTTACCTAAGGGAACTGTTATAATTATTCTATAAGCTTATTGGAATGGCATTTACCAAGATAGTTGGGGAACTTTAGTTGGTGACTTTGTATGTAATATTTGGTATCTCTTATAATCTCTTCCCCTATTGCTGTCAATCTCTACACACCCTCCTGAACACCCCCCCCCCCAAAAAAAAACCTAAAATGTCCGTTTAGGGTACCACAACTTTTACAAAACTGGTCATGCATATTTCAGTCTTTGTAAAAAGTTACTGAAATTAAGTGTATTTTAAAGCATTTAAAATTTTACTTTTACATGTCCTAGCATCTCAACATGTAAGTCTTTTAAACGTAAAAGTACAACTTTTAGATAGATAATACCCGTCTAATGGCTTGGCCTCAACGGAAGCTATAGTACAAGTGAGAGCTGCCTTTATTTTTCCCATCATTTATAAGGTCTTAGAAGCAGTACACTTTCTGAATTCTTCATTTATGATACTAATCACACAATTACCTACAGGCATGTGTTAAATATGACACTGGTTCCAGCCAAACAATGGGCCAATTGCAAACAATGAATAAAGAGAGGCAACTCCATTTATAACTGCTGTTTCAACAGAGCTCCATTGTAATCATAGCGATCTGAGGGTGACTCATTAATTAATTGATGTTCTTTTTTATTATGTGCTATTGAGTTAATGAGTAATTTGTGTGAGATAATTCTCTGAACACATTGATTACTTGAGATATTTTCTGGGGCCTTCATACCAATGACATGCTGAATAAGTAGACGGTATTCGCTTTTGTGTGTTCATTATCAGGAGGTTTGAGATGAGTATAAACCAGTGCAAAGATACCCTGAAGTTTTCTGATGTCCTAAGTCAGCCCAGTAGGAGCCCAGTAGGAGGCTGAATGCTCAGGTCAAGGCCTGTCATAGAGTAGATACTCAATAAATGTCAATCGAAATAATGGCTATATTAACGTTTTGCTCTCTGTTACCTTAACTTGCATTACAATCACATTTAAGAAATATCTATAATGGTGTTTTTAAGAAAAAGTAGTAATCAAAAGGCTTTTGCTAAAATTGTATTCTGCGCTAATGGCCTATTACAACGAACATGCAGATTGTTTTTGCAACTTACTGACGTGAATGTTAAACATGTTTGGCCTGTATCATTTCTATGAAATTGTTTAAGTGACTACTCTGAGAGCGGCTTGCCTAAAGTGATAGTTAAAAGGAAACCACTTGTGCATGGTATGTTTTACTACAGATATAATTTTCAGTACCCTGTTTCATTTAAGGCACAACATCTCTTCCTTGAAGATGTAGGATTTAGTTGAGTTTTTCTTTAGTTTTGTTTTAATTCATTATACACAAAATAGGAAATTTGAAATTTAGTCTGACAACAGCAACACCATGGCTTTCAGGAAGATCACTTGAAGTTTGCATAAATGTACCAAATTACACCCAGCAATTGCTACCTTCATTTTTAACAGTTTTATTTTCCCCACAAAAGTAAATAGCAATAAACTACCTAGCTCAGAGATCCTAAATACAACATTTGGAGAAAGCATCTGAGGTACTTTGTCTATGCTTTAGGTTATGATTTACCTTTTGAAAGTAAATGTGCTTACACACTTTATTCTTTTTTCATGGACTCCACGTCTGCTTTCTAGATAGTATCTTGGCTTTTGCCAATTAAGCGCAATCAAATAGTATAAGACCCCTTTTATTAAAAACATAAATCCAAATATTAAAAAAAAGTGAATGAAAGAATCCAGCAGATATTTATTAAGCAAGATGAAAGTGAAATTACAAACACAGGTCAGCTTTTAAACTCAGCGAGCACTCTGGTGGAGTGGAGGTGCCTGGTCCTTCATCGCAGGCAGCCGCTAGGAGACGCAGGTTAGGAAGGGAGCTTGCTTGAGAAATCAAAGCTCCTTTGGAGGTGTCCTACTGGAGGCGCCGGATGATGAGCTAAGTGACATCAAGGCCACACAACACAAAGAGGTGAGTTGACAACAATTCAGGGACTTTGCGTAGTCAAGACAATTAGCTTAGTACTTCAGGTCAAAAATGCTACTATTTATGGGCAATTAGCTATAAAATGACCCATTTCTGTCTGGTTTCACAATTTCATGGAGATTAAAGATAATCTAAAGAGACTAAGGCCTTAATCTTTAATCCAGGTGAGTAATTTTGTTTGTAGTAAAAAGCATAAGAATTAATTCCCGAAAGATTTACGAAAAGAAAAGGCAATAAAAACTTGTTTGGTCTTTGGGTGGCAAGGATAACTGAACAGCTTCCTGAAGCTTAGAGAAGTTTGTTCCCAATTTACAAGTATTTTAACATATTGATAAACATATGCAAAACCATTTAAATCTAAAAAAGATCATTTGAAAAAGATACTGGCAATTAAAATTTTACATCCACATGAATTTCAGACACCTCTTAATGGGGACTAGCAGGGCTGCTTAAGAAAACCACTTTTCACATATCCCTCCGCCCCTCCCCCCTCCCCCCATTTGTTTGATTTTGATTGTGGTTTTGGCTATGCAAGTCTTATCATGAAACAAATGTAAGGCTCTAAGGCTAAAATAATAGTTATTCTGTGAGCCCCAAATAGCTATTTCTGCAATTCTTTTTTTTTTTTCAGTATATCTCACATCTGGGGGACATGTGACTTGAACACTCTTAACCATGAAGTATTTGTAAAAATACATATCATTCACTTTTCACAGAACCATTTTCTTAAAAATGAGAGGCAATAACCAGATTCACATGCAGGTTCATAATAAAGCTTTGTTTTTTTTTTTTAAACAACTAAAATCCACACCAGCATTATTTTCAGTTTAATATTTTGGCCCCAAACCAAGAATCCAGGTATCACATTTAATTTTCATCGGCAATGCATATATTGGCAGGACAAAATATGTATGCAAATAACACTGGGAAATATTGTTTCCTATACAAGTGATTAAGAAAAAAGTAGAGAAAAAAGAAAATCCATAGCACTAAATTTGCTCTAATAAAAATATGCTTCACTGTGCCTGTGTGGAATTCGATTTGCTGAAAAGTTGTTCTATTCCAGGGAGCAGAAGCAAAGTAGCAAAGTGTCAGCAACCCAGAAGAAGGGATCATAGTCTTATTTTTATTCCCTTAATTGTAATTTAAATAATCAGTCTCCATAATTTCTTTCTAGAAAGCTTTCTTCTTTATCAGCTATCATGTTGGTAAGGGAATAATTTTTCACCTTTGAAAAATGGAATGGCAGATTTCAGCCTTAAGTGTGATATGTTCTGAGCCAGTAACTACTTAAAGAAAAGCATGAGTAAGACACGTCAAACTTTTAAAGTCTTCATGTTTGAACATTAAAATAAGTGTCAGGTAAATGCAGAAAAATATATAATCACCAGTCCTCAGCTTTTTAACAATCCCTTTGTTTCTCTTCTTCTAGAAAATTCTGTGAGCACTATGTTGCTCTGATCAAAAGTAACCTTCTCAAATATCATCATAACTTCGATGTGCATTCTCATGGTTTCAGTAGGTTTGCACTCAAATTCTTTCAGTGCCAGAAATTTATCAAGCCATAAAGTTATTAAACCCTTAGCTCTTACGGAGAAATCTGGGCAAAATTTGTACAAGAAATTTATCATTTTAAAATTATCTCACAATAGTGGTGTAACACTTTTTTTAAAGTAACCCTTTGGAAAAATTTTATATGATACCCAAAGGCACTAGTTTACATAAGGGGTAAATGGCTGAAAAAAAATAAATAAAACAAAGCCATTGGCCATTGTGTAGATAAGGGCACAGAAAAAAAAAAAAAAAAAAAGTAAAAGGATAACTGCTAAGCTTTAAAGTTATTCTAAAAATGGCACTTTTCACGTTGGTATAAAATGAAAGTGCTTTAAGATGAAATTTTTATGCATTTTTTAAAGCTGATCTTTAACCCCCTGAAAATAGGGGGTTATAATGAGAACACTGATAGACTCTAAATCATAGTGGCAATAATATTGGATGTTGCTAAAATGCTCTGTGGGTGTCTTCATTTTTTTTAGTATTTTAATGTTGATAGACTTGCTTTATCTATATGTGTATCATTAGTGAGAGATTTGCTCTTCAATTCTTTACTAGAAAGTTACAGCTCATTTAAAATAGCTGGTAGATACAGAAAGCATAAATATACAGTAAGTTTAAACACTGATTGTACTAAATGCAACAATACAAAGAAGCAAACAGAACACAAATGGTAACACAATAAAACTGTATTACATTTGTGCTTCAAATATTACAATACATTATATACAATAGTCGAAAATAAACATCTCATGCCAAGTGACACAAAAACGAATAGCAAGCAAAAAAATCCAGCAATATGTACATTACTTTTTTCTTTAATAATAAACATTCAACTCTGAACTGGGGCAATTTCACTACATACAGATGCAGTCCGCCTTTTATTCCATATAACCATCCTGCTTTCCTATATCTACGCTATTCAGTAGGTTCCTGTGTCAATTCTTATATACACGTGGAGCAAAAAAGATAAAAGAATGTAGTGCTTTGTATTCTTAATGGGGTGATGTTGATAGATCAGCGAACCTGGGGGGCATAACCTTCTTTCATTAAACCTTCCTCGTAGTCCGTCTGGCAAAGGATCATGTTATTCTTTAGGAAAAATTTGTCTCCAACACAAAATCTGAAAATATTTTAAAAAATAAAATGCGTTAAGATAATTTCAGGTCCATAGATTTGAAGATTTCTTTCCCCAATAATAATTTCACACAGTAATTCCCTGAATTTGAAAGCTTGGTTTAGAAAATTGCCTTTATTGTCGAAACTAAACCATGTCAGTCATTTAATGAAACATTACATGCAAAATTTGAAATCCTACATTTATATATAAAAAGCAAAGGAAAAATGAGGAAAATACCTTGGGCGGCAGAGGTGATTTTTATTGCCACTTTGGAAAGAAAAAAAAAATAATTGATCTATATTTACAGTCATTAAAATAAAAAAAGAATGATAATATTTCACTGGAGTGATTATGGAAGATTTCATCACTGGCCATTTATTCACTTTATTAAAAAAAGGTAAAAGGCATTAAAATGTATCAAACAATTAGAAAGCAGCCCATTTTAAGGCTTCCCATTTAAAGCTTCCCTCTACTGTCTGTTATTAAAATGTGATTAAATTCTAGTAATTTGGAAGTGATTGTTCTGAAGTAAAAGTTGTTTTAGCATCAGACTCTGATGCTGGGCCATATTCTTTTGTTTGTGGCAAGTTCACCAACTATGAAATATTAAATGTCATTGCTTAGAGCACTTCCAATTAAACCAAAGGGAGTAACCTGAATGAACTTCTTAATATTGATGTGATAAATAAACTAGTTTCCAGTAGCTAATTATGTATTTTATTCTATAAAGCATTGTTTAATGTGCAAGATTGTAATGTTTTTAATAAGTGCTGTTTTTGTATAATTTCCCAGTGGTGACACTTTGGACACAATTAAGGTCAGAAATAAATGCTTGTGCTGTTTCCAGTACATTTAACAATAAAGTAACTCTGGGGAGATCTGTATATATTTTTAATTGTAACAATTTAACCTTCAAACAGCAGTGTCTAGTAGAGTTGACCCAGTAAAACTACTTGTAATTATACAAGTTGACCCCACTGACCTTTGATAGTGGTCTCTCTTTATCAGATAGTCAATTTCGAATGATGTTCAAGCAGAAATCTTAGTGGATAGATTAAATTGTGTAGTGAAAGCAACCCTTTAATGTTTTGTGAAGTTGAAGGTTTAAATGAGGAGCAGTTGGACTGATTTACATTTGCAAAGATTGGAATGCTAGACAAACAGTGAACCTATTTATTTTCCAACTGGGTAGCTTTGGAAATTTATCCTTATTCTAGCTAAGTAGATAGAGGGGAAAATAGTGTAATAAAAAAAGTAGATTGAAAAGAATTAGCTTTCCTCTTAAAGGAAGATTGGTCTGTTTATTTGTGGAATTTACTTTTTTTTTTTCCCCAGGATTACTGCCTGCTGATGATGTTGATTGAAAGTACAGACTAAGCACTGATCTTGAAATCCTGGAGTTTGTGGCCAAGGCTATTGGATACAATGAACATTCGAGTTTGAACCTTAAGTATATCTTCTTTTTTATCAGTTGCAAACTATAACCTTTAAATATTGTGCTTAAAAAGTGCTGTTTGAATAAACGAGTTTTTGTAGACTCGCAATGATTATCCTAATCATTAAGATATGTTGAATAAAAGGACATATTTCTTTTGTTGGACAGAATTAGCCAAATTAGATACTTATCTTTTACGTGAGATTACATTAAATAGCATGTAGGATATATCTGATTACTGTTCAAAACTTTCAATATATATTAGTGTTGAAATTAATTCGAACTAATAAACTAATAATAAAAGAACACATAAAAATAAATAAATTCAACAAATGCTCTTGTGTTCTAGCTGATATTACTGAATTCTTTTTTTTTCTCTAAAAACCAACTGAATTGGAAATACTCTTTCAACTCCATATTGTCTAAAATTCTGCTTTAATTTTCTAACAAGTCCCCCAATTCTATTCACCATCAAAAAAAAAACCCAAAACATGTTTTTAAAAATTAAGTTCTATGTCTAACTTGGGGCTTGAACTCACAACCCAGAGATCAAGAGTCACATGCTCTACCGACTGAGTCAGCTGGGCACCCCAAATAAAAACTTTTTTTTTGGTCATCTAAAGATATGTCAAATATATAATATATATATAATATAATATATATAATATATATAATATAACTTCTTACCTTCAGAAGTATTGAAATTTAATAATTTTTGTTTATAGATTAATAAATTCAGGGTAATTATAATAAGAAAAGCATTGAACCAAGAGCCTGGGGATCTAGTCCTGAGCCCTGATGCTATCACCTACCCAGTGCAACTTATAGGGTACATTGGAGTCAGTTCTGTGTAGGTAATATAAAACAGCTACATCACTGGATTGTAGGGATGTTAAATTAAGAAGTATATGAGAGGCAAAGTGGCATATTGTAATGAATAGGATTCAAATCCCAACCTTCCGCTTATGATATTGAAGATGAAATGTCATTTTTTTCTTATATTTAAAAATTTTTTTTAATGTTTATTTTTGAGAGAGACAGAGAGAGAGAGAGAGAGAGAGAGAGAGACCAAGTGAGAGCAGGGGAGGGGCAGAAAGAGAGAGAGGGAGACACAGAATCTGAAGCAGGCTCCAGGCACCAAGCTGTCAGCACAGAGCCTGATGTAGGGCTCGAATCCACGGACCGCGAGATTATGACCTGAGCTGAAGCCGGATGCTCAACTGACTAAGCCACCCAGGTGCCCCTTTCCTATCTTTAATATAAATGTATCTTTTATAAGTTTGTGTTAAATAGTACAAATGAAGTATGTAAAGCTTCACCTCGATGTTTGGAGTGTAGATAATTATTATAGTCACCTCCTATATATATATATATATATATATATATATATATATATAAAGCGCTTTATATATATATATATATATATATATATATATATATAAAGTGCTTACCATGTGCTAGTGCTAAGCATGTGTATACATGATTACATTTATTTATGTTCAACTGAGAAAGTAAATATTATTATTGCCTTTTTCAGATGAAAAACCTAAGGCTTCCTCCAAGAATTAAAAAAATCTGCTCAAGGCTCGATAGCTATAATATGTATGATAGAGGAAGGAAAGGGGTTCTGATCTCTTTGGGCTCAAGACATGGAGGCAATAAAGCATTAGCCCAGAAAGTTAATACAGGTTTTTTGTATTGTTAGTATTCCTTTGTATAACTTTAAAAAACGTCTGCCTACCATTCAATGAGATATTGGTAACATAAATGGGATTTATCTAAAGTATTCCTATCTAAAATATTTTGTTACTAATGTTGTCAACTGGACAAAGTACATCTTGTGTGCATTTCAATTTATACTTAAAGGTCAAGACAAAACAGAACATGGGTAAGAAATGTCACACTTCCCCATATAACTTAAAACATTTTGAAAGCTATGGTTAAAGCAGATTATACTGCTTTGCAATTAGGTTTGGTATACTCCTTTAAAATGCTCCACATATAAACATGAAGAAATTGCAGAAACAGCAATGCAGATGTTAGATGCTTAACAAAATAATCTATAGCTGTGATTTTGTAAGAAAAGCTAATTTCTACTGTTATGAGCTCCTTATGAGATTTAGCACTGGCAGAAAAAAATATTATAGAAGCAGTGATGGCCAGAGGATACTGTAAGTATATTAATAGGTCAGGCTAAAATTCCTGAAAATAAGCTGATAATCTTCCTTGTAATCTAATCCTAATTGCTTATGGTACAGTCAGCTCAATTAATTTTGCCTTCATTAAAAAAAAAAAGTATGTTAAGGAATAAAAAGATGCCCAATCATATTATTGTGCCATTTAATCTTGATGTTTTGGAGTTAATAATAACAGATTTAATTTCCAGATATTTTGGAGTGACTCTAATTGAACTCATATGGTCTTAGAGATTTGAGGAGTACAGAAAATAAATATAACTAATAAAACACCTTTATAAAATATGGGGCTTAGAGTAGTTTTAAGCAGGTTTTCAAAAGCCTCTGCAAAGAAGCCTCTATTTGTAACATCCTTTTAACATCCTTTCTAAGAATGAAAATGTTAACTTAGTCATCATATTTTAACCCTGAGGTTAGTGGCTGTCAATTATAATTAGTTCCCATCTCCACAATACTTTAAAAAGAGTCGGGGTGGGGGGGCATTATTTCAAATGTCTCTATTTTCTATTTGGCATCCTCAGTTACTAAAGATGGAGATTTTAATCCTATACTTTGTTTTCAGTAAGAGATGCTGATTATATAGCGATCATCTCACCACTATACACTGTGCACCCATTTACTGTCTTTTCCCAATGACTCTCCAGTTGTTATCATATACTTCATTCCTAATCATCTTTTCTGCACCAACTTACACTACTCACATCCCAAATCCTGCTATAAATTATTCAAAGCCTACCTTACTTTAACTTCACTCTATCTATTCCCATTTATATCTGCTTAGTCAGAAAATAAAATACCCCTCTTGGAACAGTCCAGGACCTGCATATCAGCTCTGAGTCTGAAGACTAAAACCAGACTGGCTGGGTTCAGATTTTGAGGCTACCACTTTCTATCTGTGTTTTCTTGGTCAAGTTACTTAAATTTTCCATACTTCAGTTACCTCATCTGTAAAATGAGGCTAGTAACAGTACCTAATTATATTGAATATTGAATGAGCACAGGTGAAACAGAACAGTGTCTGGTGTATGATCACCACTATATAAGAATTCTGCTCTCAAGGGCGCCTGGGTGGCTCAGTTGGTTAAGTGTCCAACTCTTGATCTTTGCTCAGGTCATGATCTCATGGTTCATGGGTTCAAGCCCTGCATCAGGCTCTGAGCTGACAGCACAGAGCCTGCTTGGGATTCTGTCTCCCTCTCTTTTTACCTCTCCCCCCGATCGCTCTCTTTCTCTCAAAAATAAAAAGAAAAACTTTAAAAAAATTTTAAAAAAAAAAAGAAGAATTCTACTATCATTATTATTTGCCAATGATAATCTTTTCACCTTTGCTTAAAGCCGTTCTTTAGCCAGGACTATTTCTCCCTTTTTACCATATATTTAAATTCTAAAAATTCTTCAGTTTCCCTTCCCTCCATCAATATTCCCTGGCCATGTCAACTCATTCTGATCCTTCCCAGAGCACTTATTTATTGGCATATCATTTACTTTGGCATTTCAAATTTTCTTATGAATGCGTAACAAGTTTTCTAAACTGGTCTGCAGTGCTGAGGTAAGTGGCCATGAGCTGTATTTCTTTTGAATCCCTTAAAATACCACCATAAATTGTGCTACCACTTGAGGTGGGTGGTCAGTAAATACTGGTTAAGACAGATTTATTCCAGAACCGAATAGCTTTAGATAACAAAGGTATTTTAGATAGAGCATTTAAGTTTGTATTCATTTTGACTTTCATTCATTGACTTCCTCCCTTTACAAGTTCATCTCCTTCTGGCCTGCACGCCATTCCCTACTTCTCCATATCCCTACCAAACTCCCTCTGTAATCTCTGAGCACACTGAGTACTTTTCATTTCCTGCACACATTAAATGCTTTCACACTCCCATGCCTTGCATGATGCTCCATCTGTCTGGGAAACCCTTTTCTCACTGCTCCTTGGCTTCCTCCTCTTCCCCAGCCCCCACCAGACACAGTTCCTACATTCCACCCAGTCCAAGGGAGGTTTTTTTTTGAAACCCAGCACATCAACCCTTTGATGCTTCTCTAAGACTTCAAGAAGGACAGACCTCTCTTCCCTCGGTATAGATCTGTTTAGCATCGATTACACTCTTCTGTGACTCTTTGATGTCCTGTCTCTGCCATAGCTCTGAATATCCCTAAGAGAGAAACTAGATTTATTCACCTCTCTTTCCAGAGCCTAGCACAGTGCTTTTGTTCTTTAGTGTTACACAATTCTACATATCTGAGGCCATTTCATTAACATGTTTTTTTTCTTTTCTTACAAAACCATCGCTTAGTTTTATAGAATTGTCTAAGGAGGAAGGGCTTAATCACCTTTAGGAAATTAACTTATTACACCAAATTTTCCAATTCTGAATGAGAGTCAAGTTATCATATAAGATGCTCAAAATAGCATTCCTCTGCTTCCCTTAAAATAGAAAAAAAATTAGATTTTTAATTCAGGATTCACATCTTTAACCATACCTCTCTAAAAAGGGCAAAGATGGGTATGTTCAAGAAACAACCAATCCTGAAAAGTTATTTTTACTACTGTTTTGAAAACATTCAGCAATGCTTTAGATCTTAATGATATTTTGATTTAAAAGTTAAGCTAAAATGACTGCTAAATAAAATTCATAAGCATTTCTAATACCACAATTTCAGATGTCAATAAAGTTTGCTTAAGGGAAAGTGCCTATAAATTACCTATTTGCTTTGTGTTTCACTTGAAAAGGTGCAAGGCTATAATAATGATTTGGCTCCTGAAAGTATAGGCTTGTGTGGCATATGGCTTTATTGGAGAGGATTCCCCCAGCAAATGTCAAAGTAAAAAGAAAATCTCCTATATTGAAAACCTTCTGTATTCAGAGTAACAAAATTTGCCTGCTTTGCTTGACTGATGAAGATTAGCTGACTTCTTGCATTAAAGAAGTTTGTCTTGTAGGGGCTGAAGTGACAAGACAATAACTAAGTGCTAATTGTGCATAACCAGCACTAAAGATATGCAGTCCCATTATGGCATGTAATAAATGAAGCGAACACAGAAATATATTAGGTACTTTAATAATGATACTAGAATAGTATTTTGCAGCAATAAGAATGTGAACAGTTTTAGAGTCAAAATTTAGGAGTGTTTGTCTTACTTGACTGAGTTCTACTGAGGAGATAGACTTAATTGTGAATGCAACTTTTTATTTCAATGGTGAAATAAAATTGATATATGATTTGTAAATAGCATTAACAACCTACAATTACTTTGCATCATAATAGAATTTAGGCAGGGTTTAGCACTTGAATGATGTTTTAATTTTCTGTGTAGAACATGGATAAAATAGGGTGGCCTGCCCTAATAGAAAAATGGACAAAGGGCATAAACAGGCAGTTCCCTAAAAGAGAAACTATCCAAGGGCCACTAGTAATCAAATAAATACTAATTAAAAATTATAATGGGACACCATCTCTCATCACTCAAGGTGACAAGGATTTCTTTTTAAATAATAATTCCCAATGTTAGAGTGAATGTAAGGGAATACATAGCTTTTACATTTCTGGTATAAGAATAATTGGTACAACTTTTCTAGAGAGCATTTTAACAATATATCACATAAGACTTTAAACAGTTATATAGTTTGTCCAATTAATTATGCTCCTGTGAATTTATCCTAACACAGACTTGAATATTGTCTGATTATAAAATCCATATTATGTTGATAATATTGATGATATAAAAATGTGAAGAAATAGCTTACACGTCTGATGATAGAAGACTGATTTATATATATGAAGCTCTATACATAAAACTGGACACCAGAAAGCTTAAAATATCTTAAAAGAATTTCTAAGGGCAAGTAAACGAGCATACTATATTAAATTTAAAAAGTCCAAATATCAAACATTAGGATTCTTCCCTGTTCTTCTCCTTTAAGCAGCTCAACTGTGGATATATTATAAAATATATGCTGCATATCATTTGTCATTTGTCATATATGCATAAGAAAACATGTGGCTAGCAACATCTAAATATTAAAATACTTCTTTTAGAATAGTGAGACATGGGACAATATGATTCTTTATCTCCTTCTATTTTCCAAAATTTCTATGAATATGGAACCTTTTGTAAGTAGAAAAGCAGTAAATGTTATTATTGCATAAAGGTAACTGTATTGTTAATGGATGTGTTAGTGGATCAATAGCAGAAGTAAACAGAAGTATTCTAAATTTACTACTAATACACCTTTAAGATATATACACTTATAGGTACACATGTGTGTAAATGTATCTGTATCAATGTGTGGATATTTGTGCTCATGTACCTATATCCTTACGCACATATTTGCCAATTTTTTTCTGGCTAAATGTCACCATAGAGTGAATTAACCTGCTTTAGTTCCAAAAACTTGCTGGGAAGACTCAAGGTGTTGTAAGCTGACCTCTTGAATTACTTCCTGGATAAATTATATATTGCAAGGTATATTGGGTACCTCTCTGAACATCTGCATCTAGCAGGAGGTATCACTGAGATATATCTCTTGGGTAAAAACCAAGTTAATGGAATATTATTTGGTAAAAGTAAATTATAAACATCAAGGTACAATAGCTACTTTTTTTAGAACCATTTGTGTTCCTGCTATTTAATATAAGTTATTTCATTGAATTTTCAAAATGTGCAAGATAGATATGAGTGCCTCTGTTTTCAGAGTGTGGAAACCAATCTCAGAGGTTAAGTAACATACTCAAGATAACAAAGCTGATATAGGATGGGGCTAGAATTTGAATCCTGTTTGCACTGTAAACATTGGGTTCTTTCTGGGATATACAGGGCTTCATAGGAAGATGTTGCAGTGAAAACAGTAAAGTGGGGCAAATTACTGT
Source organism: Panthera onca (assembly GCF_046562875.1). Taxonomy (NCBI): domain Eukaryota; kingdom Metazoa; phylum Chordata; class Mammalia; order Carnivora; family Felidae; genus Panthera; species Panthera onca. Next base: position 49,955,253 of record NC_138345.1, read on the forward strand.
AACTGAGAACTTGATGCAACTAATGTGTCCTGATTATATACTATATCCAGGTGTTTTCACACTCACATTGAATTTATTTTCATTAAAATTTATTAAGTGTGCTAATTTTTTAAATGTGTTTTAATGATATGTGCAGTTGCATATTCTAATATCCTCTGCATTTCTCTTAAAAAAGGTATCAATAGTATATAGTTCCCACTGGAAATAAAAGTTACAGCTTTCAATAAGGACAAATGGGATAAAGTGATAATACTTTGAGATGAAAGAATTCTCTGAGATTGACTAATCCAGCTCCCTTATGTTGTAAATGAGAAAAACTGAGGTCAAGAGAGCTCAAATGGTTGACATATGGACATACATCTTGTTAGGGGCAAAGTCCAGACTAGAATTCGGGTTTCTAGACTTGTTGTGCAACACTCTTCCCATTTTCCTATGATGCCTGTCCAATGCTGGTAAGTATTTAATTATAAGCTATATTTGGCCTCCTTCCCAAAGAGACTTAAAGTAACTTAAAAAGTACATCTAAAACAAGGTTAAAATTCAAGATAAGAAATCAAGAGATAGGGCAACTATAAATATGAAAACTAAGCTGAAGACACACTACTTCCTACAAATCCCTGTATATTTATTTGCCTCAGTGCACATGTGTTTGCTCACAGTACAAAAAAGTAAAGATTTTAAGCTTACTTTTAAAAAGAAAGAAAAATTTAAGGATATTTTTAAAATTTTAAAGTAAAATTTAAAGATATTTTAAACCGACTTTTTAAAAAGACAAACACAAGAAAGAATGCATAATAAGAAAACTAAAGTTTATAGTGGTATCTTCATTTCATATCACATCCTGTTAGATGATGCTTTTCCTTCAGGTAGTTTTCAGACCTTTTCCCCCAGCGGTTTGTTTCTGGCACCAAGTGAATATTTGCAGAAAACAAAAATGCTGAGATTAACTGCTTTAAGTAAAAAATACAATTCCCGCCTATTAAATAAATAATAGCAAAGAGAGGTTTACCATTTTTCCAGACACCAGAATGAAATCTGCTTACCTCTGATTACAAAGCTGACATGCAAAGCAGTCCAGGTGGTAAACATTGTCCTTGGCACGCATCACCATCTCAAAGGCAGGGATGAGCTTACTACAGGCAGCACAGTTTCCCGTTACACCGAAGAGCCTGGAACAATAAACATTTTTTTTCAAACTCTTACAGGGAGATCTGAGATCATGACTAAGAAGGTGCTAATATACCCCATAAAGCTATCAATACACAATGCCTTCTGATGTATACAAGTAGGTTTTATCCTAGGCGGATACATAAATATTCTTCTCTGATACATACTCCGTTGACCTTTCTTGATGAAAATCACATCTTGTTTGAGAAGAAAAGGAAAAGACAAATACGTTAGGAAGCTTACATAACCGCACACAAAACAAGTCAGTGGAGGTGTATTCACAGTAAAAATCTTCTACTGATTCGAATATGCAGCAAATATAAAAGCAATGTTAACTTTGATTTTCATGCCACATCATCCACATTTTAGATGGAAAAGAAACCCATTTGAATGACTCACCATATTCTGACATCTAGCTACTAGAAGGTTTGCCATTATTATTAAAGGAACGCTTATGAACAAGCCATTTAAATAGTCAAAAAACATTAGAGGTGCATGTACCTTATGGCCCTATACCATAGTTATAGCTATGATTATGTTATTCAAGTAGCACATTAAAGTAAATGAGGCTGTAAACTACATATAACTAAACCAGGAGTTGAAACAGAACATATTGAAAGAACCACTGGAATTGTCTGTAAAAAACGTATTTTAAATAATCCTATTTGCTACAGATTCCTGAAAATAGTTATTGTAATGACCTAAAAAACAGTATAAAATAGAGGTCTCTATAGTTTCATAATGGGAGGAAATAAAATATATTATCCATTTGCATTGGCAATATTTAAACCAAGTTTCTTTAAAGTTGTTAATGGCAGTGAAGAGTTATTATAAATAATATTCTGTGCCTAACAGTTAATGCACTTTTTAACTACGAAGCAAACTAGATGAAAAACACCACATCTGCCAGTTTTCTTTTTTCTCCAGCATCAGGCTGACAGGAGAAAAATATAATGGCTCTCATGGG